>NC_133125.1:73380284-73980284 GCF_048418815.1 Hemitrygon akajei
AAAGGAAGTATGACAGAACTAAGGTGAGTGGGAGGACAGATGATTGGGAAATTTTTAAGGAACAACAGAACTTAACTAAAAAGGCAATACGGGGAGAAAAAATGAGGTACGAACGCAAGCTAGCCAGGAATATAGAGGAGGATAGCAAAAGCTTTTTTAGGTATGTGAAGAGAAAGGAGATAGTTAAGAACAATGTTGGGCCCTTGAAGAATGAATTGGGTGAAATTTTATGGAAACAGAGAAATGGCAGAAGAATTTAATAAGTATTTTAGATCTGTCTTCACTAGGGAAGACACAAGCAATCTCCTAGATGTATGGATGGGCCAAGGACATAGGGTAACAGGAAATGAAACAGATTGACATTAGGAAGGAAAAGGTGATGAGTAGACTGATGGGACTGAAGGCTGACAAATCCCCAGGTCCAGATGGTCTGCATCCTAGGGTACTAAAGGAGGTGGCCCTGGAAATTGCGGATGCATTGGTAATCATTTTCAATGTTCCTTAGATTCAGGATCAGTTCCTGATGATTGGGAGGAATGGCTAATGTTATTCCACTTTTTAAGAAAGGAGGGAGGGAGAAAACAGAGAACTATCGTCCTGTCAGCCTAACCATCAGTAGTGGGGAAGATGCTAGAGTCCATTATTAAAGATGAAATAGTGGCATACCTAGATAGCAGTGATAGGATTGGGCCGAGCCAGCATGGATTTAACAAGAGTAAATCATGCTTGACTAATCTATTGAGTTTTTCGAAGATGTGACCAGGAAGTTAGACAAGGGACACCCAGTGGCTGTAGTGTACCTCGATTTTCAGAAGGCATTTGATAAGACCCACATAGGAGATTGGTGGGTAAAATCAGAGCTCATGGCATTGGGGGGGGGAAGATATTGACATGGATAGAAAACTGGTTGGCAGATAGAAAGCAAAGGTAACGGTGAATGGGTGTTTCTCGGAATGGCAGGTGGTGACTAGTGGGGTGCCACAGGGCTCGGTATTGGGACTACAGCTGTTTACGATTTACATCAACGATTTAGATGAAGGCATTGAGAATAACATCAGCAAGTTTTCTGATGATACTAAGCTGGGTGGCAGTGTGACATGTGATGAGGTTGTTAGGAGAATTCAGGGTGACTTGGATAGGCTGAGTGAGTGGGCAGATACTTGGCAGATGACGCTTAATGTGAATAAGTGTGAGGTTATCCACTTTGGGAGTAAGAACAGGAAGGCAGATATTATCTGAACGGTGTAGAGTTAGGTAAGGGAGAAATACAAAGCGATCTAGGAATCCTTGTTCATCAGTCACTGAAGGTGAATGAGCAAGTGCAGCAGGCAGTGAAGAAGGCTAATGGAATGTTGGCCTTTATTACAAAGGGAATTGAGTACAAGAGCAAGGAAATCCTTTTGCATTTGTACAGGGCCCTGGTGAGACCACACCTGGAGTATGGTGTACAGTTTCGGTCTCCAGGGTTAAGGAAGGACATCCTGGCTGTAGCAGGAAGTGCAGCGTAGATTCACAAGGTTAATTCCTGGGATGTCCGGACTGTCTTACGCAGAGAGGTTAGAGAGACTGGGCTTGTACACGCTGAAATTAAGGAGATTGAGAAGGTATCTGATTGCAACAGAAAAGATTATTAAGGGATTGAACAAGATAGAGGCAAGAAATATGTTCCAGATGCTGGGAGAGTCCAGTACCAGAGGCATGGTTTGAGAATAAGGGGTAGGTCATTTAGGACAGAGATAAGGAAAACCTCTGCATCCAGAGAGTTGTTGGGGTCTGGAATGCACTGCCTCGGAAGGCAGTGGAGGCCAATTCTCTGGATGCTTTCAAGAAGGAGTTAGATAGGTATCTTATGGATAGGGGAATCAAGGGATATGGGGACAAGGCAGGAACCGGGTATTGATAGTAGATGATCAGCCATGATCTCAGAATGGCAGTGCAGGCTCGAAGGGCCGAATGGTCTACTTCTGCACCTATTGTCTATAAATAGTAATGCAGCCTTTGAGTATACTTTCCACGGTACACCTATCGAGGTTTTTCAGGGTATTTATTGACATACTAAATCACTTCAAAGTCCCAATAAAGTATAGCTACTGTCTACCTACTTCATCGCTGCTTCAATATGTTGGACCAGGTTAGATTGTCAGAGATCTTGACACTCATGAACTTGAAACTACACACTCTCTCCACTTCTGATCCTTCTAATGAGGATTGATATGTGGGTAGATATAAGTATAGATGGGTTAGAGTTTTATGAGAAAGGAAAAGGACTATCAGGCTTCTGTACAAACGTGATCTGATGTTAGACTGGAGTAGCAAGTACACACGAAAGGGCAGATATGGGGAGGAAGGGACGGGAGAGAGAGAGGAGAGGGAGAGGGAGAGAGAGAGAGAGAGAGAGAGAGAGAGAGAGAGAGAGAGAGAGAGAGAGGAGAGAGAGAGAGAGAGAGAGAGAGAGAGGAGAGGAGAGAGAGAGAGAGAGAGGAGAGAGAGAGAGAGAGAGAGAGAGAGAGAGAGAGAGAGAGAGAGAGGAGAGAGAGAATGAAGAATGTTATGAGTTAGAGTTTGTGAAATGTGTTCAGAAAGTTTTCTAACTCAATATATAGATGTACCAACTAGGGAGGATGTAATATTAGATCTCCTATTATGAAATGAGTTAGGGCAGGTTACGGAAGTGTGTGTAGGGGAACACTTTGGTTCCAGTGATCATAACGTCATTAGTTTCAACTTGATCATGGATAAAGATAGATCTGGTCCTCGGGTTGAAGTTCCTAAACTGGAAAAGGCCATCGACACGAGTCGTCGGAGGACCAGGCAGCACCACCAGTAGTCGGAAGCTGGAGGTTCAACGCGCTGGGTTCGCCCGTCTGCCTCTTTCACTAGGACACGCTTGACCTCCACATCAAGCAGAGACGATTGCATGTGCAAATCTTGAAGGCCAACAAACATGATTCAACTCAGCGATCAGCTGTTTAAATGATTCACTGACTTTCAGAGTAAGAGGTACCTTATGGTAGTACCTGTCTCAGGGTGTTTAGTTTACCAGGAGACAAAGACCCCAGAAACAAGAGGTCTTCTGTTGACACCGAGGCAATTCCGGTTGAGATTATTAAAACTGTAGTTTATCAAGTTACAATGCATCAAAAAACTGCACTGACAGAATCCTGTCCAAATCAGCTCTCCTACAGAGAGTCCTCCCCAAAAACATTTGTTGTTCTATCACCCCACACGAGATAAACAACACGCTGCCCATTCTACCAACAAACGGCACAGCCGGGCACATAGCAGGGTCTCTACATCACACAACACACGATTCGGTGATGAAACCCGTTTTTATTGTTGTTTGTCCCAGTGAAATCATAAGAAACGTCCACTGAGGTGTATCAAACACAAGAGCTCCCACACACGTGATGTCACACTGGCGCCCCCACGCGACTGACGTCACACATGGGCTCCCCACACCGGGTTCTGACGTCACCTGTCACGTACTATGTATCACTCACGTGCTTCTCAGCTGGCATTGAGACTGTTTAACGACTGTGCCAACAATCAATGACCACCCACCCTCAGGCTGTCAACGGATGATATCAGATCTACGCTATTCCCATTGGTGCGTACCGATGTCAATCGCCGTTTACACCCAATAGCGGAGGTGGACCAGCCGTGAGGGTGTTACCCCCCACCGAAGCCGTTCCTGCTCCCGCTTCGAACGCCCCATCAAGTCCGAACAAACCCCGAAGTAAATGTCCACTTTCTGATTTATTTCAATTTCCCTCTGAGGGATGTTGGGGCGTTTGCTAAGCGTCTGCTGTGGCCGGACTCTGATATATCACTGAGAGGTAGGAAGAGATCGCATCCCATTCGCTTGATGCAGCCTCCTCATGGAGATAGGTATCCCGGCAAAAGAAGGACGGAGGGGTAGGAGATTTTATTTATTGGATAAAAATGGTGTGAGGGGGGCTAACAGGATTCTTGTCCTGGTAGGGACAGGAGGGTCTCATCTGTGGAAATGTCTGAGCCCACGGTGGTGGCGGTCAGAGGGATTCATCACAATGGGGGGCAAACACCGGATGACTGTTAACCTGCCAGTGGGGGTCAAAGGTCTGGGAAAAGTGGGGAGAAGTGTGGTGTTGGGGTGTGCAGTCCCTTGTTGGGACCGTAGCCTGTCCGACTGGGTGTTGTAGGGACCGGTGCTTGGAGTGCAATTGTTTCCCAAACTGTGTCAACTATTTGGCTGAGGGATCAAATTCAACATGGAAGCATCATATCAGTAAAATAATTGAGAAATGTAAAGCAGCATTTCATATCGTCAGGTGTCTATGTGGGTATTCTCGGGATGCCACGCGAATATCTCTTGACCATTTACATTTGTCCAATTACCTAGAGATTGCGGTGTGACGAAAGTAAGCCTGTTATGTCTGCGACTACATTAAGTGTATGAACGTGAACGTGAAGAGCGCAGACAGGATAAGAGGCTGGGGCGACAAATACAATGAACTGGAGGAGGTAAGTGAGGGTATAATGAATATCATCTGTAATCATCAAGTCAATCGATCTTTGTTAGTTTGTCGGGCTGGCAAGGTTGAGGTGGATTGAAATCAGGATAACACAATTACACAAATGTCGATTTTGATATCTGAGCAGATCGAAAACCAAAAAGAACGACACGGTGGTCTGCTGAGAATTCACCCGTGTTCTTCAGAAAGCAAGATTCCTGCAGTCCAAACTGAAAGTTCAAGTGCTGGGTGATCAGAGAAGGGGTGCCAGATGATTGGAGGGCAACAACGCCGGAATGTAAGTTCAAAATGTGCAGCAGCAGTTCGCAAAACAAGTACATGAACCGGCCTCTTCAATCCATTGAATTTCAAGTAGTGTGGCGACGCTCTTTCTGCGCAGCCGAACCGGCTCACAAATAGCCAGCGCGCGGGGAGAGACTTTGGTAATGCGCCTCTGACGTCATTTCCGCCAGGAGAGGGCGGGCGCTAGGGATTAAATGCCAGCGCCGCGAAGTTTGAATAAACTAGTCTCGAAACGACTTACTGACTGCGTGTCGTTGTCTCTCGCTCTGCATGTAGTACATCGCTACATTGGTGACCCCGACGGTCCAAACGGGATTTGGACCAAAGATCACCGACTCTTCATCTGTTGACGCAGTTTCGCTAAAACTGCCAGCTTTCTGGCCAAGCAGAAACCCAGTTCCAGATTCGGCAGATATCCTCTGATTCCACGCGTTTCTACCACGTGGTGAGCGCCCTTGACCAGGAGACGGCCGCCCAGGTTGCGGATTTCATACAGTCGCCCCCGGAAGACGGCAAATATGAAGCATTCAAAGCGCTGCTCATTGAGACCTTCGGCCTCTCACGGCGTGAGCGGGGTGCCCGCCTGCTTCACCTGGACGGTTTGGGAGACAGGCTGCCGTCAGCATTGATGAACGAGATGCTGGCCCTTGCTCATGGACACAAGCCCTGCCTCATGTTCGAGCAAGCGTTCCTAGAGCAACTGCCAGAGGACATACATCTGCTGCTGCCCGACGCAGATTTCAGCGACCCCCGGAAGGTGGCGGCCCGGGCAGACGTGCTGTGGAAAGCCAAGAGGGAGAGCGTGGCGTCCGTCGGTCAGATTACCGGGCCACGCGTCCAACAACGGACCTGACCAGGCCCGGCAGGGGGCGCACACAACACAGAGGCAGGAGTGAGGAGGACAGTGAACAGTGGTGTTTCTACCACCAGCGGTGGGGCACAAAAGCCCGCCGTTGTCGCCCGCCCTGCAAGGGCCAGGGCCAGCTGCTTTAATGACTATGGTGGCTGGCCACCAGGACAGCCTCTTGTACGTCTGGGACAAACAGTTGGGACGCCGCTTCTTGGTCGACACTGGAGCGGCAATCAGCGTCTTGCCCCCGACGGGGTACGACACCCGCAACAGGAAGCCAGGTCCCACCCTGAGGGCCGCAAACGGCAGCACGATTCGGACCTACGGCACCCGCACAGTGCAGCTGCAGTTCGGCACCAGCCGGTTCATGTGGGACTTCACACTGGCCGCTGTGGCCCAACCACTCCTGGGGGCGGACTTCTTGCGAGCTCACAGCCTGCTGGTCGACTTGCAAGGGAAAAGACTGGTACATGCCGAGACTTTCCAGACGTTCTCCCTGGGTGAAGCCAAGTTGCCGGCCCCACATCTGGACTCCATCACGCTGTCGGAGAGAGAATTCACCAGAATCCTGGCGGACTTTCCATCGATTCTGGCACCGCAGTTCACGGCAGCCATTCCCAGACACGGAGTACAGCACCACATCCCGACCCAGGGACCACCCCTCCACGTCCGCGCACGCAGGAAAAAGCTCCGCCTGGCGAAGGAGGAGTTCAAGAGGATGGAGGAATTGGGGATCGTACGGAGGTCCGACAGCCCATGAGCCTCCCCCCTGCACATGGTGCCCAAAGCAGCCGGGGGTTGGAGACCATGCGGCGACTACCGCAGACTGAACGAGGCTACAACTCCAGACCTCTTCCAGGCTACAACTCCAGACTTTGCAGCAAACCTGCACGGGGCAAGAAGCTTTTCCAAAGTAGACCTCGTCCGGGGATACCATGAAATCCCGGTGCACCCTGAAGACATCCCCAAAACAGCACTCAATACCCCGTTCGGCCTGTTCGAGTTCCTCCGAATGCCGTTCGGCCTGAAGAATGCCGCACAGACGTTCCAGCGGCTAATGGATGCGGTGGGACGCGACAGGGACTTTGCGTTCATCTATTTGGACGACATCCTTATAGCCAGCAGTAGTCGTCAAGGAGCATCTGTCCCACCTCCGCCAGCTCTACTCCCGCCTGAGTGATTTCGGCCTCACGATCAACCCGGCCGAATGCCAGTTTGGTCTCGACACCATCGACTTCCTGGGCCACAGGATTACCAAAGACGGGGCAACACCTCTGCCCGCCAAGGTAGACGCGTTCCGCCGCTTTGCCCGGCCCAACACAGTCAAAGGCCTGCAGGAGTTCGTTGGTATGGTGAACTTCTACCACCGTTTCCTCTCCTCAGCAGCCCATAACATGCGCCCTTTGTACACCCTGATGTCGGGTAAAGGCAAGGACATTACTTGGGACGAGGAGGCCGCGGCCGCTTTCGTTATAGCCAAGGAAGCCTTGGCAGATACCGCGATGCTGGTGCACCCCAGAACGGACATTCCGACCGCCCTCACGCTGGACGCATCTGACACAGCAGTCGGTGGGGTGCTGGAGCAGCTCATCGAGGGGCGCTGGCAACCCCTGGCATTCTTCAGCAAGCACCTACGACCACCCGAATTCAAATACAGTGCTTTGACCGGGAGCTGTTTCATCCGGCATTTCAGGTACTTCTTAGAAGGCAGGCCGTTCACCGCGTTCACGGACCACAAACCGTTGACCTTCGCGTTCACGAAGGTGTCCGATCCCTGGTCTGTGCGACATCTGTGCTACATCTCCGAGTACACGACGGACATCCAGCATGTCTCGGGAAAGGACAACGTCGTGGCGGACGCACACTCCAGACCATCTATCCAGGCCCTGTCCCTGGGGGTGGACTATGCAGCACTGGCGGAGGCGCAGCAGGCAGACGACCGCAGTCTCGGGTTTGCAGCTGCAAGACTTTCTCGTAGGCCCAGGTGAGAGGACCCCCCTGTGCGACGTGTCTACCGGCAAACCTCGCCCCATCGTCCCAGCAGCCTGGAGGCGGCAAGTTTTCGACTCCATACACGGTTTGGTGCACTCATCTATCAGGAGAACCGTCCGGCTGGTCTCCAGCAAGTTCGCGTGGCACGGACTTCGCAAACAGGTCGGCTAATGGGCCAGAACGTGCGCACAGTGCCAAACAGCCAAGGTGCGGCGGCACACTGAAGCCCCTCCGCAGCAGTTTGAACCCACCTACCGGAGATTCGACCACATTCATGTGGATATCGTGGGCCCCCAACCAGTGTCCGAAGGAGCGCGGTACCTCCTAACTATGGTAGACCGGTTCACGAGGTGGCCAGAGGCAGTCCCGCTCACCGACACATCTGCCGACTCCTGCGCCCGAGCACTGATTGCAACCTGGGTAGCACGCTTCGGGGTACCGGCCCACATTACCTCCGACAGAGGCGCCCAGTTCACCTCCAGCCTGTGGTCCGCTGTGGCCAGCCTGTTGGGAACGCAACTACACCACACAACTGCCTACCACCCACAGTCGAACGGACTAGTGGGACGCTTCCACCGTCACTTGAAGTCGGCTCTCATGGCCCGCCTGAGAGGACCTAACTGGGTGGACGAGCTTCCCTGGGTCCTGCTTGGAATTCGCACAGTGAAGAGGATTTGCACGCCTCGTCGGCCTCCTGGCCGTCCCAGGAGAGTTCATACCAGCCCCAAGGGGGCAAGAGGAAGAACCCGCAGCAGTTCTGGACAGGCTACGCGAAAGGCTCAGCAACCTGGCCCCCGTACCAACTTCACAGCATGGACGGACCCCGACCCATGTATCCAAAGACCTGCAGAACTGTAAGTTTGTGTTTGTAGGAAGGGGCGGACACCGGGCACCGCTACAGCAGCCCTACGAGGGGCCGTTTAAGGTGATCAACAACAACGGGTCCACGTACGTTCTGGACATTGGGAGGAGAGAGGATGTTTTCACGGTGGACCGACTCAAACTAGCCCATGTGGACTTGGTGCAGCCGGTCGAGGTTCAGACACCGCGGCGCAGAGGCAGACCTCCCAAACAGAGGCTGATCCAGACTGTGGACATTGGGGGCTGTATCGCCGGTTCTGTTGTGGAGGGGTTATGTGGCAACCAACTTTCTGCGCAGGCGAACCGGCTCACAAATAGCCAGCGCGCGGGGAGAGACTTTGGTAATGCACCTCTGATGTCATTTCCGCCCGGAGAGGGCGGGCGCTCGGGATTAAATGCCAGCGCCGCGAAGTTTGAATAAACTAGTCTCGAAACGACTTACCCATTGCGTGTCGTTGTCTCTCGCTCTGCATGTAGTACATCGCTACAGTAGATTGTTTTCTGAATGTAATTATACATTTGCGAAGTTTGTCAATCATGAATAACTTTTTGAGATTAAATCAGAGGGCATGATATATGTGCCATTACAGACGCAGGAATTCATGTAATGCAGATATCCGATCTGACGATTTTACGCAGCGTGATTGATAAATTCGTGGCCTGAGGTAGAAGGAGTCAACTTCAGAAAACTTAGTACATTTATTTTTCAAAACCCTCCGACATTTACACACTTAGTCCAGCGTCCGTGGAGCATACGGATCCCTTCTTTGTAGAAGTCAGCGTCTTGGAACTCCAGTAAGTGGTCTACAGCTAAGGTGAATGATAAATTCGTGGCCTAAGGTAGAAGGAGTTGAGTTAGACAGCTCTCGTTACAGGCACGTGCAGTTCAACTCATTGAGTGATTATGCAGAAAGTTTAAAGTTAATAACTTTTGTGGTATTTCTGTTTCAGATCATTGAAAATTACAAATAAGCACTCTCTGAGAAAATGGACAACATTGGCCTTCACGTAGTCATCCGCTACCTTGCGCTCATGGGCTTATCACCCAAGGAGATCTACGAGGACATTGAGGCAACACTAGTGGAGGGTGAAAGATAAAAGTGCTACGTTTTTTTCTGAAATTGACTCCTTCTACCTTAGGCCACAAACGTATCAATCACTGCTCGTAATGTTTTGAATATGTTCACAGATACTACGGCATGTAGATAATAAGAAAGAGGATGTGCTGGAGTTTTTGGAAAGCATCAAGTTGGATAAGTCGCTGTGACCGGAAGAAATGTACCCCAGGCTACTGTGGGAGGCGAGGAAGGAGATGGCTAAGCCTCCAGCGATGATCTTTGCATCATCAATGGGAACGGGATAGGTTCTGGAGGATTGGAGGGTTGTGGATGGTGTTCTTTTATACAAGAAAGGGAGCAGAGATAGCCCAGGAAATTATAGACCAGTGAGTCTTACCTCAGCGGTTGCTAAGTTGATGGAGAAGATCCCGAGAGGCAGGGTTTATGAACGTTTGGAGAGGTATGATTATGAGTAGTCAGCATGGCTTTGTAAAGGGCAGGTCGTGTCTTATGAGCCTGATTGAGTTTTTTTGAGGATGTGACTTAACACATTGATGAAGATAGAGTAGTAGATGTAGTGTATATGGATTTCAGCAAGGCATTTGATAAGGAACCCCATGCAAGGCTTACTGAGAAAGTAAGCAGACATGGGATCCAAGGGGACATTGCTTTGTGGATCCAGAACTGGCTTGCCCACAGAAGGCAAGCCAGAAGTGGTTGTAGACGGGTCATATTCTGCATGGAAGTCGGTCACCGGTGGAGTGCCTCAGGGATCTGTTCTGGGATCCCTACTCTTCGTGATTTTTATAAATGACCTGGATGAGGATGAGGAAGGTTAGTATGGTTTCTGATGACACAAAGGTTGGGGGTGTTGTGGATAGTGTGGAGGGCTGTCAGAGGTTACTGCGGGACACTGGTAGGATGAAAAACTGGGCTGAGAAGTGGCAGATGGAGTTCAACCCAGATGAATACGAAGTGGTTCATTTCAGTAGGTTAAGTATGATGGCAGAATATAGTATTAATTGTAAGAATCTTGGCAGTGTGGAGGATCAAAGGGATCTTGGGGTCCGAGTCCAGACGATGCTTAAAGCAGCTACACAGGTTGACTCTGTTGTTAAGAAGACGAATGGTGTATTGGCCTTCATCAGTCGTAGAATTGAATTTAAGAGCTGGGAGGTAATGCTGCAGCTATATAGGACCCTGGTCGGACCCCACTTGGATTACTATGCTCAGTTCTGTTCGCCTCACTACAGGAAGGATATGGAAGCCATAGAAAGAGTGCAGAGAAGATTTACAAGGATGTTGCCTTGATTGGGGAGCATGCCTTATGAGAATAGATTGATTGAACTCGGCCTTTTCTCGTTGGAGCGATAGAGGATGAGAGTTGACCTGATAGAGGTGTACAAGATGATGAGAGGCATTGGTCGTGTGGTATGACCTTCATGCTGCCGGCAACGGTGGTGGAAGCGGATACGATAGGGTATTCTAAGAGGGTTTTAGATAGGTACATGGAACTTCGTAAAATAGAGAGCTATAGGTAAGCCTGGTAATTTGTATGGTAGGGATATGTTCGGCACAACTTTCTGTGCCGAAGGGCCTGTATTGTGCTGTAGGTTTTCTATGTTAAAAATAGTCTGGTTGACACAGTCTACAAGTATTTCAATGAGTTATCTGACGGGATGATCAAGGATAGCAGTTTTATATTTCTGAATAGGCTTGAAATTGATTTGGCGGGAGGATGTGACCACCTAGAACGATTTCCAGTTGGAAATTCGTGACCAGTGGTATACCACGGGAGCCGGTAGTGGACACCTGCAGTATGTTGTACACATTACACAACGGTGTTAAGTTGACTGCACGTGCTGCGATTTGCATCTCTCAGATGATATGAAGATTGGTAATGATGAAGAGGGTGGACTTTGGGAATAGACTGATGTTGGTAAACGGGTAGGATGGGGCAAACAATGCCATGAGGGGTTTGATGATATGTGGGTTACTGAGTCGATTAGAATGATGCCATCGTGTTGGCAGCAGTATCAATTGAATCAATAGTAATTATGGGGTATTTACCTTCCATTTCGGGGGCATAGAAAGAAAGTAAATGAGCTCATGGCGAAGCCATGCAAACATCTTTTACTCCAGAGCAGAAGTCTCGATACAGCCTTGGATCTCAAACTCTGGAGCGTGCAGAAACAACACATTGATCTGGAATGAGTAAATTCAGCAATGAAAACAGAATGGATGACCATGTATGTGTTTTTCCCTTGGAGCAGAGAAGTTTGAGGAGTGCCTGACTGAGATATGCCAAATTTCTTGGTACACGATGAGACTTATAGTGATTATTTCCTTAGCAGTGGTCTTTATAACGAGCAGGCACAGAACAGCATGGGGAGATTAAAATCTAATATATTAATCGCTTATCAACCACAAAGTGATGGAAATGTTGGGATATGGTACCTTGCTTTAGTCACTCTTATACATTGAAGAACAAACACGGTAAGTATCTGAAACGTCATGTGAAAGAACCACAGGCAGGGTGATATAGTGGAGATTGTAGTAGATGGACAATTGATGTGTAAGACCGTTAATGACTCTGCACGGTGAGTGTATTCGCCATGAAGGGGAAAGGATCATCTCTTGGAATTCGTGGGTCAGCGATATTGGTTCCCGGGATCGATGGGAAGAGCTGAAAGCGGGAGAGGTAATTGAGATATGCTGATCATGATGCCTGTTCTCTGGCTGGACGCTCAAATCAGCAGCACCACCTAGTGCCGAAGAACATCACTGACAGGAACAACACGGTTTGGTCTCACCGCAGCCTCTGATAGGTAATGGTCAGTTAGTTGTTGATTTTCTTAATGAGTCGTAGCACTGAGTTGACTGGGTATGTAACCGCGCTTTTCATCTCCTTCCTAAATTTGGATTGGGTGGCGGCATAAATAAATGTGTTGATGCAGCAGCTGATATTTCTTAACAAATGGCCGACATTGTTAAAAATAATTTCGGAATCATTGTCTTCTCTTCCTGGTCCTCTTGCCTGGGAATAGAAGAAGTTTGAAACGGTCGTCAGCCACAGTATTATGAAGGTACCGGAGAGAGTGAAAAGTAAAACAATTGATCTTCTCCTGCTTTCCATCTCTGGGTCACTCTGGTTCTCCTGACCCCTCAGCCCCTTACGAACCCGACTGGCCACTAAAATATGCCTGACCGTCAGAGCGTTGAGCAGCAAGATTATAGCGAAAGGAAACAACGGAGACAGAAATGTTGCGAACCAGTCCCATGCTAACCATATGATTTCTTGAGAAATATTTGCCTTCTGTTTGCAGCCCCAAGCCACGTTGTTGTAGATGAACCACGGCTCCCGTGTGAAGTAATGAGGGACATTTTTCAAAACAATCAGAACAGAGATTACTGATACCACAGCAGCCGCCGTTTTCCCAGTGCAGATTTTTGTTTTCAATTTCTGCGAACAAATGGCGATAAATCGATCAAAGGTGAAGGCGACGGTGAACCAGACAGAAAGGTTTGTTGACGAGTTTGTCAGTACTTGAATAAGACGGCACACAGGCGTGAGGTCCAGGAAATTCAGCGGGAAAAATTGATGATTGATACGAAAGAAAATGACTTCGTTGATGATGACTAGTAGATCCCCCACTGCCATGGCAACCAGATAGTGGGAGGTGCAGGTGGCGAGGCCGCACTTTCGCCGACAGAAGATCACAATCGCCAATAAATTCACTGGAAAGAGACAAATGAACAGTCTGCCGATTACGTAACACACGATCAACGGGCAAATCACGGGCTGAATATTGACAGGTAAGCTAAGTCAGGAAAGTTGGAGTCTTAAAAAAATTCGTTATTAAAATTCCTTATTAAACTAAGGTTCCGAAGGATTTAAATTAAGCCCAAGTACAGAAATTGTCTCCACAGGAGGAGGTTGGTCCCTTTGAAGCTTTAAGCATGCTTGCAGTGTCTGAAACAATTGATTTTCCACATTCGGCCTTGATCAACATCATCAAACAGACTGATGGATACTCAGTGTCTGAAGGGAGGCGAGGGAGCTTTAGCAGAGAAAATGCGCTCTCTCGAGTTCGCAGCAGATAGCCCGCGTTATTGAACTGGAACAGCACTGAGCACACCAGCGCCGTGAGAAACATTCACGCAGCTGCCTGCCCGACCCACCTGGTTCTGTGCACACCCCAGTGAAAGAAAAACTATAGTGACAGACATTCTCAGAAATTCACCGTCACTGATCAGGAGATCCACTACAGTTCATGACCAACCAGTGACAGCAATTCTTTAGTGAGAAACACTACCGGGAGTACACGGTCACCAACTCGCCGGTTTTCGCTGCTGTCAATGTGATCGCACGGTGCGCTACTCAGACGGTCATACGTCATCAGAACGCCTGGTCATTTACTCTGATCAGTAACTCGCAATCAGTGTTATTGTTTGTTTCCCAATATAACTTTGAACATCCTCTGCGACAGCAGTGCCGATACCCCTCTAAACTTAACGATAACGTTTTCTGATCTTCTGCAGGCTGCAAACGGATGTTTATTTTCGGTGTACGAAAGCTCTGCGCATTCTACAAAATTGCTGTCACCATATGTTGCGCCGATGGGGCAGATTATTGCCGTCACGGTATATTAGGCTGTAACATCAATAGATCAGAACAAGCTGACGAAAACATGAATAATAGGAACACGACACGGCCATTTGGTTCATAAAACATGCACAGTTAGCCAATTGGACTTAAATTCTCTCTCGCTGTCCATATTCCTTCACAATTTTTGTGTCTGAAACCTTTTTGATGCCATTATGTCAAATGTCTTCAGCGACACACGTCCACCCCCCGTCACTCAGGGTCAGTATCTTTGGGAGAAAGGATCCCTCAACTGAGCGTGAAGCTGTTCAACTAGAATGTGAGTAACCGGCATACCACACACTAGATTCCGAGCCAGGTTAGTTTGACCATCTCCTGCTGAAAAAAGGCGGTACATTCTAATGAGAACTCGTCCAGTGCTTCTATTCCGGTGAGTATGGTCACTGACAATCCATCCCTTCTAGAATTCCGTGCTGAAATGTTGATACACCTGCTCTCTGACATATCAGTCTTTTGACTTCAGGTGTGGTGTCGCCAACGTACTGAAATATTTTATTCCGGCATTCCTAACCAAGCGTGTGGAGGCAATTTCACTATAAATATATAGGTCCTTTGAAGATAAAATTATTAGTTATTTGGGGGAAAAATGAAGATATATATTAAAGTTATTTTGAACTCCATGGAGCATGTGGGGATCCTCCGATATCCAGGCAATTCTTTTTTTTTCTTTTTTCTTTTCTTTTTTAGACAGGGATGTTAAGGGGGAAGGGTTAAGGGGAGGGGGAGGGCTAATATTAATTTTCATTACTTTATTATTCTATTCACTTTATGTAATTCCCTTAAAAATTTAATTTAAAAAATCATCTCTGCAGATAAAACTCTCAAACTAAGGAAGCTTTCGCAAACATGATCATCAATTACTGGCAATTAATTTTGCTGATTATCGTCACATGTTCCAAAATGCAACCAAAAACTTGCGTTGAGAGACAGATCACGCCATACAAAATTTGCCCCTACGCTGTCGAAAAAAGACAAATTCCAAAATGTCGGTTTGCACTGACGGAGGACGAGCTATGCATGGAGAAGAAAATGTGCAAGGGCCCCGACGAGGTAGATTGGGAAATGAAAAGTTCACTTCATCTTTTAGCGCCTGAGAGGTCTGTCCCAGACTCTGATAATGGTGGTACAGATGCTGTCCTTCAGTTCAGTGATTCGTGCTTTGTATCCACTGGCCACGGGAGTGGGGAGAAGACAGAACGAACCGAATGTCAACTGTGCTGAATAATATTGTCTGTTTCCCCAAAGCAATGGAAACAGTGGATGGGTCAAGGTACAGAGGAGCTTGGCGCACGGGGTGGGA
Organism: Hemitrygon akajei; assembly: GCF_048418815.1. NCBI lineage: Eukaryota > Metazoa > Chordata > Chondrichthyes > Myliobatiformes > Dasyatidae > Hemitrygon > Hemitrygon akajei. Next base: position 73,395,808 of record NC_133125.1, read on the forward strand.
CCACGTTCACAACTTTCTCCAGCTTCTTGCCGAATCTGCGCTGACTATTTTCAGTGCCTTCGATATTTCACAGAAGGTTTTAATCCTTTGATGGTGTGAACGGTTTGCAGCCTCTGTGCTTTCACTCGTTCGTCCCTTCAGTACGTGTTGCGGGATCCTCTTCCGTTTACAGCGATCGCTACATGAAACATCGGCACGTTTTATTCACTGTCAGTAACTCCCCTGTATTCTCCTTTTCTGAAGATCACTATCAGACATAGGAATTTATTACGCAAAGGCAAAACATTACACATTATTTGTTTAGGTATAGTCCATAGTTTTTCCCCCAATTAGTTCACATATAGTTTTATGCAAAATGCAGTAATGGCTTACCAGGAGCTCCAATGACGGCGATGATCACGTACAGTACTCTGTCAGCTCTGTAATATTCGTCAATCATTTTGTATGTGAAGCAATTTATCCCGAAATGCCGCAGGCAGTTCCTCCGAATGAAATACTGAAGTTACGGAACATATTTCCTGGGTTTTATATCATCTGAGAACTCTACGGGGACTTAGTATAGATAGATACATGGATTCAAAAACGAGAAAAAACAGATGACGACAGCCCAGAGAAACACCCACTGGAGCAGATTGTGTTCAGTTCAGAGATTTAATTGCGAAACACCAAATACAGCAACATATAATCACACTAATGATTAATGTGTGGGCGTAGTCGTCTTCCAACAACGGAGATATTGTTTCAAATACCACCAGAAATATTTCTCCATGTCAGATTGTTTGTCCGGTGTCAATCAAACTGCTCCCTTCAGCGACGTGACTGTACATGCCCGTGTACACCTTCCCGAGACGCAGCTGCCATGACTGTACATGACAATTGTGAGATTTGTATTCATGAGTTGCCAAAAAACTCACAACTCTCCTCAAGCTAACGCACTCTGTCACGCCTATGAAACTATTCCAACTAACAGAATATTGGCGTATATTTCAGCAGCTAACACCACACATTTCATTGGAATATCACTGCGTTTCAAACTGAAATCATACTCCATCGACGCAGTTTGGCTGACTCATTGAGCTGCTCAAACCCAGTCTGTTGCACGGTTAGTCTTTCCGACGTAATCCGAAATATATCTCCGTTTTGTGTGATTTGATAGCCTTAATCCCACATGTGAGACCCAATTCTGGAACCTATAACACTTGAGTATGGGTCTAGATTCACTGCGTTGGTAACAAAACTTACAGAAATCTGAGTTTGCACTGAGATTGCGAGAGAAGGAATTGAATATATTAAAATATCGATTGTGTTTGCATATATACACATATATACACAATTGAGATCTTACAGGATGGATGTTCTCTCCCAGTAGCCTACAATATACATGTATTGAGCATAGGCATGTCCTTATGTCGCAGCGGTGTCCTGCAACTCGCACCTTGAGCTGCAAACAACAAATGCCAGGTTTCTGCTGTAACCTACTCAGGATCGGCTTTTTGGTGCGATAAATTTGTTGGTATCCCCACGCCAGTGACGATTCACAGGTGGGTAAGGGCTCCTGTGGTTAACAACTAGGAATCTTGTTTTACATTGAACACGTGCACAACCTGAACTCCGTGATGGACGGTCCCAAGCCCGGTTGCAAAAGAATGAGGTTTGGGCGTACAATAGAAAGGACAGTAGAAACTCCGGAAGCCTATATCTATGGATGACATCCGGGTCAATTCGAATGAGAATGACTGGGCAGTAAGAGTCAAAGGAGAATGTGAGTCCTCCTTGACATAGATTTTCGATGTCACAAACATGGTTGTAACTAATCCGATGCATTACACATCATTATTTTGAGCAGAAATTATTTTGTACCTTATATCTACACAAGCAAGGTAGCTTCTGAGCCGGGGCAGATGAAGATTTGCTATTAGGACCCAATTGAACTGACAGCGAGGCGTTCAGTTCACAGCTGAGTGGATATTGGGATCCGAATGGCAGCTTTAGCCATAACATCAAATTCGTATTATACAGACTGGCATTCTGACTTTCCCGTTGCATAATTGGCAGAACATGACTTTCTGTTTCCGAACTACTCAGAACCTTATACCTCTCGCTATCCTATACCTCCCACTATCCTATACCTCCCACTACCCTATACCTCCCGCTGACGAACTTCTGAAGAACTCCATGACCCTAAGACAGAAAGTGAATTCATGGACAGCATGCGCCTGTTCCATGAGCGAGACGCTGGAAGATTAATGGGGCCTTGGTTGACGAGGGATCTATTGGCATTGTTTCGAACAAAGAGAGGAAGTGCAGTCAGTTGCGATCACGAAACTACCTCGAAGTATCAGATATCAAGAAGTACACTTAACAGGGAAATCAAGAGTAAAACAGTAGACATCAGATACCGTCAAGGAAAATCCAGAATCAGTATCAGGTTTATTATCACCGGCATGTGTCGTGAAATTTGCTATTAGCAGCACCAGTTCAGTACAATACATAATATAGAGAGATGAAAAATAATAAATAATTCACTCAATTGCAGTATACGTATATAGAATACAGTAATGCAGGGTTAGTACTCATTTTGGAGGCCGGTAGCCAGTACTGTGCTCCAGGGATCAAATCCGAGCTCACAGCTGTTGGTCATCCATATTAACGATTTAAATTACAATTTCTCTTTCTCAACAGCCTCTCTCACCCACAATCTTTCTTTCCTCCCCAGTCCCGCTCTCATTCCCCAATCGCTTGTAGTCCCCAGGGTCGCTTCCCCCGGTACGAGAGTGCAGAACAAGAGAAATATTGGGGGAAGCGACCCGGGGGACTACAAGAGATTGGGGAATGAGAGCGGGACTGGCGAGGAAAGAAAGATTGTGGGTAAGAGAGGCTGTTGGGAAAGAGAAATTGATTGAGGCAGGGGAAAAGGACGTGGTTGGGAAGGATGGGAGACAGGGGGACTTGGAGTGTGACTCAGGTAGAAAGAATAGGGGACGAGAAATAGAGAGAGAACAGGACACTGTGGTTAAGAGAGGAACTGAGGGGTCGAAAGAGGGACTGTGGAAACAGACCAGACTGTAGGGTGGGAAAGAGAGACGAGGAGGGATAAATTGATGAAGACAGGGTCTGGGATAGAGATTCTGAAGGAAGAGCTACGAGTGAGAAAACGGGTTGAGTCGATGGCGAGGGAATGACTGGGAAGACACACTGAGAGATTGGGGAGCGTTAGCAGGCGAGAAAGATGGGGGTTGAGAGGGGAGAGAGACGGGGAGGAGACGCTATTCGTCCAGATTGTGGAGACAGAAATAATGGAAGAGGATGATATGGGGGATGTGGCTGGAGGAGACACCATGTCGGAAGAGAGAGAGAAAAAGAGTCTGGGGCAGAGAGAGAGAGACGGGGAGATAGAGAGAGGGAGAAGGAGGAAAGGAAGAGACTGGGGCGAGAGAGAATCTGGAAGAGAGAGACTGGAGTAGTGAAGGGAGAGGTGAAGGTGGAGGACAGAGGGACAGAGAGACGGGGAGAGAGACTGGTTCTGTAGAGAGAGATTGGGATGGGGGAAGAAAGACGAGAGAGAGAGAGAGAGAGAGAGAGAGAGAGAGAGAGAGAGAGAGAGAGAGAGAGAGAGAGAGAGAGAGAGAGAGAGAGAGAGAGAGAGAGGGAGAGAGAGTGGCGGGGTCCTTTAATGGGGAGATAGGCTCGGATGACGAGAGAGAACTGGTGTGGGAAAATGATATGGAATGAGCTGAGAGATAAGAGAAGGGAAAGAGACTGGGTTTGCAGAGACCAGAGGAAGGAGAGAGACGGGGTGAAGATAGATACCAGGATGGTAGTGAGCCGAGGAGAGAGACAGGGGAACAACACGCACAAAATGCAGCAGCAGTGCAGGTCCCGTCCTGAAAAGTCAACAGTACTTTATTTTCCTATAGATGCTGCCTGGCCTGTTGAGTTCCTTCAGCATTTTGTGTGTGTTACTCCGCACTATCAAACAGCCGCATGCACACCTGCCACATTGTTGTAATCGCTCTGATGGTACACGTTCCTCCCCAGTACCTCCCCGTCTCCATGGCTACATCACTCCCTTGCTCTCTTAGGCCATGCCCTCTGACATGACCCTCATTTACTCTCTCTACTTCTCTCTACAGAGATCGCCCTTCTCGCCCTCTACTGCCGTCTCCTGCGATTCTCAGACAGGACTATCCCCCTGGGACGGGTTTCCGGCTGCCGGCGGGAGGCGGGGGGGGGGGGGCGGTGTGTGGACGCAGACGGGGATATAGCCAACCTACTATCCCGTCTGGAGTCTGAGTTGGAGTCACAGCCAGAGCTCAATGCAGCCTGGAGCCGAGCGGGACTCGAGCTCGGTGAGAGTTCAGGAGGTAGCGGTCCCTTCATTAGCGAGGAGCTGGTCCGGACTGTAATGGCCTATACCCTAAAGCACCCTCCTCTCCCCTCCACTCCCTTTTACCTCATCTTCAATAGGGAGAGCTGCCTGTGCCTAGCCTCCAGTCTAGAGAACCAAACTACCCCAAACTCCTGTGTGGCCTTTAGGACTTATTGCAGACTTCGTTCCAGGGCGTTAGAGGAGCTGAGGGAGCGGGGGGAAGAGGACCGTCCCTGGTGAGTGTACAGAGGGGCCTCACTCCCCTTCCGGGCCCAACAGGGACAGACGATCGAGTTTGGAGCATTCACCTCGGCCTTCTCTTCCCTGGAAGTGGCGGAGGCTTTTACCGGAGGGCTTGGGATCCTGGTACACATCCGGACGGCCAGAAGGTTCCCGGCGGGTTCTCTCTCCCCCTCCCCCGGTGAAAGGGAGGTGCTGATACCCCCTTGTGAAGCGCTCCAGGTCGATAAGGTCCTGAGGTCAAAGTGACCGTGGGGTGGGGAGGGAAAGATGGAGATCTGCCTCACCTCGGTGGAGCTGCTCCATGGGAACTCCGGCGGCAGGGAGGATGGGAGCTCCGCAGTCCCGGCACTGGTGGGGTTGGCGGTGCTCCTGGGCTCGGGGATTCCGTGGTCTTGCGGTCAAAGGAAAGGACGGGTGAGAACGTGAGAATGCGGGTTAGGGTCTTGAGGGGGAGCTGCTCAATGGTGAGGGGGACATCGTTGTCTTGTGTTAATTTAACTCGATAGATTAATTTAACCGTTTACGGAATAACACATACTGAAGACTTTTGTAAAATATGATAAAATAATATTTAATTTGATTCACTTTGTTCCAGCAGCCTCCCGTCATAAACAGGATAGAAACACTAAAATTCCTCAGCCCCCTGTCGATCGCAAAGTAATCCCGTTGCTCCAAATGTTCCACAGCCAAGCATCAGGCCCCCAACTAACCACGCTGCCCCGCTTTCTCCCTAGTCTATGTCTCCAAAGTAATTAATTGTGTGAAGTGGAATTGTGATGCTATCAGGCTGGATCCTCTGAGCATAAATCGGGAAGGGGTGTGCCCTAGGAAATACACAACGGGAATATGGAGGTATTTTAGGGAGCACTTGCAGGGGATTCTGGATAGGCTTGGCTCATTGAGGTCAGGAACGATTATTAGGGTGAAGGAACCACGTAGGCAGGCGACGCGACGCATCTAGTGAAGAGGAAGAAATCAGCTGATTTAATGTTTGGAAAGCAAGGTCAGACAGGGTTGTAGAGAGTGACAACGCCGCCAAGGACGTACTGAAGAATGCATTAAGAGAGCTAGCAAGAGTTTCAGAAGGGTTTAACTATGATTATGGAAATCACCAAGACCTTCTAGAGATATGTTGAGAAGAGGATGAGCAGAGTGTGGGTAGGTCTAGTCAGGGGTAGAAGAAGAATCACGGGCTGGAGTCGGGGTAAGTCGGGTAGGTCCTTAATGCAGACTTTACTTCAGTGTTCAACAATGAAAGGAATCTCCAGTTTGGGAGGACAGGGTTAAATGGGCCAATGTGGTGGAACATGTCGAGGGAAAGCGAGAGGATGTGCTGGACCTTTTGAGATACATGATAGAAAATCCTCTTTGATGCTTAGGGTACTGGGAGAAGCGAGGGAAGAGATTGGTGCATCCTTGGAACTCTTTGCCTTATCACTGGCCACGGAAGTAGTGACTGAGAACTCAAGCGTGGAAAATATAATTCTTTTGTTCAAGGAATGGAGCAGGGATGACTCAGTGAGTCATACTACAGTGGTGGTGAACTGTTGGAGAAGAATTTTACAGACAAGATTTATGGAAATTTGGAGAAGCAGAATCTGATTGGGAATTTTCAGTATTACCTTGTGAGTGCCAGGTTTGGATGAATTCTGTGACGATATAACAAAACACATTGATAAGGTAGAGAAGGTGATGTGGTCTAAATAGATTTTAATGAGGAATTTAATACGATTTACCATCGTAGGCTTTCTCAAAAGGCATGGTGTCTGCGGATATCTGTTCTGGAATCTCTGTTTTTGTTAATTTTTATAAGTGATTCGGATGAGGAAATGGAAGTTTGGGTTAGTGTGCTTGCAGCAATATGGAGGTTGGTGTAGATTTGTACAGTGCTGAAGGTTGTCGTGGGTTACAACAGGATATTGACAGGATGCAGAACTGAGCTGAGCAGTGACAGATGGAGTTCAACCTCGGAAGGTACGAAGTGATTCACTTAGGAAGGACGAATTTGAAGGCATTGTACGGGGTTATTGCCAGGGTTGTTGATTGGGAACAGCTATTTCTCGACAAATCCACATCCTACACGCGGAAGGTTTGAAGACCATCTGACCAGAGTACAGAACGGGTATGTTCTAGTCAAAAGGAAGGACAGGGGTAGCAAGTTAAGAGTAACGTGTATGTTGAGGGAAGGTATGAATGTAGTAAAAAAAAGAAAAGTATGTAACGTTTAGAAACGCAAACAAACAGGGCTCTATAGAATTATAAAGAAGCCATAAAATAACTCAAAAAGGAATTTAGGAAAGCCAAAAGGGGCCACGAAATCTCCTTGGCAGGTAGGATTGAAGAGAATCCCAAAGCATCCGTTACATAGATCAGGAACAAGAGGATAAATAGGGAGGAGGTGGGAACACTCAAAGACAAAGGGGGGTGGACACTTATTGGGATGTGAAGGATGTGGGTCAGGTCCTTATTGAGTACCTTATTGAGTTATATCAGGATATAACACGACGGATGTAGAGAATGGGGAGATCAGTGTTGAGGGTATTAATATGGTGGCCATTTGGAAATAAAGGTAGTGTTGTGATTCCTTAATAACATTAAGTTGAATATGTCCCATGTTATTAAGAAAGGCAAGTAAAAAGATTACTGGGGACTTCCCCAATATCTTTGAGTCCTCCCCAGCCACAGGCTAAGTCCTGGAGGACTGATAAGAGGCTGATGTTGATCCATCATTCAAGGTGCGAACCAGGTAAAAACCTGGAAACCATTAAACAGTGGGTCTTATATTAATGCCAAGTAAGGTACAAAGGGAATAATTAGAGATAGGATTTCTGAGCATTTGTAAAAACATGGCCTAATTAGGAAGAAACAGCTTGGCTTTGTGTGGGGCAAGACGTGTCTTATAAACTTTTTTGAATATTCTGATGATGTGACGAGGATGAAGGCAGAGCTATGGATGCTATTTACTTGAATTTTACAAAGGCCTTTCGACATCGTCCCACAGGGATGACAAGGCACATGCTATAATGAGTGGCTGGCCAAAATTGCATTGTTTTCTCGGGAACGACAGATGGTGAGGGTTGATCTGATAGAGGTTGATAAGATTATCAGAGGCATAGACAGAGTTAAAACACAATATCTCTTTCCCAGTGTAGAAATGTCTCATACCAGAGGCCGTGCTTCTGATGTGAGAGGCACTAAGTTGGAAGGAGAAGTGCATGGGAAGTTATTTTGCATAGAGATTGGTGGGAGGTTAGGATGTGAGCCTGGGTGATGGCAAAGGCACATGCATTAGTGACTTTTAAGAGACGCTAGGGGAGGAACATGAATATGAAGAAAACGGAGGAACATGGGCATTGTGCAGGCATCAGTTTAGTTGGCCATTTGATAGGTAATTTATTTGATGCAGCAGAACATCGTGACTGAACTGCCTGACCCCGTGCTCGATGTTCTGTTACATTATTAAATCTGTACCGTTTCAATGTGATTTTCAGTTTTGTGTGTTGTTTTACCATACTGAGCTCCAGAAATTCTTTCAGCATTGTGTCCAACATTGTGAACCAATTCTGTACTTCCGCAAAGGATTTACACTTCACTCCTTGTTCTGGGAGAGTTTCCAGCCTCAGGGTGAACGGGGATCCTCTGTTGAGGTTCCCTATTCTATCAGGTCTGCGATTTCCTCTAAATAGTGACCGACAGATTGAGTAACATCGTCCGATCACCTTCATAGTTTGCGGTGATAATTTAAGACAATTTACATCTGAAAAGGTATTATTAATGATGTTTATAGCTGATAATTGCCTTCTGAAGTCCCAGAAACTCTCGCACGTATTTGGCAGTGACAACTTACACTGGAGAAGCCAATATCTGTTCAGTGATGGGACATTGTAGTGACTTTGAACACAGCAACAGTCACTAGGCAACCTCTTCAACTATTCAGTAAATTTCTTGGTTCTGTTATCAGCAACAAATCACTGACTGTGGAAATTATAAATCAGTATATTATTAGAGTCATGGAGCACAAAACGCAGACACAGGCTTTTTGGCCCATCTAGTCAATGCCGAACAGTTGATTTCTGCCTTGCCCCCTCTACCTGCACCATGGCCCTCGTATACCTTTTTAAATGTTGAAATTGAACTCGCGTCCGCATTTTCTGTAGGCAGCTCGTTCCACACTCTCACCGAACTCCGAGTTAAGAAGCTCCCCCTTCAAGTTCTCCTAAAGTAGTTCACCTCCCACCTTTAACCTATGCCCTCTGGTGCATGAGGTAGAAGATGGGGTGGAGAACGAAGGTGGCTGGGAACCGGAAAGTGGTTGGAGGATGGTGACGGTGGTAAGGGGAGGAGGAGACCAAGTGGGGAGCGAGAAACACAGAGTAGTGTTTATACTTACTATCTTTCAAAAAAAGTAATTGCTTGTTACTTGCTTGCTACAAAGTTACTGACCATACCCTCTACGTTCTCAAATTAATATTTTAATTAATATTAATATTAACCAAGTTATGACAAATAGCTGTGCGTAACTCTGGGGAACACCACTAAGCACGGTCCTCAGGTTGAACAAAACAGCCTCACTCTCACCCTCTGCTTCGGACCATCAAGCCAAGTGTGCACTCAGTGAGCCAGGTCTCCCTAGATCCCAGGTGATCTATCGTTCCACAGCATCTTACCATGTTGAACCTTATCAAAGACCTTACTGATATAGACCACGATCCTGGAACAGAGGTGTCAAAGATCAGAGGGCATAGATTTAAGGAGAGGATAAAGAGGTTTAGAGGGATCTGAGGAAGAGACTTTTCACTCAGATTTTTCACTGCCGAGGTGGTGGAGGAGGCAGGTCAATTCACAATATTCACGAAGTGAATGAGCTACAGTCGGCTATGAATCAAGTGCTGATAAATGGGACCAGTGTAGACAGTGAGTGGATGGCAGAACAGGTATGGCCAGCCAAAGGCCTGTTTCCGTGCTGTGTGATCAACCACTCTGGACATGCTAAATTAACAATGGTGACGCCACAAAGCATTGACTTCAAAAGTCCAACAACCTTCTCCAACCTGAAATAAACCAGACTGAACCGCTTTGTCACCACTGTGGTATCTGTTTCAGTGAAGGTGACGTACAAATTGGTCACTTCTACTAAACAACTGGCAATTGATGAAGTTCCTGTGTCTTCTTCCATTAATGTTGCTTCTTTACGGCAAAACCCTTAACCCTCTCACTGTGTCAGAATTACTGATTAAATCAGGCCCCAAACATTGTGCTTTCATCCCTGCACATTGTAACTTGAACCATCTCACTGAGGGTCTGATGGAGACACAACACATGCTCTCTGCACATGTGATCACACCTTCCTTGATTCCGACATTTCAAATGCCCTCAGAATGGTTTTCTGATTCAGTATGAAGGTGAGTGTGTACACAGCTCATCGTCAGACCAGACAAACCATGTTTTCCCAAAGCTGGCGTCAAAGACGGATTGACCCGATGCAAAGGCGCATGTACCACGGACGCACTGAGATAATAAAACAAACGATACTTTATCGAACTTCTATTCTTTATTCATAGCATGCTATGGGGGAAGTTACAGACTGATCTCCCAAAGAGACAGTCCGGACACTGCCCAGTCCCCGAAGCACAATTCTTCACAATTTATAACATTGATTATCACAGGAAATATTATAATTACGCGAGTTAATACAGTTTTAGAATAGTTTCGATCAATTAGATGTAAAATCATTATTGGTTGATTATAAATATATTCTGCCAAATCTATCCTGGATACAATGGCTGCATTGGGGTTAGTTACGGTGCACATGGGAAATTGCCTACTATGAGGTCTATTACTGGCAAGTGGCTGGTCTGAATCTTCAGAGGTGTCACTACCCGTGTCGGAATCGTACTTAGTATCGTCTCTGGGTCTACTAGGGGTCCGTCCTTTACCAGAAAATTCCGTCTAGTCGTGGTCAGCTAGTCCCTGGCTGGTTATTATCCTTCCACTGCTTGAGTTGTCCCCTAGTCCAGGAGGCTACTGGGCTCGGTGAGGGTGTGTTGGGATTACCTTGGGGCGACTGCTTGGATGGAGCATGCGGAGGTGCCGGTGCCGTGGGCTGGGGTCGCCAGGCCTACTCCTCCTCAGTGTCATTATCATCAAACAGCATGGGCAGTCCAGACAGGTCAAGGGGCACCTCAGTTTTACTTTTGACGGTTTCATCCTTACCTTGTTGTCTATCCTTAATCTGCCTATCTTTCGTTTCCCTATCCTGTTTCCCTTGTTCGTATCATATGATCCTCAGACAGTCCTTGCAATGTCTGCCACAATTTCAAATTTCCTTCATTATCATATGCACTAATCCCTCTGACATTTATTACTCCCCCAACTACTTTGCTTAAATCTATCATTTAATTCTTCGGCTGTTATTCTCCAATTGGACATTAAAACCTTCCACTTTTGTTCGGCACTAGGTTTCAAAATTCCTTCCTTTGCCTTCAGACATTTAGCTAAGTCCCAGGTCCCACCCAAAGGCCAAATTTTACTGCCTAATTTCTTACTTAGGCATGTCGATAACCTTCTGTAATCATTATCTCTTTCAGGGTCATCTTTACATAGTTTAAATAATGGGGTGTTATTCCCGGACTTATCCAATGTTTACCCCATGCTTCCAAATCGAGTGGGTCAGTCGCCTCCTTTTCTCACATCCACTTCACAGTCCTGACCTTCGCGTGGGGGATTTCCCCTCTTAACAACCGGTCTAAGGCTGGATGCTGAGACAGGCATATTTGTCGTAAGTTTACCCCTAATCGTATTTACAATATTCGGATAGACTGCAGGGGAGAGCCAATTGCCCTGTTTTTGGCCAAACTTCTGCTCTGTCCCGTGCTGGTCAGTTTACCGCGCTACGTACCCCGGTCCCCCACGTCAATTAAGGTGGTCACCAAATTCAAATGTAATAGGTTACTACCACTAAACCACTGCGCAATTCGCAGCGACGCACCCAAAGAAAAATGTAATAGATCACTGCTGATGATCTGCTGCCTAATTCTTCAGCACTCACAGAGTTTAATACTCACAATACCTCGTAAACTTTAATACCCACAATACTCACAATACCTAGTCGGGTCCTCTGTTACCCCGAATCTGCTGACCTGTGGTACTCAGGCGATCCTCAACTCAGGTTTCGGAAGGAATCCATCAGAGGTTACCCGCCAGAGGAATAAGTCGTCAAGGTGAACAGTTAATGAGAGAGATCACGATAAATCTTACCTCGTGGGCCCAATCCATCTCAGGTCACGGCCATCGAGGCGACAGCTAACGCCGTCTCACGGGAATACCTTGTCTTGGACTCCTGGCAGGCTCGCCAAATTGTCAAAGACGGATTGACCCAATGCAAAGGCGCAAGTCTCACGAACGCAATAAGACCATAAAACAAGCGATACTTTATCAAACTTTTACTATTTATTCATAACATGCTACGGGGGATGTTGAAGACTGATCTCCCAAAGAGACAGTCCGGACACTGCCCTCCCCCGAATCACAATTCTTCACAATTTAGAACATTGATCATCACAGGAAATAGTATAATTACGGGAGTTAAGACAGTTTTAGAATAGTTTGGAACACATGTTAGTATACTATTAGATGTAAAATCATCATTGGTTAGTTATTATTATTTTCTACCAAAGCTAGCCTGGATACAACATTAGTTCCTCATGCTGACAACTCCCCTTACTCTCGAACGTTCTACCCTCTACGTCATCCTTCCCATATTTAGTTATTTTATACCTCAAATGCTTTCTGTGACCAGATAATTTCCTATTTGAACCTGTATCTATCATTGCTAGAGAACAATGTCTAGTACGTCACTTGTTGCTAGGTAAGGTTCCTTTTTGGCTGTCCAGCAACAGTAGCATAAGGTACCTCTAAGGTAATTGATCATTAGCTAATCATTGTCTTTAATCTATACCCCTATTTACCTATCCCTTTACTCTATTACGAAAACAGCCACACCATCATTCCCACTTAAATTATATTTTGTTCGTTTAGTAAAACTGGTTCAAGAATCACAATAATTTTCCTTAATATACTGATGAATCAACAGATTCTCAGGCATAAGAGAATCCTTAGACTTTATTAAATCGTGTATCCTAAAATCAACTAAAGGCATTGGAAAAAAAAAACAAGGTAGGGTTGTCTTGTGGGGTGCCAATCTTTGTCTCATAGAAAGCCGAATATAACTTGCCCACACGTACCTGACACAAGACGTGCAAATAAAAACAAACCTCTGAAAAAACTATACAACCCTTCCTCAATCTTCATTTCCATAATTTAATCAAAAGTATTCCCTTCCTTCAATAGCACCTGACTTTTCTTTTTATTGTAATTTATTTTTATTATTGAAGTTCATCATCAAACAAACATTTCCATGAGATGTATTTCAGACATTGTACATATATATCATATAATCATATATGTCACAAATCTCCACGTATTATTTATCTTATCTATTCTGAGCTCTTATAGAAAAGAGCGGATAGAAAAAAACAAGCAAAAGGGAAAAACGATGTACAAGTAGGGAGTGATCTTTTTTGACAACATATTCATTGATTTGTGAGAATAAAATCAGACCTATGAGGCATTATGTAGTTAAATCATTTTTTCCCAGTATGAATCAAATTATTCCAGCTTATGATTAACAGATGCTGTTATCTTCTCCATTTTGTGAATGTTCATTGTAATTTCCATCCATACATTTAAAGTTGGGCTCTACTGAGATAACCATTTCCTATTATGAGTCTTTTTACCAGCCACCAACAGTATATTCATTAAATATTTATCTCTTTTCAACCATTCTTGAGGTATATAGCCAACATATATGGTCTTACTCTCTAAGGATATTTCACATTTAAAGATGTCTTGTAGGCATTGTGTATCTCCCTCCAATCATCTTTGATAACAGGGCAGTCCCAAAAAATATGATAATGATTTGCATTTTGATTTCCACAATTTCTCCAGCAAACAGGGAGGTTACTATCATAATGGGATTTCTGAGAGGGTGTAGTAAAATATATTATCAAGTTTTTTTCCATCCAAACTCCCTCCATTTCTGTGAACTGGTACACTTTCATTGGTACCTCCATATTATTGTCCATTCTTCCTCAGATATAATTATCTCTCTTTCCTTCTCCCATTTTGTTTTAATGTATGAAGTCGAATGTGTTTTAAGATTTGACAACCCCTTATACATGCTTGAAATGATTCTACTACCGTAATCTGAATTATATGCTTTCTAAATAGCCCTATCAAGCATGTACTTGCCTTAATTACATCTTAAGCGTCTTTTTAACATATTGTCGCATCTGTAAATACCGATAAAAATCTTGTTTTTCTAATGTGTTTCTCTTTAAGCATTTCAAAACTGATCAGTGTGCCTTCTTTCATTATGTTGCAAAGAACTGTTATTACTTTAGCAGTACAGTCCTTAAATCTAGCATCCAATTTATTTGGTGTAAAATCCAAGTCATATGCACACCATTTAAGAATTGCAATATCTTCCTATAGATTATATTCTTTTATAGTAGTTTTCCATATTTCAAGAGACAATTTCACCCATGAGTTATCAATAGTATTTATGCACCTTTACAGGTTGTTATCAGCCAAAATTGCTTGTTTGGGGATGGGAAGTACCCGCTCCTCAATATTTTTCCATTGAGCGTCATATGATGGGTTGCACCGACATATCACAGCTCTCAACTGTGCTGCAAAATAATAACCTCTAAGAGAAGGTAGGCCCCATCCCCCCTTTTCCTTTGCTAATTGCGAAGTTTTGAGATGAACTCTAGGCCTTTTACCCTGCCAAATGTACCTTGATAACATCTTGCTCCATTCATTGAATTGATTTTGATTAATCTCTATTTGTTGGGTTTGAAAGAGATATAAAACTCTGGGCAGTATATTCATTTTAATAGATTCAGTCCTTGAACTGAGACTGAAAAAAGGAATCAGGTTCCATCTTGCCATATCTTACTTAATTTTTTATATAAAGGTTGATAATTACTTTCTGATAATTTTGTCAAATCTTTTGGCATAATGATGCCCAAATATTTGAAATACTCTGTTTGCCATGCCCAGGGACATCTACTTTCAGTTTCTCTTGGTGGGCTATAGTTATATGAAAGTAATTGTGTTTTATCTATGTTGATCTTGTATCCTGATAATTGAGCATATTGTTCAAATGATTGCATCAATTTAGGTAAAGAGTATGTTGGTTGCCCTAGATAGATCAAAATGTCATCTGCATAACAAGCCAATTTGTGCTCTGTCTCTTTAATAGTAATTCCCCTGATATCTCCATTTTGTCTGATGTGTTGAGCTAATGGTTCCAGATATAATGCGAAGAGTAGCGGTGACCATGCACAACCCTGTCTCATGCCCCTTTCTAGGGTAAGACTATCTGATAAATATCCATTGATTTTAATCCTAGCAGTAGGGTTGTCATATAGTGTCTGTATAGTTTTAATAATTATGTCTTGGAAACCGAATCTTTGTAAAACTCTGTGAAGAAAATTCAAATTAACTGAATCAAATGACTTTTCAGCATCCACGCTTATCACTACAGCTTCGATTTTATTTTTTTGTATACGATCCATAACGTGAAGTGTCCTTCGTATATTGTCTTGTGTTTGGCGTTGTCATATAAAACCTGTCTGATCGTTACTTATCAGTATGGGTAGAAACTCCTCTAATCATTTGGCCATGATGGAAGTAAATAATCTATAATTGCGTTAACAACGGATATTGGTCTAAATGACCCGCATTCCATTTTATCCTTGCCTTCTTTCGGTATAGCTGAGATTATCTCTTCCTTCCAACTGGGTGGCATTTGTGCCTTTTTGAGAGCGCAGTTCAGTGTGGGGAGTAAAACAGGAACTAACTAATTTTTAAATTCTTTGTACCACTCTGCCGCATACCTATCTAATCCTGGTGACTTGCTTTATTTAAGCCTACTCATAGGTACCCGTGGGTATCTTGTACCTGTCACGTGAACGTGATGTAATTGAAGCTATGCTGGAGATGAGGTAATGGTCTTGTGATGGTGGTTTGACGTCATTTTCCCGCCAGTCAGAGGTCATGTTATAGTTTTTTTAACAGCGTATAAAAGGAGAACCCCACCCTGTGACGTGGGCAGTTCGTGGTTGAATTTGGTAGTGTCTCTATGCTGCTGCGTATCCCGATGTTATGACACAGTTTCATTTAAAAGTGGAGTTTTACTTTCTGCCTTAAGTCAAAGGTTATTGCCGGCAGTTTTGCTACAATACTGCCATTTAAAATCAAGTTGGAGAATGAAGATTCGTCGAAGTTCAGGAAGCTGAAAGATCGAAGAGAGTTAATGGCGACGGTAAACAGATTCGACCTTGTTTAATCTTCGCATGAAAAATTAGTAACGAGTATCCATGATAACTTCTGCTTTGCTAAAAGAGCAGTGAGTTGGATGCAAAGTTTCGTCAAAGGAAGTTCTGTGCCTTTAAGACATTTTATTTCCTTCGATCGTAAATCCTCCGGGGAATAACATACTTCAGCTAGGATCAGCAGTAACTCCACGAAAGAGGATTTAAATCATTTCAAGAAGACTCTCCTTTAACGGATTGTGTAAGCATTTGGACTTTTGCATTACTACTTCTAAGAACTGTTTTCGCATTCTCGCTTCAAGGACTGTTTTGAGTTGCCATATCGCGGTTAAGTTAATCGTTTGTTTACTTTTTGGGTTATTTTTAGCAGTGTTTAATAGATGTTTTATTTCTTATAAAAAACCTGTCTCAATCATATATTCATTGTTGCTGGATTGTAACACTACTGATTGCAGCTTTTAATCCAACTTCAGTTATATCAGCAGTCATCTATTTTATTCTTTGCTTAAAGTGGGTAACTCTAAAGAATTCAAGAAGGTGTCAGTTTGGGTTATGCTTCCCCCTGGAACTTTGGAATATAGAATTCTGTAAAACACTTCAAAAGCTTCTTGAATTTCACTTAGCTTATTTTTTTTTAAATCATTTTCGTTCTTGGGTCCCTAATTCTATGAATTGTATTTCCTGCTATCTTTTTTTTCAGTTTCGACGCCAGTATTTTCATAGACTTTGATGCACTTTCATAATGTCTCTGTTTCAGAAACATTAACTTTTTTCTGATTTCTTGTGTAGTCAAACTATTAATTTCATTCCTACTTAAAAAAAAATTCTCCTAATATATCCTGTGCCAAATTCAATTTGTGTTTTTTTCCTCTAGTTCCTTCAGCCTGTTTTGTAATTCCTCTAATGTTTTATTCCTTATTTTTTCTTATATGAAAATATAAGGAAAAAAACATTTTTCTGTAACCTATTTGAAAATTCAATAAAAAAAATCCCTCTTAAGACAGCCTTCAGAGTATCCCATAAAATGGAGCTGAAACCTCTCCATTATCATTAAATTCTAAGTAGAGACCGATTTCATTTTTAATTTGTTCCTTAAAGTACGGATCATTGAGTAGACTTGAATTTTAGTTGTAGGTCAAAATCAACAGATAAATATATAGATGCATGGTCACTTACATCTATTGTCCCAATTCCACACGTGTTTATTTTGTCTCTGCCTTTTCCAAATGTTATGAAATAGTCTATTCTTGTAGATACAGAATGGGGAGCAGAATAATGAGTGTAATTGCTTCTGTCGGGGAAGAGGTCCCTCCATATATCAATTAAACCAACATCCTCAAAAAGTGGATTAACTCCCATACATAGGGATTTTGTTTCATAGGTTTTTCTATTGGAAGAGTCTAAGTTTGGTTGTAATTGTAAATTTAAGTCTCCCCCACATATCAGGAGACCTTCTGTTTCCTCTACCACATTATTAGTAATTTTCTGAAAAAAAGCAATATCACTTCTCGGGGGTGCGTATATATTCAGTAGAGTAACTGAATTTCCATCTATATTCCCCCTTACCAGAATATATCTGCTCTCTTTATGTCCCATTTCGAATACTTTTTCAAAATTTAGCTTACTTGAGATAAGAATAGCAACTCCTCTCCTATGTCCTGATTTTTATGAGGAGAAAAACAAATTAGAGAAGCCCATTCTCTTTAGCTTTTTATGCTCATTATCACCTAAATGAGTTTCCTGTAAATATCCTACATGGGCTTGTTCTTTTTTTCATTTTGTATAAAATTAATTAAGTTTGACTGGATTTAATAGCCCATTGGCATTAAAAGAAATTAATTTTACTTTGTCCTTAGCCATCTGTACTCATCTGTCAATGTATCATTGATATTAGCAGAATAGAACTTAATCGATCTACTCCCTGAACAAATAAGAACCAAGAAATGCAAATGATAACAAAAATGGCAACGAATGTGTGCTTTCAAGACTGAGGTTTCTGGTAGATGACTCTGCGTTGAGCTAGAGGAAATGTTTAGCTGTGGGGGATAACCCCTCCTACTTGTGAGTTGAGGTTCCCCATTGTAGTATCCATAAAAGTCAGTGAGCAAATCTATTAGGCAGAAAAGATTTCTCTGTGAAGTCCTTATATATATATATATATATATATATATATATATATATATATATATATATATACATATATATACATATACATACACACACACACACACACACACACACACACACACACACACACACACACATACACATGTATACATATATATTACATACACATATATGCACACACATATATATTCTGATTTTGGTGGGGAAAAAGGAGTAAGTGAGTGAAAAAAGAATAACAACTAAGTGATACTAAATCCACATTATAATAAGTATTTCTCGAGATAGGTATATCACCGTCTACTTTTGCTTCCATTTAGCTTCTCAACATTTTTAAAGTTAGCCAAACCTTATGGCTCTTCTGGTGGGCGTGAGGACTGTCTTTGGAAAACTCCCAGTCTCTTCCTGATATACTTCTCTCGGCCTCCTCCCGTCTCCTGCCTTCTCGATTCTTGCACTATTTCCCAAGCGGAGAGGGATAATTCCTCTGCCAGGCTTTCCCTCGGTTTGATCACGCTGACGGGCAACCCTCTGGCCTTCATCTCTGTAGTCGCCGCTTCCACTGTCTGATACAGTTGGATCCCATCTCGATAAAACACTCGAAGTTTAGCAGGGTACGGAGTATGAAATCTAATCCTTTCTTGTTTTAGTATTCACTTTATTTCAGAGTATTCTTTACGTTTCTGCAGGACCACCAGGGGGGGGGGGTTAATCTTGGTGGAAATATATTAATTTATCATCTAAAAACACCCTCTTCTTACCCCAGGCCCTTTGTAGAATCTCTGCCTTGGAACTGTATGGCAGGAATTTATTTATTATTGAGCGTGGCTTATCGGCTCTATCTCGGGTAGGCTTCGGGATGATCGCACGATGTGCTCTCTCAGTTTCCAGCTCCATAGTCGAGGGAAGCTCCAGCGCGTCCCACAGCAACTTTCCGAAAACCTCTGTCATAGACGAGCCCTCCGCTCCTTCGGGAACGTTGTATATTCTGATATTTTTCCGCCGTGATCTTCCCTCCAGGTCAAGCAGTTTACTTTCTTGTTGATTTAATATTTTTATCGTCTTACTTAGTATCCATTCCACATTTGGAAAGCGATCTTCCACCTTCTCAATTCGAGTCTCTGCCACCACTATTTTTTGATTGATGTTGGCGAGCTCTGACTTAATATCATGTTACTGCTGTTTTATATCTTTCTGGAACTCCCTTATCTCTTTCAAAATATCGATTATATTTGCCGCTTCGCCTGAACGAGGCCCAGCGTCTGCCTCACTAGCATGCGGTCGGGTAGGAGAACAGTTCGCTGCACTCCTCTCGGCCGGAGGTTCTGCAGTGTTGCTTTTATTCTTTCCATTATTTTACCCCATTCTTGCCCCTTTTATGAGTTCAAATACTTTCGAAAAATACTATATTTGATGAATTAACGGGGCTTAATACACGTTTTTCCGGAGGAGTTAGTGACTTAAGCTGCCATTCTCAACGATGACGTCACTGGAACCCAGCACCTGACTTTTCAATATAGAAATACAGCTACTACAAAATCTATATCTAACTATGCTTTCCCAATATAATTTTCCAGACATTAATCTGAATCCAATATCATTTTACCCTTCCGAAATCCCCTATTATACAACGCAAAATCACCGCCTTTTTCCATAATATAATTCAAACTCTCGGTTAACATGCGTTCCATAAATTTACATGTGAAACCTTAATGATATTGGCCTTTCACCAGAAGGATCAGACGGACATCTCCAAGGTTTTAGAACAGGCACTACTACAGACATTTTCCATGAGAAAAGAAGATAGCCAAACCTCCAAATGCAATTCAGAAATGTTTCTTATTATCTCAAGATGGTTGTCAGTCATAATCCTGATCATACAATAACATATATCATCCTTTCCCCAAGACCTCTGTATTGCCAATCCCTTCCAATATTATCACAATGTGATCCACATAAAAATAAACCCATAATTTTCACCACT
The DNA here is from genome assembly GCF_048418815.1 of Hemitrygon akajei. NCBI lineage: Eukaryota > Metazoa > Chordata > Chondrichthyes > Myliobatiformes > Dasyatidae > Hemitrygon > Hemitrygon akajei. Next base: position 73,415,927 of record NC_133125.1, read on the forward strand.
TTCATCACCACGGCATTTGCCCTTTTATACTGAATAAGATCACTCGGAGACTGATGCTACTTAACATTTCTGAAAGCCTTATTTATCTCCCTAATTGCCTCTGCACATGCCTCCGTTCACCATGGTACAACCTTTCTCCTATTAATTCCGTTTGTAATGGAAATCACTTCCAACACAGTTTGCTGAATAACGTGACATAACCATTTAATGCAAAAATGCACATCTTCCTCAACATTCTGTAGCAGTTCCAAAGCTGCTGTGAGCATTAAATCTCGTACCCATTCAGACACACAAGTTGAAAAACTGTTCATTAATCAAACTATTACCAACATTCCGTAAATAAACTCAGTGAACTATGTGCATCAAAATCTCAAAACCATACAACTCCCAGTGAGCGAAAACAAAATATACGTTCTCATAAATCAATAGAAAGTTTTCCACAAGCGTTGTAAACCATAACCAGTTTTATACACCTACCTGCTGAATCAAATATTTCTACAGCAAATCCCACATACGGCTCATTCACATTCACAACTCTACTCCATGCTGATCCATTTTCCCTATCGGCCCCCCACCTCCATCCTTCTCTGCATATCCATTCATGCTCTCAACCGTCAAGAATCTATCAGCCTCTGTGTTAAGTGTTAGTAAAGACGTGCGCCACAACTGCTTGTGACAACAAATTGCACAGGTTTACCACTCACTGGCTAAATAAATTCCCCCACGTCCCCATTCTAAAAGGATGCCCGTCCATTCTTAAGCTGTGTCCTCTGGTCCTAGACTGTCCACATCCACTCGGTCAAGGCCTTTTACCATTCGATAAGTTTCATTGAGGTCACCCCTCATTCTTCTGAATTCCAGTGAATACAGATCCAGAGCTATCAAATGCTCTTCAGATAACAAGCTGTTCTAACATGGAAACATTTTCGTTAACCTCCTTTGAACTCTCCAGTTTCTGCACATCCTTTCTAAGACAAACGGCCTAAAACTGCTAACAAACTCCACGTCAAGCTTCTCTAGCACTTTACGAAGTCTCTACATTACCTCCTAGTTTTTATATTGTAGTTATCTTGGAATAAATGCTAACATCGCATTTGCCTTCCTCATCACAGAATCGAATTGCACATTACCCTTCAGGGAATACTGTACAAGGACTCCCAAATCCCTTTGCACCACAGTTTTATGCATTTTATCTCCATTTAGACAATACTCAATCCTTTCATTTATTCTACCAAAGTGCATAACCATACACCTCCTAACACTGTATTCCATCTGCCACTTCTTAGCCTATTTTCTCAGTCTAACTCCTTTTGTAGCCGCTCTACTTCCGGAAAACTACCTGCCCTCCACCTGTCTTCACACCGTCTGCAAATGTTACAACAAAGCCATTAATTACATCATCTAAATAATTAACATATACCTTAAAGGAATTGGGCCCAAAACAGATGCATCTGGAGCAACACTAGTCAGCGACAGCCAACTATCAAAGGCTCCCTTTCTTTCCACTGCTAGAATCTTCTCTGTAATGCCACGGGCTTGTAGCTTGTTAAGCAGCCACATGTGTGGCACCTTGCTGAAGGCCTTTTGAAATTCTAAATACACAACATGAACCGACTCTTCTTTGCCTATCCTGCTCCATAATTCTTAAAGAATTGCAACAGGTTTGTCAGGCAATATTTTCCCCGAGATGACGACCTATTTTATCATGTACCTCCAAGAACCCCGAAACCACCTCCTTATCATTCGATTCCAGCATCTTCCCAACCACAGATGTCAGACTTAATACCATATTATGTCCTTTCTTCTGTCTCTCCATTATTGAGGAGTGGAATAACATTTGCAATTTTCTAGTCTTCCGGAATCATGCCAGAGACAATTGATTTTTGAAAGATTATTACAAATGCCTTCATAATCACTTCAGCCTGGTGCAGATGACTTATCTACCTTCTGATCTTTCAGTTTCACCAAGAACCTTCTTCCTAGTAATGGTATCTTTACAAACTTCATGACCTCTAAAACCTTGAGGTTCCACCATACCGCAATGTGGAATTCGTTGCCACAGGCGCGTGCAGAGATCGACATTATGTATTTTTCAAGCAGAGGATGAAAGGATACAGGGAGATGGCGGCTAAGAGGGATAATGGATTTGCCATGATAAAAATGCGGAGCAGACTTGATGGGTCAAATGGCCTAATACTGCTCCTATCTCTTATGTGGGACAATGAGCAGCCAAACTTTGTAGTCCATAGAGGGACCAATGTCATAGGTAGGAGAGATACAATGTTCTTCGAAGTGTGTTCAGGGGATGAGGTGCAACTTTAAAGGGCAGGACCTCCAGGGCTTTGATCGCAGGATTGCAACCCATGCCACAGTGCCAGTGACATCAGAAGTAGGAAAATCATACAATGTACCATGTGGCAAAGGCGTTGGTGCAGGAGGGAGAGCTTCAGATTTTTGGATCATTGGTCTCCCTCATCCTGGTACAGAAGAGACTGGTTGCACCCAAACTGGAGGGGGACTAATATCCCAGTGGAAGGCTTGCTAGTACCTCACACTGGGATTTAAATTAAAATTGCAGTGGATGGGAATCAAGAGTGCCAGAACAGTTAGTGGAGTGGTTGTGAAGACAGATATTGTTAAGACCTCATACAAAGTCATGAAGGTGCACACTAGTGTCTTTAGCTGCGTATATTTCGGTGTAAGAAAGGCAGATGTGCTCAAGGGATGGATGAACATCTGTAAGTATGATTTTGTATCTATTAGTGAGACTTGGATGAAAGAGAGGCAGGACTGGCCACTCCATATTCCGATACCAGTGTTTTCGACGTGACAAAGCGTGGGGGATAAAAGAGAAAGGCTTAGCGTTACTGTTCAGGGAAAATGTCACAGCTGTGTTCAGTCAGGACAGATTTGAGAACTCGTCTAATGAGGCCTTATGGGTGGAACTGATGAATAAGAAAGGTCTGACCTCGTTAATTGAGACTATTACGAATTACTCAACAGTCTGGGGGATTTAGAGGAATAAATTTTCAGAGAGATCACTGACCTGCAAGAAACATAAGGTTGTTGTTATAGTAGGACATTATACCCTTGCAGCTCAGGTCGCAAAGTTTTCCCTTCAGTCACCTGTCATCTGTCAAAATGTGTTGGAAGAAAGTGAATATTTTCTGGTTGGCTGCCAGCGACTCGTTGTGTTCCATAGGGGATCGTGTTGGCAACGCTTCTTTTTACCTCTTTGTTAGTGACTTGGATGACGGATTTGATGACTTTGTGGCCAGTTTGGGATATATTAGACTATGAGGACACTGGGCGCGATTGGGAATGGATGAGCATATCCACAGACCAATTGGTGGGTGGCATTCTGGTGTAGCTCTCTGACTGACATCTGGTGGTCCAATGAGGAACTGAGTTAGATTCAATTCTGCATTGAATATAGAAATAACTGCAGCAGGGGAGAGTGCAATACTTGATCTGCTATTAGCGAATGAAAGAGGGCAGGTGACAGAAGTTTTTGTAGGAGAACATTTTGCACCTAGTGACCACAATGCCGTTAGTTTCACTTTAAATATGCAAAAGGATAGGTCTAGTGCGCGGGTTGACTTTATAAATTGAAGAAATGATCTGTCACTGGTCAAGGTGCAGCTGACAAGTGGAAAGCTTTCAGAAGTGTAATTTTTAGAGTACAAAGTTTGTATATACCTGTCCAAATAAAAGGTAACGTTGACAGGTGAAGAGTTTTATAGATGTTGAGATCCTGGTTAAGAAAAAAAAGAGGTTCAAAGTAGGTATAGGCAGATAGGAGCAAATGAGCTGCTTATGGAGTAAAAGTAATGCAAGAGAACTCCTACGAAAGCGATCTGGAGGGTAAAATAAGTCATTAGGTTGGCCTAACAGACAGGGTGAAGGAGAATCAAAGGAGAAAATTGGTCCTCTGGAAGATCAGAGTGGAAGTCTATGTGTGGAGCCAAAGAGCTGGGGGAATCTTTTTTTTTGGTATCTCTACTTACTCGGGGAGAAACACAGAGTCTCTAGATTTGAGGAAAGGTGACATCGACATCCTGCACCCTATACAGGAGGTGATCCCAGTCCCGTGGTAAATTAGATAGGATAAATCCCCTGGGTGCGACAGTGTGTTCCATCATACCCAGTGGGAGGCATGTTGCCAGGATTCTTGCAGATATACTGCAATCAAAACCTAGCGACCAGAGGATGAGTGGTGACCTGATAAAGTTGTATAAAATAATGAGAGACACTGATCGTGTGGATAGCCAGAGGCTTTTTCCCGGGGCTGAAATGGCTGCCACAAGAGGACACAGTTTTAACGTGCTGGTGAGTAGGTCCAGAGCAAATGTCAGGGTTAAGTTTTGTATGTGGAGAGTTGTGAGTGCGTGGAATGGGCTGCCGGCAACAGTAGTGGAGGCAGATACGAAAGGGTCTTTTAAGAGACTTTTGGATAGGTACATGAGCTTAGAAAAATAGAGGGCTATAGGTAAGCCTAGTAATTTCTAAGGTAGGGACATGTTCGGCACAGCTTTGTGGGCCAAAGGGCCCGTATTGAGCTGGAGGTTTCCTATGTTTCTATGAGCACCAAGGTACCAGAGGATTGCAGGATAGCCAGTGCTGTTTTGCTGTATGAACATACTTAAAAAAGAAATCAGGAAGCTATAGGCCGGTCAGTCTGACATCAGTAGTGGGATGGTTATTGGGAGGTATCTAAAGGACCAGAAGTATAGATATTTGGACAGACATGGACTGTTGAAGGGTTGAGAACATCTCTCCTTGCGTGGTAGGTCATGTATAACAAATCTTATACAGATTTACAAGGAAGATGTTCCATAATTCATTGGAAATGGCCTCACGGGTAGATACGGCCGTAAAGAAAACATTGGCATATTGGCCGCCAGAAATCAATGTCTACGTTACAGGAGATGGGAAGTTATGTTGAAGTCGTTTAAGACATTGGTGAGGCCTAATTTGGATTATACTGTGAAGTTCTGCTCACCTACCAACAGGAAAGATGTAAATACCGTTGAGGGAGTACAGATTTTTTTAAGGATGTTGCCAGGTGTGCAGGACCTGAGCTTTATGGAAAGCTTGAACAGGTTCGGATTTTATTCGTTGAAACACAGAAGACTGAGAGGAGATTGGGTAGACGTATACAATTATGAGTCGTATAGATCAGCTAAATGCAAGCAGGCTTTTTCCTTTAAAGTTGGGTGGGTCTATAACCAGAGATCATGGATTACTACAACTCAAATACTTCCTCTGCTGCCCTTTGAAGAAGCAAATTACCCCTCTCTTACCTCCATTTCTAGATCAGAATCAAAATCAGAATCAGGGTTCTTTTCTACCAGTGACTTATACAATGAAAAAATTGCCGTTTTGTGGTAGAATTACAGTGCAAAGATATAAAACGACTATAAATTTTAACTGTAAGGATCAGATAACAGGTATGTACTAAGATAGCCTTCACTCGCTTTTGACAACCTGCGCATCAGCACAATCAAGAACAAATACTGAGACTGTTGTTAAAGGAGGCAGGGAGGTACTCTCTCCTTGTAGCTCCTATTATCTCCTCATTCTCCTGTACGAGCCGAAGATCATGCAGTTGCAGTTGCAGTTCCGTAATACAGACTGTGAGGACCAGGTCTCAGGAACTCCGTCTGGCTCTGTGGCTCAGAAAGGAACGGTAGAGACAAGGGGAGCAGTGGTACTGGGGGATTCAATAGTTAGGGGAGCTGACAGGAGATAATGTGGATGTGAAAAAGACCCCTGGATGATATGTTGCTTCCTAGATGCCAGGGTTAGGGATGTCTCAGATCAGGTCTGCACTGTCGCAAAAGGGGAAGGCAAACAACCAGAAGTCCGGATACATATTGGTACCAAGGATAAGGGAAGAACAAGCTAATGATGTCCTGAATAGAGAATAGCGGGAGCTAAAGAGCAAACTGAAAAGACGGAAGTCAAGGCTGATAATATCTGTATTGCTGCCTCTTTCACGCGCCAGTGAAGGCAAGAATTGGTGCAGGGGTTTTATATTTCTGGATCATGGGGATTTCTTCCGTGCAAGGATATGACCTGCACAAAAACGACGGGTTGCACTGAACTCGAGAGCTCCAATATCCTTGCAGCACGATTTCTTGAGCTGTTGGTGAGACCCTACAGCAGCTTCCGGCTTGTGCCCAAGATGCGGCTTTATTGATGAACTGAAGCACGGAGGTGACCTGATATTTCACCGCGCTGATCACCTGCTCCCTGAATTTCGATTGAGTCACCACGTAAATACAAAGTACACTGCAGATGCTGTGGTCAAATCAACACGTACAAACAAGCTGGATGAACTCAGCGGGTCGGGCAGTATCTGTTGAAAGGAGCAGTCAACGTTTTGGGCCTAGACCCTTCGACAGGACTGAAGAAGGAGGGGGCAGGGGCCCCATAAAGAAGGTGGGGGGAGGGTGGAAAACCAATCAGAGGAAAGATCTGGATTGGATGCCTGGACTGGAGAACAAGTCATATGAAGCAAGGTTAGCAGAGCTGGGACTTTTCTCTTTGGAGTGTAGAAGAATGAGAGGAGACTTGATAGGTCTACAAGATTATTGGAGGCATAGATAGGGTGGATAGTCAGTACCTGTTTCCCAGGGCACCAATAGCAAAAACCAGAGGGCATAGATACAAAATTAAGGGAAGGAAGTTTAGGGGAGACATCAGGGGTAAGTTTTTTTTTTACACAGAGGGTTGTGAGTGCCTGGAATGACTTGCCAGGGATGGTGGTGGAGGCTAAAACATTAGGGGTATTTAAGAGCCTCTTGGACAGGCACATGGATGAAAGAAAAACGGAGGGTTATGGGGTAGTGTGGGTTTAGTACTTTTTTTTAAGGATCATATGGGTCGGCACAACATGGAGGGATAAAGGGCCTGTACTGTGCTGTAGTGTTCTAATGGTTCTATCAAGGGGTGGGGGAGGGAAAGCAGGAAGGGGATAGGTAGGAGAGGTGAAGGAGGAATGTAAGGGGAAAGCACTATGGGTAGTAGAAGAAGGCAGAATCATGAGAGAGGTGATAGGCAGCTACAAGAGGAGGGAGAGTGAAAGTGGGATGAGAGAGAGACACAGAGAGAGAGAGAGAGAGAGACAGACAGGCCATTAAACTCAGCAGACTAGTTGTGGGGGGAGGGGGTTTACATGTTTTAATCAAATCGTCCCATTTGTGTTGAACAACACTGCGGAGAGCTGAATGAATGATTCAGAATGTGTCTTGTGTGCGCTTGCGTGTGTGTGTGTATGTGTGTGTTTATGTACACCAAACCCACCCAAATCTGTGTGAAATCCCAAATGTATGTGTACTCCAAAATCCTTAAACGAGTACTCAATATCCAAATCACACAATACACCAAATTTGATCTCACCAACATCTTAAACAACTTGAAAATAGCATGTATCTCCTGTACCCAATACTTTGATTTATGGAGTTCAATGTGCCAAAAGCTCTCTATACGAACCTATCTACCTGTGATGCCACTTTCAAGTAATTATTAATCCGTATTCCCAGGTCCCTCCGTTCTATCGACTCCCCGGGAACCGACTGCTCACCGTGTCTTCGTGCACCCCCAAATCAGTGTGCACCTGGAATCCGGTACTTTGAAAATAAAATAATGTTTGATGAGTTTCTAACAGTAAATCTGACCTACTGCGAGAATGACCTGGTTTAATGCTCTTCAAACCCAAAAGGGAATCTGAACAAATTACAACTTTAAATGGACAAATTTCCTCCACTCACTGTAAGCCCAAAATAATAGCAGCCAATTCTGTTGTAAATCTTGATAAATGGTTGGTAGGTCGTTTCTTTATCGTTAACTATATATAATTCGGGCACGCAAACAGCCACACCAAACTTCCCAGTTAAATTCTATTTTGATACTTCTGTAAAAATGGTTAAAATATCATAATAATCTTCATTAGTATACTGATGAACCAGACGATTCTCAGGCATTATAGAATCCTTATAAGCTCGTGTATTCTATAATCAACTAAAGGCATTGAAAGAAACAAGGTGGGGTTACCGAGAACATGACTGTGGGACATATTGCAAATTGAACGAACCCATAATCCCAGACACCCAAAACTAAAAACACTCTTCTAGTGAAGTTCCCAACAATCCTCCAACACACCTTTAACAGGCTGATCATTCCATTGCCCCTTCAAATTAATCCAGTATATTAACATTAAAATTAGTCTTAGAAAAATAGAGGGCTATGGGTAACCTTGTATTTTCTAAGGTAGGGACAAGTTCGGCACAACTTTGTGGGCCGAAAGGCCTGTGTTGTGCTGTAGGATTTCTGTGTTTTCTATGTTTTCAACACCCACAATTTCAACCAGTAAAGCCGAAATAGGAGACGACTTTACCGCATCACTGCACAATCTTAAAGCCTGTGCTTGTATCACAGCCAAACATTTTAAAGCTGATGATGAAGCTGATCCTTAAGCCACACAGCCATAATCAGGAACAGATCTGATCAAACAAATATAAATTGTCAACAGAGATTTTCGTGTCGCTCCGTAAAAGAACACCCATATAGACACATGATGCTCCTTTACATTTATCAATTATTTTACTGATATTTTGCTTCCATGGCAGCTTATTATCCATCCACATGCCGGGAAATCTTACCACTGACACAGCTTTAAGAGTTTCACCATATAATTTCAAATCAAGTGCAGGTCTATTAACCCTGTTTGTAAAACACATAACTTGTGTTTTAGCTACTGAAAGCTTATATCCAATCTACTTGCCGACTGTTTGACCTTATTAACTGCTAATTGCATCCTAAATACAGTAAAACTGAAATTTCAAACTCTCATCTATAAAGCTGCGTCATCCACACGTAGTTATTTACACACCTCAGAACCTATCTCAGAGAAAATGTCATTAATCATAACATAAAATAATAAATACTGCCTTGTGGGATCCAATCTCTAACTCATAGAATCACGAATATAACCTGCCCACCCATACCTTCACAGGACGTCCAAAAAAAACTCAGAAAAAATGATACAATCGTTTCCCGTGGTTATGGTAGAGGAAGTTCTGAAGAGGACGCCGCGTACGACTGCCGTGTTGCGAGCTCCGTTCCAAATCTACAGTATACTACCATTTTCTACATTTTTTTTAGCATTTTCTGTTCAAGTAGCTGATTGTCACACCAGATAAGATAGACTGACCCTTCTGAACATCGGAGAGCTGGCAATTACCCATGAGATGCCGCCTTTCCTATACTGGGACCCCCTGCTTGCGGGATCCATGGGAGACTCATCTCTTACACCGCCACTGTCTCGGAAGAGGCGCGGGATGCAATGGAGAAGGACCGGAATCCTGGTGAGGCTGACTCTGTGTGCTAATTCGTCCCTCTGCCTAGCATACTCCTGGCTGACATTCAGTCCCAGGACACCAAGCTGTAAGAACTGAGACCCAGAATCTTCTCTCAGCGGGTAACAAAGGAATGTAACGTTTTGTGCTTCGTGGGGACCTGTCTGATGGAGGAGATACCGGACCACGCTACCGAAACCTCTGGTTCTTCCTGTGTGCCATACTCTGCCAGAGCCACAGCGAACACTTTTTCAAGTGGTTGTCTTGGAGGAAAGATTCTGTGAGTGGTCCCCCACGTCCTTCTCACAGCGCAGTCATTTTTTTTAAGAGACCAAATTGCGAGCTGGACACTCAACCCGGCACGGTTGGAAAACGTGCCAGGGAGTGGCCTGACTGGGTTCGAACTCCGGAACTTTCGCTGCGGTGTCCGGCGCTGTTATCACTGCGCCACCAGCCGGTCAAAACTGGACCCCCTAAAACCCCGGCACAACAGATCAATAAACAACGCAATAGGCACAGCTCTACACACCGTCCTTACACATCAGGGGAAGAAGGATGCTTATGTGAGAATGCTGTTTCTGGACTACAGTTCAGTGATCAACACAATAACTCCATCCAGGATCGACAGGAAGCTCAGAGACCTCGGCCATGACCCTGCCTGTTGCAACCGGACACAAAACGTCCTATCAGATCGCCAGCAGGTGGTAAGAATGGGTTCCCTCAGCCCCACGCCTCAGATGGACAACACAGAGGCCCCTCAGGGGTCTGTACTAAGTCGCATCCTTTACTCCCTGTGTACCCGTGACTGTGTTTCACCCACAGCTCTAATCTGCTAATTAAAATTGCCCACGACTTTGCAATGATTGACCTAATCTGAAACAAAAACCGAAGTGGCCTACAGGGAAAAAAGTTATCTCTCTGACACAGTGGTGTCAAGAAAACAACCTCTCCCTCAATGTCGCAAAAACGAAGGAGCTGCTTGTGGATTACAAGGGAAATGGAGACGGGCTAACCCCTATTGATATCAATGAATCTAGGGTTGAGAGGGTAAACAGCTTTACGTTCCTAGCTATTCACATCACCAATGTCCTCACGTGATCTGTACACACCAGCTATGTGGTGAAAAGGCACAACAGTGCCTCTTTCCCGTCATACGGCTGTGGAAGTTGATTATAGGCCCCCAAATCTACAGGGGCACAATTGAGAGCACTCTGACTGGCTGCATCACTGCCTGCATTGGGACTGTACGTCTTTTAATTACAGGATTCTGCAGAGAGTGGTGACGACAGCCCAGCGCCTCTGTAATTCTGAACTTCCCATCACTCAGGACATTCACAAAGTCAGGTGTGTTAAAAGGCCCGAAGGATCATTGGGGACCCGTGTCACACCAACCACAATGTATTCCAGCTACTAGCATACGGGAAAATGTAGCACAACATAAAAGCCATAGACCAACAGGCTCCGGGATAGATTCTTCCACCAGGACATCAGACTGATTAACTCACGAAGGTTGAGTGAATTTCAATGTTACATTGAATATTTATTGTAAATTATTATAATTTACTGTGGTTGCACATTTAGACGAAGACGTAACATAAATATTTCTACTCCTCATGTATGTGAAGGATGTAAATAATAAAGCCAGTTCCGGTCAGTTCAATTCAATTCTGTCAATGTCTCTTGTCATTTTGTACACCTCTATCACTTCATCTTTCTTGCTCCTTTGCTCCACAGAAACCTTGTAGCTTCAGAGGATATGCCCTCAAGTCCTGGCAACATTCTTGTAAAACTACTTTGCACCCTCTCTAAAGCTTCCAAAATCCTTCATGTAATACTGGAATTTTATATGCCCATATTAAACTTCTGGTCAGAGATTTTAATTTCCCCCATATTGATTGGCGTCTCCCTAGAACAAGCGGTTTAGATGGGGTGGGTTTTTTTTAATGTGTGTTCAGGAAGGTTTTGTGACACAATATGTAATTAATCATACAAGAGGAAAGGCTGTACTTGTTCTGGTATTAGGGAATGAAGCTGGTCAGGTGTCAGATCTCTCAATGGGAGATCATTTTGGAGATAGTGATCACAATTCCATCTCCTTTACCATAGCATTGCAGAGGGATAGCAACAGACAAGTTAGGGAAACGTTTAATTGGAGTAAGGGGAAATATGAGGCTATCAGGCAGGAACTTGGAAGGATAAATTGGGAACACGTGTACTCAGGCAGAAATAAGACAAATGTTTAGGAGATATTTGCGTAGAGTTCTGCATAGGTACGTTTCAATGACAGACGGAAAGGTACAGGAGCCATGGTGTACAAAGACTTTTGCAAATCTAGTCAAGAAGAAGAAAAAAAAGTTTACAAAAGGTTCAAAAAAGCTAGGTAATGATAGAGATCTAAATGACTATAAGGCTAGCAGGAAGGAGCTTAAGAATGAAATTAGGAGAGCCAGAAGGGGCCATGAGAAGAACTTGGCTGCGGGGATTAAGGAAAAACCCAATTCTTTCTACTAGTACGTGAAGAGCAAGAGGATAAGTTGTGAGAGAATAGAACCAATCAAGTGTGAAAGTGGAAAAGTGTGTATGGAACCGGAGGAAATAGGAGAGGTACCTAATGAATGCTTTGCTTCAGTATTCACAGTGGAAAAGAACCTCGCCGATTCTACAGATGACTTACAGCGTTCTGAAAAGCTTGAGCTTATAGGTATTAAGAAATAGGATGTGCTGGAGTTTTTGGAAAGCATCAAGCTAGATAAATCACCGGGACCGGACGAGATAGAAAAATGGAAACCTACAGCACAATACAGGCCTTTCGACCCACAAAGCTGTGCCGAACATGTCATTACCTTAGAACTCTAGGCTTACCAATAGCCTTCTATTTTTCTAAGCTCCAGATGTAGATATAGCTGGAGTTGTAGCCCAGGCTACTGTGTGAGGTGAGGGAGGAGCTTGCTGAGCCTCTGGTGATGATCTTTGCATTATCAATGGGGTTGGGAGACGTTCCAGTGATTGGAGAGTTTCGGATGTTATTCCCTAATTCAAGAAAGGGAGTCGAGATACCCAGGAAATATAGACCAGTGAGATTTAAAGTAGCTGTATGCTGATGGAAAAGATCCTGAGAGGCAGGATTTATGAACTTTTGGAGAGGCATAATATGATTAGGAATAGTCAACATGGCTTTGTCAAAGGCAGGTCATGCCTTACAAGCCTGATGGAATTTTTTGAGGATACGGCTAAACACATTGATGAAGGTAGAGCAGTCGATGTAGTGTGCATTGGATATCAGCAAGGAAGCATGGGATCTAAGAGGGAATTGCTTTGTGGATCCAGAATTGGCTTGCCTTCAGCAGGCAAAGAGTGGTTGTGGACGGGTTATGTTCACTTGTCGGTGACAAGTGGGGTGTCTCAGGGATCTGTTCTGGGACCCCTTCTCTTTGTGATTTTTATATATGACCTGAATGAGGAAGTGAAGGGATGGGTCAGTAAATTTGCTGATGACACTGAGCTTCGGGGTGTTGTGGATAGTGTGGAGGGCTGTCAGAGGTTAAAGCAAGGCATCGACAGGATATAAAACTGGGCTGAGAAATGGCTGACGGAATTCAACCCAGATAAGTGTGAGGTGGTTCATTTTGGTAGGTCAAATATGATGAGAGAATATAGTATTAATGGTAAGACTCTTGCAGTATGGAGGATCAGATGGATCTTGGGGTCCTAGACAATAGAATACTCAAAGCTGCTGCGCAGGTTGACAATGTACTTTAGAAGACATAAGGTGATTTGTCCTTCATCAATCGTTGGATTGAGTTTAGGAGCCGAGAGGTAAGCTTGCAGCTATATAGGACCTTGTTCAGACCCCACTTGGAGTACTGTGCTCAGTTCTGGTCGCCTCACTACAAGAAGGATGCGGAAACCATAGAAAGGATGCAGAAGTGCTTTACAAGGATTTACCTGGACAGGGGAGCATGCCTTATGAGAATAAGTTGAGTGAACTCTGCCTTTTCTCCTTGAAGTGACGAAGGATGCGAGGTGACCTGATAGAGGTCACAGAGATGGTGAGAGCCATTGATCGTGTTGATACTCAGAGCTTTGCCCAGGGCTGAAATAAGTAACACGAGAGGGCATAGTTTTAAGGTGTTTGGAAGTAGGTACAGAGGAGATATCAGAGGTAAGTGCTTCACGCAGAGAGTGGTGAGTGCATGGAATGGACTGCCAGCGATGCTGGTGGAGGCAGAAACGATGGGGTCTTTTAACAGACTCTGAGAAAGAGTCTGGTAACGCTATGTAATTTGCAAAGTTAGGATATGTTAGGCTCAGCAGTTTGGGCCGAAGGGCCTGTATTGAGCTGTAGGTTTTCTATATTGCTACGTGATTAATTTCTCCTAATGGAACAATATTATTCCCAACACCTAGTCCTTTGCCACGCTTTCCGAACCTGACTAAACTATTGATGCAGCCGTCGGTGGATCTAACCGGACACCAATAGTCAAGCAGTTGCCTTCAAGACTTATTATGCTTACCGTAGAAAGGGACACGAATCTGGGGCTCTCTGCGATGCTCAGAAATATGCTGACATTGCAGTTGAACATGTTAACATGTAAAGTATTTTCTTCCTTTTCAAATCTTTTTATTAATTTTTTAAGAAAAACATAAGAAAAATATTAGTACAAAACATTTGAGAGTACATAATAGATTAATTAACAATCAAATATGTATTAATCAATACACAGAGTCTCTCAAACTCATAGTATAATGTAAAGGAATTAAGAAAAAAAAAGAACCCCCCCCCCAAAAAAAAACAACTAAAAAAAAAAACTAAAAAAAAACTAACCAACATGGGCAATCGCATAATGTTAAATACATACAGCAGTGCCAATGACTCCCAACCTCCATCCACACAATTCAGGATAGTAACAATAAGGTTCAGGATCAGACCATTTAATTCATATGAAAATGTTGAATAAGTATTTTCACAAAAGGTTGGTGAATTTATGCAGCGATCTGACAGAGCCGGTAGAGGCATTTTGAAAGGCACATGGACGGAAAAGATTTTGCTAGATATGGCTGACATGCAGGCACATTACAGTAGAGTAGAGAGAAATCTTGTCTATTAAGATGTGTTGTGCGGAAGTGGATATTTCAGTCTCTATAATCACATGCTCTTGCAAAAGTATCCATTATGCACTATAGATCCTTCTCAGACTGAGCTGCGAGGGTGTTACATACACACTTTTGGGATTAGATCTAAATATCAAAAATACCCAAGCCCTGCCCCAACCTGCTCCAGATTAAAATCCAAACATTCAAGTTGACAACAGCCTTCTGAAGAACACTTAGTATTTCTCTGCGCTTGACACCCTAATTTCTTCAAGAGCCAACAATGACGTTGAAATAACTCGCTGTGTGGAGCTATTGCCAGGCAGAAAAAAAAATGGTTTTTGGTGTTTGTGTTATCAAGATCAACAGTTAGCTTCTGGTCTACAAAGCTATAAATCTCCCCTCCTTGCAATATGGAGCGGAGTCATGGAAAACATAGCAGGCACATAAAATCGCTAGAACCTTAAACATCAAATATTCCTCCGAAAGATTCATATAACTGAAAGAACAAGCGTAGTAACTCCAGCATCCCAGAGGAAGCTTACATTAACTACACTGCCACAATAGTGACTCAAACCAGATTGCGATGGGTCGGCCACATTATTTGTATGCTTGCCTCCCGGCTTCCTAAACTCAAGTATGCAAAGAACATTCCTGGAGAAAAAAAAATGCGAAATTTTCAATTCATAACGTTAGTAAACACTATATACTAGTTTCAACGCTTCTGTACAGTTCGCATTTCAATTGTGAGGAAAAGTAACATAGAAGGAAAATCCACAGCTGCATTTCTGATACCATCCCCTCTCAGTAACCTTTGACAACCTTACCCAAGAAAGTGTGGGAATAATTGTTATTCACACCACAGCTGCATATCAAATACTATCCTCTCTCAGTAAGATGCTGCACATCTCCATTAATGGGTCAGACTGGGGTGGTTGTGCAGTTTTAACTTCTGTTTTTTTTTCCAGTATTTTTATTCAGAAGAAAAAACAAGATTTACAGAGTGCAACTCATAGATACATCTCAACATAAAGTGTGTACAGTCATATATTGTAATAAGATTGATCAAAATGTTATAGCATATCACAAAGGTATACCACTCAGTAATCAAAAATTTAAAGATAGGTCATACATCATAAAATAAACTTTTTATATATAAAAAAATCAAACCCCTACAAACTACCAAAGAAAAAAGTTGATGGATGATAGTGGATAATTAGAAAAAAAACATATTTGCTTAAGAGAAGAAGATAGAAATATACATAAAGTCTGTGCACTGTTAAGCTTTATAAATTGGAAAAGTAATTTAGGAAAGTTCCCCAGATATCATAAAAAGATTGTTTCGAATTTAAGACTGAGCTGCGGATCTTCTCAAAATTTAAATAAGACATAATATCACTTAGCCATTGGAGATGTGTAGGAGGGGTAGACTCCTTTCATTTAAGCAAGATTGCCCTCCTTGCTAAAAGAGAGGTAAAAACTAAAACCTATAGGTTAGGAATATGTAAAGTTATATCTTCATTTGCAATAATACCAAACAAGGCGGTAAGGGGATTTGGGTCAAATTGGACCCTAAAAAGTTGTGAGAAGGTATGGAATACTTACCGCCAAAACTTTTCAATTTTAGGACAAAACCAAAACATATGAATTAAAGAGGCATCAGTAGAGTTGCACTTAATACAAAGTGGAGAAACATTTCGGATAAAAACTGGACAGCTTCTGTTTAGAAATGTAAGCTCTATGAACTACTTTAAATTGTAGAAGAGAATGACGAGCACAGAAAGATGATTTATTAACCCGTTTCAGAACTTTATTCCATCTTTCATCAGAAATCTGACAATTTAGGTCATCCTTCCAAGCTTTTTTTATTTTATCTAAAAAGTCTTGTCTAGAATCAATCAACAAGTTATAGATACCGGTAATAGAGCCATTAACAAAAGGTTTTAAATTTAAAAGATCGTCCAGTAAATTTTTATCAGGACCTATAGGAAAAGTAGTTAATTGGAAACGTAAGAAATCTCTAATTTGAAGGTATTTGTAAAAATGTGTTTTTGGCAGTGCAACTTTAGTTGACAATTGGTCAAATGAAGCAAGAGACCCTGAGATAAACAGGTCCCAAAAGCACTTAATACTTAGTTCATCCGAATTATTAAAAAAAATAATAAGGAGAATGGGAGATGATAATGAAAAATTCGCTAAACCAAAACAATTTCTAAATTTAGACCAGATCCTTAAACTTTGCTTAACAATTATATTATCTGTGGTTTTATTTGCTAAAAAAGAAGAGTATGATCCAAGAAGAGAGACAATACAGTATTTTTTTTTTACAGAATTAACTTCTAGGGAGACCTATGATGGGCAATCTTTACGATAAATATAATAGGACCAAAAAGTAATACTCCTTTATTTTGGCAGCCCAATAGTAATACCTAAAATTGGGTAAGGCCAATACACCCATCTCTTTATTTCTTTGTAGGTAAACTTTACTTAAACGAGCTTGTTTATTTTTCCAAATATAAGATGTGAAAATTGAATCTAAAGAATCAAAGTAGGTCTTAGGAATAAAAAAAGGTAAAGCCTGTAAAAGATATAAAAATTTAGGAAGAATCTTCATTTTAATCGAATTAATTCGGCCAATTAGTGATAACGAAAACTTCTCGTTTTGAAAGGGACCAAGTGCTTTATGAATGAAAAGTCAGGTGCCACATATTTTGTACTGTTACAGTGGAAATTTTAGGTATCCGAGCTCACTTTAACGGAAACACCAGTTTTCCATGTTTCAGGTATATTTCTCCACTTGTCACAGAAATCCCTGGAATGATCCATAGTTCAATGAATTAGAATAGAATTCTACCAATGTAAGAAAAATCAAACTGGCTTCGCATGATTCGTTGGCTGGACTCTGCCATTAATGCAAAATTTTGAATACAATTTCTGCTGGTAAAGCGATCACATCTCTGCATTTTTGTTGTTTCTTGTGCCACATAATTGAATTAATTTTGCCGACTTCAATGAACGCCGCAAACTACTAATGTTTGCTCAAGTGGCTGCAGGAACATTTAGCATACATATAAGTAACGTGGAAATGCATTTGAACTCCTTTCAAAACGCACAATCCAATTTGCGTTTTACCTACAGAGCCGACCACATAACGTAACCAGATGTTTGACTCCACTTTTCAGCTGCTCCCTGAATTTCCTCTGCGACAGAGTGTAGATACAGGTGTTGGTGCTGGTGGAGAGAAATTGCAACATGAACCCAAACTGTTGCAGGATATACGACGGGCTATACAACTATCTGTCTAAGAGTAATTCTGAACTTGCCAGTTCATAGTACATACCATAAAGGGGATCCACAACAATATGAAATTGGCTGATAGAGCGAAAAACTGAATTATTGACTTCTTCCAGTTCTCCACCTCTGGATCATTCTTTTTCTCTCTGCTGTCTCCGACCCCCTAGCGAATTCTGTTTGCCACAATAATATAACTGGCTCTTAAAGAATTAAATAGTAGAATCAATCCGATCGGCAATAAGGTTGTAGTGATAATGTTAAACATCTGGTATGCTTTCCAAGCTGGTAAAGTAAGGCAATCCATTGTCAATATGCAACGCCAAGGAATGCTATCAATGATGAAGTAAGGTTCTATCGCAAATTATAATGGAAATCCCTTCGCACAACTTCCTAAGCACATAATTACTATCACAATAGTCGCTGTACTCAGTGCAGTATCACTCCCACTGCTTTTTACTGCTGATTGCAATACAGTTTCGCCCACAAGTGGAAACATCTCAAAGTTTCCTTGTTAGCACCACTAAGGACACTGTTTCAGAAATTTCACTCTTCACTTTTCTAAAGTCCAAGATACCTGGATAGAGTTTCTGTGGAATCCAAAGACAGGGAACCGGTCTAATTGCAGTAATTGACCTAATGTATCCATTTTGTACTGATACTATTAGCAGCAGTTAGGGGATAGAACTTTCCCCAGGTGTGGCCTGTCACAGGTGCGCAGCATGGGTGGACGCAAAGACAGGACACAAACACGTTTTGTAGCCTTAACAGGAAAGCAGGGAAGCAATGATTATTCAAGGAGATTGAGGAGTGAGCAAAACAGAAGAGGGAATAAGCGTGGCTAGACTTGGAACTCGGAGCGTCAGAAACCCGGACTTGGAACTCGGAACATCGAAGCCTGGACCTTTCTTAGACACAGGACACCTCCTTGGGTGCAGGTCATAGAGCTGGGACTCTTCTTTTAGAAACAGGATGCAGAGCACTGAGAGACAGGATTCCACAACTCAGAGTAGCGACAAATGGCCAGACCTTCTCAGTGGAGTCGAGAACACGAAGAGACAGTTCCCCACTCAGGGTGGCGGCAAACAGCCGGTCCTACCCAGCGGAGACCATTTGTAACAGAGAGGCGACAAAACGGCCAGATCTACTCAGCGGAGACGAGGACACGAGGAGACAGTACAACTACAATAGACAGTTTATACCTTGACACGAAATGGCTCCAAGTAGTGACAAGCCCTTGACGCCCAGGAACTACAGACAAGGGCTCTAGTCTCACTCCGGCAGGTTAACTTGACGGAACCGCTCTGGAGAGGTAGCTTAGAGGCTCGATCAGACAAGATAACTTAACAGGCTGCCTCCAGCGAGGAGAGGCGACTTACTGGTGCTCGCTTCGGGGAGAAGACTTGAGTAGCTCCAGCGATGTAACTTGGCTCGTTCTGGCGGTGTGACTTGCTCGCACTTACTTCGGTGATGTCTGATGACGATCTAGCGCCGAGTAGCTTTAAGCCCGACAGTAAATGCTGCTCGTTCAGCTGAGACTCAAGTGCCTTTAATTACAGAGCCCAAGAAACACGGGGAAACAATGAATTAAGGAAAACAAGGAGTCAATGGTCCTGATCGTGACACAAATTAAATTTAAAGGGACCCAGGGAATGAGCGATTAAGACTGTGACAGTGGCCTAACCTATTCAAATGCTTTCTGATTTCTCATCTCAAACCCTTCAGTAACAAAGACAAATATATCACTTCCGGCCCTAACTGCTCGATGCACCTGTCTATTAAGCGCAGAGATTATTCACGAGAAATAATCCCTTTGTACTGTACAACCGCTCCCCTCAGAAACAATAGTCTGCTTTTTAATCCGTCCTACACAGCACATGACATCACACTTAAACTCACGAAGCTCCATTTACCAAGTTTTCTCCATCTCACCCACTCTCTATATTTCCGGTTATTGAGACTAAATCACCCTATTACAGCTGCCCATCCTACCCCTATCCCTGTTGTTGACAAACTTCCACCCCTCACACTCTGTTCCTTCCCCCAGCTGATTAATAGGGATAGTAAGTGATTAAGGGGAATGAACCGATCGTTGGCATCAGTTTTCACTTTGGAAGACACTGTCAGCGTGTCGGAGTCCATAGGTATCGTGGAACAAGAGAGGGTGTCATTGCTATTACAAGGAAAATGTGCTAGGCAAACTCAAAATTTGTAAGGTGGATAAGTCAACTGAGCCAGGTGAACTACATCCCAGAATCTCAAGAGAGGTTGTTGTAGAGATAACGGATGCATTGGACAGGATCTTTCAAGATTCACTTGATTCTGTCATGGGTCTGGAGTGCTGGAAGACGGCATATGTCACGCCACACTTTGAAAAAGGAGGAAGGAAAAGAAATGAAATTAAAGGCCGGTTATTCTTCATCAGTCGTTGGGAACGTGTTGGAGTCTATTGATAAAGATGAGGTGTTGAGGTACTTGGAGACTAATGGTAAAATATGTCAAAGTTTGCATGGTTGCTGCAAAGGGAAAACTTACCCGATGAACTCTAAGAGTTATTTGGGGAAGTAATAAACAGGGCGTGCAAATTGGAAACAGTGGATTTCATTTACTTAGATTTCCAGACGGCGTTTAATAATGTACTACACATGAGGCTGGTAAAAAAACATAAAATCCTATGGCGTTACTGGAAGGATATTGGAAGGAATTGAATGGTTCACAGGCAGAGGGCCGCGAGTGGGAATAAAATGGGCCTATTCTGATTGGTTGTCTGTGACCAATGGCATTCCTTGGAGGTCTGTATTGGGACCGTTGCATTTCACATTGACTGACAATGATTTAGATGTGGCAAACTTTGCTGATGATACGAAAATAGGTGAAGGGATAGGTAGTCCTGAGGAATCACTGCGATTGCAGTAAGACTAAGACAAATGGGAAGAATGAGCAAAAAAAAGTTGTAGATGGAATACAGTGTTGGGAAATATATGATGATGCCTTTTGGTGAAAGGAACAACAGAGTGGGTTATTATCTAAACGGGGAGAAGGTTCAAACATCAGAGCTGCAGAGAGATGTAGGAGCCCTCGTGCAAGATTTACAGAAGGGTATTTTACAGGTTTACTCTATGGAAATGTAGGCAAATACAATGTTGACATTAACTTCAAGGAGAATAGAATATAAAAGCAAGGAGATAATGCTGAGCCTTTGGAGGAATGTAGTCCGGCTGTACCCTGGTACTTAATTTGTCCACTTCTTTCAGAAGTTTCGTAAAACTGACTCCTCATACTGACCACAGATAACCCTCATGTCAGTGTGGATGTGGTGATGTCCTTTGAATGAAGTATGTATTCTCATCGTTTACGAAGTTATTTCACAACCACGTTGACCACCATTGTGACAACAAACCAACCAAAAAACAAGTAGGCATGAACGTTCCCCTTTCAGGGAAAAGATTGTCGAATTTAACAGCCAAATTAAATGCAATTACTTAACAAAGAATTCTGAATATACTGTGCTTACTGTTAATTATTTTCAAGTGATAATGCACTTAGTAAAAGAAACATTGAGACATAGAATTGTCTCATTCGAAACTTGTAAACTCTGTGTCCGAAAGAAAGTTCAGCATAGACCTATAGTTCCGGTGGCGGTTGATGGGCGTAGGCAGTTTAAATCTTTTCGGCATGGACTAGATGGGCCGGAGGTCCCATTCTGGGGCTGTATTTTTATATGTCTATGGTTGTACTTTTATATGAGTCTATGACTCTAATCCCATTTTACAGTGTAAGTGAACGACATTAAACAAATTGATATTCAATATGTGGAAGTATGTTCTCCGAGCTGCGATTTTCATTACACCATGACACAACTGACAGCAATTATTTACCTGAAGAGTTTGTTCAGTGGACTGGCTCTAATGTGATTAACTAGGTGCCTTAGTATTTGAGGGAAATCTAAATAAACACCTTGTTTACTAAGTGGAATAAGTTATTCAGGTAGAGTTGTGACAATGGGTGAACATTTTCCCTGTGCCAGGTAACTTGTAGAAGAACAAACATCGATGAGAAAAAAGTATTGCTTCTCCCGCTCCCGAAAGAGAAAAAAAAAACATTATTCAGCGATGCCATCAGATTTCTAAATGCCCTAAACACTATCTCAGTATCTTCCTTCCCATTTTTTTTTACTATTCTCGAAATTAAATCGCACTGTTTACACATTATTAATATTGTATTTATCATTTAATTGTTATCCATTGGAAGTATTGCCGCTGGTAAGCAATATACTCCACGATATATGCTACCGATATTAAATCGGATTTAAATTGAAATTCTGAATTTGAGCTACTAGTGTTCGTCCACCAGTCTACTTGAATATATGTCGTATTTAGCAGACATACGAATGACACAGAGATTTATTTTGAACTACCAAGAAAGCTTACAATTGGATTGATGTTTTATCCACTGAGCCGACCATATAATGTCACCAGATGTTTGACACCATTCCTCAGCTTGTCCCTGAATTTCCCCTGTGTCACCGAGTGGATTGTTTGAAGTGTGAGGACATCAAGTGGATGGAACAGAAAATGGAACTGTGGTTGTAATGCTCTGTCTTGCTGCTCTGGGGCCTGCTTCTTGACGCTAACAATTTTTAATATCAATCTTATTTATCCTTATAGAAATCAACACACCGTGCTGTGTCAGTGTTGGTCGGGTGCTGTTCCAAGATCATCGCAATTTTTAAATTCATAATTTTAGTGGACATAAGATATTAGTTTACGCGCTTCTGCACAGTGGGTATTTTAATTACGAGGACAATTAACTCAAAAAATAAACTCCAGATGGGCGTTAAAATCAGAAGTAAATGCACAGTTACTTTCCAAAAATGGATCGGGGATGAAATTCTGTACTGATAATTTTGCCTGGTTGAATCAATGATTATAGCTTCCCGCTCTAACGCTGTTTTGTGTTCTCATGGGAAAATGCAAACACGTCCAGGTGATGAGCTTCTTGCGAGAGAACCCTTTCCAACACCCTTTTTTGTGTGTTTTTCCCCGTGAAATCTATCCACCACCCCCTGTTCACCACCCTGATACAGTCTCGGTCCCCTTCTGCACAAGCCGCTGGCCACTCTTCATTCAGTACTACAGTCCTCCTCTCAGAAGCACCTGATTTTATTTCTGTCTTGACTTGGTAAGGTCATAAGTCATAGAAACATAATTGGCCCATTCGACCCATCATCTGTTCCGCTATTCCATACGTCCATTAGATATACAAGTGGAATTAGTCCGTTTGGCCCATTGACTCTGCTCCGTCCACCATTTCATCATGGCGGATCTATTATTTTGCTCAGAAACAATCTACTGACCTCTCTCCATAATAATTCATGCCTTGGCCAATCAAGGAGTTATCAAACTCTGTCTTAAATATACTGTAAATTAAGACTAATATTAAGATTAATATTCCTGTATGATTCAATCAGATCCCTTCTCATCCTTCTAAACTCCAGTGTATACAAACCTAATCAATCCAATTTTCCACATATGACAGTCCCGCCATTCTGAGAATTAACCTCGTGAACCTACGATGCACTCCCTCAATAGCAAGAATGTCCTTCCTCAAATTTGGAGACCAAAACTGAACACGATACACCAGGTGTGGTCTCACCAGGGCAACGGTGTTGAGGAAAAACCATTTCACCCAGAGAGTAGTGGATCTATAGAATGCTCTGCCTCAGAAGGCAGTGGAGGCCAATTCTCTGGATGCTTTCAAGAAAGAGTCAGATAGCGCTCTTAAAGATATCGGAGTCAAGGGATATGGGGAGAAGGCAGGAACGGGGTACTGATTGAGGATGATCATCCACGATCACATTGAATGGCGGTGTTAGTTCGAAGGGCCGAATGGCCTACTCCTGCAGCTATTGTCTACTGTCTATTGTCTAAGCACACAGGGTTCTCGGGAGACAAAAATGGCTAACAGTCAGGAAAAGCAAGGACAATTTTCAGATATCAGATGGCACCCTTGTGGTTGCCCCCACTTAACAATACGTACTCTTGTTTGAGAACTGTTGGGGGGCACGTCGTACCTGGGGGGAGCAACAACGACTGCGCCTCTGGCACAAAGTCTGGCCTAATGGCTCAGAAGGGTAGGGAAAGGAACAGTACGGGGTTGGGGGTGTATGGTTCAGACAGGCGATTCTGTGGCTGCGGAGAATAAACACAAATGGTAATTTACCTCCCAGGCGCCAAGGTATGGGATGTTTCTCATCGCGTCCACGTTATTTTGAAGTGGGAATGCGAAAAGCCAGAAGTCGTGGTACATATTGGAACCAACGACATACGTAGGAAAAGGGAGAGGACTTCTTGAAAAAAGACTACAGAGCCGAGAAGCAGAGCCAGAAGGGAAGTAATCTCGGGATTGAAGCCTGTGCTCGGCGACCGTGCACGTAGGAATAGAGTGAAGTGCAGGCTAAGAGATTGGAACAGGGGCAGAGATTCAGATTTCTGGATTATTGGGACCTCTTTCTGGGGCAGGCTTGACCTGTACGATAAGAATCGGTTGTCTTTGAATCCAACAGGGACCAATATCCTGTAAAGGAGGTTTTCTTAGGCTATTGAGGGGAGTTTAAACCAGATTTGCCGGAGGTTGGGAACAGAACTGAAGAGACGGAGTAAGGGGCGGTTGGCTCCCGAAAAGATAAAGATTGTAGGCAGTGAGAAAATGGGGATAGGCGCGTGATAGAGAAGGGAGGTGCACAAACTAATGGATCAGAGGTGTCTACTTAAATACAAAGAATATCGTGAACAAAGCGGATGAGCTTAGAGCGTGGACCAATACTTGGAGCTATGATGTTGAAGCCATTAGAGAGACTTAGATGGTTACTTAGCCAGGCTTTAGATGTTTCAGAAACGACAAGGAGGGAGCAAAAGAGGCGTGGCATTGCTGATCAGAGATAGTGTCGCAGTTGTAGAAAAGGCTGAAATCATGGAGGGATTGTCTACTGAGTCTCAGTGAGTGGAAGTTAGAACCAGAAAGGAGTCAATAGCTCTACTGTGTGCTTTTCTAGACCACCACCATTAGGTAGCATGGATATCGAGGAGCAGATAGCGAGTCAGATTCCGGAACGGTACAATAATAACAGGATTGCCGTGTTCAGAGATAGTAGCTTCCCCAATACTGATTGGCGTCTCCCACGAGCAAGGGGTTCAGATGGGGTAGAGTTTGTTAGGTGTCTTCAGGAAGGTTTTCTGACACAATATGTCAATAAGCCTACATGAGGAGAGACGGTACTTTATCTGTTATTGGGGAAAGAACCGGTCAGGTGTCAGGTCTGTCAGTCGGAGAACATTTTGGAGATCGTGGTCACAATTCTATCTCCTTTACCACAGCTTTGGAGATGGATATTAACAGCGTTTAATCGGAGTAAGGGGAATTATGATGCTATGAAGCAGGTCCCTGGGAGCAGATGTTCTTAGATAAATGTACGGCAGGAATGTGGCAAATGTTCAGGGGATATTTAATGACGTTCTATATAGGTACGTTCCAATGGCAGGGAAGGTAGGGTTGTGTAGTGGAACCATAGTGTACTAATGCTGTAGAAAACACAGTCAATAAGAAAACGAGGGCTTACGAAAGGATCAAAAATCGAAGGAATGATAGAGATCTAGAAAACTATAAGGCTTTTAGGAAGGAAGAATGAAATTAGGAGGGCCAAAAGGTGTCATGAGAAGGCCTTGGCGAGCAGGATTAAGGAAAACCGCAAGGCATTCTAAAAATACGTGAAGAGCAAGAGGATAACATGTGAGAGTGTAGGACTAATCAAGTGTGACAGTAGAAAAGTGTGTATGGGATCGGAGGAGGTAGCAGATACACTTAATGAAAACCTTGCTTCAGTATTCACTACAGAAAAGCACATTGGTGATTTTAAGGAGAAGCATGGTCGACGGGTCTCGGCCCGAAACGCCGACCGTGCTTCTCCTTATAGATGCTGCCTGGCCTGCTGTATTTTACCAGCATTTTGTGTGTGTTGTTGGAATTTCCAGCATCTGCAGATTTCCTCGTGTTTGGTGATTTTAAGGATAACTTTCTGCAGACTGAATAGCTTCAGTATATAGCCATGAAGAAAGAAGATGTGCTGGAGATGTTGGAGAGCATTAATTTGGATACGTCATCGGGAACGGGCGATATATAACCCAGGCTACTGTGAGGGGCGAGCAGGAGATTGCCGAGTCTCTTTGCATCATCAGTGGGGACGGGAGAAGTTCCGTAAGGTTGGAGGGTTGCAGATGTTTTCCCTTATCTATGAAAGGGCATGGAGATAGCCCAGGAAATGATAGACTAGTAAGACTAGTAAGTCGACAAGTAACTTCCTTTACTCCATTGAAATACTGCTACATCAGACTCTACTTTCTCCCTATAAAATTTTAAATTGAGTTCAACTCCCAAGGGTTCTTTTATCTTAAGCTCCCTTACCACCGCCTGTATAGCTCATCCCCTAGTAGGCTCAAGGACAAACTGTTCTAAAAATCCATCTAGTGTCCATTCAACAAACTCACTCTCCTGAGATCCATTTCCAACCTAATTTTCACAATCCACCTGCATGATGAAATCTCCTTCATTGAGTGTTAGTTAATAAAGAGGATCCTGAGAGGAAAGTTTTATGAACACTTGGAGAGTCATAATATAATTAGGAATATTCGGCATAGTTTTGTCAAAGGCTATGTCGTACCTTATGAGCCTGATTGAATTTTCTGAGGAAGTGACTAAACACATTGATGAAGGACGAGCAGTAGATGTAGTGTATATGGATTTCAGCAGGTCTTTGATAAGGTACTCCATGCAAGGCTTCTTGAGAAAGTACGGAAGTGTGGGATTCAAGGGGAACTTGATTTGTGGATCCAGAATTGGCTGGTCCACAGAAAGCAATCTGGCTTTAGACGAGTCATTTTCAGCATGGTGGTCGGTTACAAGTGGTGTGCCAAAGGGATCTTTTCTGGGACCCCTTCTGTTTATAATGTTTATAAATGACCTGGTGAAGAAGTGGAAGGACGGGTTTGTGAATTTGTTGATGACGCAGTGTTTCGGGCTGTTGTGATTCATGTGGCAGGATGTCAGAGGTTAAAGTGGGACATTGATTGGATGCAAAACTTGGCTGAGAAGTGTCAGATGGAGTTCAACCCAGTTATGTGTCAAGTGGCGCATTTTGTTCGGTCCAATATGATGGCAGAATATAGCATTAATGTTAAGAATACTGGCAGTGTGGAGGATCAGAGGGATCTTGGGGTCCGAATCCATAGGGCACTCAAATGTATTATCAGAGCACAGCCACTCATCTAACATCTGAGAGGTATGCTCCGCCCATATCTCATGCCCCTCTTCTCCTTTAGCGGTTGGCTTCATTCCATAGAACAGGCGGAGCCAACCACAGCTGGGATCTTGAACCTGGGCATTTCTCCGTTTATTCACCAGGCAGTTAACCCAATGCACTCCTCGCTGGGGAACTAATTAGACTTTCCCGAATAGGCTACCACTTTGCTTCGCTACGCAGAAATAGGAGAACCCTGACTTTGAAGTCTCCGCCCCCGGCTACGGGCGACTCGACTTGCTTATTCGGCCCACTCCCCTACACTCACGTTTGCCTGGAAAGTGTGGAGAGTCCACAGCTCCCGCTTCCCTCTCTTGGGTCTCCAATCTAGCCAGGCAGTTTCATTGCCATTATGTCAGCGCTGCTCCGATTTTAAATGAAGCCTGTGCCCATTATTTTATCAAATATCCACACCACAATCGCAACCTTCCTACAGCTTTAAATGTACTTAAAAGTGGAATTAACAATTCATCAGGAGTACGAATATCTATCCCACTCAATACGCACGCATTCATTGTGAGTAACCCCGTGGATTCACACCACCAGTCACCCTGGCAAGCATCCATATTCCGTATCGTAATCACTTTACTTGACTATAGTTTTGCACAGAATTAAACACATGGCCCATTGGTTCAATGCAGCATCCAACGAAATAAATCCTAGATGAGACGCCACAATCTTAACCCTTTGGTTTTGTTGACCTCGTAATTCAAAGGAAGACAATCTTTGGCCCTGCCAAGTGTGTGAGATTGAGATGCGAGTTCAGCCCGAAAACCCTTGTTTGTGTGGACGCTGCGTGATTTGTACAAATCAGTACTATGAAATGACAGACAGTGTTTTGCATAAAATAAACGATTTACCTTTAGATTTCTTAATTTGACACCAGGGTTAATGAGAAGAAAGTTAAAAAAAAAGCTGATTTTAATGTATCACATACACGCGACCCCGTTTAAGTATCTGCAACAATAGAACACACATGGAGGCTGACTTTGCTGTTATCGAAATACCATTTCGTAAGTAACTAAGTCATATAGTAATTTAAACTAGGTAAACAAAGAGTTAACGGTGTTATGCATATACAGGTGTAACTGTATAAATCCCCGAAACTTCTTCAAGCTTAGGTGGTAAATGATACAGTCTTACAATAGTATGTAAGAAAAGTTCAGTTCAAATGCACAGGTTAATTAATGCAAGATGATTGACTCCAAATGCAAATGTTGTGAGAAGGCAATTATGTCGATACTCAATAGATTCCATGACAGCAATACAAAATAACAATAGCAGTAGGTTTTATCTCCAAAGTTGTTCCACTCCACACACGAAGTATCATTATCAGTGATCTTCAACGTATATCCTTTCAACACAAGTGGTACCACTCCCGAATTCAGCTACGGGACATCTCAAAGTGATGGTCACAGGATACTCAAACAGAATCCACGTATGGATTATCACCAACAGTAGCTTATCACAAAGGAGACCATCTTCAAGGGAACCACCACGCAGGCAAGGGTGGACACACATGCAGATTCCCCAAGGTTACCCAAAACACACAACGTGATAGCCACTTATCCAGTTCCGCGACGTATGAATTAACTCCAACAGTGATTTGCCTTTCTTCAGTGAACTACCACACCCAGACAAAAGGGTAAACACAGACGTGGTATTCACAAATGTTTTCCCCTCAGCAGAGAGCCCAGTCTTGTGGATTAACTAAGTGACAATCACACTTTCGTAGCCAAATGGAAACAAACTCCCACTCACGGGCAACGTAGAAAGAGTCATTTATCAATAATCAGGGTCGATCATAACTCACCCCTTTTGGGCTACTGAAAGTTTAAACCAGAGACCGACTCAATGGTGTCTTCCATTGACCGAATCAATCTTGACTCTAACTCTGTGTGTCTGTGTGTCCTTGTATATTCAAAACAAGCCGCGAGAAACCATAACATCGATTGTCCAACAAGTGACTCCACCTTTCTCTCTCTCTCTCTCTCTCTCTCTCTCTCTCTCCTCCCCCCCCCCCCCCCCAGAGAAGCTCAAACAGTGTCTTTCTCAGCCTCTTACTCCTGGCGTTATAAAGTGACAGTCCACAGAAAATATGAACCCTGGGTTTACATAACAAATGAAACAGTCCAATGTGCACAAGTTGGAGTTCACGGTTTCCACTTCTCTGATCCTCCTTCGATCTCTACGGGCTTCTTCGGATCATGGCTCCATTCCGGTGTCTTCTCTCTTCATCTCCCGCCGAAGAAAAGACCCATATCACTCTGGTGTCAAGCACGTTGCACAAAAACTTCCTCCCATCCTTGGACGTCCCACTTAGACAGTTTGTCTAAATAGGGACAGGATCATTTGATTGACAGTGGGTTTCACTTTTAATTGCTCTATCGCAGTTTGTTGCCAACAGCTGCGGGAACGGTACTGCACCAAGAGAACAGCCACTATGTTCATAATGGTTATGTTGTTCATTCTATCATCCAATTTCAATGACCGTAGTTAGTATCTTTTATCATCTAGCATATGCCAAACAACATCTCGCTTGTATGTTGCAAATGTTTAGCTTGTGGGCCAACACGTGTATCTTTAGAGTAAGGTCGGCAACGTTCAGAGAAAAGCTGAAGAATGCAATGAAGTATATGTTTAAATTCAGTCGTCTGCTGTGCAGATGACGCACGATTCCTTTTGTACGGTGGCAGAAATTAGAACCAAATGTTATGAATTTCGAGTGTGTTTGGCAGGTCTGCCATTTATTCAGGAATCAAAGGTTCATGGGTTTATAGAGACTGAAATAAACAATTTCACCCAACGGTTCTATACATTCAAGGCCCATCTCTACGCTCATCTTATGCTTGCTTGTTAGCCAATTTCAGTTACCCCTATGTAACTGTCCAGATGTATATTAGTCATTTAAATTTTGTTTTTCTCGACATGTTCTGTCAGTTCCTTTCATAAATTCACCAACATTTCTGTGAAAATCCTTACCTTGTTAATATGTTAAATCGTAGTGTTGACATACTTCGGGGTAGCACTATAATCTGAACATAGAAATTTAGAATATGTACATACTAGACAGGCCTTTCAGCCCACAAAGTCGTGCCAATCATGTCCCTAACTTAGAAGCTACTATGCTTACAATACGAAGCTTAAAAAAAACTTACCTCTGACATCTCCTCTGTACCGACTCCCCAGCACCATAAACCTGTGTTCTCTTGTGGCAACAATTTCAACTCCGGGAAAAAGCCACTGACTATCCACAATATCAATGTTTCTCATCATTGTATACACCCCTATCAGGTCACCTCTCATCCTCCGTCGCTCCAAGGAGAAAAGGCCGAGTTCACTCAACCTGTTTTCATATGGCCTGCACCCCAATCCAGGAAACATCCTTGTAAATCTCCTCTCCAGCCTTTCTATAACTTCCACATCCTTCCTGTAGTGAGACGAACAGAACTGAGCACAGTACTGCAGGTGGGGTCTGACCAGGATACTGTATAGAACATAGAATAGTACAGCACATTACAGGCCCTTCGGCCCACAATGTTGTGCTGACCCTCAAACCCTGCCTCACATATAACCCCCCACCAATATAGCTGCAACATTACCTCTTGGCTCCCAAGTTTTAATCCATGATTAATGAAGGTCAATACACTGTATTCCTTCTTAACCACAGAGTCAACCTGCGCAGCTGCTTTGAGCGTCCAATGGAGTCGGACCCCAAGATCCCTCTGATCCTCCACACTGCCAAGTCTTACCATTAATACTATATTCTGCCATCATATTTGATCTACCAGAATGAACCACCACACTTATCTTGGGTTGCTCTCCATCTGCCACCTCTCAGCCCAGTTTTACATCCTGTCAATGTCCCGCTGTAACCTCTGGAAGCCCTCCACACTATCCACAACACCCATAACTTTTATATAATCAGCAAACTTACTAACACATCCCTCCACTTCCTCATCCACGTCATTTATAAAAATCAAGAAGAGTAAGGGTACCCGAACAGATCCTTGAGGCACACCACTAGTCACCGACATCCATGCAGAATGCGACCCGTTTACAACCAGTCGTTGCCTTCTGCGGGCAAGCCAGTTCTGGATCCACAAAGCTATGTCCCTTGGATTCCATGCCTCCTTACTTTCTCAATAAGCCTTACATGGGGTACCTTAGCAAATGCCTTGCTGAAATCCATATGCACTATATCTACTGTTCTTCTTTCATCAATGTGTTTAGTCACATCCTCAAAAAATATAAGCAGGCTCATAAGGCACAACCTGGCCTTGACAAAGCCCTGCTTATTATTCCTAATATTATTATACCTCTCGGAATGTTCATAAATCCTGCCTCTCAGGATCTTCTCCATGAACTTACCAAGTACTGAGGTAAGACTCGCTGGTCTATAATTTCGTGGGCTAACTCTGCTCCCTTTCTTAAATAAAGGGACAACATCCTCACACCTCCATTCCTCTGGAATCTCTCCCTTCCGCATTGATGATTCATAGATCATCACCAGAGGCTTAGCGATCTCATCACTCGCCTCTCACAGTAGCCTGGCGTACATCTCATCCGGTCCCGGCGACTTATGACTTGATGCTTTCCAAAATCTCCAGAACATCCTATCTCCTTACTTGAGGAAGGCTTTGGAGGCGGTCCAGAGGATGTTTCCAGATGTTTTGCAGAGATTAGAGGGTTAAACTGTGAGGAGAGATTCAGCCGCCTGAAAATCAGAGCAGTTATTATAGAAGCATATGAAATTATGAAATTGAGAGATAAGATAGAGGCAGGAAAGTTTTTCACACTTATAGATGAGACTAGAACAAGAGGACATTACCTCAAGATTCAGGGAGTAAATTTAGGATGAAGATGAGGAGGAACTGCTTTTCCCAAACTATTGAATCTGTGAATTGCTGTGCACAATGAAGAGGTGGAGGCTACCTCAGTAGATATATTTAAGACAAGGTTTAATCAACTTTTGAATAGAAGGGAAATTAACGGTTATGGGGAAAAGGCATGTAGATGGAGCTGAGTCCATTGTCATATCGTGCATAATCTTACTAACTAAAAGAGCAGGCTCTAGGGTTCAGGTGGCCTACTTCTGTTCCTAATTTTTATGTTCATATGATCTTACCTAAATCAGTTTTTCACAAACTTGTTTTCAGCCCAATCACCCCGTAATACACCGACAGACTTGCAAACGTCCCCTAAACCACCTTCATACTTGCCAAGGTCCACAGACACAATATTCTTTCCGGCGCCCCTTTAGTGTAAAAACATGTCTACCACATCCTAATATGTGAATAATAATTCTGCTTAAATTGCCGTTAAACCTAGCTTAAAAAAAAGTCTTAAGGATATAAGTGTGATATAACTCTTTTATTAAGAGTTGAAATACCTTGTTCAAATTGTGACAACAAAAGCCTTAAATGTCCAAGAGCTATGATTTTTCTGTGAGTATGTGTTTCCCTGTATAAATGCCCGTTTCAAAAAGGGCGGAGGATGGAAGTGCAGTGAAAGGCCGATTGGATCTTCTGTAAAGACCAGGGAACTTCGTAATACAGAGCACCGACATATTACAAAAGCCGACAGATTTGAAAAGCGGTTTTGCTTGTTCATCATTCTGAAAGTCGATCATTTATTTTTCCAAACTTTCTTCGTGTCCTTCAATCTTGCATTAAAGTAGGTTAGTTGCACATTTCGGAACTTCCATATAGGTCAGATCCTTGAAAACGATTTTAAAACAAATTTAAAAGCAAACACAAGGAAATCTGCAGATGCTGGAAATTCAATCAACACACACAAAATGCTGGTGGAACACAGCAGGCCAGGCAGCATCTATAAGGAGAAGCAGTGTCGACGTTTTGGGCCGAGACCTCCCTGTGTGTGTTGCTTAAAACAATTTTCTTCAATGAATGCAGGAACACTCTTGCAAATCACCATGTTTGAAAGAGAGTTTCACACTTTCCATGAAACTCTGAAAGGCAAACTGCTAGAACATTCTTCTCCCAAAGTCTTGCTTATATATTTCCAATTTCCCCCAAAAATGAACACACCACATTCTTCCTGGAAGAATTTGAAACTCTCACCTACAATTACATAAGTGGAATGTTAATTTTTGTCATATGGATAATTCGGTATGCCACATCTCGACGTACAAGTTCAACGTTGTTTCTCACGCTGTTGTCGACTTTGAGGAATAATTCAATCACAGTGGCAAAAAGGTGACAGAAATGTTTTAAGCAGCTGCCTTTTGATAGCCAACGCACTTCAGTGTGAAGCATCAAACGTGTAAACTCTTCATCGTTACCTTGGCATAACTGGCAAAATATTATGCTGCTTAATTAATCAGCTTTAATTTTGTTGATAGCAAATGTTACAACACACACACACACACACACACACACACACACACACACACACACACACACACACACACACACACACACACACACACACACACACACACACACACACACACACACTAGAAGTTATTATCATTTCAGGCCGCTTTGTTTTCGGGATTATTATGCATTTGCCTTAAGTGCTAAGTGTCTTTAATCAAGGAAGGAAAATATGGCAGCCAGCCTCACCTACTGATAAATATCAGCTGTTAGTCGTAACTTGCCTTCAGATTTGATAAAGCATCTAATAGGTTGTAAAATTAGCAAAATTTTGTCTTGTAAAATTTGCAAAAAGAGAAAACATACAGTGAACAAAAGATGAAAATCATGCAACATGCAAGAAATGGTACAAAATGTCAATGGTGAGAAGGTCAATGGTGAGATGGGCTGGTATGTCAGTGGGAGAAATCCAAGTGCATTTCTATGCCGGAAAATTCTGCTTTTAGTCTGTCCATTTGTATCAGTAATTTCTGTAAACCAACTCCATACATTAATCACAGACGACCTTCATGTCAGTATGGATATTGTGATTTTCTTCGAGAAATAAAATTATATCATTTTTTTGCTAAGTTATTTCTCAACCACATCGGCCAATATCGTGGCAACAATCTTGAACATTCCTCTTTCAGGGAAAATATTGTCGCATTTAGCCGCCAAACCACGAGTCTTTCCATAACTTAAAAACATTCTCAACATGTTGCGCCTACTATTACATATTTGAGGGCAATAGTGCAAGTTGGTAATAAATATGGAGACATAGAGTAATTTCATTTGAACCGTGCAAATTCTACTATTGCCCCGGTGCAGGCCGATGGAAATAGACAGTATATATGCTTTTGACATAGACTAGATTGGTCATCGACCTGACCCTGTTATGTCAAAACGGTCGTTGGGAGGCGTCCAGTGTGGTAGTGCATTCGGTAGTCCTTGTCACTCTCACTTTCAGCTTCAAACGAGATAGCAGTTTTGGGAAAAGGAGAGATGAATGTGTAACTCACTCCCTGCCAGCACATAGCTTCTCCAGCAGCCTCCTCGCTGACGACACACAGAAATTGAACCCTTTTCGGACTCTGACTGAACTACAGAGGACGCGGAGGAAGTCTGACCCTTGCACAAATAGCATGCAGGGTCATTGGTGTGTGGACACGTCCTGGTGTTCATGAACCATACCCCCAGCGATGGGTAAATAGCCCCACTGCCTTGTGGGCATTGACACGACTCATATAATTTGTTTACCTGATGTTTGTTTAGTGGACCGTCCCTAATGTGACTAAATAGATGTCTTAGTCTTTGATGGAAATATAACTGCGAAATTGAGTAGCCGACAGAATGGGGGGAAGATTTCCAACAAGCATCTTTTCTCTGGTGCCGTATAATTCCTAGATGAAACAATATCGATGAGAAAAATCACTGCCTCTCCCGCTCCGGAAATGAAACATTAATTATGGATGCGTCATTAGGAGGGGAAGCATTGCTTTGTACGCCGGAACTGCATTTCTAATATCATCCCTTCTTAGTAAGACAGCTAAACATTTACATTAACCATATTCCGGAGTAATTGGTTAACAAGAATAACAGATAATGGTAACCAGAAAATTCATAATTTAAATTTTGGAAGTTAATTGAGAGGTTTACTCTTATCGTGCAGTTAAAGACAGGGGATAAAATACGTTCGACTGAATTGGCTAAACATGTAACAATGTTAAGGATGGCTTACTCTTGAGGGTAAGTGGCCAATGGAAGAACGCAGTGTTCAATGTCTACTATCTGCCATTTCTGATACTCATGTAACATCTCCAATCTTACCAATGGCAAAAAGAGGCGAGGTGGACTGAACGGGGGAACAGGGTGCTGTGTATCTGAATTATGAGTATGATGAAACCAATCTCTAACTTCATTTGGAGAAGGTGTTGTGTGGGCAAGTGAGAGTTCATTGAATCCAACCCCGAAGAGATGTGAAATTTGGCATCTTGGCTCCAGAAGCGAAACTCATTGCGAACTGAAATGCAATAGACTGGAAAAAGGAAAATTTAAAAAAGGTGCAGCCATCTGCAGTGAATGTGCGCAACAGTCCTGAACTGGAAAAGAGTGGATGAAATGTTACCTCAGTCATGAGGAAGTGGAACGTGGTTTGCTGGACTAATTCCCAGAATGGTAGAGGAATTTTCTGAATAAGGACGGGATTGGTCGATGATAGATGAGCGTGAAGTGATCACATAGACAGTTCAGCTCTTGTATTATTTTGAACAATTTCATGATCAGATAATTCGTTTGTGTTTATTATGGTTGGTTGTAAAAGTAATATCCCTGTCAAGAACAGGAAGCTGCTGTGATGAGAAAAGATAGAACATAGAACATAGAATAGTACAACACATTACAGGCCCTTCAGCGCATAATGTTGTGCCGACCCTCAAACCCTGCGTCCCATATAACCCCCCCCCCCACCTCAGATTTCTCCATATACCTGTCTAGTAGTCTTTTAAACTTCACTAGTGTGTCTGCCTCCACCACTGACTCAGGCAGTGCATTCCACGCAGCAACCACTCTCTGAGTAAAGAAGCTTTCTCTAATATCCCCCTTCAACTTCCCTCCCCTTACTTTAAAGCCATGTCCTCTTGTACTGAGCAGTGGTGCCCTGGGAAAGAGGCACTGGCTATCCATTCTATCTATTCATCTTAATATCTTGTACACCTGTATCATGTCTCCTCTCATCCTGCTTCGCTCCAAAGAGTAAAGCCCTAGCTCCTTTAATCTCTGATCATAATTCATGCTCTCTAAACCAGGCAGCATCCTGGTAAATCTCCTCTGTACCCTTTCGAATGCTTCCACATCCTTCTTATAGTGAAGCGACCAGTAATGGACACACTACTTCAAATGTGGCCTAACCAGACTTTCTGAATAAGCCTACCGTGTGGAACCTTGTCAAATTCCTTAGTAAAATCATTGTAGACTACATCCACTGCACTACCCTCATCTATATGCCTGGTCACCTCCTCAAATAATTCTATCAGGCTAGTTAGACAAGATCTGGCCTTCACAAAGCCATGTCGGCTGATCCTGATCAGACCATGATCCTCTAAATGCCAGTAGATGCTATCTCTAATTATCTTTTCCAACAGCTTTCCCACCCCAGACGTAAGGCTCACTAGTCTATAATTACCCAGACTATCCCTACTACCTTTTTTGAACAAGCAGACAACATTCTCCTCCCTCCAATCCTCTGGCACCATTCCCGTGGACAACGAGGACATAAAGATCCTAGCCAGAGGCTCAGCAATCTCTTCCCTCGCCTCGTGGTGCAGCCTGGGGAATATTCCATCAGGCCCTGGAGACTTATCCGTCCTAATGTATTTTAACAACTCCAACACCTCCTCTGCCTTAATATCAACATGCTCCAGAACATCAGCCTCACTCATATTGTCCTCACAGTCATCAAGTTCCTCTCAATGGTGAATACCGAAGAGAAGTATTCATTGAGGACCACGCTCACTTCCTCAGCCTCCAGGCACATCTTCCCACCTTAATCTCTAATCGGTCCTATCTTCACTCCTATCATCCTTTTGTTCTTCACATAATTGAAGAATGCTTTGGGGTTTTCCATTACCCTACTCGCCAAGACCTTCTCATGCCCCCTTCTTCCTCTTCTCAGCCCCTTTTTAAGCTCCTTTCTTGCTACCCTATATTCCTCAATAGACCCATCTGATCCTTGCTTCCTAAACCTCACGTATGCTGCCTTCTTCCACCTGACTAGATTTACCACCTGACTTGTCACCCATCGTTCCTTCATCCTACCATTCTTTATCTTCCTCATCGGGACAAATTTATCCCTAACATCCTGCAAGTGATCCTTAAACATCGATGACATGTCCATAGTACATTTCCCTGCAAAAACATAATTCCAATTCACACCCGCAAGTTCTAGCCTTATAGGCTCATGATTTACCCTTCCCCAATTAAAAATTTTCCTGTCCTCTCTGATTCTATCCTTTTCCATGATAATGCTAAAGATCAGGGAGCGGTTATCACTGTCCCCCAGATGCTCACCCACTGAGAGATCTGTGACGTGAGCTGGTTCGTTACTTAATACTAGATTTAGTATAGCATTCCTCCTATACTAGGAGTCAACATAGTTGACACAGTTGTCACAGTTGTCAACATGCTGTGACAGGAATCCATCCTGGGCACACTTAACAAACTCTGCCCAATCTAAACCCTTTGAACTAATCAGAGAATCAGAAAAGCAGTTTCAGCGACAGGTTACTATCGATGCAATGCTCCTCAGACAGGATGAAGAGGTCAATACTCCCCAATGCCATCAGGCTTTACAATTCAACCGCCAGGACTTAAGAACTTTTTAAAAGCTATTATTAATGCTTTTTGAGATAGTGATTTAGATGCATATCATATTTTTTTACTGAGTTAAGTATTGTATGTTATTAGTTTTGCTACAACAAGTGTATGGGACATTGGAAAAAAAGTTGAATTTCCCCATGGGGATGAATAAAGTATCTATCTATCTATCTATCTATCTATCTATCTATCTATCTATCTATCTATCTATCTATCTATCTATCTATCTATCTATCTATCTATCTAATCAGGTGCCAATCAATATTAGGGAAGTTAAAGTCACCCATGATAACAACCCTGCTATTTTTGCACCTTTCCAAAATCTGCCTCCCAATCTGCTCCTCGGTATCTCTGCTTCTACCAGGGGGCCTATAGAATACTCCCAATAGAGTAACTGCTCTCTTCCTGTTCCTGACTTCTACCCATACTGACTCAAAAGAGGATCCTGCTACATTACCCACCCTTTCTGTATCTGTAATAGTATCCCTGACCAGTAATGCCACCCCTCCTCCCTCCCCCCCCCATCCCTTTTAAAGCACTGAAATCTAGGAATATTGAGAATCGGTTCCTGCCCTGGTGCCAGCCAAGTCTCTGAAATGACAACTACAACAGAATTCCATGTATGTATCCAAGCTCTCAGTTCATCACCTTTGTTCCTGATGCTTCTTGCATTGAAGTACACACACTTTAGCCCTTCTACCTTACTACCTTTACACCCCTTATTCTGCTTCTCTTTCCTCAAAGCCTCTCCATATGTAAGATCTGGCTTTACTCCATGCACTTCTTTCACTGCTTTACCGCTCCGGATCCCATCCCCCTTGCAAATTAGTTTAAACCCTCCCGAAACATGCTAACCTGCAAGGATATTTCTCCCCCTCGAGTTCAGGGGATAGACATCCAATCTTTACAGGTCCCACCTTCCCCATAAGAGATCCTAATGATCCAAAAATCTAAAACCCTGCCCCCTGCACCAACTCCTCAGCCACGCATTCAACTGCCATCTCCTCCAATTCTTACCATCACTATCACGTAGCACTGGCAGCAATCCTGAGAACTCCACCCTTGAGGTCCTGTTCTTCAGCCTTCTGCCTAGTTCCCGAAACTCACACTTCAGGAACTCATCCCTCTTCCTGCCTATGTCGATGGTACTAACATGTATCACGACTTCTGGTTGCTTTCCCTCTCGTACCAGGATGTCATGCACACGGTTAGAGACATCTGAGACCCTGGCACTCGGGAGGCAACAAACCATGCGCGTGTCCTTCTCACGTCCACAAAATCTCCTGTCTGCTCCCCTGTCTATAGAGTCTCCAATGACGGCAGCTCTCCTCTTCGCCGTCCCACCCTTCTGCACCACAGGGTCAGACTCACTGCCAGAGGACCTGCCACCGTGGCTCACAGCTGGTCGGTGCTGTTTGTTTTACGGGAATAGACAGTGGATGATGAATGAAAGAAAAATGCATCCACTCCGCACCATGACGCTCTCGGAATTTACCAAATATTCATACTGATTCCCTTCATCGACTCTCTGTGTCTGACAACTCAAAGTACACCGAAGGATCTGATCGTTTCTGTGTTATTTCTATTCAGTTGCCCCACATATAGAGAGTTTTTACAGATGTGTCTCGACAGCGAATATGGGAGTCACCTCACTGTGAGACGTGTAGTACTCGATCTTCACAAAGTGGAGCTGTCACGGACACTTTTCTCAGCAGCCAAAAAGTAATTTGTCCTCATTCCTTCCGAACACGCATTTTGATATCGGAATTTATTCTATTTTTTTTTTGGAAAGAAATCAGAGCGGAATCAATTTTGGAGTAATTCATGAGGTTTCAGCAAAAAAAAGCACAAACAAACAAACAAACAGATTAAAAACAGCTCGCATTCTGTGACTGGAAACTAATTGTCTCTATCTGATTAATTGCAAGATGAAAGTCTAAACTGACGGCAGAAATTATATTTTACGCATTTAATTTTTTTTTCATATAACTATGCGTCTATACAATAATCCAACATACGGAGATCTTGTCTGCTCATTAGCCTTTTAAAAGATGAAGTCTGTGCTTACCAATTTTCAATACCTACTCGAAACTCAAAACCAGTGTGCTGGAAATTTTGTGCAACATGGTTTACCCTATGTAAACCTAGTGCGAAAAGTCTACTTTTCAGATTGCAACCTATCTATCTCCCAAAATACCACATCTAAATTCCCTATTTAAATGAACGATAATCATTAATTTCGCTAATGGTCAATTCTCTTCGAAATTTGTAAATTCGCATCTGGAATCGAGATCCTCACATTTCGATCACGTTATCATGGATTCCACATGGGCAAATGAAACTAAAACACTAGCTTTAAAAGTAATGTGGGAAAGCTAACTCAAATGCTCCTTTTTGCTTTCATTCAGAAACTCTGCAAACAACTGAAAACCACCGCATAATCATTACAGCATGGTAACGGAGCAAACCTACATAGACACCCAGTTTGCTAACATCTATTTGCATGTCGAAAGTTTGTTAAATGCCTGTACCGTAGCTAGCTCTATCACCGCCCCTAGCAAGGTGCTCCACGTTCCCACCACTCTGTATAAACTGCATTCCTCTGACACCCAACGTAATACTTACTTCCAAACACCATAACATAATGCCCTCTTACATTCGCCACTTCTGCAATGGGAAAAAATGTATCTGGGTATACATTCTATCAATGCCTCTTATCATCTAGTATAACTATCAATTCAAATGTCATCCTCCTTTGCTCCAAAAAAGTTCCAGCTCGGCTAAGTTACCTTCATTTAGCATTAATTCAAGTCCAGGCAGTGTCCTGGTAAATTCCCTCTGCACCCTCGCTAAAGTTGCCAAATCCTTCTTTTCATAAACTTTCAGCAGTGCAGTAACAATATCACCAATACTTTACTGTTTTCCCCACATTCCCATCCTAACTGAACTCAAGATGCAACCTTTGGCGGATGTAAGAGGATCCAATGATCAAGCAGATACCTTCATGCACTAATCTACTTTGGAAAGGGACTTCAAATATGGTGCGTTCATCTTACAGCATTGCCCTGAAATTTGTGAACACTATGCTTTAACATGTTAACAAGGATTTTCAAAGAAACGTTGGTGATATTATGAAATGAACTGAGAGTCAGGTGGAGATAAGTAAATCTGAAATGATTAACAGACATTTGGACAGTTACATGGATGGAATAGGGGTATCTGGATATGGCTGACAAGCGGGCATGACATTAGCGTAGTTAGGGATCTTGACTATAAAGACCGGTTGGGAGGAAATACTTATTTCAATCTCTGTAATCCCATGAACCCGCCGAACGTAATAATGTTTCGCAACAAGATGAAACCGTGGAGAAGATTCGATGAGTCAGATGTTATAATTCTGCTCCTATATCTAGTGGCCTTATGGTCTTGAAATTGAAACCGGAGAAAGAACACCAGAGCCAACGCCACTGTTGATATTGAGGACACATTTGGACCGATATAAATAGGAGTTAGTTTCCATTTACTGATATGAGGTTGAAAGACCCGTTTGTCCAAAATCAACTGGAAAGTTCCCCTAAAGAGCTGCCACGTTGTTTCTGTTGTAGAGACTCTTTTTTTTCTCTGAAGATACAAACTGCGACATAAACACTATAAACATCAATACTTCTTTCATTGGACTGCATGATTGGCTGTATAGTGTTTCATGTAGATGTAATCAAAGCGTGGGAGTTCCCAGATAAAATAACGTGGGACTGGGGACAACAAAAACTGTTCTGAAATGATTTAACAGAGATATAATGAAGGCATGGGACTTCCCACACACAGGGTCAGTGCAAGTACAAGATTTATGTGGCGGATATCAACTCATTCAACTCTAATTTAATTTGCCTTAAATCCAGTAAGGAAATTTGCCTTCTGACTTTGGACACTCTGAGCCTTTTAAAATTTGCGAAATAATAAAAGAAAAAATGTAGTGAACAATTATGAAAGTAACACACCTGCAAGAAAAGGCGACTAAATATCAATACAGAGAGTGGAAATGGAAATTGAGAGTGGAAGTGGAAATGGTATGTTAGTAGGAGAAATACGAGAACTTCGTGTTAAACGGCGCAGTTCCATGGGAAAAATGCTATTGAATCTATCTATTCTTACAGATAGCTTTGTCAAACAATTTCTTACATTAATCACAGTTGACGCCACTACTCCCAAGCAAGTTTAGACTTGGAGATGACCTTCAAGACAAATAACTAATCTGGTCGTTTACGAAATTGCTTCTCATCCAGAATGACCAGTATTGTAGCACCCAACCAATCTGACAGCAAAAAGAACATTCCCCTTCAGGGAAGATATTATTGAATTGAAAAATCAAAGTGAAAACCCTTCCTTAACCTCAGAATCTTAATGAGCTTCGCCTATCTTTACTATTCGTAAGTATTCGAGAGTGATAGTCCACGTTGTGAAGGTACTGAGACTAGGGATTATTTTACGTAAAACACACCCATTCTGTGTTATCAAGAAAGAAAGTATAACGGTCTCATCTGAAGGTGTGAATAAACAAAATTAATTGTTATTTTGCGATTCCACCGCGGGAGCGATTTTAATTGCACGATGATGTAGTTAATATAAATGGGGAAAAAAAGACCTGACGTGTTTGTTCAGTGGACTGTCACCGATATGACTGACCACGTGGTATAATTAATTACCAGTGTGCACGTCCCTCTCATGTATAAAAACTTGCAAAGCAATCAATTGTAGATATCAGCAGTTGGACTATTTTTGACTGATCAATTCACACCACAAATGGGATATCCAGCAATTTACTACATTGCGAGAATTTATTATCCAGTACTAGCAGCGATTGGTACCCCTGGTAAGTAACTAGAATTTCTTACCACTGTAAAACTGAAAAAAAAAAAGTTTTGCACGTGTTTGTGGCATTCTAAGACAAATTAACAGAAAATTAAACAGATTTATTTTGTTGCATTAAGATGGAGGTAAAAAAAATCCTGGCTGCTCTCAGAGAGAGAGAGAACTGCAGCGATGCTAAATATTCTATTTCATTTTAGTAAACGTTTGAGTTTCGAGATTGATTCAGAATCAGATTTAGAACAATACGTGGCGGTAAAGCTGGAAGATCAAGTAAGTTAAAATGCGAGAACAGTCTCAATATAAATACTCAATCAATTGTTAATATTGACAAAATGACCGGTCATAAGAAATGAGTAGCAATTCCAGAGGAAAAATAAAGAATATAAAATAAAACATATACTTAAACCTCAACAGGTTTAAAACACTCATCAGATGAGGCACATCTGTAACAAATGCTACAAGAACAAAATCGCATGAAACTAACTCTTCTTTGCTTGCTTGCAGTTAATTTAGTGGCGATTGTGATCCTGTCTCTGGAAAACTGCGGACTCTCTAAATGCATCTCCCGTTACCTGGTGGGAATGGCAGCAGCTGATTTAATGGGTGTTATTATTGCTGTTGTACTTGATCAGATCAATAATATTTACATTTATGCGCCTCCTTTACTGATTACGCCGATTTGTGCCGTGACGCTTGTCCTAAGGCTCGCAACCATGGACTCTTCTGTTTGGCTGACAGTGGCTTTCACATTCGATCGCTGTGTTGCGATCTGCAGTCAAAAGCTGCGGGAACGATACTGCACCGAGAAGACAGCGACTAAAGTGATTATAATTGTGTGTTTAGGAAGCTGTGTGAAGTGTGTTCCATTGTACTTTCAGGTAGGTCCTTACCTTATCATTGATAACGTACCCTGGCGATGCGTTATGACAATGGATTTCCTTACTTTACCAGCGTGGAAAGCATTCCAGTTGTTTAACACTATCACTACACCTTTATTGCCAATCGGTTTGATTCTAGTTTTTAACGTTTTAACAGTCACTCATATTATCGCGGCAAACAGAGTTCGCCGGGGACTCAGAAACAGCGGAGATAAAAAGAAGGACCCAGAGATGGAAAACCGGAGAAAGTCAATAACTTTGTTGTTCGCTCTATCGGCCAATTTCATACTGTTGTGGATCCCCTTTATTGTATATACTCTTAATTGGCAAGTTCAGAATTACTTTTACACGGACAGATATTTGAATACCCCGACATATATCCTGCAACAGTTTGGGTTCATGTTACAATTTCTCTGTACCTGCACCAACACGTGTATCTACACTCTGTCACAGAGGAAATTCAGGGAAGAGCTGAAGGGTGGAGTCAAACGTCTGTTTACATTAAATGGTCGGCTCTGTAGATGAAACGCAAAGCGAATTGCAAGCGTTGCCGGGTGTTAAAATTAATTTG
This sequence comes from Hemitrygon akajei, assembly GCF_048418815.1. Lineage (NCBI taxonomy): Eukaryota > Metazoa > Chordata > Chondrichthyes > Myliobatiformes > Dasyatidae > Hemitrygon > Hemitrygon akajei. Next base: position 73,460,089 of record NC_133125.1, read on the forward strand.
TATATTATTGATATATCTGGTAAATGTAGCTATATTTCTGTAGCCAGGTGAGCGAATGTTAGTAGTTTCCTGGTTCCAGTCAAATCATCAAAATTAATTCAATTTAGCAAGAAAACTAAGAGCGCTGCTACATCAGCAGAAATTTTATTCAAAAGTTTGGATTAATGCCAGAACCGGGCTGACGAACTTTGTGAAGCCAGAGTGAGTTTACTTGCATTCGTACAATACCATTCTAATTCCCTGGAATCTGGGTCTTTTTAGGGATTTCTTTAACAGCTGGAGAAATGTGCCTGAAACATGCACAACTGGCGTCAGTTAAAGTGAGCTGGGTATCTACAATTTCCATTGTAAAAATGCTTTTTTTAATCCAGAAAGCGCGCGACCGCTGCCAAATTGAAAGTCTAAATCTTCACTTCGCCGTCACAGTCGGACATAAATGAACATCTGACTGAGAATGGGAAGGTATCAGAAATGCAGCTGTGGCGTTAAAAAACGCATTTCTTCCCACCCTCTATCGAGTAAGGTTTTCAAAGATTCCAGAGAAAATGCGGGAAATGAGGCTGAGAGGAACAATAAATCAGACTCGATCGAATGATGTAAGGATATATTGCTGAAACTTTATCAGTCATTGGCGCTTCGCTTGCAGAATTGCGAACAGGTTTGGCCCACTTATGTAAGAAAGAATGTGATGAAACTGGGCAGTTTTCAAAGCAGGTATATGCAAACCATTCCAGGATTGAATGGCTTGTCATGGGAAGAACATTTGCTGGCTCTGGCCAATATTCACCAGAATTCAGAAGAATAAAGTGTGACCTCATTAAAAGCAATCAAATAGTAAAAAGCCTTGATAGTGGATGTGGAGAGGATTTTTACTATGGTGAGACAGTCTAAGTGCAGAGAAAACAGCCTCAGAATAGAGAGAAGTCCTTTAAGAACAGGACTGAGGCAGAAGTTCTTTAGCAAGAGAATGGTGAATCAATGAGACTCTTCCTCTCAGAAAGCTGTGGAGGCTAAGTCTTTACCTACAGTACATTTAAGACCGAGTTTGATACTTTCTTGATTGGTCGGGGCATGAAGGGATACGGGGAGAGGACGCTAGATTGATTCTGAAAGGAATAATAGATCCGCATGATGAAATGGCGGGCGGGGCAGAGTCGATAGGCCAAATGGCTTAATTCCACTCGTATAACCAATGGACTTAGGGAATGGTGGAACAGACGATGGGCCGAATAGTCCAATTATGTTTCTATATCTTATTACTTTACCAAGCCAAGACAGGAATAAAATCAGGCGTTGCAGAGAGGAGGACCGTAGTACTGAATGAAGAGTAGGCAGTGGCTCATGCAGAAGAGGACCGTGACCGTATCAGGATGCTGGAGGAGGGGGATAGATTTAACAGGGACGAAACATATAGAAACAATGTGCTGGAAAGACTGATATCCTTTGAAAGAAGCACATCTCATGTATTTAGCTATGTGAACACGATATAGCGTTCGGTCGGGAAGCTGTACTCATCCATTCATCCAGGGAAAATGATCCGTATGGAATTACATGTCAGATCCATTTTTCTGAAAAATAACTGCGCATTTACTTGTAATTTGAACGCCCACTTGGATCTTCTTTTTCGAGTTAATTGTGCTCATAATTAAAATGCCCATTCTGCAGAATTGTGTAATCAAATATCTTCCGTCTACCACAGTTATGAATTTAAATTTTGTGATGATCTTGAAACAGCACCCGACCAACATTTCACATGGAAAGGGTGTTGAATTATATAATGGTGAAGAAGAGGGATATAAAAAAGTTAGCGTCCAGGAGCTGCCCCGTAGCGTCTTGAAGGAAGATTACTGCTACCGTTGCATTTTCTGTTCTGTCCACTTGATGTCCCCAAACTTCAAACAATCTACACGGTGACACGGGAAATTCAGGGAGGAGCTGAGGAATGGAGTCAAACATCTGGTGACATTATATGGTCAGCTCAGTGGATAAAACACAAAACACAAAACTTTCTTGGTAATTCAAATAAATTTCTGTGTCATTCGTATGTCTGCTAAATATGACATATATTCAAGTAGCCTGGTCGACGAACACTAGTAGCTCAAATTCGGAGTTTCAAAGAGAATCCGATTTAATATCACTGGCATATATCGTAAAATATATTGCTTATCGGCGGCAATACTTCCAATGGATAGCAATTAAACTATAAATACAATATGAATAATATGCAAACAGTGCAATTTAAATTCGAGAGGTAGTAAAAAGTGGGAAGGAAGATACTGAAGTAGTGTTTAGGATGTTTAGAGATCTGATGGCATTGCTCAATAGTGCTTTTTTTTTCGGGAGCGGGAGAAGCAATACCTTTTCTCATCGATGTTCGTTCTTCTACGAATTACCCGAAACCAGGAAAATCTTCGCCCAATCTGACGGCAACTCAATTTCACAGGTCTACCTGAATAACTTATTCCATTTAGTTACAGCGTCTTCATTGAGATTTCCATTGAAAACTAAGACACCTTAGAATCATATAACAATTAGAACACAGAAACAGGCCATCTCGGCTCTTCTAGTCCGTGCCGAATGCTTACTCTCCTCTAATCCCACTGACCCGCACACAGCCTATAACTCTCCATTCCTTTCCTGTCCATATACTTTTCCAATTTTGCTTTAAATTACAATACCGAACCTGCTTCTACCACTTCTACTGGAAGCTCATTCCACACAGCTACCACTCTCTGAGTAAAGAAATTCCCCCTCATGTTACTCTTAAAATTTTTCTGCCCAAGTCTCAACTCATGTCCTTTTGTTTGAATCTCCCCTATTCTCAATGGAAAAAGCCTATCCACATCAACTCTATCTATCCTCCTCATAATTTTAAATACCTCTATCAAGTCCCCCCTCAACCTTCTATGCTCCAAAGAATAAAGACCTAACTTGTTCAACCTTTCCCTGTAACTTATGTGCTGAAACCCAAGTAGCATTCTAGCAAATCTTCTCTGTGTTCTCTCTATTTTGTTGACAACTTTCCTATAATTCGGTGAACAGAACTGTACACAATACTCCAAATTCGGCCTTACCAATGCCTTGTACAATTTTAACATTACATCCCAACTCCTATACTCAATGCTCTGATTTATAAATGCCAACAAACCAAAAGCATTCTTCACCACCCTATCCACATGAGATTCCACCTTCAGGGAACTATGCACAATTATTCCTAGATCACTCTGTTCTACTGCATTCTTCAATGCCCTACCATTTACCATGTATGACTTATTTGGATTATTCCTACCAAAATGTAGCACCTCATACTTATCAGCATTAAACTCCATCTGCCATTGTTCAGCCCACTCTTCTAACTGGCCTAAATCTCTCTGCAAGCTTTGAAAACCTACTTCATTATCCACAATGCCAACTACCTTAGTATCATCTGCATACTTACTAATCTAATTTACCACCCCATCATCCAGATCTTTAATGTATGGCAAACAAAATTAGACCCAGTACAGATCCCTGAGGCACCCCACTAGTCACCGGCCTCAAATGTGACAGACAGCTATCCACCACTACTCTCTGGCATCTCCCATCCAGCCACTGTTGAAACCATTTTACTACTTCAATATTAATATATAACGATTGAACCTTCCTAACTAACCTTCCATGCGGAACCTTGTCAAAGGCCTGACTGAAGTCCATATAGACAACATCCACTGCTTTACCCTCGTCAACTTTCTACGTAACCTCTTCAAAAAATTCAATAAGATTTGTGAAACATGACCTTCCACGCAACAAATCCATGTTGACTATTCCTAATAAGACCCTGTCTATACATATAATTAGATAAATCATCTCTAAGAATACTTTCCGTTAATTTACCCACCACTGACGTCAAACTGACAAGCCTATAATTGCTAGGTTTACTCTTAGAACCCTTTTTAAACAATAGAACCACATGAGCAATACGCCAATATTCCGGCACCATCCTCGTTTCTAATGACATTTGAAATATTTCTGTCAGAGCCCCTTCTATTTCTACACTAACCTCCCTCAAGGTCCTAGGGAATATTCTGTCAGGACGCGGAGATTTATCCACTTTTATATTGCTTAAAAGGGCCAGTACTTCCTCTTCGTTAATCGTTATAGTTTTCATAACTTCCCTACTTGTTTCCCTTACCTTACACAATTCAATATCCTTCTCCTTAGTGAATACCGAAGAAAAGAAATTGTTCAAAATCTCCCCCATCTCTTTCAGCTCCACACATAGCTGTCCACTCTGATTCTCAAAGGGACAAATTTAATCCCTCACTATCCTTTTGCTATTAATATAACTGTAGAGACCCTTTGGATTTATTTTCACCTCACTTGCCAAAGCAACCTCGTATCTTCTTTTAGCTTTTCTAATTTCTTTCTTAAGGTTCTTCTTACATTCTTTATATTCCTCGAGCACCTCATTTACTCCATGCTGCCTATATTTATTGTAGATCTCCCTCTTTTTCCAAACCAAGTTTCCAATATCCCTTGAAAATCATGGCACTCTCAAACTTTTAACCTTTCCTTTCAACCTAACAGGAACATAAAGATTCTGTACCCTCAAAATGTTACCTTTAAGTGACCGCCATTTCTATATTACACCATTCCCATAAAACAAATTGTCCCAATCCACTCCTTCTAAATCCTTTCGCAGCTCCTCAAAGTTAGCCTTTCTCCAATCAAAAATCTAAACCCTGGGTCCAGGCCTATTGTTGTTAGTCACATTAGAGCCATTCCACTGATCAAACACTATAAGGTAAACAATTGATATCAGTTATGTCATGTTGCAATGAAAATCGCAGATGGGAGAACATATTTCCACATATTGAATAAAAATTTTGTTTAATGCCATTCACTTACACTTAAAATCCAATTACAGTGATAGACTCATATAAAAATACAACCCAGGAATAGGACCTTCGACCCATCTAGTTAATGCCGAATCCATATAAACTGCCTACGTAGATCAATCTCAACCCGGGCTATAAGTCCTCATGTTGCACATTCTTTCTGACACAGAGTTTACAAGTTTGAAATGAGACAATTCTATGTCTCAATGTTTATCTTTTACTACGTGTACTATCACTTTCAAATTATTAACGGTAGGCACAGTAGATTCAGAGTTCTTTGTTATGGAATTTCATTTAATTTGTCTGTTAAATCCGATAATTTTTTCCCTGGAAGGGAAATATTCATTCTTCTTTGTTTCTTGGGTGCTTTGGTGTCACAATAGTGGATGTGAAATATCTTGGTAAATGATTAGAATAGGTATATTATTCAAAGGACATCACCACATCCACGCTAACGTGAGGGTTATCTGTTATCAGTATAAGGAGTCGGTTTCATGAAACAATTGAAACAAATGGGTAGATTAAATACCAGAATTTTCAGGATAGAAATACAGTCAGATTTCTCCCACTGACATACCAACTGATCTCCCTTCTCACCATTGATATGTTGTGGCATTTCTTGCAGTTGTATTATTTGAATTCAATTTTCACAGCGTATTTTCTTTTTGTTGTTTTTTGCAAAGTTTGCAACACTCAGAAACTATTAGAATGCTTATTGTCAGAAAGGAAGTAACGGGTAAAAGCGGATGTTTGCTGTAGGTAATGCTGGTGGTCAAATTGTCCTTACAGGCTTTAAGACGCTTCCTATTTAAAGCAAATGCATTATCATCCCCAAAGCAAAGCGGCCTGAAATGACAATATTTTTTAGTCGCCTTTTCCCTGAGTATTTACAGTCCCATATCGTCATTGTATCTCGAATAAATCATGTGGAACTATTCCAGATTGTTCCTGATAAATATGTTCTTTGGAAAGACCCACGCTTTCATATCGTTTATGAAACATTGTACGGTCAGTCCTTGATGTCCAATGAAAGAAAGATAACACGGATATAGTGCTCTTTGGCTTGGTCTGAAACTTGACAGAAATTTGAGAGTTCACAACAACAATGACAGCTACTTTGGTGAACGTTTTATTTGCTATCAGACAAGGAGATCTTCCCTTCGCATATCAGCAAATGTGAACTCGTGTTTTATTTTTGTCTGAATGTCTCTTGCCTCTGTAATTCCAAACCTACGACGAAGCATCTTGTCTTAGACAAAGGGTCAAAAACTGATGGCAACACTCCGAGTGTGGCCTGACTACTATCCTCTAAATGCTCCTTGAATTTATACTGAGCCCTGAGGAAAAACACTGGTCACCGACAGCCAATCAAAAAAGGTCAATTCTATCCCACTTGCTGCTTCCTGTATTTCACCCATTCTGCTATCCATTCCAGTAACCTTCTTGTAAAGCCATAGGATTTTATCTTGTTAACCAGTCTTAAGTGTATCACTTTATCAAATGCCTTCTGAAAATCCAAGTAAATGACATTCACTGCCTCTCATCTTGTCCACCAAGATATGTCACACCCTAGTATTCTTGGAATAACTCCAAGAGATTTGTTGGGCAAGAAATGCCATTGCAGACACCATGGTGAATTGGAATTATTTTATCATTAGTCTCTAAGTACTTCGAAATCTCATGCTTAACCATAGACTCCAACACTTTCCCAACCACTGAGGTTGGACAACTGTTCTTTAATTTATTTTGTTTTTCTTCCTCCCTTCTCAAAGTGTGGACTGAGATATGCAATTTTCCAGCTCTCCCGGGCCATGCCAGAATCAAGCGAATCTTGAAAGATCATGTCCAATGCATCCGTTACCTCTTCAAAAATCTCTCTCAGGATCCTGGGATGTAGTCCAATTCGCCTAGGTGACTGATTTGCCTTACGAACTTTGAATTTCCCTAGCACTCTTTCTTTGTGATAGTAATTACACTCTGTCGTGTTCCCCGATACTCACGGACCCCTGGCACACTGATAGTGTCTTCGAAAGTGAAGACTGATGCCAACGATCGGTTCTGGCCCCTCAATTAGTTACTATCAATATTAATCAGCTGGAGGAGGGGCAGAGTGTGAGGGGTCGAAGTTTGTCAAGAACATGGAAAAAGTTAAGATGGGATGCTGTGATAGGGACATTTAGTCTCGAATACAGGGAAACATTCAAATAAGGAACAAGGCAACTTAAAAAAAAGTAAAGATGGAATAGAAAGTAAGTTAGACAATAATATTAAAAAAGGATACAAGGGATTCTTCAGATTCATGAAGCATAAAAGAGAAGCGGTAGTGGATACTGGACTGCTAAAAACGATAGTAATGGGGAACAAGGAAATAGCAGAAGAACTGAATAAATATTTTCTATCAGTCTTCACTGTGGAAGACGGAAGCGGTGTGGTAGCAGCACCAGGTGTCGGGTTCATAAGATTTGTGAAGATAACATTACTAGGAAGACGGTTCTTGGGAAACTTAAAGATGTGAATTTTGATAAGTCACCTGGACTACATGGTGTACTCCCCATTTTCTGAAAGAGGTGGCTGAAGGGATTGTGGAGACATTAGTAATGATTTTTTTTTTCAAAAGCCTATTGTTTCTGGCATGGTTCCCGAGGTCTGCAAGTGTTACTCCACAATTGACTAAGGAAAAGAGGCAGAAGAAAGGTAATTATAGGACACTTAGTCTGACCTCAGTGGTTGAGAAAGTATTGTAATCTATTGTTGAGGACGTGTTTTCGGGTGCCTCGGAGGCAAATGATAAAATAGGCCCTAATCAGCATGGTGACCTCAAGGGAAAATCTTGTTTGACAAACCTGATAGAATTCTTTGAAGCAGTATCAAGCAGGATAGGCAAAGAAGTACCGGTTCATGTTGTGTCTTCGGCATTTCAGAATACCTTCGACAAGATGCCGTATGCGGCTGTTTAAGAATATACAGCCGATGGTATTACAGTGTAGATTCTAGGTGTGGGAATAAAGGGAGTCTTTTCTGTTTGGCTGCCGGTGACTAATGGTGTTCCACAGACCTCTGTGTTGGGGCCGATTATTTTTACATTATATGTCATTGTTTTGGATGATGTAATTGATGGAGTTGTTGCAATATTTGCGGACTTTATGAAGATATGGAGGGGGACAGGTACTTTAGAAGAAGTAGAGAGTCTACAAAAGGTTTTAGACTGATGGGGAAAAATAGGCAAAGTGGCCGGTGGAGTAAAGTGCCAAGAAGTGTACGGTCATCACTGGTGGCGCCAGGGATATTTTTCTTGCTGATGCTACAGTGAGGCTAAATTATTCAGTGATGGTGCTGAGGGATGTACTGTATGGTAATATGTGTTCGCAAGGCCAGTCGCGTGGCATTCAAAAGTCAGTTTTAAGCATTATGTACCTACTATAAATACCTCTGTTGATTCACTAGCAACAATAGTTGATAGATCAAATATAGAACTGGAATGTGACAGTGTTAACAGCATCGGAGATAACCCGGGCTAAACAAACAAACAAATAGAGCATCCAACCCACAGCGCACAACATAAATCACGCACCAATCCTGCAATCAGCGTCAAATGCGTTCTTTTCAACTCAACAACTCAACACTAACCCAAAATGTCCACTGCTATTCGCATTACATAGACAGACAATGCCAATGGTAGAACAGTGAATATGTTCGAATTCAGAGGTCCTACTCCCGGTCAGCCTGCAATCATCTCCCGGCCATAACTGGAGGATCAAGCACGTTTCTCGCAATACAATGCGTTCATTCACCCTGTCTATACCCTTCATATTTTTGTGTACGTCTGTCAAATGTCCCCTCGTTCTGATGAGCTCCAAGGAATAAGGTTAAAATGCCTTGACATTATTCTTGATCCTGCTCACCAAGGACGTTTTATGTCCCCTTTTTGGCTTTTCTTATCACCTGTTCGAGCAATTTTCTGCTACTTTTGTATTCAGTGAGGCTCCAGTCCGATTTTGCTCCTGAATCCCCTTAATTGTGCTGTAGAATGCTCCATAGCACAGATCTACTTGGATATGCAGCTCCTTTCTGTAACCATATTTCATTTACTCCTCACAATCTGGGTTTACACTAAGACCAACTGTACCCTTGCCCTCCAGCTGCTGTGTACGAGGAGGGCGTGCTGCACTATTCTTTGTCCTGGGGAAGGTCTGACATCATTTTCATCTACTTCTCATGCTTCTTTGTAGAGTGGAAAAATATTCTTGATAATTCTTGAGCAGAGCTGGGGACAGTAAAACCGAGGTATTCTTCAGTATGGACCCGGTGTGTTAGAGAGTTTCCTGTCTTTCAGTTCTGTTGTGCATATTGTCACGTACCCCGTAACTGAGTGTCTGACCAGCAAAGGTAGAAGAATCCGTTGGAGTCTGGTGGTACTATTTTCAAACAGTGTTTATTTGTAAAATATACAAATCAATATCAACAATGCAAATATATAGATAATACACGTTAGCAATACTAAACCTAAAAGTGTGGGTATAGTAATAATCAATAATAAACAAGCTTTATCGATGTCTCGGGGTTAATGAATTGTCATATGTGAATATAAATTTCAGTTCAGTTCATACGTGCTGAGGTAGTTGTTGGTGGTTTTGTTGTAATTGTTGGGGAGAGAGAGAGAGCGAGCAAACAGTGACAGCTACAGTCAATCAAACCTTCCTTTACACGTTCTTGATCCGTCGATGTGTTGTGGCCATTCAGGTATGACCCCTCTGTCCTTCAGCTAGACCGTTCTTCTGTGGTGGACTCGTCACTCTGGTGTGAGTGGACACACACACAAGCCCCCACCGGCCCTGCTATACAAACTGTAAGTTAAACTGACCGATCCTTTTTTCGGTCTCCGATGCCCCACACCTTCTCGTGGGTTCCAACACTCAAGCAGTGCTCACTAGTGTGTCTCCTGGTGTGTCTGAGGGGTGTCTCCCCAGACCTCACTTTTATCCCCACTCACGGGGTCTCAGGTGTCAATCAGTTTTGAATGGCTTAGCCCATCAAACCAGCCCACTCCGGCTGTCCACTGAGGAATTTTAATGAACAGAATGGTACCAAGTAAACAGCCCTCTCCGGAGCCATAAGTCTTTCAGGAGTAATAATATAGTTTGTCAACAAGTCTCTCTCTCCCGGTGTTATCTCTCCCTTGTCTGAAGCAGATGTTCCAGTCCCAGTATGTTTTCCCTCTGTCTCTCTTTCTCTCTCATTAGCAGCATGGTAACAGTAACACTTTGTGATTCTCCCGGGGGGGGGGGACATGGGCAACTCTGTACCCTTCTGCCCATCAGAGTTGTTCATCCTTCATAACAATATACCGTTGGAAATTGGTGGATGTGATAGAGTTCAGGTGTAGCTTCAAGATGAGGGCCCGCTCTTTGCAGTCCGTCACTCTGTCCCTGTCTCATCCTCTTCCCAAGTCCGACTCTCTGCAACTTACTCAGGCAATTCGAGGTTCTGTGTATAAAAGGAGATGGCAGCAGTCAGTTTGTCACTGAGCATCCATATGAGTGAAGCAGCATCATATTTGATGGAGGTAAAGAAGGTAAAGGACTGGGAAAATGTGGAGCTGGCACCTTTAAGTGCTCTATGCTGATATCCAGTGAAACATCAAAGTAGCCATTTGCTCCTTGGGCCCTACTGGCACATTTCAGGCTGCAGCAGTACATGCTGAGGGACACCCTGAGGCTTGGTGCAGCCGCGAAAAGTGTTTGCTGTTGGAGGATCACAGGGTAGTGTTGTTCTGCTACTGGAGAGGGAGTGGCTGTGCTGGGTGAGGAATCCGCTCAAACATTGCACTTGTAAACCATCCCTGAGTGTCACATGACTGGCAGCAGCGATGCTGATTGACGTGTAGTCATGCAATAGAACACTACTCAAAGCATTGACTTTCAATGGAAAGAATGAAAAGGCTTTGTATAGTCTATTCTTGAATTTTTTTTATATTGTGAATAAGCTTGTTTTGTTAATGATCTGCACCCGGCTGTGCAGTTGTACAATGATGTGAGTATAGATGTGTATAGTCCACCTCTCATCAGCCTCATCAGAAAGTGCATGTCCGTATTTCAATCCATTTGCCACTCTGTGGCCCTCTTCCCCAAATAATCAGGGTCTCTCTGTAATCTATAATAACTGTCACGAACTGGCATATAACTCTCCAAGCTTCCAGGCCCTATGCCAATTTGCACATGGCTCAGGTGGTAATGCAACGATTAAAACCTTTGTTCTACATTTTAATTTTGTCCCTTGCTGCTCAAATTCCCTTAGCAGATCTTCTTTCCTGGTTCTATGTCATCGGCACCCACATGGACCACCACCACAGGACCTTACCCCTCCACTGCAAATTCCTCCACAGAACAAATAAGCTGTCCCGAACCCGGGCATAGGCAGGCAACACAGTCTATCTGTGACTGTGCTACAAGTTCTTTGACCATATCCACTGTACATCAGTAAGCAGGGGCTCAAGCATGCTCAAATGTAACTTGCAGGCTAGTGATGGAAGGAGCGCTGTATATCAACTTTATTTGGTCCATCTGCACAAAAATGATTCCAAACATTGTTCAGTGGAGTAGTGGATAAAGAACCTAAAATATGAAAAGAGGTGCAGCTTGTATTCAGGGATGCAGATAATGGAACGCACTGGGGAACATAAAAATATCGAGTCTCCATCACTTACAGTTTTACACAGCTGCTTTTTCTGATCTCTCATACTGCAAAAACATAATAAATAAATATAATTTTTAAAATATCCCACTTGGAGGTAAACATGCGTATAACATAGTTACACACTCTGAAATGATGTGAAGAATGCTGCAAATAAATGTTCAGGTTTATGTTGTTCCAAGCAGGCTGTGCACAACAAAGAGAATTATTGTGCATCACAGATCAGATTAATTACAGACAGAAATAGATGTAGTTAACCCGTTGTAGTTCAGCACATGCAGAAATATGGGATACGCCACATGTTGGTAGAGAATGAAAATAGGACACGTTATTATTAAAGGTTTTGCAATAATTTTGATTACTCCAATATGAGTGGAGATTCCGAGGAAGATTTCTCTGCAGATGGGGACGGATGTGAAACACAGTCTTGATGAATCTGCCCAAAATCTCCACTAGTCACACTCACACTCTTCTCTCTGTCCTTCTGGAGAGCCTCCTGGTCTGCACTTTCAAAACACGTCACTGACCACTCTAATGTTGTCATTGCTTCTCTGGATCTCAGCTCTCTGAACTGTGATGATGATCTCACTGCAGGCCAAGCAGCCGACGTCATTACTATTGCACGCCCACCGTTGACCGTGATGATAATATCGTTGTCTCTGGAGCCTTAACACTGACCACCATGGTAATGTTGCAGCGATTCCTGGTCATTCCCAAGACATCCATATTTTAAATTCATCCTCTCTGCGTGAAATTCAATTTGAGAATTATTAAATTAGAGTTCCCTGCAATCAGCTGAACATGATTATCTAGCTCAAAAGCACCTATTAATGGTGTACATTACTGCACCATTTGACTGCATAACTAACAAACCAGGGGCAGAATTATTCCAGATGCTACTGTCCTGCCGCTTCACCGTTACCCTCAAACGCAGGATCCCCTGCAGATGTGGAAGACATGCGGCAGCACTTGTGCAAGTTGAAGGAAGCTGGAATCATCACTGAGTCCCGAAGCTCCTATGTGTCCCCAATAGTAGTGGCCAGGAAGAAAAACGGAAGGATACGCATGTGTGTGGACTATAGGACTTTGAACCGGCGCACTGTCCCTGACCAGTATACCGTCCTGAGGGCCGAAGACGCGCTGGCCTGCCTGAGTGCAGCCAAATGGTTTAGTGTGCTGGACTTGAAGAGTGGATTTTACCAGATCTCGATTGCCCCAAAGCGAATCGGGGGCCCCAGCCACCTTCCAGAGGCTCATGGAGAGGACTGTGGGGGATATGAACCTGCTCGAGGTGTTGGTGTATCTGGATGATCTGATAGTGTTCGGATCTACTTTGGAAGAACATGAGGAGCGGCTGCTGAAGGTATTAAGCTGGCTTAAGGAGGAAGGGCCGAAACTTTCCCTGGACAAATGCCAGTTCTGTAAGCCGTCGGCCGGCTATGTTGGCCACATAATTTCGCGAGAAGGAGTGACTACTGATCTGACTAAGATAGACGCAGTGACCACCAGGCTGAGACCCCAGAAGGTGAGCACTTTACGCTCGTGTTTGGGGTTCTACGGGTATTACCGGCGATTCGTGAAAGGATACACTAAAATGAGCCACCCGTTGACTCAGCTATTGTGTGGCTATCCACCTGTGGGGAAGAAAAGGAAGAGGGACCGAAGGCAGGAAGCAGGAGGATACTGGAACCCGGCGGAGCCTTTTGGTTCGAGATGGGTTGATCAATGTGAAGCGGTGTTCCAATCTCTGAAAAGGTTGCTGACCCAGGCCCCGGTGTTGGCTTTTGCCGATCCCCGGAAGCCATATGTGCTGCACACTGATGCCAGCCGAGAGGGTCTAGGGGCTATCCTGTACCAGGAACAGGGGAACGAATAGAGACCGGTGGCATTTTTCAGTCGAAGTTTGTCGCTATTTGAGAGAAACTACCCCACTCACAAGCTGGAGTTCCTGGCGCTGAAATGGGCGGTGGTGGACAAGTTGAGCGACTACCTATATGGAGCCAAGTTTGAGGTGAGAACGGATATCAATCCTCTCACTTACATCCTGACTTCGGCGAAACTGGATACGTCAGGCCATCGGTGGTTTGCAGCTTTGTCGGTATATGATTTCAACCTGAAGTACCGGCCAGGAAGCAGGAATTTCGATGCGGATGCTTTGTGACGGCGGGTGCATGAGGAACAGGAGACGGACGAGGAATGGGAGAGCATTCCTGCCACTGTGGTGAAAACCATGTGTTAGTTTGCTACCACCTTGAAGGCCGAGGAAAAGGGGAGGTGGGAGCGAGCAGTGGACCCATTGGGGGCCTCTGATGATGCCCTGCCCCCGGTTTACTGTGTCCTGACTGCACTGAAGACTAAACAGTTGCCGGAACTAAGTCTGGGGGAAGTGGCAGCTATTCAGCGAGATAACGTGGCTATCGGCACTGTGTGGAGCGCGGTGGAGAAAGGAGATGTGGCGTGCGCAGAGAAGACGAAACACGCTTCAGTGCCGCCATTATTGAAGGAATGACCTCGGTTAAAGTTGAGGAACCAAGTCTTGAACCGGGTCATGTCGCCACCGGACCACCCCCGGGGTTGGCAGCTGGTCATGCCTGAGAAATATCGAAAGACTGTGCTTCAGACACTGCATGATGATTCCGGGCACTTGGGGGTGGAAAAGACCTATCAATTACTCAAGTACCGGTTTTATTGGCCCCGGATGAGGGGGGAGTTTGAAGAATATTGTAGGAAGTGCAGTCGTTGCTTCAGGAGGAAGACCCTGCCTGCGCAGGCGGCTCCATTGTCACACTTGCAGAGTGTGGGACCCATGGACCTGGTGTGTATGGATTTCCTGTCTATTGAGCCAGACACCAGCAACACCGCGAATGTCTTAGTCATCACGGATCATTATACTCGATATGCTCAGGCGTTTACCACTAAGGACCAGAAAGCGACTACAGTGGCGAAGGTGTTATGGCAGAAGTACTTTGTTCTTTATCGCCTCCCAGGCGGATCCATACTGATCAGGGCCGGGACTTCGAGGGCCGGCTTATCCATTAACTTCTGAGTATGCTTGGGGTTGAGAAATCCAGGACCACGCCTTATCACGCGCAGGGTGATCCTCAATCCGAGAGGTTTAACCGGACCCTGTTGGATATGCTCGGCACTCTGGAGATTGGTCAGAAAAGTAAGTGGAGTCAGCACATCGGGCATTTGGTTTACTGTTACAATTGTACTCGTAATGACGCTACAGGGTACATGCCTTATTATCTGGTGTCCGGGTGGGAAGCAAGGATGCCCATTGACTTGTGCTTTGGGACTGAGGCGGGTGAATTACATTCGAAGCCATATCTGAAGTATGTGTCTGATATGAGGAGAGAGTTGAAAAGGCCGTACGATTTGGCTGAGGCAGCGGCCACCAAGCGGAATCAGAGGAGCAAGAGGAGGTCTGATCAGAAAGTGAAGTTCGCCCAACCTTTGCCGGGAGACCAGGTCCTTATACGGAATTTAGGACTACCCAGTAAGCACAAGTTGGGGGATCGATGGGTGGCCACCCCCTATGTGGTAGAGAGCCAGATGCCAAATCTACCTGTTTACCGGGTGAGACCCGAGGATGGGATGGGACCTGACAAGGTACTCTATCCGAACCACCTGTTGCCCCTAGGTCAAGAAGTGCAGGTGGATCAAGAGTCCGAGTGGGAGGTTACGCCTAGTACGAGGACTCTGCGAGGGCGCGGGGCGAGGGAAGAGCCCGCTGCGGAAGAGACGGGACCGGTCCTCACTCCAGAAAGAGATACTGCTTCGGAAGACGACGATTCAGATGTGTGGCACTTGTTTCCGATTGGTAATACACCAGTACCCGAAGAAGAGGCTCCTGGCCCTTCACCCGCTGAGTTAGATGAGAGGAGGGAGGGTGTTGAGGGGCAGACTGAGGTACAACAGGCATTCAGGGGAGAGAGGGTGGAACCCGAACACGAGACAGAGGGCTCTCAGGTGAAGAAGGTGAGGGGGAGGGGGAGGGCAAGGGTCCGACAGGTAGACCCGGGGTGTCTCCCGTGGTGTCTGAGCCGGAAGGGTCGGCAGAGGAGGTACGGAGGTCTCAGAGAAGTAGGCACCCTCCGGAGCGATTGACATATGCAGTGCTGGGAGAACCGAGTGTGATCTCTACAGCCCTGGGAAGTTATGTCACTGCTTTATGCATTTGGGTTGGGTTTTGTGCCTTGCAAGAAGCAATGGGGAACTCTGCTAACGGCATGAGGGTAAGACGTTTTTGTGGGGTGACAATGTAAGGGGTTTCTTCTTTATGTTACTGCGTACGTTAATCAAGATGGCTTCTTTGTTAAGTTAAAAGTAAGAATGCTTCTTTGTTATGGTAACTGGTGAGAGAGTGCTTTCTCTCGCAGCTTGTTTAGGTTATAGTTACTGATAACGAGAATTGAATTCATTTGTTAACTAATTGTGAAAGATATTATTCTTCCTTGTAGGTCTGTAAGCTGTTGTTGTGTGGACTTTTGGGGAGTTGGAAGGGAGATTGCAAGGAAGGCGGATGGTGCTGGATGCGCTCTGGTCGACCACCAAGGTTGGTCCCAGGCGCCGGGTCGTGGAGATCGGAGAAGATCGAACAGTGGACCGAAGACTTCAATGGTTGAGCTCCTATGATTGTGCACTAATTGACTGAACCCTGATAAGTTTTGGCGCCTTTCCTTTCCTTTCATTTCTTTCATATATATTGTATTACTATTGATCACTTAGTTTTAGTAAGATTTATAAAGTGTATTCTGTAAACGTACATGGTGTGCGGTTTGATATTGTGTGTGCGAGTTTGTACCAGTGTGCATTTCACAGCATGCACGTATACGGGAGGCGCGGTTTGGCGGGTGGATGAAGTTTCTCCTAGACATACACCAGCCGGTCGCGTGAGAGTTACACTTGGATGTCCACAGAAGGGAAGAATTCAGTCAAGAATAAAAAGTGGTCAAATTTTGGAATTAGGACCAAATGGAGTGGTTGAAGGTTATACAGAATCAAGAAAAGAACTAAAAAAAGAATTTACGAAAGCCAAGACCAACCATGATAAGGCCCTGATAACGAGAATTAAGGTGAATACCCAGGAACTCGAAACATTTATCAAGACAAGAGGATAACCGGGGAGAGGGTAGGATCCCTCACAGATAAAGTGGCGAAGATTTGCTTGTATCCGGAGAATGTGAGTGAAATACATAATAAGTACTTTGCTTCAGTATTTACCAAAGGGAAAGGATATGGACTAGTAGACAGTGCTGCATGTATAAATATGTTATGGAGTTTGGAGGTCAAGAGCTGTAGACCGGTGTGTCTCATGTACAGAAATTGCCAGCGAAACTTGTTCGAGAATGGATGTATGATCTTCTGGAACCTTGGGCCTAATTAGGGAGAGCCGTACAGTCTTCGTGTGGGGAACATCTCATCGTCACAACTTGATTGACTTTTCTGAAAAAGTGACGAAAGACATAGATGAAGGTAGAGTTGATGATGTTGTCTACATGGATTTTACTAAAGCATTTAACAAAGTTCCTCTTGATTAAAGACACAGAGTAGTTTTTGAAGAGACTTATTTGAGCTGGAGGTTTATGATTCGTGGCGTCCTGCAGAGATCTGTGATGGAACCTCTGCTGTTTGTGAAATATTAAAGTGACCAGGATGAAAATGTAGATGGGTGGTTTAGTAAGCTTTTGAATGATACACAGAGTGGTGCAGTTGTGGATAGTGAAGAAGACTGGCAAAGAATACAGAGCAATGTAGATCATTCGCAGATAAGGACAGTGAAATGACAGATGGAGCTGAACACAGATAAATGTGAAAGGATGCACCTTGGTAGGCTAAAAGCAAGTAGCAAATGGTTAAGGGAAAGACCATTAACAGTGTTGCTGAGCAGAGAGGTTTGAGGTCCAAATTTACAACTTTTTGAAAGTGACGACGTAGGTTAATCTTCGGTTAAGTTGCTTATCATATATTTGCTCTTATTAGCCGAGTTATTGAGATAACATGGGGATGTTGCAGCTTTAAAAAAGACATCTGGGTAGGTCATATCACCAGTACTGCTTATAGTTCTGGTTGACCCAGTATAGGAAGGATTCTGAGGCACTTGAGAAGGAGCAGAAGAAGTTTACCAGGATGCTTTCTGGCTGAAATATCGTGTGCTAACGTAAGCGTCCTGACAATCGTGCGCTGCTTTCTTTGGAGCAGCAGAAGCTGAGGGGAGATCAGATAGAGGTTTATAACATTATGCGAGGCTCAGATCGAGTAGATATTGAGGGTGTTTTTCACGTGGTAGAAATGTCCAATACATTGAAGGTGAGAGAGGGTACTTTGAAAGGTGAAGTGTTTGGTATGTTTTTTAGTCAAATTGCTGAAGTGGTGATGTTAATCTATTAGGGGATTTTACAGAACTTTTAGGCAGGTACATGAACATGAGGAAGCTGGAGGGAGATGGACTATGTGTTGGTCGGAAGGAATAGCTTTTGGGGGTTTACTGATTTACTTTTCAGATTATTTGGCACGATATTATGGGCCACACAATCTGCTGCTTTGCTGTACTCTTTAATGATTTGTTTTATATACTGGGAAGCAGTATAACAGAGCATGATTACAAAATAATCAGGATTCCAAGTAGATGAATGGTATAACATGAATGTAAGGAAGAACAAACCAGTGATTGGGTACAAATGCCAACAGAGCAAAGAGTTAAATTGTACCACAGAGGCAACATTTTCAAAAGACAAAGAATACAAGACTGAAGGACTTCATGTTGTCTGCTGAATGCTAAATCTGTGGCTTTCAACTCTGGTGAACTAGGCCTGAAACTGAAAACCAAGTATGATTTGCGGAGGGCTATTTCAACGGCCAAGATGCAAACTCGATTAAGTGTTCAAGGTGATATCGGAGGTACAACAACTCAGGCAGGGTTTGCAAGACATTAAATCCTACACAGTGAAACGCAATAGCATGAATGGCAGTGATGCTTCACTACCAGATGAACTCAACGCCTTCTATGCCTGCTTTGAAAGGGAGACATTTCTTGCTGCATTTGATGACCCAGTGATATCTGACTGAGAGACCGATTGTTATGTACCCGTAACAGTTTAAATGAACCAGCAGCAACAGAACACGCCTAGAATCTAGTTTTGATGTTAAACTATTATTAGAAAGTACTTCATATTGTAACTTAAACCGGGTAAATCAAATGTTAGCAGTGTTTTACACACACACACACACACACACACACACACACACACACACACGTGTGTGTGTGTGTGTGTGTGTGTAAATATAATTCACAAACTTATTTAAGCTCTGGTGGCAAGGCTTAAAGTCTTACGATGGTACTGTATGAAAGTTCAGTTCAATACATGGAGTTGGTGGGGGAGAGAGACGTATTTGTAAAGCCTAGATGAAATCCGCAATAGAAGAACAAATTAACAGATGCCGTTAGTCTTCCGTCGTTGGACTCTGAATCCACTCTCGAGTTAGCCAAACGTAGCTTATCACAAAGGGTACCGACTCCGAGAGAAAACTACCACTCAGGCAAGGGTAAACACGCCAGTAGCCTCCCCAGGTTCAGCCCTTTTACACACTGTGATAGCTACTGATCTATTCTCCTGATCGATCCTCAACCCACCCTTGTGGGCACTCCAAAGTTGTATCCACTGACTCTTCTATTACTGGTGTCCTTCCATGGTCGATTCCAGCTGCGCCTCTGACTGTGAACGGAAGTGTCCTTGTATATCTCCAAACACGTTGTGAGCTTGTTTAAACATCGATCTGTCCATCACATAACTCAACCTCTTTCTCACCATAGCAACTCAGAAGCAGGCAGAAGTAATAAGTCCGTTTCTCTCCCTCTCTCACCCTTTAAAGACAAAGTCCATGTCCGTCACACCTCCCTCCAGAAGGGAATATATTGATCCAGGAGCAAAATTTTTAACTGTAGATTACAGAGTGTAAAACAATACATATGTAACCACCAGGTAACACATTACAGAAGCGTATACAGCCTTTAACTTAACACCTGGATAAACAATCTGCGATAATGTTATCGGTACCTTTTACATGTTTTATTACCATGTCATATTCCTGCAAAATCAGAATATTTGGTTGAACTGGAGTCTGATTAACCACTTTCTTTCACCACGTATATGCGAACATCCACCCTGGGGATGAGATAAGCATCTGTTTTTGTTACTGCATTTACCTTCCTGTAATCGGTGTAAAATCTCACACTACCTTCAGGCTTGGGCACGATAGCTCAAGGTGAGGCCCAATCAGATGCTGACGGCCTAATATTACCATTTTTTTCAGCATGTATTCATTCTCTTGCTCAGACAATTTACGCTTTTCTGAATTCATCTGATAAGGGTACTGTTTAATCGTGTCACTTTGACCTACATGCACATTCTGCACAGCGGCAATGCATTGTTTGGGTACATTGGGAAATATATCCTGATTCTCAAGAAGTAATCTTTTCAAATGTATTTGCTGCTCCGGCTCCAGCTGGCTCAGTTTTCCAAAATAACGGAATTCCTGAGCCGCACTGAGACTATGTTCGGCTTGTTTAAGTTTTCTGACGTTTCAATTACCCCTTTCTCAGGCTCACCAGTTTCATGTGTTCTCACAACGATTCTCACAAGTGCCGTTTCTGAGTCGTAATACCGTTTTATCATATTGACGCGTACTACTTGAGTGGGCTTTCTACGGTCGGGTGTTTTAATAACATAATTCAAAGAATCAATTTTAGTGATTATTCGGTATGGCCCACTAAACTTTGCTTGCAGTGGATTTGTTAACATTGGAAACAGCACCAACACTTTGTCTCGCATGTGATATGCCTGCTCTCGAGCTCGTTTATCATACCAGATCATCATTTTATTTTGAGAAGTTTGTAGGTCCTGTTTTACGAGATTACATGCAAAATATAACCCAACAAGCTGACCTGCACCTTCTCATCAGACCACTGTTCCTGAGCAAGGTCAAAGGTCCTCTCGCTCTGTGACCAAATACGATTTCAAATGGATTAAACTCCTGCACTGAGTCCCTTACGACAAATCGGAGCAAACACGCCCCAACATCCCAGTCTTTCCTATTCTTAACACAATGTCTTAATCATTGTTTTAAGGGTAGAATGAAATCTTTCCAAAGCTCCCTGGGATTCCGTGTGATATGCAAACAATGTAATTTGTTTAGCTCCCAGTTCATAATCTATCTGCTGGAATACTGCTGAGGTAAAATTACTGAGTTGGTCGGATTGAATCTCTTTGGGCAGACGAACGAAAGTAAAAAAAAAAACAAAAAAAACTTAGTGAGGGCTTTCACCACAGTTTCAGCCTTAATATTTCTGAGAGGGATCGCTTCGGGAAACCTAGATGCAGTGCACATTATGGTTAACAAATAGTGATGGCCAGCTGCAGTCTTTGGAAATGGGCCAACACAATCCACTATGATTCTGGAAAAAGGTTCTCCAAAACAAGGTATAGACCGAAGTGGATCCCCTGGGATGGCCTGTTTAGGTTTACTGGCATCTGGACAAGTGCGACAGGCACTGCAAAAGGTCATAACATCCTTGCTCAGATTAGGCCAATAAAGTTCTTTACTAATCCTGTGTACAGTTTTATTCACCGGAAAATGTTCAGCCAAGGGCACACTGTGAGCCAAAGTTAAAATTTCAGTCCTATAGACTTTAGGAACTACAACGTGGTTAACAAATGCCCATTCCTCATTCGTAGGTACTGTATGCTGTCTCCACTTCCTCATCAATACCCCATCCATGAGATAGTACCCTTCTGGGACTTTTTTAATCTCATCATCTGACAGAGCTATTTCTTTTAAAGTTTTAATTGTCATGGTCCCTTCTGGAATTCGCCCACCAGCTTATTTTCCTCAGGAATTGGGCCTCAATCATCTCGTTTAGTTCGAATCATTCTCGGGTCCCACTAATTACAAACACATGCTTTCCATCAGCAAATACAGTATAAGAACCTCGTGACCACAAGGAGCTGCCAGTTCGTTAGGTCGACTCGTGCATGAGTAACCTTGTTCCATGGTCCTTAGGACTATTAGCTCTAAGTCTACCATCGTTCCTGAATTCCCTACTAAGACCAATACTCCGGGTAAAGTCTCCCTTGGCATCAATTCCACTCTCGCTATGACTGTAACGCCTCTCAACTTGGCCTCCGCACCCGTGTTCAGCACTTGGGTTCCTTCCACCGCCACGTCCAAGCAATAGAACGAGCTGGCCACGATGAACCCAGTGGACACGGATCCCGGACAACAGGCCTTGGCAAACCAGGGCTACCTATTGGGCGCCCACGACCAACTACTTCGGGAGATCATGGACACTAACCTCGAATGTGCAGAAGGTCAGTGAACAAGTGGACCGGGTCTCCGCTTCTCTTTCTCCATCCCCTCCAAGAACCCCGGCTACCCAAATCGGCTTCAGCAACACCATCCGCTCGAGAGCCGTATGTACCCGAGCCTGAACCCTACGCCGGGGACCTAGGTAGGTGCTGGGCCTCCCTGTTACAATGCTCCCTAGTATTTGAGCTGCAGCCACGTACCTACACCTCCGATAAATGAAAGATTGCGTACATCATGGAGATGCTACGAGAGAGTGTCTTGGCCTGGGCAACAGCGATATGGGATAACCGACCAGAAGTTTGTTCCTCCTACACCCCTTTGTCGTTGAAATGAAGAAAGTCTTCGAACAATCCATTCACGGTAAGGACGCCGCGAAGCTGTTACTTATGTTACGTATTCAGGCAACAATAAATATAGATGAGCTAGGCAAGGGTTTTTATAACAAATAACACGTTTATTAAACACTGAAACAAACCCCCTCAAAAGTAAACAAACCCAAACGTAAACGGAACTCAGCGGCTGGGCAGCTGCTCAAACAGTTCTTAATAGCTTTGCAGTCCCAAACAGTCTTTAAAGCGGTATTGAAAAAAAAACAGTTCTTTAAAACGGTATGCCGAAAGAAAACAGTTCTTTAGAGCGATATGCCGAAAGTTCAAAAGCTCACAGTCCTTTTAAAAGGGAGAGACTTTTTAAGGCGATTTAAATTCTCTTCCACGTCGATGTCCTTCGATTCCCCGGTGTCGAACTTTCCCACGTCGAATTTTATTAAATATAACGGTTTAAAAGGTACTGACCTTCCTTCCACACTATTCTCAATCTCCCGCTATTTCCAGCGGAGACCAACACGAGAATAGTAAACGAAATCCTTCCGAATGAGGATCAAACAAGGTCGAAATCAATCCACCGTCGAAAATCGATTTTCCTCGATCTTTATCTTCCAAACTTTTCATCACTCTCCATTAGCAAAGAAACCATTAGCAATGACCTTTTAAACTTTAGGCATTATATAGAACTTCATTTTTAACTAAACTGCGTCATCACATTAAATCACGCAGTGACATGAAGTCATCTTGGCAAATTCCGCCACGAACTGCCCCACCTGACAGGGTGGGTCTTCCTTTTATACCCTGTAAAAAAAACCTGTCACATGACCTCTACTGGCGGGAAAATGACATCACTCCACCATCACAAGACCATTACCTCAAGTCCAGTATAACTTCAACCCCAGTCACGTGACAAGGGTACCACTGTCACGTGTCACGGGTACGTAACACCTCCCTCCAAAAAAAAACATTTTTGGTCTGACAAGAACAAAAATTTTAGCAATCACTTACAAGAAAAACAAATGAATAAATTATATAACATACACAATATACAATACAGTAGGAGTGTTACAATAAAAAAACCACTCCAAAAAAAAATTTACATTGTACATTCAACATCGAGATAGACAATCAGCAACCACATTATCTTTACCTTTAATATGAGTGATCACAATATTGTACTCTTGTAACATCAAACTCCAATTTAACAATCTTCTGTTTTTGTTTTTCATCTTACTCAGAAAAACTAACGGATTATGATCAGTGTAAACAATAAGTGGTTTTTGAGTTGTACCAACATATACCTCAAAATATTCCAAAGCTAAAACAAGAGATAACAATTCTTTCTCTATTGTTGAATAGTTTCTTTGATGCTTATTAAATTTCTTAGAAAAGTAAGCTACTGGATGATCAACCTCATCACCCTCATTCCTTTGCATCAATACTGCTCCCGCAGCTTCATCACTAGCATCTACAGCTAATGAAAAAGGTTTTTCAAAGTCAGGTGCCTTAAGCACAGGTTGTTGACATATCATTGTTTTCAATTTTTCAAATGCTTCCTGACAAGGCACTGTCCACACAAACTTTACATTCTTCTGCAGAAGATTAGTTAATGGAAGGGCAACATTAGCAAAATTCTTACAAAATTTTCTATAATATCCTACCATTCCCAAAAATCTTCTGAGAGTTTTTTTCCCCGTCGGAGTGGGAATCTCTAAAATTGCCTGAACTTTTGCCTGAACAGGAGCTACCTTACCTTGACCTACAACATAACCAAGGTAAGTCACAGTGGCATGTCCAAATTCACTCTTGGCTAAATTAATAGTCAAGTTAGCTTTTGAAAGCTTTTCAAACAATTTCTCCACTGCAATTATGTGTGCTTCCCAAGTATCATTTCCTGTCACTAAATCATCAATATAAGCATCAATATCTTTCAATCCCTGAATCACAGAATTAATCATCCTCTGGAAAGTACCTGGGGCATTCTTCATCCCAAATGGAAGAACATTATACTCATATAACCCAGATGGAGTTACAAATGCAGAAATCTCTCTACCTCTGTCCGTTAATGGAACACACCAATACCCTTTCAATAAATCAATCTTTGTAAGGAACTTTGCTTTCCCAACTTTATCTACACAATCATCTACTCTAGGAATTGGATATGCATCTGTTTTCGTTACAGCATTCACCTTCCTATAGTCCGTACAAAACCTAATACTACCATCAGGTTTTGGCACCATAACACATGGTGAACTCCAATTCGAGTTAGAATGTCTAATAATATCATTCTCTAACATGTATTCAATTTCTTTCTTAGCAAGTTCACATTTTTCCATGTTCATCCTATATGGATGTTGTTTAATAGGTTTGGCATCTCCAACATCTACATCATGTGAAGCTATAGTAGTCCTTCTCGGAACATCTGGAAACAAATCCTTATACTTAAAAATCAATTCCTTCATCTGTTGTTTCTGCTCTAGCTGTAAATGTGCTAATTTCTCATCCATATTTTCCAAAATGGTCGAATTAGGTAACCTAACAGAAACAATGTTAGATTTAGAATGAAAGTCAGATGAATCATCTATCATGTTCCCAGTTAAATCAAACTCATTCTCATTAACCACAACAGTCACAGTATCAGATTGTTTCTCAAAATATGGTTTAATCATATTTATGTGGCAAAGTTGTGTTGACCTTCTGCGATCTGGAGTTTTTATTACGTAATCCACATCATTGATTCTAGACACAATTTCATAAGGACCATGAAATCTAGCTTGTAAAGGATTTGTCTGCACTGGGAAAAGAACCAACACCTTATCTCCAGGCTTAAACATCCTCATCCTAGCTTCCTTATCATACCAAGTTTTCATTTTCTCCTGAGCCAACTTTAAATTTTCCTTGGCTAAACTACAAGCTTTATGTAACCTGTCCTTAAATTTCAAAACATAATCCAACAAATTAGTATGCACTTCCTTACTAATCCACTGTTCCTTCAATAAAGCTAAAGGTCCTCTAACTCTATGCCCAAACACAAGTTCAAATGGACTAAAACCTAAAGATTCCTGTACCGATTCCCTTACTGCAAATAAAAGTAAGCTTATACTCTCATCCCAGTCACTTTCATTTTCCACACAATATGTCCTAATCATATTCTTGAGAGTAGAATGAAACCTCTCCAAGGCACCTTGCGATTCTGGATTGTATGCAGACGAAGTGATTTGCTTAGCTCCCAATTTATAAACTATCTGTTGAAACAATCCAGACATAAAATTACTACCTTGATCAGTTTGTATTTCCTTAGGCAATCCAAAATAAGTAAAGAATTTTATAAGAGCCTTCGTCACAGTTTTAGCTTTTATATTCCTAAGTGGTACTGCCTCTGGAAACCTAGACGAAGTACACATGATAGTCAACAAATACTGATAACCAGTTTTTGTCTTTGGTAATGGACCAACACAATCTACAATAACTTTAGAAAACGGTTCACCAAATGCTGGAATAGGTTGTAATGGAGCTACTGGTGTAACCTGATTTGGTTTACCCACAATTTGACAAGTATGGCATGTCTTACAAAACATCGCCACATCTTTTCTTAAACCAGGCCAGTAAAAATGTTTTAAAATCTTGTCCACAGTTTTCCTTACCCCTTGATGTCCACCTAAAGGCACACTATGAGCTAAAGTCAAAATCTCATTCCGATAAACTTTAGGAACAACTACCTGATAAACAACATTCCATTCCTCACTTGCAGGAATTGTAGGCGACCTCCACTTCCTCATCAACACTCCTTTTTCCAAGTAATATCCTACTGACACCTTCTCAATTTCACTACCTAGTAAAGCTTGTTCCCTTAATTTTACAATCTCAGGATCTCTATTCTGCTCTGCTATCATCTCTTTCCGAGACAGAGATAAATCTTCATAGTCAGACTTACTCCCAGAATCTTGTTCAAACAACGAAGGTAAGAAAGTCTCTGACACATCCTCAAAACTCGAATCCTGAGTTGAACAGTCATGAGTAACAACCTCATTCTGCACATCAATTTTTTTTAGCCATAGCTCTAGTCACAACACAGGAAGAATCTGTGTTAGAATTCATCTCTGGTTCCTCTGACTCCATTGTCAAATGCACTTCAGGAAAAACTTGTCCACCTGCCAAGTCATTACCTAACAATAAAGAAATACCCTTCACAGGTAAGCTATGCTGTAATCCTACTTTAACAAATCCTGTAACTAACCCTGACTTTAAATTTACTTCATGTAAATGTACAGGCATAAAATCACTTCCAACACCTCTTATGTAATTTACCTCACCAGTATCACTCTCTTCATTAAACTTCAACACACTATCTAACATCAGTGATTGTGAAGCTCCAGTATCCCTAAGAATTTTTATTGGCACCAGAGTAGATCCTTCTTTCAAGGATACAAACCCTTCAGTTATAAAATGATCATATCCCTTTCTAACTTGGTCAGACTCTAACAAATCCTCATTTGTGTTTACCAAACCCTGTAACTTTACAGGTGCTTCAGTATGTTGCACACAAGCATCTGGAACTGCTTCCTTCTCTTTCTTTTTCAATTTGAAACAGTTAGCTATTACATGGCCAGGCTTCTTACAATAGTTACAAATAAGACCAAACTGTCTTTCCTTCACAGGTTTTCCTTCCTCCTTACCTCGCTCATTAACCTCTGATTTAATTTCTAATTTACCTGGAGTCTCCATATTATTTTTCCTCTTAAAAATTCTACCCTGAGGAAATTTATTCTTATGGATTAAAACATACTCATCAGCTAATCTAGCACAGTCCTGCAATTTATCAGTATCCCTCTCATTTAAGTAGGTCCTTACTTCAACAAGAATGCTTCTTTTAAATTCCTCCATTAAAATCAGCTCTCTCAATGTATCATAGTCCTCATTTACATTTTTAGAAGAAACCCATCTCTCAAAACACATAGCTTTATCATAGGCAAATTCCACATAAGTCTTTTCCACAGACTTTTTCAAACTCCTGAATCTTTCTCTATATGCTTCTGGGACTAATTCATATGCTTTGAGAATATTTGTTTTCACAATATCATAATCTAGTGCTTGCGCAGCAGTTAAAGCTGTGTAAACTTGTTGTGCTTTGCCTTTAATCACACTCTGTAACAACACTGACCATTTATCTTTCGGCCACTCTGACATCCGAGCAATAGTTTCAAAATGTTGAAAATATCTTTCCACTTCTGTTTCACTAAATGGAGGGACCAATTTAATTTCTTGGCTAGCAACAAACGGTTTTTTAGAATCAGAAGACTGATTCCCAGACCTTAAATTCTCCATTGCATATTCAAACTCTCTCTTTTTCTGGTCAGATTCCAATTTATAACGCTCCAACTCTGCTTTACTTTGTTCCAACTTCATTTGTTCAATTTGCAACTGCATCTCCAGATTACTTATTGGAAACGATTCTAAAATCGATTCATCAAAATGACCCGAAGCCACAAAATGTGATGCGATCTTTCTCTGTATTACAGCTTTTGATGTAGTCACCAAAATACCTTTAAGTTGCAATCTCTTAGCAATCTCAGATACTTCAGTTTTTTTCGCGAAAAAGTCCACGGCTGGCGAATCCAGAAACTCATCAATATTCATCGTTGCCGAATACCACTCACAAGCCAATCAAACAAAAAAAAATCGAGCAATCCCCGTTACCAAAACACCGATTCAAAATTTTAAACTCAAACGATCCAATTCCGGATGCAGCCCCCATAATTAATGTTACGTATTCAGGCAACAATAAATATAGATGAGCTAGGCAAGGGTTTTTATAACAAATAACACGTTTATTAAACACTGAAACAAACCCCCTCAAAAGTAAACAAACCCAAACGTAAACGGAACTCAGCTGCTGGGCAGCTGCTCAAACAGTTCTTAATAGCTTTTCAGTCCCAAACAGTCTTTAAAGCGGTATTGAAAAAAAAACAGTTCTTTAAAACGGTATGCCGAAAGTTCAAAAGCTCACAGTCCTTTTAAAAGGGAGAGACTTTTTAAGGCGATTTAAATTCTCTTCCACGTTGATGTCCTTCAATTCCCCGGTGTCGAACTTTCCCACGTCGAATTTTATTAAATATAACGGTTTAAAAGGTACTGACCTTCCTTCCACACTATTCTCAATCTCCCGCTATTTCCAGCGGAGACTAACATGATAATAGTAAACGAAATCCTTCCGAATGAGGATCAAACAAGGTCGAAATCAATCCACTGTCGAAAATCGATTTTCCTCGATCTTTATCTTCCAAACTTTTCTTCACTCTCCATTAGCAAAGAAACCATTAGCAATGACCTTTTAAACTTTAGGCATTATATAGAACTTCATTTTTAACTAAACTGCGTCATCACATTAAATCACGCAGTGACATGAAGTCATCTTGGCAAATTCCGCCACGAACTGCCCCACCTGACAGGGTGGGTCTTCCTTTTATACCCTGTAAAAAAAACCTGTCACATGACCTCTACTGGCGGGAAAATGACATCACTCCACCATCACAAGACCATTACCTCAAGTCCAGTATAACTTCAACCCCAGTCACGTGACAAGGGTACCACTGTCACGTGTCACGGGTACGTAACACTTACTCTTCGTCAGACTTCACGAATTGTGGCAAGGTATTCCACTGTGTTATGGATCGCAGCCGCAGACTCCGGTTGGAATGACAAGGTCCTAAGGGAGGTGTTCCGACAGGACCTCTCGGACCAGATAAAGGATGAGTTGGCCACGAGGGACGACAGGGACTGTCTGGGCTCTCTGATCTCGCTAGCCATTCGATTAGATTATCGACTTCGAGAACGTATGAGAGAGAAGAGCAGTTAACCCGTTCCTCGGGCCATCCCACGGACAACCTTACCTTTTTCAACAAGCCGTAACCCTCTCTCCCCCTTCCGTTCCTCGCAGAGCTTCCACTCCTACTGTATACCATCCTCTCCAAGCTGGACCTTCACAACGCCTACGTCTAGTTAGAATGAGGGAGGGTGGCGAATGGAAGACGGCCTTCAATACACTTCTGGGTCACTTTGAATAGTTGGCCATGCCGTTTGGTCTCACCAGGGCTCCCGCCGTTTTCCAAACCCTGATCAATGACGTACTGAGGGACTTTATCAATCGATTCGTATTTGTTTACCTTGATGATATCCTGATATTTTCTAGCAGCCCCAAAGAACACGCACACCATGTCCGTCAAGTCCTCTAGAGACTGTGGGAAAACCACTTATTTGCAAAGGTGGAAAAATGCGAGTTCCACGTCCCTTCGGTCAGCTTCCTAGGCTACATCATTGAAAGCGGACAGGTAAAAGCAGACCCGGACAAGATCCGGGCAGTGGAGGAATGGCCTAGACCCACGACACGCAAAGAACTTCAATGATTACTGGGGTTTGCAATCATCTACCGCAGATTCATCGGAGACTACAGTCGACTGGCTTACCTCGCTTACCCTCTTACCCGGCTTACCTCGCCTACCACACCATTTTGCTGGGACTGCAAAGGGGACTCAGAATTAACCGACCTGAAGAGGCGTTTCTCCACGGCTCCCATCCTGGTCCACCTGGACCCATCCCGTCAATTCATCTTTGATGTGGATGTCTCTGACTCTGGGGTAGGAGCGGTCCTACCCCAACGGGCAAGTTCGGACGAAAAGCTTCACCCCTGCGCCTTCTACTCTCGCCGACTGTCCCCCGCCGAGCGGAATTACGACGTGGGGAATCGGGAACATCTGGCGGTCAAATTAGCACTGGAAGAATGGAGGCACTGGTTGGACGGGGCAGAACACCCGTTTATGGTGTGGACTGATCATAAGAACCTGGGGTATATTCAGACCGCCAAACGATTGAACTCGCGCCAGGCCCGTTGGGCATTGCTTTTTGGATGGTTCAAGTTTACCCTCACGTACTGCCCAGGATCCAAGAATGGGAAGCCGGTTGCCCTATCCCGCCAGCATGACTCCAAGGATGACACTTGTAGTCCCGAGACAATCCTCCCACCATCCTGCGTGGTGTCCACCCTCACTTGGGAGACAGAGGGTAAAGTAAAGGGAGCCCAGCGGGATGACACCGGCCCTGGCAATGGACCCGACGATCGCCTGTACGTGCCCGTCTCTGTCAGGCCTCAGATTCTCCAATGGGGGCACACATCCCGGTTCGCTTGCCACCCCGGGACTGTTCGGACGCTGACTCTCCTGCAGAAACACTTTTGGTGGCCGTCCACAGAGGGGGACACCCGTCTCGGCTTGTTCCATCGGTGCTCCGGAAATCGTCTCTCATCGACCACCTGCAGGTCTACTTCGTCCTCTACCTGTCCCTGCTCGTCCCTGGTCAAACATCGCCCTAGATTTCGTCACCGATCTATCCCCTTCCCGCGCAAACACCACTGTCCTCACCATGGTAGACCGATTCTCCAAGGCGGTGCACTTTATGGCCCTCCCTAAACTCCCTTCCTCTCAAGAAACCGCAGATCTTCTCATCTGCCATGTCTTCCGGCTCCACCAAATCCCCACCGGCATCGTCTCCGATCGAGGTCCCCATTTCGTCTCGCAGGTATGGAAGGCCTTCTGTCAAGCCTTAGGTGCATTGATCAGCCTGTTATCCGGCTTCAACACACAGACAAACGGGCAGTAGGAATGTGTCAACCAAGGTCTGGAGGCGACGCTGCGTTGTGTAAAGGCAAAAAACCAGTCGACTTTGAGCGACCACTTCCCGTGGGTTGAGTACACCCACAACTCTCTGGTGAGCTCTGCCATGGGGGTGGGGGGGTCTCCGTCTGAGTGCTAGTGTGGGTACCAACCCCCGTTCTTCCCCCAGCAAGAAGAGGAGATTGCGGTACCGTCGGTTCAGGACCATATTGGTCGGTGCCTTTTCATTTGGGAAGAAACTCGCACGGCCCTACTCAGATCAACAAATCGAAATAAGAAGACAGCCGACTGACACCGGACTCCAGCACCGGAGTACCAACCTGGGCAGATGGTGTGGCTTTCCTCCAAGGACATCCCACTCATAAACGAACATAAGAAACTCGCCCCTCTCTTCCTGGGATCTTTCAAGGTTGAAAGGGTTATCAATCCCACAGCAGTCCGCCTAAAGCTGCCACGGTCCATGTGCATCCACCCAGCTTTTCATGTGTCTCAGTTAAAGCCAAATTCCATCAGCCCCTTGTGTCCCCCGGCTGAGACTCCCCCACCTGTCCGTATCATCAACAACCATCTGGCATACACCGTTCGACCACTACTAGATGTGCGCCGTCGGAGTAGGCATTTCCAATACTGGTGGACTCAGAAGGGTAATGTCCAGAGTCGCATTCCTGGGTCCCCCGCTCCTTCATCCTAGACCCTTCCCTCATCCAGGATTTTCATCGGGACCATCCAGACAGGCCTGGAGGATCGCTTGGAGGCTCCCGTTAAGGGAGGAGTACTGTCATAGTCTCTTCTGGAAATTGCCCACCTGGTTATTTTCCTCAGGAATTGGGCCACAATCACCTCGTTTAGATCCAATCATTCTTAGGTCCCACTATCTACAAACACCTGCTTTCAATCAGCAAATGCAATATAAAAACCCTGTGACCACAACAAAGAGCTGTCAGTTCGTTTGGTCGACAGGTATATGAGTAACCTTGTTCCATGGTTCTTGGGATTATCAGTTCTAAGTCTAGCATCATTCCTGAATTCTCTACTAAGACCAAGACTCCGGGTAAAGGCTTCCTTAGCACCAATCCCACGCTCGCTACGAACATAAGGCCTCCCGACTCGAACTCTGCGCCTGTGTTCAGCACTTGGGTTCAGTCCACCGCCACATCCATGCAACATTAATCTCAGGATATCGATTCTGTTCTGCTATAAACTCTTTCCGCGACAAAGATAAGCCTTTCTGATCAGACTTGCTACCTACTTCATGTTGAAACATAGAGGATAGAAAAGTCACTGATAAATCATCATAACCTAACCACGATTTTGCCTACCATGGGTATCAGAATTAAACTGCCCAGAGCAGTGTGCTTCATCAGACCTTTTAGTCATACTTCGGGTTACTGCTCAGGATCGTCAATGGCAGGTTCGCTTGTAAGCTGCACTGCTGGAAAAACTTCTCCATCTGCAAGGTTAATGCCCAACAACAAAGAAATATTCTTCAGCGGTAATTCAGGTTGTGCCCTTATCTTAACCTGTCGTGATACCAATCCGGACTCCAAAATTACCTTATGCAGAAGCACAGAAATAGTCCCTTTCTGAACACCACTAACAATATTGACTTCACCTGTCTGTGTCTCGTCACCAAACTCCAGAACACTGTCCAATATAAGGTACTGAAAAACCCCAGTATCTTGAAAGATCCTCACTGGGAGCGGAGTTGGCCCCGCCTTTATGGACACAAACCCCTCTGATATGAAAGAATCGAATCCCTCCTTAACTCGGTCAGACCCCTTTGTCCTTAGCGGAGGCTCAACAGACTGAGCACAGGCATCCGGGACTGCATCCTTTTCTTTTACTTTTTTATTTTTCAGAACGGAACAGTTTGTCATCATATGACCGGGTTTCTCCAATAGTAACAAATAAGACTGCAAGTTTTCTCCCTGGACTCCTTCCCTGCGTCCTTACTTTTGTCACTAGTCCCCGATTATTTTCTGTCTTACCCTACGGTTTATCCCTGTTACTCTTTCAGAAGCTCTTATTCAGTGAAAACTTAACCCTGTGGGTTGAAGCATACACAACTGCTACTCTAGCAGACTCCTGCCAAGAGGTTGCATCCTTTTTATCTAAATATTTCTTTATCTCACCAGGGACACGCTTTCTAAATTCCTCAATCAAAATCAAACCCTTCAAGCTACTAAAGTCATCATTTATATTTTTAGAGGTTCACCAGCGATCACATATACTTTACATAAACTACACATACCTTTCATAAGAAAATTCCACAGAAGTCTGGTTCACAGATTTCCTCAAATTCCTAAATCTTTGTCCATAAGCTTCTGGAACCAACTCATTAGCCTTGAACACAACCTCTTTCACTAAGTCATAGTCAGCCATCTCTTCAAGAGATAGGACCGAATAAGCTTGTTGGACTTTACCGTTAAATCCATTTTGTGACATAACAGGCCAGTCGTCTTTTGGCCACTTTCGATTTGGAGCCACTTCTTCAAAATGCAGTAAGTATTTATCAACTTCTGTTTCCTCAAATGGAGATACCAATCTAGCCTCCCTACTGGCATTAAACCTCTCATTAGCGCCAGGACGAGCTGTCCCAGGAACTCCTCTGTCAAGCTTTAACTGCTCTCGCTGTCACATAGCGTCTAATTTCTTCTTCTCAAACACAATTTTATTTCATTTTCCATTAGTCCAACTACTTACACTATCATCAATTTTTACTGCTGCCGTTTGGTTCCAATATGAATTTTGAAGCAGTTGTTAGTCTTTTCCGTCAATGTTTAGTTTAGCAAGAATTTGAAATAACTTCTCATGCTGCACTTTGTTGTATAAACGTGTAGTTGTCAGAAAATAATGAAATTCATAAAATATAATTCCTAACGTTAAATCTGCAGTATTTTTTTTTACCCTTTCAACTTGTAATTGATGAGATGCAGAGACGATTAGACTCCAACTACAAGATGCGAGCTCTTTTTACTCTGTTTTTTAAAAAATCTCATCAAATTATTCCAGATACCTTTGCAATCCAGACTGAAATGGCTACTGAAATGGTTGTTTGGAATGAATTCGGACAAATTACGTTTGCACTGCTCTGAAAAGTGTCTGTGCAGCCACAGATTCTGATGTTTCAGTGTATATAGACAGCCAAGATCGAGTATTTCTCCGTCTCACAGCGAGGTGCCGCCCCACGTGTACAAAATGAAACATTCACTGTCCAGACACATCTGTAAAGAACTTCTGTGTCATGGTCTGGTCCGTGAAATCCTTATTCCGGTTAACAGTCCAGTCCATTTTTCTTATTCCAGGTTTTGTGGGTTTTACCAGTTTCTGTTGTGGCAGCAGATTTTCGTTTGGGCTGGCTTCATAAATAGCTTCAGGATTCAGCCTTTGGCTGCTGGATTGTTCCTGTCCAAACACCCTGTCTATATCCCTTCCCTTCACCTTCCGCCTGGAGCCTTGCATTGACTTGCCTTGCCTCCCCTCGCCTCGCCTTGCCTCGCCTGGAACCGTGCCTCGCCTTGCCTCGCCTGAAGCTTTGCCTTCACCGCAGTCAAGTTCAACCACCGGAGCAAGACAAGGAATTTTCTTTCGTTGTTTTGAACAGTCTCTGTGTCCACGCCTTCGCTAGGTAGGTCCAGTCGGTTGACGTTACCTAGTGTTGGGAACTATCTGCGTCCACGTCTTCGCTAGGTAGGTCCGGCCGTTTGCTGCTACCTTGTGTTGGGAACCATCTCCTCGTATTCCGCATGCTGTGTATGAGTCCCGGCCCTACGTCCTGTACCCAAGGAAGTGACATGGCTCTGTGTTCCATGCTCCTGTTTCTTCCTCGACCAAGTCAAGGTTTCGGGGTCTCGTCCAGTCCTAGCCACGTCGAAGAACCTTGTCCTGTCCAAGCCAGGGATTTGTGTTCTCGTCTTGTCCATGTGCCTCACTCAGCCCTGGAGTACCTTGTCCACCCCGGTGCTGGGGTTCCCCTTTACTGTCCAGGTGTCTCTCGTACAGTCCCGTTGCCTCTCCTCATCCTGTAGCCACGTCTTGTCCTCGCCTGGTTCTGGAGTCCGAGCCCGAGTCAAGACCCAGGTTCTCGGTCCTTGTCCAGTCTCTGGGTCGGAGTCCTAGCCCAGGCTTCTGGTTCCCTGTTCCATGTTCTGATTGCGCTATCCTAGTCAAGTCCTAGCCCAGGACTGGAATCCTTGTCTCGTCCAGGGCCTGTGCTATGTCCAGCGTCCTTTCTTCCCCACTTTCCTTGCTTCCTTCTCAGGCCTAGTATTGTTCCTGGTAGTTCAGTTTCTGTGTCTTGCATTTGTGTCCGCTACATGTAGGACAACTGTATGATTTTGTTGTTTCACTGCTTGGCTTCTGCTTATGCTTAATGAAAACATAACTTTAATTAGTGTTTAGTTCATCCGATTTTCGGCCTGGGTTCAGTACATAAAGTACTCCACATCAATTTTGTCCCGGCATTCAGTAATGCCTTGATGGGAGGTGCAATGTGTTGTAACAAAGTGCCACTAACTCAATTTGCGATGTGACTGGAAATTTCGAGTGAGTCAGTTTGTTTGTCACTGGGCAGAAATTACAGTGAACCGAACAGTTCTTCTGGCCACTTTTCACAGTGGAATTGTCAGACATGCAGAGTAGATCAAGGACAATGTGAATCAGTATGAATATTCAGCAAATTCAGAGAGCGTCAGGATGGTGAGGGGACAGATTTTAATTCCTCTCAGCATCCATTGTTTATGCCCGTAAAATAAACAGCAACATTTCATATCAGAACAGCGTCCGATTCCTGATACTAACATCTCTTTTATAATCAACAATAATGGACTTTTGAAATACATCCCCGGTTCCTGATCATGGCGTTGGTCAAACTGATGCAAGAGAACTAAAATCTAGACATGAGTTATCTATGTGATCCCTTCACACTCATCTATCCTCAGCCATTCCTCTGTCGTTCCGGGAAACGACGTTCCACCTCCTTATGACCGAGGTGACATTTTATCCATTCTTTCCCAGTTTAGGACACACTGGACTTCAGACGCGTTTGCAAAAGGTGCAGTAAAATTGCAGTAAGACATTCTGTACAAAAAAAAACTCTCCCAGTGAGAGCTGAAAGATAATTCAGCTCCTGAAAGCCTCTTCCAACCACTGATGTACAAGTACACCCCGGATCGCTGCACCTTTTTTTTTCTCTTTTACCTAGTCCCTCATGTTTCAGTTCATGATTAATTTTGCATCTGGAACCTAAGTAACAAACTTCACACTTCTTCAAGGTTAAACTGTATGAACACATTATTACATATTTCGGTCACA
Organism: Hemitrygon akajei; assembly: GCF_048418815.1. Taxonomy (NCBI): domain Eukaryota; kingdom Metazoa; phylum Chordata; class Chondrichthyes; order Myliobatiformes; family Dasyatidae; genus Hemitrygon; species Hemitrygon akajei. The sequence goes on from NC_133125.1 coordinate 73,496,329, forward strand.
TCCTTAGTCTATGCCCGTGAATCCCAAAGGGGGCGGTACTGCTCCCTAAGAGGACAGTTACCTATCCGAAAGGGGCATTTGTGAAAAATGAAGTCATCGGGCGACATCAAAAAGTCAGCGCCAAGAAGAAGTCCTACTGTGTCTTGTCGGGACATTACAATCACCGTTTCCTTTTCTGTTCCGTCCATTTGACTTCCCCTATACTCCAAACAATCTGCACGGCGACACAACGGAAATTGAGGGAGAAAGTAAGGATTGAAGTCAAATATCTGGTCACATTATATGATCGGTTCTGTGATAAAACGTAAATCCAAATGTGTTTTTTTTGGTAGTTCAAACAAATTTCTGTGTCATTCATATGTCAAATAAATACGCCACATATTCAAGTAGCCTAGTGGGCGAAAGTTAGTAGCTCAGATTCAGAATCTGGAACAGAATTTTGTTTAATATCACTGGCATATATCACAAAAGTTTTAGTTTTCTGTCAGCTATACTTTCAATGCATAATAATAAAAGCTATAAGTTCCAATAAGAAATTTATATAAAAGAGCAAATTACATGACGTAAGCAGCGCACGCAGACAGGGAGAATACTGCGGTAGTGTTCATGGATTTACTGTCCATTTAGAAATCTGACGGTGGAAGGAAAGAGCTGCTCCTGAAACAATAGGTATGTGTCTTAACTTCTGTACTTCCTCCTTGATGGGAGCAATGAGAATAGAACATGTCCTGGGTGATGGGGGTCCTTAATAATGATTGTGGCCTTTTTGAGTCATGGACTTTTGAGGTATCCTGGATGCTGGAGAGCCCATGATGTATCTGGCTGAGTTTACATCTTATTAATAGAGCAGTGGGCTCAGCATGCAACCAGTGTTGCGGCATTGTTGATTCTCAGCGAAGACTGTACAGACTGTTGTCTCCCAGTGAGGAAGTCAATGATCCAGCTTCAGAGGGTGGTACAGAAGACCTGGTTTTAAAGCTTTTTCATTAGAACTGGGGGCATAGTTTTGTTGAACACTGAAATGCAGTCAATAAACAGGAAACTGGCGAAGCTCTTTTTATTGTACAGGTGATCCGAGCATGAGTGGACAGCCTGCGAGTGACAAGTTGCAGAGGGTGCAGTTTCTCCACTTGCAGCTGTGAGAGATCGAAGTTGTCATAAAATACATACCCCTCCCCATTTGGTTTGCTCACGTGTTCAGAGCCCTACAAGGTACACAAACAGGGCCTGACGCCTTGCTAGAGTTCACCTCTGAAACGTGTAATTTAAAAGAGATCACAGAGTCATTAGATGCTACAAGCATTCGCCTAGAACCAGTGTTGTTCTCTCTTTCAAATCGTGCATAAAAATTGAGTTCATGTAGGGATGATGCATCACAAACAGTCATCATGTCCGGTTTCGCTTTGTAGGAAGCAATGGACTGCAAACCCTATCATTGCTGATGATCTCTAATCTCAATCGGAATTGCTTTTTCTCCCTTAATTAGCCTTACGTAGCTAGTGCCTGGATGTCTTGTACAATCTATCTATCCATCTATCTATCTATCTATCTATCTATCTATCTATCTATCTATCTATCTATCTATCTATCTATCTATCTATCTATCTATCTATCTATCTATCTATCTATCTATCTATCTATCTATCTATATCGATCTATGCTTTGATAGCATTGTACTTCTCTGGAACAGTTGAAGAAATTTGTGTGGAAGTTGAAAACTTATTATTTGTTAAACTGAAATAGTATAATGTAATTCTTGTTGTACTTATGCAAATCATGTGACTAATGCCCTTTCGTTTAGAAAATCTATGGCCCATTCCAAAGTGAAAGTTTAAGATGGTGACGGAAACCTTCTCTGACTGGTCAATGTACATGTCTTACTGAAGGGGATAGTACTACTAGAAATGCGGCTCCGATGTACAAAGCAAAGTTTCCCCTCACAATCTCGCATTGAGCTAATTATTGTTTTCATTTTGGAAGATGTAGAAGCTGTGAGTTTCCTCATCAATATCGTTTTTATTTAAGAATTACCCGACACCAGAGAAAAGATGCTTGTCGCAAATCTTCGCCCTATACTGTCGACAGCTTGGTTTCACAGCTCTACTTGAATAAGTTCTTCCACTTAGTAAACAGGGTTCTAATTTAGGTTTCTGTCAAAGACTTAGACACCTAATTAGTAATATTAGAGACAGTCCACTGAACAAACACTTCAGGTAAACAATTGATACCAGTTGTGTCATGGTGCAATGAACATCGCTCATCAGCGGAAAGACAAAATAACAAATTTGTTTAATTTTGTTCATTTACATTGTCATGGGAGAATAGAGTCACACAGCCCCGAAACATGACCTTCAGCCCATCGTGGGATGCCACCAGTTTGTCTCGAAGGACAATGGGCCATAATCCTAGGCGGAAGTATGGAGATCCTGAGATGCCCAGTCGTCAGGATCCCCCTCTCGGCCTCACCTGTGTCGTCCAAAAGAAAGCGTATGAAGCAATACGTTTGGCACCTACTTAGCTGCAGGATCTGCCAGAAGGATGTTCAATGTCGTCCAGCCGCGTTAAGCGCTCCACTCCGGATTTGCTTTCTGGGTTTACTCCCGCCGCCTTCATATCTCCCGTGGCTGTCCACAAGGGCTACTTACCCATAGCTGGGGATCTTGTTCATGAGCACCAGGGCATGTCCACACTCGGGTGGGCTTGCATTCTACCTGCGAAGAGGCCAGACCTCCTTCCCGTCCTCCATAGTTCAGCCTGAGTCCGAAATGAGTTCATAAGACCATAAGACAAAGGAACAGAAGTCGAGCACTGCTTTTCAACAAACTGCTAGCCCGCAGTTGAAGCTTAAAGTGACAGCCACTATAAGACACTAACCACTATACCATCACACTAGACGCGTCACAGCATCCATGTTGACATGGCCCATCTAATCCATGCGGAAACCATATATACTGACTACTGCCATCGACCTGAACCGGGGCCATAGCCCCCCATGTTGTACATTCGTCTTACACAGAATGTACACACTTCACGTGGAAGTATTGTATGTCTCAAAACTTTTACAACGTGCACTATCATGCTCAAATAATTAAGGCTATGTGCAGTATATCGAGATTTTTAAGTTAAGAAAAGACGTGGTTTGGCTGTTAAATTCGATAATCTTATGCCTGAAAAGGGAATGTTCACGCCTCTTTGCTTTTTGGTCGGTTTGGTGCTACAATAGCGGTCAATGTGGATGAGAAATAATGTGGCTGAGAAATAACTTAGTGCATGATTAAGATATTCATGCTACTCGAAGGACAACACCGCATCAACAATACATGAAGCTCATGAACTTAAGGTGTCGGCTTCACGAAACTACTGAAATAATGGTCAGGTTAAATGCCAGAATTGAGAGCATAAAATGCACTCAAATATCTGCCACTGACATGTCATCCCATTTTCCTTCTCACCATTGACCTGTTGTGCCGTTTCTTGCAGTTGTATTATTTTCATTGCTGGTTCACTGTATATTTTCACTTTTATGCAAATTTTACAAAACTCGGAAACTATTAGAAATTTTACTAAGCCTGAAGGCAAGTAACGGCTAAAACGGATGTTTATGCAGAGGTGATGCTGGTTGCCATATTTTCCTTGCTGGATTTCAGACACTTGGTATTTAAGGCAAATACATTGATTATCGCCAAAGCAAAGCGGCATGAAATGACAACAACTTCTCTCGTACTGTCTCTGTATCTGAGGGTGACTTCTCATCCCTTCATTATATCTCTAATAAATCACGTCGGATCAGTTTCTGTCACTTCAATCACATGATATCTTATTCCAGAATCGGTTCTTGATAAACTTTTTGTTAGGGGAGACCTGCGCCTTCATGCCGCTCACGAAACGTTCTACAGTCAGCCCTTGTAGCTCAATGAAAAACACGATAAGCAAGATACAGTGTTCTATGTCGGTGTCAGAATCTTGACAAAAACATGAGACAACAGCATTACAGCTCTTTTGGTGAAATTGGTTGTTGCATGTATGCAGTTGATCTTTCCGTTGCATATCAGCAAATAAGAATCCGCGTTTTATATCTGTCTAAATGACTTTTGCCTCTGCTGCCATCCGGCCAAAAGGGAGCTGGTGAAAATGTATAGGCCAATGTCATGAACACTGGATGCAATGGATTGCAGAAGCACTGATGATCTCCAACCATACCATCACATTCAGAGGACGATGGAGAGGGGAGAAATGCTGGTTTAGTTGTATTTATGAAACAAGAAATTCCAAGTCTGTTTCCAAATCATTGTGCAATTTTTAAAGCATATCTCTTGCAATATCTGCTGTCAACAAAATTAAAATTCATCCATTACATAGCACAATATTTCGAAAGTTATGCCAAAAGAATTTTAACGCTTCAACGTTTCTCCATTCACACCAAAGTGTGTTGGCTGCCAAAAGGCTGCTGCATAAAACTTTGACATTTTTGACATTGTTGCTGAATTTTTGATCAATTTCTTGAAGTGCTTGGGTAACAAGATTAAACTTCTACATGGTGATGTGGCATAACAAGCCGACCTGTATGACAAACTTCACATTCCAAATGTGCAATGGCCAGCTGAGAACTTCAGTTTATGCCAGTAAAAAGTGTAGTGTCCATTTTTATTGGAAAGTTGGAATTATATGTGTTCAAACATTGGAAGAATAATGTTCTCACGGAGTGCCATGGAAAGTGTGGCACTCTCTTACAGAGTAGTGATTTGCAGAGTCGTGAAATTATGGAATGCGTAATTAACCAATTTCTTGGCAAGAATGAAGAACTGGAAGAGAACTTGAAAGAAGTGATTATCGACATTCAGAACTATGAGGAAGCAAAAAATATGTTTCAAAAATATTGGCTTTTGTGGCAGTGGCTACACTGCCATACGAATTTTCATGGTCTTTGCAGAAGACCCAAACAGCTTTTCATTGCAATTTCATCCTGCTACGTCGTTGAAAGAGGCATTTGTGCATTGAACCACATACTCAGAAGACAAAACACAAACCACTCGGACATTGTTACTTGTGGGGAATTAAAATTTCTGTGTCAGAACTTGAGGAAATATTTCAACTCTTGATAAAAATCCGTCAAGTTCAAGGATCATACTGATATTTAAGCTGCTTTGTAAGCTAGGTTTAAAGACAAATATAAATTTAAACAGAATCATTTTCTCATGTTATGAAGTTGTAGACATGCATTTGCACTATGGGCACCGGAGAGACGATTGTGCCTATGTGGGGCCTTGGCAAGTGTGAAGTTGATTTAAGGGGCGTTTTTAAGTTCTTAGGTGCTTTGGGGGGCGAGGGGTGGGACACCTGGCAGAAAACGTTTGGGAAATACAATTTTTCTCTGCGGGTGAATTCGGTTTATATCTCTGAATTCACTGGCTGCTTGCGGGCTGATGTAAATAACCTTTAAATGCACCATCACATCTCTTCTCATCAGCTTCCTCAAGCACTTTCTGGCCCTGACCGTTACGTGCAAAAGACCCGATATCCCTTCTATTGCAATGAGGTTTCAGGACGAAGCTAATGAAATAAAGAAACTGCAGAAGAGTCAAATTTATGTACTAAATTCTCTATTTTTTCTTTTATTCAATTTGTCCTCTTAACTCTCCTCTTCACATGCTTGTCACCTCGATCTCCCTTCTCTTCCTTCTTCCCTTTCACCCATGGTCCATTTTCCTCTCATATCCGATGCTTTTATGTCCAGCCCTTTACCTTTTCCACCCATAGGATGTTTTGGATATTTTCGAGGGCTGTCAGAGGTTACAGCGGGATATTGATAGGATGAAAACCAGGGCTCAGACATGAGAGATTGAGTTCAACTCAAGTAAGTGCGGGGTGGTTCATTTTGGTAGGTCAAATAGGATGGCAGAATATAGCATGAATGGTAAAACTCTTGGTGGTGTAGAGGATCAGGGGGATATTGGAGTTCGAGTCCAGAAGACACAAAAAGCTGTTAGGGAGGTTGACTCTATGATTGAGAAGCCATACGGTACATTGGTCTTCATCAACCATGGGATTGAGTTTAAGAGCCGCGAGGTAATGTTGCAACTATAGAGGACACTGGTCAGACCCCACTTGGAGTACTGTGCTCAACTCTGGTGGTCTCACTACAGGAAGGATGTGGAAACCACAGAAAGGGTGCAGAGGGGATTTACCAGGATGTTTCTTGGATTGAGGAACATGCCTTATGAGAATAGGTTGAGTGAACTCGGCCTTTTCTTCTTGAAGCGACAGAGAATGAGAGGTCACCTGATATACATGTAAAAGTTTGGGCACACCTGGTCGAAATTTCTGTTACTGCGAATAGCTAAGTGAGTAAGAGATGAACTGATTTCCAAAAGGCATGAAGTTAAATATGACTCATTTCTTTAATATTTTAAGCAAGAAAACTTTTTTTAAATTTCCATTGTTTACAGTTTCAATGGAACAGAAAAGGAATAGGGCCCAAAACAAAAGGTTGGATTGTGTGGATAGTCAGAGGCCTTTTCACAGGGCCGAAATGGCTAGCACGAGAGTGCTTAACTTTAAGGTGCTTGGAAGTAGGTACAGAGCGGATGTCAGAACTGAGTTTTTTTCCCTACGCAGAAAGTGGTGAGTGAGTGCATTGGGCAGTGGTCCGCGGTGGTTGAGGCGGAAACGATAGAGTCTTTTAAGGAACTCCTATATAAGTACATGAGGCTTTGAAAATGGAGAGTTATGGGTAACCCTATGCAATTTCTAAGGTAAGGACCTGTTCGGCACAGCTTTGAAGGGCCTGTATTGTTCTGTAGGTTTTCTATGTTTCTATTTGACAGCACGATCTATCTTCCCGTTCCGCTTCCCCTCAGCATTTTATTTTGGCGTCTGCCCATTTCCTTTCCAGTCTGGAAGAAGTGACTTGGTCTGAATCTGTTAATTTAATTCCTTGGATTCTTCCTGAACTGCTGAGTTCCTGCAGAGTTTCCGTGGTTTGGAATTTCCCACTCTCTGCTTCTGCTTCAGACGACAGCAATTGATGATTACATCTTCAAAGATTGGGTCACCAACACCAAAGTTCCTCCAAGTTGACATTTAAGTCACTTGCCCAGCCACATTTCCCTACTTACTGGTGGAGAAGACTTTCTCGGATACTTTTTAAAGAATCTCTGCTATGAAAGCCCTTAGGACCATTTTAACTCCATTCATTATGAGGGGTAGGAAGTCACCTTCAATCAAGAAACTATCATTGTTAAGGCAAACACCAGGAAATCTGCAGATGCTGGAAATTCAAGCAACACACACAAAATGCTGGTGGAACGCAGCAATGCCAGGCAGCATATATAGGGAGAAGTGCTGTCGACGTTTCGGGCCGAGACCCTTCGTCAGGACTAACTGAAAGGAAAGATAGTAAGAGATTTGAAAGAAGGAGGGGGAGGGGAAATGCGAAATGATAGGAGACGACCAGAGGGGGTGTGGTGAAGCTGACAGCCAGAAAGGTGATTGGCAAAAAGGATAGAGAGCTAGAGAAGGGAAGGGATCATGGGACGGGAGGCCTAGTGAGAAAGAAAAGGGGAGGGGAGCACCAGAGGGAGATGCAGAGCAGGCAGAGTGATGGGCAGAGAGAGAAAGAAAAAAAAAGTAGAGGGGGAGAAAACTAAATATATCAGGGATGGGGTAAGAAGGGGAGGAGGGGCATTAACGGAAGTTAGAGAAGTCAATGTTCATGGCATCAGGTTGGAGGCTGCCCAGCCGGTATATAAGGTGTTGTTCTTCTAACCTGAGCGTGGTTGCTTACATTGTGTTTGCAAGTGTTTTCCTCTCGTTTGGAATAAAGGGGTGTTTTGAGAGTTTGCTTATGGCCGGAATTAACTCCTGCTTGAACAAGGATCTGCACCTGCTGTGATTTTTGTATCGCCCCACACTGAGGCTGCAATCTCATTAGCTCTTCACTCGGCCACTGACGATAGCAATACCTACTTTAGGTTGCTGTTTACTGATTACAGCTTAGCGTTAAATACTCTCAATTCCAATCTACAACGTTCAAATCCTGGGCCGTTTACATCTCTCTACAAATGGACCCTTGACTCCCTCAGTGGGAGACCACAGTCAGTGCAGATGGTAAAAGAAGAATACGCCTCAGTCTTGCTATCAGTCACCACATGCACACCTGAAGAATCCCTGCTTAGCCCACAGCTCTTCTGTTTCTGTACCGACGGCTGTGAGATGAATAGAGTTATTGGGGGCATAGAGGGCAGCATAGACTGAAGGGTGATCTCGATATGTTGGTTAAACGGGCAGAGATTTGTCAGATAAAGTTTATCCCTGATAAATATAAGCTGCTGCTTTTCAGACCATGGAGGATGTGCACATGTAGTATGACTATGGTTCCCATGGATTACAGAGATGTTTTTCGGCAAGACAGAGCTGATTTCTGCTTTTTCAATCTGCACCGACACTGCTCTCCCAGTGAGGAAGTCAGGGATCGATTTGCAAAGGGAGTTAAAATACCCAGGATTTGGACGTTGTAGATTGCGATTGAGGATTTGACTCTGCTTAACGCTGAGCTGTAAGCAGTAAACATCAATATAATGTAAGTATTGCTGTCATCCATGGCCGAGTGGAAGGCGAATGAGATTGCACCCTCAGTATGCAATGATAGGGAATTTACACTGGGTCCATGACCTTGTTCAGGCAGAAGTTAATTCCAGCCAAAAGCAACTTCACAAAGCACTTTTTTTTAAATTCCAAAGGAGAGGAAACATAAGCAAGTACAATGTATATATAAATCTGATTTCTCCTATTCTTGTTTTTTGTTGTCGGGCACCCTTGACCTGCCAAAAGCCTCCATTGGTCAAACTCTATAATGCCTTTATCGGTTGCCCTGACCAAATTTATAATTTTACTTTATAGACCTGTATTTTGAATGAACAGCCATGGCCACTGGTTCCAAACAGCTTCCACGGTGACATTTACGTCACTTGCCCAGCCACATTTCCCTACACCAGGTCCAGTGACACTTCCGCTTTGGTAGGGTTATCTACATTCTAGTGGAAAAGACATTCTCGGGCATTTTTAACAAATTCTCTCCCATCCAATTTCAATGCACCATGGCAGCTCTATTCAATACGAGGGGCGTAAACACTTACAATTATAAATATATGATTTAAAATCTATCTGCAGTCTCCTTGAGAATTTGTTCCTCAATAATTCAGTTCTATAATTCAGTAATATAATCCAGTCCTCAGGGTATGCCCCCAAAGCTAAACGGCAGTACAATCAGGCATCCTTGTGGTTTGGACGTGTTGACTGTCAGCAACATGTAGATCTTTTCTTCTTTTCCAAACCGCCCGGAATGTGGTCTATTGGCTAGGAATTTGGGGATCTATTTGTAAAGGGAGGTAAAGGGCCCAGGATTTGGTGGTTGTAGATTGGAACTGAGGTTCTCACCGTGTTTAACGCTGAGCTGTAATCAGTAAACAGCCTGACCTAGGTAATGCTATTGTCAATACCAGAGTGGAGAGCTAATGAAATTGCCCCCCCCCCCCTCAGTGTGCGGTGATAAGTACATTACAGCGGGTCCAGGTCCTTGCTTAGGCAGTTGTTAATTCCGGCCATAGGCAACCTCTCAAAGGGCTTCTTTATTCAAAAGGAGGGGAAAACACAGGCAGGTACAATATATAAATGAATCTCCAAAAGCTGTTGTCTGAAGCAGGAAAGCAAAGACGGAAATTCCAGACCACACAAAATGATCGCGAAACTCGGCAGGTCATCCAAAATCCATGGATGTGAAGAAACAGTCGATGTTTCAGACCGAGGTAATTCTTCAGTACTGGAAAGGAAAAGAGAAGAAGCCAAAATAAAAACAAAAGGAGGGAGGAGATAGAATGTGAAGGTGAAGACAGGTGCGTGGGAAAGTAAAGGGCTGGACAAAAAGGAATTTGACGGACGATGTAAGTGGCCATGGGAGACAGTGAAGAGGGAGTGCACCATGCCGACGTGGCAGGCAGGTGACGAGAAGAGGTAAGAGGCTAATTGAAGAATAGAACACCAAAAATGTAGTTGAGAAACTTGTGTCTATCCGTGGGTTCTTTATTTCAGTAGCTCAGTCCATAAAACATGACAATAGAGAGGCTGAACGGTCAGTGTCCAGCAATTGCTTGATGGAGTTGATCGGATGCGATATGATATGATATGACAGGATATGATAGGGCATTTAAAAGTCACTTTCACAAGCCCCCGTACAGCCAGTGAATTCAGAGATATATACATCAACCACCCGTAGGCCGTTAATCTAAATCCCAAACCCAAGCCAAACCTAAACTTAGTGTCCCTCACCAGAGATACTGCCCCTTAATCCGACCATCCTAAATGGATGGCACACAATTTTCCTATCCCTTACGTTAAACAATAACCGAAGCACAAGTGGACAAAAAACAGCTTGCGCAGAACAGCTAGGAGGAAGGTATAGAGGAGATGTCAGGGGTAAGTTGTTTACGCAGAGGTTGGTGAGTGCGTGGAATGGGCTTCCGGCGGCGGTGGTGGAGGCGGAAACAATAGGATCTTTTAAGAGACTCCTGGATGTCTACATAAAGCTTACAGAAATAGAGGGCTAAGGGTAAAGCCTAGGTATTTCTAAGGTAAGGTAAGGACATGTTTGGCACAGCTTTGTGGGTCCTAAGGCCTGTATTGTACTGTATGTTTTCTCTGTTCCTATGTTTCCATAACACAAAATAAAATACAGAATAGAAAAATGGACCAGGACATTACTCATATCTCCCACAATATAACACGAGAAAATGATTCTGGTTAATTCATTTGTATTTAAATCTAACTTACAAAGCACGAAAGATTTGTATTTAAACCTAACTTACAAAGCACCTTGAACTTGATGTTCCATACCGTTTGAGGAATGTCTGGCAGCTCATGGGCTTTGTTCCCTGAGTTTCAGGAAAATGAGGGGGAAACATTCCTGATGTGAAAAGGCCTGAACAGATTAGATATGACAAAAGTATTCCGCATGGTAGGGAATTCTAGGACAAGAGGGCACGAATTCAGGATTGAAGGATTCCTTTTTAGAACTGAGATGCGGAGAAATTGCTTTCATCTAAGGATGGTAAATCTGTGGATTTTTTTTTGCCACGAACAGCTGCGGAAGCCACGTCATTGGGTGTAGTTAAGTCGGAGATAGATAGGTTCTTGATTAGCCAGGGCATCAAAAGGGTATGGGGATAAAGCAGGGGAGTCGGGATGACTGGATGAAGTGTATCAGCCCATGACTGAATGGCAGAGCAGACTCGATAGGCCGAATGGTCAACTTATGCTCCTATATCTTATTTTTTAAAATTTCATAGCTTGAGTTGAATATCTATTTCAAATTGTGACAGCTAATGACTTAAGTCCCTAGCAGTAACAATGTCTGAGTGTGTTCTGTCTTCTGTGAGTTTGAGATTCACTGAACTAATGTCGCTTTCAATAAGGTAGCAGGATGTAACTGCAAGGAAGAGAAGTTTGCCTCTTCACCAAAGGCCAGAAGACTTCGTGAAGACACACACTACAAATATTGACATTTTTAAAAGTATTCATTCTCCTTCATCATTCTGAGTGTCGATGATTTCTTCTTGAAAGCTCTATTCTTTTATTCCATGATGCAAAGAAGTAGGTTACTTACGGTTTCCGGAATTTACATATCATTCAAATCCTTGTATCGATTTTAGAAAATCATTCTTCAGGTGCTCCAGCTGTAAGCAGTACTGTTGCAAATCACTGTCTGTGAAATAGGGTGTCATACTTTCCATCGCACTGTATGAGAGGGATATTGTGAGACATTCTTCTCCCAATGTTTTGCTTATATATTTCGATTTTCCAATGAAAGTGGACACTGCGTATTTCTCCTAGATTAAATTGAAAATCTCAGCCTGCAGTTTTACATAAGTACAATGATAATTTCGTCATACGGATCGGCTAGCATGCCACATCTCCACGTGGAAGTTAAATCTTGTTTAAAACCCTGGAAAAGGTTTCACAGTTAATGTAATGGTCTTTCTGCAGCAGCTTTGTTTGTGTTATGGTTAGAGATAACGTGTGCTTTGGAATGTAAGCCGTACAGTGAGGGGAGTATGTTTTCGTGTTGTGTGCCTTTCGCCGAGGTAATCTCGATCCTTTGTTCAGCGCGAGGTGGAGAACGAAGACGCCAGAAAGGAGAGGTCGTATTTCTGCCCTAGGAAACAGGTACTGGCTTTCCGCCCTATCTATGTCACTCATAATCTTGTAGACCTCTATTAAGTCCCCTCTCAACATTCTACGCTCCAAAGAGAAAAGTCCCAGCTCTGCTAACCTTGCCTCATAACAATTGTTTTCCAATCCAGGAAACATCCTGGTAAATCTCCTCTTCACCCTCTCCACAGCTTCCACATCTTTCCTACAATGAGGTGAACAGAACTGAACACAAAACTCTAAGTGTGGTCTCACCAGAGATTTGTAGAGTTGCAACATGACCTCTCTACTCCTGAACTCAATCCCCCTATTAATGAAGCCTAGCATCCCATAGACCTTTATAACTATCACATCAACCTGTGTAGCGACCTTAAGGGATGTATGGATTTGAAGCCCTGGGTCCCTTTGATCATCCACACTCATAAATAAGCTACCATTAACCCTGTACTGAGCCTTCTGGTTTGTCCTTCCAAAATCATCACCTCACACTTATCCAGATTGAACTCCATCTGACCAACTTTTCTGCCAAATCCTGTCTATATCCTCTTGTAAACTTCGACAACCTCCAGCTCCATCCACAACTCCTCTAATCTTTGTGTCATCCGCAAACTTACTCACCCATCCTTCCACCTCTTCATCCAGGTCATTTATAAAAATCACAAACAGCAGGAATCTCAGGACAGATCCGTGCGGCACCGACCTCCAGTTAGAATACTTTCCTTTCACTGCTACCCTCTGCTTTCTTCCTTTAAGCCATTTCTTAAAAATCCGAACAGCCAAGGTTCCACTGATCCCATGCCTCATGACTTTCTGGATGAGTCTCTCATGGGAGACCTTGTCAAATGCCTTGCTAAAATCTATGTAGACCGCATCTACCGTCATACCCTCATCAATTTCTTTTATTACCTCTTCAAAAAACTGAATTAGGTTCGTGAGGTAGGACCTTCCCTTCACAAAGCCATGGTGACTATTCTTGAGTATACTGTACTTTTCCAAATGTTCGTAGATCCTATCCTTAAGAATCATTTCCAATAGTTTGCAGACCAATGACGTAAGACTCACCAGTCTATAATTCCCAGGATTCTTCCTATTACATTTTTTTTTAAAAAGGGAACTACATTTGCCATTCTCCAATCCTCCAGCACCTCACCTGAAGCTAAAGAGGATTCAAAGATCATAGCTACTGCTCCAGCTATCTCTTCTGTCACTCCCCACAGCAAACTGGTGTATATCACGTCCGGCCCTGGGGACTTATCAATCTTCATGTTTTTAAGAAGATCCAGCACGTCTTCTTCCTTAATCTCCACAGTGTCCAGCACACAGGCCTATTTCCACCTCACCCTGATCAAGGTCCTTTTCTCTTATGAATACTGTAGTAAAGTATTCATTTAGGACCTCCCCAACCTCCTCCGCCTCCAAGAACATGCTGTTTTCTTTATCCTTTAGCGGCCCCACCTTCATTCTTGTCATCCTTCTGTTCTACACATACGCATAGAACTCCTTGGGGTTTCCCTTAACCCTACATGCCAAGGTCTTCTCATGCACCCTTCGAGCTCTCCTAAGCCCTTTCTTAAGCTCCTTCCCGGCTACTCTATAATTCTCATGAGCCCCTCCTGCTTCCTGCTTCTTATATCTAACATATGCTTCCTCTTTCCTCTTGATGAGTTGCTTCACGTGTTTCGTCAACCACGGTTCCCTTTTCCTACCATTTTTCCTTGTCTCAGTGGGACAAACCTATCCAGAACCAAGCACAAATTGTCCTTAAACCTCCTCCACATTACATCTGTGCTTTCACCCATGAACATCTGTTTCCAATTCACACTCTCTAGTTCCTGCCTCATCCCTTCATAGTTAGCTCTTCCCCCTGTTAAGCACTTTCCCATTTTGTCTATGTTTATCCTTGTTTATAGCTCTGGAGTTGTGGTCACTCTCACCGAAATGCTCCCCCACCAATAGGTCTGCCACCTGAACAGCTTCATTACCCAGAACTTGATCCAGTATGGCCTCTGCTCTCGTCGGCCGGTCCTCATGCTGTGTCAGGAATCCTTCTTGAACACAACTGACAAACTCAGCCCCATCTATCCCCCTTGCAGTCAGGGGTTGCCAGTCAATATGGGGAAAGTTCAAATCACCCATAACTATTAGCCTGTATTTCCTGCACCATTCTAAAATCTGCCAACTTATCTGCTCCTCTGTGTCCTGACGGAGATTTAAGGGCCTATAGACTACTTCAGCATGGTGATTGATCCCTTCCTATTTCTGACTTCCACCCACACCAACTCAGTAGACACTCCCTCTGCAGCGTCCTTCTTTTCTATAGCCGTGATACTCTCCCTGACTAGTAATGCTACGCCCCCCACCTTTTCTACCTCCCATCCTATTCCTTATAAAATACCTAAACCCAGATACCTGCATCAGCCAATCCTGCCCTTCCTCTGGCCAAGTTTCAGTAACCGAGTACTAGAGATCCTAGCTCCACGGACTGATCCCTGCTCCAGGTTCTTCCCCTTCATTCCTAATACCCGTAGCTTTGAAATAAACTGGCTACATTTATGTTTTGTTCCCTGCCTGTCCTTCCTCACCAACTCAGAATGCACCTCAATTTCACACATTTTGACGGGGACATAGATTGTCTTGCCTAGACTTACGCTGCCGACCGATCCCGAGGGTTACATTTGTTTCCCGACCCCTGGTCGAAATTGGGCAAACTTTCAACCACACTATCAAAAAAGTTAAAGGAAACTTTTTAGGCAACAGTATTTTCAAGTCAAGTCAAGTCAAATCAAGTCAAGTCCCTTTTATTGTCATTTCGACCATAACTGCTGGTACAGTGCATAGTAAAATGACATTGGACTGGGGACACACAGGGACAGCGCGAGTATAAGTTATTGTCATTTTATCTCGCTTTGTTCTGGCGGATATTAATTCATACGATTTAAAAGCAAAGTGTCTTAAATCCAGTAAGAAAAATATGGAGACCGCATCAGATATGGATGAATGACGCCTTTTAGACGTCACTTGCCATCCCACAATAGACACTGTGAGCCTTGTACAATTTGATAAAATAAAAAAAACATAACATAATGCCGTGAACAATGTATGAAAATAACAGAACTGCAGGAAATGGCTCAAAATGCCAATGGAGAGAGAAGAAACGGAACGGTATTTTAGGAGGGAAAATAAAAATACTTCGTGTTTAACAACGCTTTGTATCTTTAACAAAGATACTTTTATGAAACAGACTCCTTACGTTAATGACAGATGACCAGCTTTCATCCATATCAGTTTAGATGTAGAAACACAGAAAACCTACAGCACAATACAGGCCCTTTGGGCCACAAAGTTGTGCCGAACATGTCCCGACCTTAGAAATTACGAGGCTTACATATAGCCCCCTATTTTACTAAGCTCCATGTACCTATCTATACGTCTCTTAAAAGAGACGCCTCCAGCACCGTGGCCGGCAGCCCAATCCACTCACTCACTAGTCTTTGAGTAAAAACTTACACCTGACATCTTCCCTGTATCTCCTTCCCAGCACCTTATACCTGCGTCCTCTTCTGGCAGCCATTTCAGCTCTGGGGAAAAAACCCTCTGACTATCCACACGATCAACGCTTCTCATCATCTTGTACACCTCTTTCAGGTCACCTCTCATTCTCCTTTGCTTCAAGGAGGAAACGCCAAGTTCAGTCATCCTATTCTCGTAAGGCAAACTCCCCAATCCAGGCAACATCCTTGTAAATCTTCTCTGCACCCTTTCTATGGTTTCCACATCCTCCCTGTAGTGAGGTGACCAGAACTGACCACAGTACTCCAAGTGGAGTCTGACCAGGGTCCTATATAACTGCAACATTACCTCCTGACTCCTAAATTCAGTTCCAGGACTGATGAATGCCAATAAACCATACGCCTTCTTAATCACAGAGTGAGCCTGCGCATCTGCTTTGAGGTCCTATGGGCTCGAACCCCAAGATGTCTCTGATCCTCCACAATGCCAACAGTAGCATGGATATTGGGTGCAAGTTGAATAGGGAGTTAACATTGGCATGTGGCAAAGGTAATGTCGCAGTAGTTATGGGGGATTTCAACATGCAGGTGAACTGGGAGAATCAGGTTGGTGCTGGACCACAGGATAGGGAGTTTGTAGAGTGCCTACGGAATGCATACTTGGAACAGCTTGTACGAGAGCCGACCAGGGACAAGACAATTCTGGATTTAATGTTATGTAATGAACAGGATTTGATAAGCGGTCTTGCAGTAGAGGAGCCATTAGGGGGTAGTGATCATAATATGATAAGCTATTATCTGCATTTTGAGAAGGATAAGGGCAGATCGGAGGTGTCAGTGTTGCAGATGAACAGGGGAAACTATGGAGCCATGAGGGAGGAGCTGGCCAAAGTTGACTGGACGGATAGCCTAGCAGAAAAGACAGTGGAACAGCAATGGCAGGTATTCTTGGGAATAATGCACAAGGTGCAAAATCAGTTCATCCCCCAGAGAAGGAAGGATTCAAAGGGGGGAAAGGGGCCACAGTGGTTGACAAAGGAAGTCAGAGATTGCATAGCATTAAAAAAAAAAGGAAATATGACAGAGCTAAGGTGAGTGGGAGGACAGATGATTGGGAAGTTTTTAAGGAACAACAGAACTTAACTAAAAAGACAATACGGGGAGAAAAAAATGAGGTACGAACGCAAGCTAGCCAGGAATATAAAGGAAGGTAGCAAAAGCTTTTTTAGGGATGTGAAGAGAACGAAGATAGTTAAGAACAATGTTGGGCCCTTGAAGAATGAATTGGGTAAAATTGTTATGGGAAACAGAGAAATGGCAGAAGAATTTAATGAGTACTTTAGATCTGTTTTCACTAAGGAAGACACAAGCAATCTCCCAGATGTATGGATGGGCCAAGGACATAGGGTAACAGAGGAAATGAAACAGATTGACATTCGGAAGGAAACGGTGATGAGAAGACTGATGGGACTGAAGGCTGACAAATCCCCAGGTCCAGATCGTCTGCACCCTAGGGTACTAAAGGAGGTGGCCCTGGAAATTGAGGATGCATTGGTAATCATTTTCCAATGTTCCTTAGATTCAGGATCAGTTCCTGAGGATTGGAGAATGGCTAATGTTATCCCACTTTTTAAGAAAGGAGGGAGGGAGAAAACAGAGAACTATCGACCTGTCAGCCTGACATCGGTGGTGGGAAAGATGCTAGAGTCCATTATTAAGGATGAAATAGTGGCATATCTAGATAGCAGTGATAGGATTGGGCTGAGCCAGCATGGATTTACCAAGGGTAAATCATGCTTGACAAATCTGTTGGAGTTTTTCGAGGATGTAACCAGGAAGTTAGACGGGGGAGATCCAGTGGATGTAGTGTACCTCGATTTTCAGAAGGTATTTGATAAGGTCCCACATAGAAGATTGGTGGGTAAAATCAAAGCTCAGGGCATCGGGGGGAAGGCATTGACATGGATAGAAAACTGGTTGGCAGATAGAAAGCAAAGGGTAGCGGTGAATGGGTGTTTCTCGGAATGGCAGGTGGTGACTAGTGGACTGTCAAAGGGCTCGGTATTGGGACCACAGCTGTTTACCATTTATGTTAACGATTTGGATGAAGGCATAGAAAATAACATCAGCAAATTTGCTGATGATAATAAGCTGGGTGGCAGTGTGACATGTGATGAGGATGTTAGGAGAATTCAGGGTGACTTGGATAGGCTGGGTGAGTGGGCAGATACTTGGCAGATGGCGTTTAATGTGAATAAGTGTGAGGTTATCCACTTTGGGAGTAAGAACAGGAAGGCAGATTATTATCTGAACAGTGTAGAGTTGGGTAAGGGAGAAATACAAAGAGATCTCGGAGTCCTTGTTCATCAGTCACTGAAGGTGAATGAGCAAGTGCAGCAGGCAGTGAAGAAGGCTAATGGAATGTTGGCCTTTATTACAAAGGGAATTGAGTACAAGAGCAAGGAAATCCTCTTGCATTTGTACAGAGCCCTGGTGAGACCACACCTGGAGTATTGTGTACAGTTTTGGTCTCCAGGGTTAAGGAAGGACATCCTGGCTGTAGAGGAAGTGCAGCGTAGATTCACGAAGTTAATTCCTGGGATGTCCGGACTGTCTTACGCAGAGAGGTTAGAGAGACTGGGCTTGTACACGCTGGAATTAAGGAGATTGAGAGGGGATCTGATTGCAACATATAAGATTATTAAGGGATTGGACAAGATAGAGGAAGGAAATATGTTCCAGATGCTGGGAGAGTCCAGTACCAGAGGGCATGGTTTGAGAATAAGGGGTAGGTCATTTAGGACAGAGTTAAGGAAAAACTACTTCTCCCAGAGAGTTGTGGGGGTCTGGAATGCACTGCCTCGGAAGGTAGTGGAGGCCAATTCTCTGGATGCTTTCAAGAAGGAGCTAGATAGGTATCTTATGGATAGGGGAATCAAGGGATATGGGGACAAGGCAGGAACCGGGTATTGATAGTAATTGATCAGCCATGATCTCAAAATGGCGGTGCAGGCTCGAAGGGCCGAATGGTCTACTTCTGCACCTATTGTCTATTGTCTATTGTCTATTAATACTATATTCTGCCATAATATTTGACCTACCAAAATGAGCCACTTCCCACTTACCTGATTTGAACTCCATGTGCCACTCCTCAGCCCAGATTTGCATCATATCAATGTCCCGCCGTGAACTGTGATAGCCCTCCAGACTATACAAAACATCCCCAACCATTATGTCATCAGCAAATTACTAACCCATCCCTCCACTTCCTCATCCAGGTCATTTATAAAAAATACGAAGAGTACGGGTCCCAGAACAGATCCCTGAGGCACTCCACTTGTGACCGACTACCATGCAGAATATGACCCGTCTACAACCACTCTTTGCCTTCTGTGAGCAAGCCATTTCTGGGTCCCCTTGGAGCCCCTGCCTCCTTACTTTCTCAATAAGCCTTGCACTGGGTACCTTATCAAATGCCTTGCTGAAATCCATATGCTGACATCTACTTCCCAACCTTCATCAATCTGTTTAGTCACATCCTCAAAAAATGCAATCAGGCTCGTAAGGCACGACCTGTCCTTGGCCAAGCCATGCTGACTGTTCCTAATCATAATGTACTTTTCCAAATGTTCATAATTCCTGCCTCTCAGGATCTTCTTCATCAACTTACCAACCACTGAGGTAGGAGTCACTGGTCTATAATTTCCTGGGCTGTCTCTACACCCTTTATTAAATAAAGGAACAGCATCCTCAACCCTTCAATCCTCCGGAAATTCTTTCGTCGCCATTGATGATGTAAAGAACATCGCCAGAGGCTCAGCAATCTGCTCCCTCGCCTCCCACAGTAGCCTGGTGTACATTTCTTCCGGTCCCGGCGACTTATCCAACTTGATCTTTTCCAAAAGCTCCAGCATATCATCTTACTGAATATCTACTTGCTCAGGCTTTTCAGTGCGCTGCAGGTCATCACTACAATCACGAAGATCCTTTTCCATAGGTAAGACTGAAGTAAAGTATTCATTAAGTACGTCTGCTATTTCCTCCTGTTCCATGCACACTTCCCTACTGTCTCACTTGATAGGTCCTATTTTTTCACGTCTTATCGTCTTGCTCTTCACATACTTGTCGCATGCCTTGGGGTTTCCCTTAATCCTGCCCACCAAGGCCTTCTCATGGCCCCTTCTGGCTTTCTTAATTTCCTTCTTAAGCTCGTTCCTATTAGCCTTATAGTCTTCTACATCTCTAAACCTTTTGTAAGATTTTCTTTTGTACTTGACTAAATTTATTACAGCCTTTGTACACCACGGTTCCTGTACCCTACCATAAATTCCCTGTCTCATTGGAATGTATCTATGCAGAACTCCACACAAATATCCCCTGAATATTTGCTACATTTCATCCATATTTTTCCCTCAGAACATCTGTTTCCAATTTAAGCCTCCAAATTCCTGCCTGATAGCCTCATAATTCCACTTACTCCAATTCAACGCATTTCGAACCTGTCTGTTCCAATCTCTCTCCAATGCTGTTGTAAAGGAGATAGAATTATCATCGCTATCTCCAAAATGCTCTCCTACTGAGAGATCTGATATCTAACCATGTTCATTTCCCAATACCAAATCAAGTACAGCCTCTTCTTTTGTATGTTTATTTACATACTGTGTCAAGAAACCTTTCTGAACACACCTAACACACTTCAGCCCAGCTAAACCCCTTGCTCTAGGGAGATGCCAATCGATATTTGGGAAATTAAAATTTCCCATTACGACAACTTTGTTATTTTTCCACCTTTCCACGATCTGTCTCTCTATCTGCTCCTGATATCCCTGTTACGATTGGGCGGCCTATGACGAAAAAAAACGCAGAAAAGTTATTTAACCCTTTCTGTTCCTAACCTTCATCCACAGAGACTACGTAGACAATCCCTCCATGGCGTCCACCTTTAATGCAGCCATGTCACTATCTCTGATCAACATTGCCACGTCCCCACCTCTTTTACCTTCCTCTCTGTTTTTTCTGAGACATCTAAAACCCGGCATTTGAAGCACTCCACCATCTACCTCTCTGTAGTGGCCACCACATCATATCTCCAAGTACTGATCCACGCTCTAAGCTCATCCGATTTGTTCACAACACTCTTTGCATTAAGATTGACTCATCTCAAACCTTCGATCTGAACACGTCCTTTCTCTATCATCTGCTTATCCTCCCTCTCGCACTGTCTACAGGCTTTCTCTATTTGTGAGAGAGCCTCCTCTTCCCCAGTCTCTTCAGTTCGGCTCTCACCTCCCAACAATTCTAGTTTAAACTCTCCCCAGTAGCCTGTGGAGATGGATTCCGAGATACATCACTAATCTAATCGTTTAATAAGTTATTTTTCATCGAAATTGAGCACTTTTGTGCATCAAACCAATCTAAAAGCAAGAAAGAGGTGGGAACATTCCCCGTCCGGAAAGCAATTATTGAAATGAACAGCTAAGCTGAATGCCCTTCCTTAACCTCAGAATCTTTTTGCGCTTCGCCTATTCATAGAATTGATAATTACCTGAGGATGATAGTGCACATTGTGAAAGTATTGAGGCTAAGAATTATGTAAATTGAAACGCACAAACCCTCTGCCGTAGACAAAAAAAAATGCATAACGTTATCTTTTGAAGTTGTGAGCAAACAAAATTAAGCTTAATTTTTATTTTGTGTATCTACAGAGAAATCGAATTTCATTGCACGAGTACGTAACGCCATATAAATGAAAATAAACCTGTCATTTGTTCAGTCGACTGTCACTGATGTGACTAATCACGTGGTACGATTAATTATGAGAGTGCAGTTTCCTCTCCTGTATAAGAGCACGAAAGCAAGCAACAGTAGATTTCAGCAGTTGTACTATTTTGAACTGATCATCAATTCACACACAAAAAAATGGGATATCCAGCAATTTACTACATGGCGAGTATTTACTATCCTGTACTAGCAGCGATTGGTATCCCTGGTAAGTAATTGGAAGTGGCTACTGCTGTATGTGTGTGTTTTGTTCTTGTAGCATCTGTTGCAGGTTGTGCCTCATCTGAGAAGTGTTACAAGCCTGTTCAGGTTTAAGTGTATATTTTATTTTATGCTTTCATTTTTCTCTGGATTTGTTACTCATTTCTGGTATCCGATCATTTAATCAATATTAACAATGGATTAGTGTTAATATTGATACTGTTCCAGCATAATACCTTACTCGGTCTTACAGCTTTACCAGTGCGTATTCTTTTAAATCTGATTCTACATTAATATAATTACTCAATCGTTTACTACAATTAAAACAATATATTTAGCATCGCTGCAGCTCTCTCTGTGAGCTCCCCGTTTTTCTTCGCCTCGGTATTAATGTAAAAGTCATTTTATTTATTTATTTATCTATCTATCTATCTATCTATCTATCTATCTATCTATCTATCTATCTATCTATCTATCTATCTATCTATCTATCTATCTATCTATCTATCTATCTATCTATCTATCTATTCATAGTGGAAATTTCTTATGAATTGCCACAATAACATTCAAACTCTTTCCTTCTACCGTGTCCTCCTTTTATCGGGCGGATTTAATTTTGACAAGATTCGATAAGATGTATGTTATTTCTTGCATCCATGTCACGAAATGAGCGAGTAAAAAGCTTTATATGCGTCTCCGTCTCAATGTACAAGATTCAAGTTTGTATGCCACTTGTACATCAATACCTGCATTTAGCTCTGCCATTCCTTCGCTCCAGAATTCATCTCCGAAGAAGCAGTCTCTCTGAGACCATTTTGTTCCCGCAATATATAAAAACCTTCAGTGTTTTCAGCTACAACGATAGGTCAGTCTAGATGAGTGGGCCAATAAGTCTCTCACTGGCAAACTATTGTCAATACGAAAGTTGTAGCTCAGCTGTTACTCGGGCCCGTCGTTATCATGCAATCGAAGGACAGTGACGGAGCCTGTGCCGACAGGATTTCCACTCTGTGAATCGAAACCTGAGGGTCCCTCAATCCGATTCAACACATTTTTATGCATGTACACCAAGTAAAAATGATCAAGATTTCTGCGCATGAACCTTACTCTTCTTTGCTTCCTTGCAGTTAATTTAGCGCCGATTGTGATCCTGTCTCAGGGAAATTGAGGACTCTCTAAATGTATCTCCCGTTAGCTGGTGGGAATGGCAGCAGCTGATTTAATGGGTGTTATTATTTCTGTATTAATCTGTGAGATCAACAACATTTATTCTTATGCCCTTCCTTTGCTCAAAACACCTTTTTACGCACTGACGTTTGCCCTGAGGATCGCAAACATGGACTGTTCTGTTTGGTTCACGGTGGCTTTCACGTTCGATCGCTGTATTGCAATCTGCAGCCAAAAGTTGCGGGAACGATACTACACTGAAAGGGCAGCGTCTATTGTGATTGTAATTGTGGGATTCGGAAGTTGTGCGATGTGTCTTCCACTGTACTTCCTCGTAGAACCTTACCTTTTCATTGATAACGTACCCTGGCGATGCACTTTCAAATCGAATTACATTTCTTTACCAGCGTGGAAAGCATACCAGTTATTCACCACTATTACTACACCGGTATTGCCGATCGGTTTGATTCTACTTTTTAATGCTTTAACAGTCAGTCATATTATCACCGCAAACAGAATTCGCCGGGGGCTCAGAAACAGCAGAGAGAAAAATACTGATATAGAGATGAAGAACCGGAAAAAATCAATAATTTTGTTGTTCACTCTATCAGCCAATTTCATATTGTTGTGGGTCCCCTATATTGAATATACTACTAATTGGAGAATTTAAAATTACTTTTACACAGACAAATATTTTAAAACCACGCAGTATATCCTGCAAAAGTCTGCGTTCATGTTGCAATATCTCTGTACCTGCGCCAACACGTGTATCTACACTCTGTGACAGAGGAAATTCCGGGAACAGCTGAAGGGTGGAGTCAAACATCTGGTTACGTTAAATGGTTGGCTCCGTAGGTAAAATGCAAATCGAATTGTAAGATTTGACGAGAGTTCAAATGCATTTCCATGTTATTTATATGTCTGATAAATGTTCCTGCAACCAGGTGAGCGAATGTTAGTTTTACGATTTCAGTAAAGTCAGCAAAATTACTTCAATTATGTGTGATAAGAAACAACAAAAGTGATGATGTCATCGCTACATCAACATAAATTGTACTCAAAATTTGGAATAATACCAGAATCTGGCCCAACGAAATATGTAAAGGCAGTATGAATTTTGTTACTTTGGTAGAATTCTATACTAATTCACCGGACAATAGATCATTCCAGGGATTTCTGTAACAACTGCAGAAATATACCGAACACATGGAAAGCTGTTGTCAGTTAACATGAGCTCCGATACCTACAGTTTCCATTGTAACAGTATAAAATATGTGACAACTGCCTTTTCATGCAGAAAACGCCCGGTCCATTCACAGAGGGTCTAAAACTGCACGGTACCCTAGTGTGACCCATAAATAGAGATGAGTAGCAGCGTTAACCCTTTCATTCCTGGAATGATTCTCGTGAATCATCTGGGAACCTTCTCCAATGTCAGTATATCTTCCCTAAAATAAAGAGCCGAAAACTACGCACAGTATTCTAACTGTGGACCCACGAGTACCTTAAAGAGAGTCAACATCATATCCCTGCTTTTATATTCCATATTTCTAAAAATGAATGCCAATATTGCTTTCGCCTTCTTCACAGCCGACTCAACCTGGAGGTTAACTCTAAGGTATCTTGCACAAGGACTCCCAAGTCCATTTGCATCTCTGCAATTTGAATTCTCTTTCCATCCAAATACAGTTTGCCCGTTTAATTTTCCCATCAAAGTGCATGGCCATACACTTTCCAACATTGTATATAATTTGCCACTTTGTTGCCCATTCCCCTAAACTATCTAAATCTCTGTTTCTTCGTCACTACCTGCTCCTCTAACTATCATTGTATGATCGTCAAATTTAGCCACAAATCATTTAATAAAAGTGTCCATATCATTGACATACATCCTAAGAAGTAGCGGTCCCAACACCGACCTCTGTGGAACTCCACTGGTAACTGGTAGCCGGCCAGAATAGGATATCTTTATTCCCACTCTCTCTTTTCTGCTGATCAGCCAATTATCAGCCTACGCTAGCAAGTTCCCTGTAATCTCATGTGCTGTAATCTTGCTAAGCAGCCTCATGTGCGGCACCTTGTCAAAGACCTTCTGAAAATCCAAGTACACCATCTCCTTTGTCTATGCTGCTTGTAATTTCCTCAAAGAATTGCAGTAGGTTATTCAGGAAAGATTTTCCTTTCAGGAAACCATGCTGGCTTTCGTCTAACTGGTCATGTGCCTCCAAGTACTTCGTAAACTTATCACCAAGAATCGATTCCAACAACTTCTTAAGTACTGATGTCAGGCTAACTTGGTTATGGGTTTCTTACTGCTGCCTCTCACCAGTCTAAAATTGTGGAATGATATTTTTAATTTTCCAGTCATCCGGCAATAACCTCTCGATTTTTGAAAGATCATCGTTAACGCCTCTGCAATCTCTCCAGCTACTTCCTTTAAAACACGAGGATGCATTCCATCAGGTCCAGGAGATTTATACACCCTCAGACCATTAAACTTCTTGAGCACCTTCTCAGTCGGAAGTTTCTCTTCACAAACTTCACTTCCCTGTGTCTCTTGAATGTCCGATATACTGAAGATGTCTTCCACTGTGAAGACTAATGCAAAATACGCATTCAGCCCTCTGCTATATCTGCATCTGTCAATACAATATATCCAGCGTTGTTGGGTATTGGTCTGATATCTACCCTCGAAACTCTTTTAACCTTTAATTGCTTATAAAGCCTTTCAGTATTTTCTTTGATATTACTCCCCAGCTTACGCTCATAATTCATCTTTCCTTTCCAAATGACCTACTTAGTTTCCTTCTGCAAGTTTTTAAAAGTTCCCCAATCCTCTATCGTCCCACTAGCTGCGGCTTACTTGTATACCTACTTGTATACTTTTGCTTTTACTTTGGCTCTGACTTGACTTGTCAGCCACGATAGTGTCCGTCCTTCCTTAGAAAATTTCTTCTTATTTGGATTATATCTGTCTTGCACTTCCCTCACTTTTCGAAGTAACTCTAGCCATTGCTGCTCTGCTGTCTTTCCTGCAAATGTCACTTTCAAGTCAAATTCGGCCAGTTCCCTTCTCATGCCATTGTAATTTACTCCATTGAAATACCAACAGATTGGATTTTCCCTTTCCCTCTCAAAATTCAATGTGAACTCAATCATATTGTGACCACTGTTCCCTTAACTTTACGCTGCCTTACCACCTCAGGATCATTGCACAACACCCAATCCAGCATGCCCTGGTGGGCTCAACAACACACTCTTCTAAAAAAGCCATCCCTTAGACATTCTACAAATTCTCTCTCTTGAGGTCCAGTACTGGCCTAGTTTTCCGAATCAACTTTCATGTTAAAGTCCCCAAGAATTATCATGACATTGCATTTCTGACAGGCTTTTTCAATCTCCTGCTGTAATTTTTAATCGGCATGCAGACTGCTGTTTAGAGGCCTGTATACAACCGCCATTAGGTTCCTTTTACCCTTGCCATTTCTTAACTCAACCCACAGAGACTCTACACCTTCCAATCCTATGTCATCTCTTTCCAATGATGTAATATTATTTCTTGTACACAGAGCCATACCGCCCCCTTTGCCAACTAAATTGTCTTTCCGATACACGCAACAACCTTGGACATTCAGCTCTCAATGGCAGCCATCCTTAGCCAAGTTTCAGAGCCCGCCACAACGTCATATTTGCCAGTCTGTAGCTGAATTTCAAGATCGTCCATTTTATTCCTTTGGCTGCGTGCATTCAAATTCAACTCTCTCAGTCCAGTATTTGATATTCGAAATTCAAGAGACTCACCATAAAATGAAAACGAAAAATAATGTTAAAAGTCCAAAGTGCGTTGATTACGAAAGTATCCTTATGTCAAATCGGTATGTAATGCCAAAACCTTTGGCACCCGTATAACACAGCCCTTAAATCTGCGTGCATCCCCAAATCCATGTGAACCTCCAAAATCTGTGGGCAACTCTGCATTTTGCGACAAGCCACTAAAGCTACTCAATTCCCAAATCGGTGCACACCAATATTCTCCGCCACTTCCCTAATACTGCGCACCCCAAACCCACTGACACGCACGAATGCATAATAGATTCTTTCAGAGCAGCAATCATTTCAATCCGTTCAGAAGGTGGTTGTCTCGGCAAGATAAATAGTCACGCACCCAATAATTAACTTATAACTCCCTTTTGGCCGAAACACCAAAATCTGGGTGTAACCCCACACCCGTGTGTAACCCCATATTCAACAACATCCCTAAATCTGCGCACATCACAAAATCGGAGTGAACCAGCCGAAAACGTGTGAATCCCAATATTTGCCGACACACAACTAAATCTGCGCCATCCCCAAATCTGTGCGCACTCCCATATTCGAGAACACACCCTTAAAACCGTGCCCATGTCTAAATCCATTTTCACCCTCTAAAACGGTGTTCACCAAGATATTCGCCGACACATCCCTCAAGCTACGCAATCCCCAATTCTCTGCGCATCTCAAACGCAATGACATTCCCACATGCACATTCCAGATCCCAGAACAAGTATTATTGGAAAAAGTTCACACAGTGGCTGGCTCCACCATGAGATAACAAGAAAAATGCAGAGTTTATGAAATTATTGATAATTGGATCAAGCTTGCGACACGACACATCTCCAAATCCGCGAACACCACAACTCCGTAAACATCCTCATATTGGCTTAAACATCACTTAATCTGTTCGCCTCCTCATATCTGCCGACGCCGATCTAATGCTGCAAAATACAAAAATCAGTGTGCACCCCAAATACGCTGACATCCGCACAAACACAAACATTATCTCAGAGCGGGAATCATTTCAAATCGTTCAGTAAATTGCTGTTTCATCATTACAATCCACATGAACCCTATTCGGTTGCAGCTCCAGATTGGCCGACACAAACAAATCCGGATGTAACCTCAAATTCCTGTGCACCCCTATAGTCGACAAGACATAACAACATCTAGGAGCATGGCCAAATCTATGTGCACCCACCCTTATATGACGACACGCCCCTAAATTTACACAATCTGCAAAGCTGTGCAAACCGCCATATTCGAGAATGGGTGCATTCCCAATATCCATGGGCACCCCTAAATCTGCGCAATCCACAAAGCAGTGTGCACCTCAACCATGCGGATACCCCCACAAGCATAATAGATTATCTTAGCGCAAGAATCATTTTAAACAATTCAGAAAATGGCTGTCTCCACACTGAAAATTGCCACGCACCCCAAAATTTGCTTGTAACACGACATCGTCTGACACATCCAAATCTGGATGTGACAACAAATGAGAGTACGCATCCATATTTCCCAGCAACTCGCCAAATCTGCTCAAATCCCCAAATCGGTACGCAACCCGATGTTTGAGAACACACCCCTAAATCCGTGCACATCCCGAAATATATGCACACCATCAAAACCGTGCACACACAGATATTGGCTGTCACGAATTCAGTGCTCTATCCCAAATGCAGTGCGCACCCCAAACTCATATATACACATTAGATTATCTTCGTGTAAGTATCTTGTCAAACAGTTCAGAAAATGCCCACCTTGGCATTAAAAATCGCATCAAATCTTGAATATCTACCTCCAACTTAAAAAACTCAGTACGAACAGATTTGAATAATGAAAGTAAATGTATTAATAAATTCCATTGAAATTAAAGAAACTTGAGATTCGTCACGATCCCAAATCCACAGATACACCCAAATCCGTGCACACCACCAAACCTGTTCACCCCCCCCCCCATCCAAATCCGCTCGCACCCCATGTCCGTTGGCACGCCCAAATCCGCGTGGTCCCCTAAATCCCTGTAAACCTATATTTGTCTATACACTCCTAAATCTGCACACACCACCAAATCTGTGTTCAAACGTAAATCCGCTTACGCCCCGCATGAAAATTAGATTACGTCAGAGCAAGAATCATTTTCAACTTTTTACCAAGCAGCCGACTCTTAAATAATAGGAAGAACAAAATTCAACTTTCAATGTGCACTTCTTAAACTATAAATGAGATAACGTTCACAATTGCCACCCCGCCCAACCACCGACAGCCTAAACTCCGTGTGCACCCATTAAATCTGTGAATATACCCAAAATCTGCGCATGTCCCCAAATTCCTGTGCAACCCCTAGCCCGTGTGTGCCTCTAATCCGAGCGCCTCCGAAAACCTCTTACATTAGATTATCCTTGAGCAAATATATTTTCAAAGACTTTCCAAAATAGTTGACTGCACATTTCTGATATAACTAGAACAATATTCAAAACTGAAAGTGCATTTACGTATCGTTAAAAAATTGCTACGCCCTGGTAAAGGCTTAATTTGGGCCATCCAGTCAGGAGAGAAGGCTGGGAGAGCGGGGTCTTCTTGTAACTGACACCGGTGGGAGTCTTTGTCTTTGTTCGGTGGGAGATGAAGAGAGAAGAAACTGGAGAGAACCGGTCCTTGGTCTCATTTCTTTGAACCACGATGCTGCAGTCATCTGTGGATCGATAAATATGATCTTTGGAATATTTGAGCTCCAACCTGGACCCTGCACTTACAATGGGTCATATTTTTTTTTCTTTTCTCTACTAACCATTTAGTTAAGTTACCATTCATAAATGTACTTGTTTTAATTGTATGCCGTCTCCGATCTGTTATTTCTTGTGCTGACCTGAAACAGGGCAGCAAATCGCACAGCGTTCAAACAAACGGGGTTTGGGTGGGCGAGGCATCCGAATCTCACGGATTTGGCGGGACAGACCTGTGTATTCATCCCTGGGCCACCTCCTAGATCCAGGATATGTGATAGTTCTCTGATGATGTGAAAAGATAGCGACTTGCAGAGAGTCTCAGAGGTCAGGTGCTGAGGTAATGAGATCCTTAAAGACAGAGAACCCCTTTACTACTTCGCGTGCTACATACAAGCGTGACAAAACGTTTTCGACGCGACGGGAAGCCCAATGCAGCTTATGTCGTGGTCTAGGAAAGGTTCGGGAAAAGTTTAGAAAGTTTTTGTCGACATATGTCGGCTAGAAAGACAGCTGAGTTGCTTCCGACGTAGAGGGCCCATCTAAATGGATGCGAATCAGTTAAGGATTGACCAAGTAGCGAAAAGCACACTGTCACATGTACGATTTCAGCCTCCGAATTCCCTAAGACGCGCCCACTCCGTCGTCCGCTGAGTTAATCGGAGAAGAAAGAGCGGAGGGACATGCGATGGAGGAGCTGGAGCTCTCTTTTAGTCGGGTACATTCCTTAGTAATAGCCTCCGTGTCTGAAGTGACCCCTGATATCCCATAGCTAGGAGTGTTACAGGAGTTCGTGGCAAATTTTAGAAATGAGGTGTCGCTATGTCAATCATCCACCACTACTCTGTCTTCTCCCACACAGTCAATTTCGAATCCAGTTTAAAACCTCTCCATGGATACCTGGTGTCTGAACCTTCTGAAATAAGCTCTCGTGTGGGTAGGATCCGTGGTGTACAAAGGTTTTAGTAAATCCAGTCAAGAAATAAAGTACAGCTTACGAAAGGTTAAAAAAAAAGTTAATGATAGAAACGTAGAAGATTATACGGCCAGCAGGAAGGAGTTTAAGAATGAAATTAGGAGAGCCAGAAGGTGCCATGAGAATGCCCTGGAGGATTGGATTAAGGAGAACCCCAAGACATTCCACAAATATGTGAAGAGTAAGAGGATAGGATGTGAGAGAATAGGACCAATCCAGTGTGACATTGCAAATGCGTTTATGGAACCAGAGGAGATGTCAGAGGTAATTAATGAATACTTTGCTTCAGTATTCACTGCAGAAAAAGGATCTTGGTGTTAGTATGGATGACGTGCAGTGGACTGAAAAGCTTATGCATATAGATGCTAAGAAAGAGGATGGGCTGGAACTTTTGGAAAGCATCAAGTTGGAAAAGTTACCGGGACCGGACAGGATGTACCCCAGGCTGCTATGAGTGCCTGTGGAGGAGATTGCTGAGCCTCTGGCGATGATCTTTGAATCGTCGACGGGGACTGGGGAGGTTCTGGAGGATTGCATGGAGGGTTGTGGACGTTGTTCCCTTATTCGAGAAAGGGAGTGGAGATAGCCCAGGAAATTTTAGAGCAGGGAGTCTTACTTCAGTGGTTGGTAAGATGATGGAGAAGATCCAGAGAAGGAGGATTTATGAACATTTGAAGAGGCATGATATGATTAGGAATAGTCAGCATAGCTTTGTCAAAGGCAGGTC
The DNA here is from genome assembly GCF_048418815.1 of Hemitrygon akajei. NCBI lineage: Eukaryota > Metazoa > Chordata > Chondrichthyes > Myliobatiformes > Dasyatidae > Hemitrygon > Hemitrygon akajei. Next base: position 73,527,433 of record NC_133125.1, read on the forward strand.
TTCCCTTACGATTCTGACTGAATTTTTGGAGGATGTGACTAAACACGTTGATGAAGGTAGAGCAGTAGAAGTAATGCATATGCATTTTAGCAAGGCTTATTGAGAAAGTAAGGAGGCATGGGATTCAAGAGGATATTGCTTTGTAGATCCAGAACTGGCTTGCCCACAGAAGGTAAGTGTTGTTGTAAACGGGTCAGATGCTGCAATGCTGCATGGAGGCCGGTGACCAGTAGTGTACCTCAGCAGTCTGTTCTGGGAGTTCTAATCCTGTCATTTTTTTAAATGACCGGTTTGGGGAGGTGGATGAATGGGTTCGTTTCATTCACTGATGAAACAAAGGTGGGGTGAGTTATGGATAGTGTGGATAGCTGCCCGATGTTACCTCAGGACATTCACAGGATCCAAATTTGGGCTGAGAAGTGGCAGATGGAGTTCAACCCAGATAAGTGTGGGGTGGTTCATTTTGGGAGGTCAAATATGTTGCAGAATATAGCCTTAATGGCAGGACTTGGCAGTGTGGAGGATCAGAGGGATCTTGGGATCTGAGGCCACAGTGCACTCAAAGTTGCTGCGCAGGTTGACTCTGTGTTTAAGAAGACATACGGTGCATTGGCCTTCATCAATTGTGTGATTGAGTTTATGAGCCAAGAGGTAATGTTGCAGCTATATAGGACCCTGGTCAGAATCCACTTGGAGTAATGTACTCAATTCTGGTCTTCTCACTTCAGGAAGAACACGGGAACCATAGAAAGCGTGCAGAGGAGATTTACAAGGATGTTGCCTGAATTAGGGAGCATGATGACGATGGACGAACTATATGACTATACTGAACTCCTGTCTCAGTTAGGAACTGAACCCATTGGAATTTGCCTGCCGTCACAATATTTCAACGTCAGGCGCAATCTCTGTGGCTCTTCACACGGCTTGAGAACACCTAGTCAATACAAACATCTATGGCAGGATGCTGCTCATCGACTATAGCTAAAAACATTTAATACCATCATTTCCACAATCCTAATTGCGAAGTTGCAGAACATTGGTCTCTGTTCATCCCTCTCTAACTGGACCCTCGACTTGCGAATTGCACGATAACATCTGCACGTCACACATTACACGTGCGAATTGGTGATAACATCTCCTCTTCGCTGACCATCAATACTGGCGCACCTCAGGGTGTGTGCTTAGCCCACTGCTCTACCCTCTGTATACACATGACTGTGTGGCTCGGCATAGCTCAAACAGAACCTCTGGTGGTGATGAGAGGGCGTACAGGAGTGAGATATGCCGACTAGTGGAGTGATAGCGCAGCAACAACCTGACACTCAACGTCAGTAAGATGAAAGAGATTATCGTGGATTTCAGGAAGGGTAAGACAAAGGAACACAGCTCAATCTTCATAGACGGATCAGAAGTAGAGTTATTTCAGTTGTGAGCAGGTTAAACTTTACCTGCCATTTCTTCGCCAATATTTGCTGCGGAGTCTGTAATATTTCATTATTTGAGTAATATTGTATATATATAGTTTCATTGTGCATCATTTGCCATTTAAGTAATTCATTGAGTGTTGTATTTAAAAGTAATTTGTTCTGGTAAATTGTTCCACGATTAAGCTATAATTAAGTTGAGTGATGGCTGGGCGGCGCGTCTCGGAGAGCCTAAAAGTCCCTTTCTGCTGAATAGTTCTGTAACAAGATGTACAGAATTGTATCCCAGAATAATTTTGAATACTGCTGAAATCCTATTTCCTCTTTTTGGTGCTACATCCCCTTCAATTACTTCCATGGTCATCACCCTCTCCTGTCAGATTACCTTCTTCAGTCCTTTAGACCTTTCGTCAATCAACTTCCCTGTTCTTTATTTAACCCCACTCCTCTCCCGGTTTAATCCATCAACTACCTCCTTGTATTTCTTCCTCCAACCCCCAACAAACTTACTCTGATTTGTTTTCCTTTCAAGAGCTGAAGAAGTATCTTCGGTCTGACACGTCGATTCTTCCTCTTTCCCATAGAAGCTGCCTGGCATGCTGCGTTCCTGCAGCAGTTTGTGTGTTTTGCTTCGGAGGACTGATTGAAATCGGCTGCAATTCTCACGGATACGATGGCGTCCCTGTCTCGGAGGACTATTTTATGCAGGATGCAGTTCCCGGAGTCGGAGACCCGAAGGCGGCTGACTGTTGTACCCAGCACCGGCAGGGCAAATCCTGCGATGCTGCCGGTAGCAAACTGTATCGACTTTCGTCGTTCCTTTGGACCTGTCATCAACATGGAGAGGGGGGTCCCACTGCATGGGCATGTCAATTCTGCCCTGGCTTGCGCACTGGAGGTGCCCACTCCAGCATTGACTTATAGCGTCGGACAAACACGGGAAGCAGCAGGAACCGGTTATATGTCATCATTCTTTAATTGCATAGTGCATGGTACCAGGGTTTGCATCCGACGGTGGGAGAGACCATTAAGTTTCACTGGACAGCTATCACCCGCCTCAAACTGGGCAGCCCCCAGCCAATAAGGTGTTGTCTTGTCACAGTCAGTCTTCCTCATTAGGTGCATGGAGATAATGGATTATTCCAGGGAGAGCTGACTGTGACTACTGCATCAGACAAGAAAGAAAACAAATCCAATAAGACAACACCCCTCAAGTTGGAATGTTGGAATGTCTGCACAACGATGACTGGACGGCCAAAACCTCAAGGATTTCGAAGATGCACAATAAGCAGTGGTCATTAACAATGTGCTCAAGGTAGATATAGCTACCTTAGAAGAAAGGTAGCTTCTTCTTGAGCGGATTCAGGTACACTGAAGGAAAGGGACTACACATTTTCCTGGCAGGGAAAGAACCATGACGATTCCCGCGAGCATGGAGTGGGGTTTCTCATTAAGAACTCCTTGTTGCAAATTGTGGAGCCACCAGAAAAATGGATCAGAATGCCTCTCCGCCTACACAACAGACATGGCCCAGTATCTCTCGTAAGTGTGTATGCCCCTACCTTGGACTCCACCTCTGAGACAAAAGACATGTTCTACGACAAATAAGAAGTCGTTGACAGGAATATTCCTAGTGATGAGCGCCTCGTTCTCCTTGGTGACTTGAACGCAAGAGCGGGAGCTGATAACGATTTCTGGCCGTCTTGTCTTGGCCATTTTTGAATTGGCGAAATAACTTACAATGGACGACGTCTCATGGAGTTCTGTACCTACACACACTCTGTGTGTAGCTTACTCAAACGAAGCCGCAGTACAAGGTCTCATGGCGAAATCCACGGTCTAAACACTGACAACAACTAGACTTGATTATCACCAGGAACTCTTCCATCATCTCTGTTCTAATCACCCGCTCATAACACAGTGCAGATAGCCATACGGATCATGCTGCAAGATGCAAGATCATGCTGCAAGATCATACGTATGCTGCAAGATTAGACTACGTCTGAAGAGAATCCACCATTCCAAACAAACTGGAAAACCTCACATCAACGCAACAGAGATGTAACAGTCAGAAAAGGCTGTCCAGTTTGCCAAGTCAGTACAGGATGGTATGACAACCTCCTCAGAAGGAGAAACTACAACAGAACAATTGTCATACCTTCGCGACACCATCCGCGAATCAACATTCTCTATCTTTGGAAGAAAGAACACAAAGAGCAGTGACTGGTTTGAGGCAAATTCCGACAGCATGACTCCTGTCATCGGAGCCAAGCGTGCAGCTCTCACAGAGTACAAGCTGTCACCATCTGACCGAACACTCCAGGCACTTCGAGCTGCTAAAAGCAAAGTGAAACAGGCTGCAAGGCAGTGCGCAAATGAGTACTGGCTCCATCCAATCAGCAGCTTTGACAGGCAACATCCGATCGATGTATGATGGTATCAAGAAGGCTTTTGGCCCATCGCAGAGCAAGACAGCACCCCTGAAGTTATCCAGAGGTGAAATAGTCACCGATAAAATCAAGCAGATGAAACGTTGGTAGAACACTACTCTGAAATCTATTCGATGGAAAATGTTGTTTTTATCTCAGCCATTCGTGCCAGCAATTGTCTAACAGTCATGTATAAACTCGTCTCCGAACCAGCCACTGTGAACCTCAGCAAGACAATTGACAGACTGCCCCCAGGGAAAGCCCCAGGCAATGACGGTATTCCTCCAGACGTGATCACACACTGCAAGAGCTCACTCCTCCAACCTTTAGACGAAGTCCTCCGTCAGCGCTGGAAGGAGGGAGCCGTACCACAGGATAAGCCCAACTCCAAAATAGTCAATTTGTACAAGAACAAAGGTGACAGGAGCGACTGCAACAACTACAGGGGTGTCTTCCTGCTGAGTATTATCGGCAAAGTCTTTGCTCGGGTAGCTTTGACGCGTCTACAGCTCTGGCAGAACGGGTCTACCCTGAGTCCCAATGTGGTTTTCGCGCAAGGCGATCAACTGTCGACATGATTTTCTCACTCCCTCAACTCCAGGAAAGGTGCAGCGAACAACAGAAACCCCTCTATGTCGCTTTCATTGACTTGACCAAGGCATTTGACCTTGTTAGCAGAGATGGGCTCTTCAAGGTTCTTCTCAAGATCGGCTGTCCCGCGAAACTCGAAAGTATCATCAAGCCATTCCATTACGACGTGAGGGCTACTGTTCATTACGATGGCAGCTAATCAGAATCCTTCGCTATTCGCAGTGGAGTCAAACAAGAATGCGTGTTGGCCCCAACATTATTCGCATCTTCTTCTCTATGCTATTGAAGCACGCGTTTGGGGCGTCGACAGAAGGCTTTTACACGGACACCAGGTCTGAAGGGCGGATGTTCAACCCTGCTTGTCTGAGACCAAGAACAAAGGTGCGAAAGATCTTAACACGCGACATGCTCTTTGCAGACGACGCTGCTATAACCTCGCACACTAAACAGCAACTACAAACTCTCATGAACCGCTTCTCTAGGGCATGCATGGACTTCGGGCTTACCATCAGCCTTAAGAAAACAAATGTCCTTGCCCAGAACATAGTGGAGAAAACAGTCATTGCCATCGACAATTACGATCTAGAAGTGGTCCACGAGTTCACATACTTGGGTCGACCATTAGCGACACTCTCTCCCTCGATGCTGAGATCAATAGGCGTATCGGCAAAGCAACATCGATCCTTGCTCGACTCTCCTCGCGGGTCTGGCAGAATCCGAAACTCGCTACAAAGACCAAGACTGCCGTGCACATTGCATGCGTTATCAGCACGCTCCTACATGGCAGCGAGACTTGGAACAGCTACTCTAAACAGGAGAGGAAACTCAGTGGTTTTCACCTGCGCAGCCTTCGACATATCCTCGGCATCGCCTGGGGAGGCAAAGTCGCAAACTCTGAGGTCCTCTCCCGTGCTGTTCACGCTTTTAATACAACGCAGACTATGCTGGCTGGGCTACGTCCGTCGTATGAAGGATGATAGACTACCAAAGGACATCCTTGAAGGAGGACTAGCAACAGACAAGTGGAACGTTGGTAGACCCCAGCTTCGCTTCAAGGCCACTGCAAGCGCGACATGAAAGTCTTAATAATCAACACAGTACTGGGATGATACAGCAGATGACCGCAACAAATGGCGGGGTGCTCTTCAGCAACAGCGAGTGCAAGGCGTAAAAGTGGTCTTGAGTCAGTTGGAGGAGCGGAGAGATAAACGGAGAGCACAGCGGGCAGCGGATAACAATTCCATGAAGCCTTACACATGCAGCAACTGTGGCAGAGCCTACCGTTCCAGGATCGGCCAAATAGCCACAGTCGACTCTGCTCGACAAACCAGTGATTATCAGAGGCGCAGTGCCCATGGTCGTCCACGACCGAAGGAGGCCACGCACACAGCTTGTGAGGGGGGGGGGGGGAAGGGAACTAGTTCTCTGCTCTGCTTCCCAGAGTAACTCCACAGACAAATATCTGATATCAGAACAGAAGTACTCGCTCAGCACCTCATAAACCCTGGGGTAGCTTGTTACACGGTTCTATTTTACCTGAGTCAAAAGTATGTGATACCCCACAGCCAAACCACACAGTGTCAGAACCCGCACAGAAAGCCTTGCACCCTGTTCTCACATTGGATGGAGTCATCAGGGCCAGCATCCAGCCACCAAAACTGCTGCTTCATTGAGGAAGGAGGAAGGAGAGTGACAAAGAGAGCGGGGAGATAATTCAGCTTGTGTCCAGAGTTAAACTGATCACATTCGACATTATTTTATGTTTTGTTGTTCAGCCGGATCTATCCCAGCGTACATTGCGGCCGTGTTTCATGTACTGTAACAGGAACAAAATTGATTTGATACAGTATTCAAAATAAAACACTGGAAACGCAAAATAACAGATTATTTTATTTTTGATCCAAAAATATGGACTAATTGTAAAATGGTTGTCACATCCTAAACATATTCGCCTAAATGTAGTCCATACATTCTGTACATTCCAACATAGGCATCATGCATTCCGTACAGTAAAAGCTCAAAACAGCCTCGCCGCCTCACCAGCTCCCGAGGCCACGCTCTCTCTTTTGGGGTGGGGGGGGGCGGGGAGAGTTACCAGAAACTGATAAAAATGTTCCATATTCCTTGCAGCTCAGACGGTCACCCTGCCAGAAGAGACACGGCACAAATAACCGAAAAATGAAGCACAAACTCAGCCTCACATGCTTTGAGTTTCATTATGACAAATATGAATACTGAAGACTCAGACATTTTGAAATGGTGAAACTAACATTCCAGTGGTTAGTTTTACACTGCCACGAGGAACATTCATTAAATCTAATGGTAGTTCCAGCTTTACACATCCTTCAGCAGTGCAGAAGCTGGTCCAAAGTCAAAACACATTGTTGGATACGAACTGTCTGCTCCAACCCTGGCTTATGGGATTTTTAAAAAAAGGTCTTCACACAATACATTGTCTTGATAACCTTGAAGTTTACTTCTTTGCTCAATTAATTGATTAAAATGATATAATTCCTTGGTTGACATTCTGGAGGAGAAGCTCCTTAGATACAAATGAATGGATTGTGACGTTGTGCGCTCAGATCACAGTCTGCCCGGTGGACTATATTTAGACTTCTCAGCATTTGTCACGTTTTCTTTAGGTTCTTGCTCACAGTGGTCCTTCACATTCTTCAGTTTGCCTCTACCTCAAACCTTACCCCACAATTCCCCATTCACACTGTCCCTTCAATCCCTTTCTTTCGACAGAAAGGAATGGTCCCGATCTTAGTGCCCGAGACCCTGATTTACGGTAGTCACGGCCTCCAGCATTTCCTGCACGCGAAGCACCGGAGCGAAGAAGGAAAGAGAATGGAAAGGGGATGGAGGGACGGGGAATGTGAGAGAAAGGTGGAGGGAGGAGTGAGCGGCGAGAGTGGAGGAGACAGCGACAATGGGAAGGTACATGCGAGAATGAACGGATTATTTAAAGATCTTGACTAATGGCTCCACAATCTCTTCAGTCACCTCTTTGCATCTATCTTCTGTTCCAAGTGACTAGTTTATCTTCCGCCCCTTCAGAGATCCAGGAACCTGCTCCTTAGTAGTGACAACTTCACACACTTCTGTCCTACGACACTACCAACACTGACAGAGAGCACCAAGTGAACAGCTTCCTTCAGCCGTCACTAGGGACAGAGAGAGCACACAGTAAATACAGTCCTTATACAACACCACAGTGCCAGAGTGCACCCACTACACACAGTGCGTACACATCACCACAGTCAGAGCATACAGCAAACACAGTCCTTGCATATCACCACCGTGACAACCTAAGAAGAATAAAGTGAGCTGCATGAATGACTATCACCTGCTTGCACTCATAGTTACAAAGATGAAATTCTTTGAGAGCTTGGTCATGACCAGACCGAACTCCAGCCTCAGCAAGAACTTGGACCCATTGCAATATGCCTATTGCCACAATAGGTCAGTGAGTGGAGGGAGACGGAAGAGGAGAGATGGGGGAAGGAGGTGGAAGAGAGACTAGCGAAGGAAGAAAGACAAGTGCAGATGAGTAAGGGAAGTCGAGGGAGGAGAGCGACGGAGAGAAGGGAGGGGAGGAATAAGAACAGGGGAAGTGTAGAGAAGTGGATGAAAGTTGGGAGGAGGGGAGTAAAAAACGGAGGAAGTGGAGAGTAGGGCGAGAAAGTACACGGGGAGAGGAGAGGAACAGCAGTGGACATCAAATCACTTCTCGTGGTCGCTTCACGGAGCTAAAGATAATTGTGCTACTGGTCCTGACCAGGTTAGAGATGTTGTGGAGAAAATGATCCGCACCACGGTGGCGATATACAGGGCGAATATCTACCATAAGTAGGACCACGATGACATGACAGGGACGATTTATCTGATCAAGGTAACTTCTCCACATTGGGGATCACTGAGATAAGAATTGGCACAACGGAGAGAGAGGTCAAAGCGCCCGGAGCGGTGTAGACAGTAAAGGTTTTATGTAGACATTAATGGACTTTGGGGGAGGAAAGGGATGATATGGACGGGAATACCTTTAGGGAAGGATGGTTTGAAGCAGATAGAGAGGACCGTGATGACTGAGAGGGATGCAGGGGAGGGAGAGTGCGATGCAAAAGGGAAAGGATACACGGAAGGAAACCGATCATGGACTCGTGGAGTCGTGCAAGGGAGCGAATGGATCTTCCAGGAGATTGTGAGTGCAAGTGGAAAGGAACGGATAACGGAAACGGGATGGGGTCAATATGATGGGCCAGGATATATGGGGTTTGACGGAGACGAGATGGGTGTGGTGGAGGAAGTTTGAGATGCAGACGGAAAAAGTTTAGAGAAGGTAGAGGGTGATGGAGACAAGCAGGATTGTAAAGGATAGAGTGGATCTTTATGGAGATAGGGAGTGATGTAGGGAATAGAGGGCTGACAGTAAAGATTGATGGCCAATGCATGGGAGAGAAGAGGATGACAGAGATGAGAAGGGTCGGGAAGGGTTCGCGGTGGGATTTAGAGCATGTTCGTCTCTGACCGAGTGCCATCTTGCAGGTGGACATTGGACTTCCAGCAACTACCTCCACATGGAAGTGTACGTTCCTCGTGACAGTGAGTCCTCTGAGTCCATTCTGCTAATTGTCCTGGACAACTACAAGAGTAAAGATCCACTGGACCCTTTGGTCTGAGAGACGTGAACCTGAACCCTTCTCCCCGCTCTGATTATGCCTCAGCTCCTCTCAAACTACCTGGCCCTGTCACACAGGGGTAGCGGTTACCCAAAAGCTCAGTCACTGATTGATAATAGCAATTAACCGGATATTCTTGTACACAGGTTCCTGCCACCGCAAGCCCCCAATCACACCAGACCCCTTCCCCACGCACAGGTATACCAGCGCCCTTGCATCTCACCGAGAAGTTACGGGTTTGCGGTTTACAACCACCAGCAGCGCTCCATCTTGCTGAGACCATCGCCAACCACGCCTACTGAACGGCACAAATCGCTCGCCAATAAAGCTGCATTAATATGATTGACTGTTTGTTTACTGATCTGCTACAATTTCCCCTCATTCAATTGCTGGAGACAAAGCAGCTGTGCAGTGTTCAAAAGGGCGTGTGAAAAGGGGAAATAATCGATTTAAAAATTTTTTTGAATGGTTTTGGAACATTGACGTGAGTCTCAGGAAGTTCCATTGCGATATAGATATTCACGGAGACAGCGAGGGTGCAGCAGAAAGAAGGGATCTAGAATGTAGGGAGAAGTAGAGTCTGGGAGGAGGAGAGGGCAGTGGGAGGAAGTACGTGGACAACTTGAGGGAGCGGAACTCTAGCGATGATGGGATCAGTCAGTGGGAAGGACAAAAGTCATTTGTGAAGTGGCAGCGGGTGAAGGGCGTACGGGTCAAGATATGTTCAGTTGGTAGGTGTGGAATCAGTGTAAGGAAGGAGAGCGTTCAAGGTAAGAGCGATTCGGATGAGGGAGACGGGCTCTTGAGAGGATAAGGCACATTCACTAGCATGAGTGGGCTGGGTCACGCCGGAAAGTAAACAGGAACCCTTGTCGAAAGTGCAGTCTTGCGTGAGCGAGAGCCGGAGGCTTTCGGCGCGATACGTCACCTGTAAAATTTGGCATTAATTCGTCTGGCCTGCGGAGGTTTTCCAGCATTCGGTGCATGTTGCTGGGATTTTCAGAATATGTGGACTTTCTCTCGCTCCTGAAATGTTGTCTGAGAGTGGCGTCGGCAACAAGGCCAGTGGGCGAGCGCAGACATCATCACGTGGAAAATTGATGACCAATGTAGAGTCGGCGTGGTTGGTGAAATGTGGGATAGAGTGCGCTTGTACGCGACTTCGCATTTTCCTCCTTCACTCCAGTCTCCTGATAAAGGTTTTCGGCCCATATTTCGATCGTTTAGTTTTCGTCCGCTACTCTCCTTCACTGCCAACTTCCTCCAATTTTATGTCTATGGCTGGATCTTCCCTTCTTCCAACCCTCAACCCCGCCCGGTCCCCTTTACAGACGATCGCTTACGCGGTGCTGTCAGCGTAAAGAGGACGGGTGGCCCTTACTTCAGGTAAAAGCCGCCCGATTGCCACAGTAGATCCAACCGGTGTATCACGCCGTCCGGGCGTTGCGCCTGATGACTGTACGATGTGATTCTGATAGTGTGGTAGGAGTGCGTGCAATTGTGCGCGCGCGGGCGCTAAGCGCTCGATATATGTCAAGGCCGGGGAGAAGTGCATGACGCAGGTGGAGTGCGTTCCATGTGACGTCGGTTCCCTGCCTGTCAGAGGGTTGCAGCTGGTCATTATTACCCGTCCCCTCACAAAGATGACTGTAATAACGATACAGATATCCACCCTGCCAGCCATCTACGGAAACCTCACAGACATGGCTTTTGCTACCGAAACCTCACTAACTTGACTTTTGGATCATTATTGACGCCCACACATCCATGTCTCCTTCTGTCAGTCGATATTCCCAACCAGCTACGGGTTGTTCCCTACCCTTATACACTGATGTCCTCTCTGCGAGGACTTTCCCCACAATTTATGGTGTGTCTTCTACCACAATACTCCTTACCATTCTGCAACTATGCCGTTACAAAGACCATAAGGTGTGCAAGTAATGGACGGAATCACGAGGGTGGAGAGCGATATAGGGGAGAGAAGTTGGGAAACTAGGATATACAAACTGTTGTGCGTCAAAGGAAAACAGGAGTATTTACCATCGGATTTCATCAACTTTGGTTTTGCCAGAATCCTCCCGCCCTTCCCCAGCTGGATTTTCCTTCGCTCTGGAGGATTCAGCTGGTTTAGCGGGCACCTTGATAAATCATACTTTAAGCTGTACATTTGATGTAGAGGGAGCAACTGGCTGCAGTACCCGTGTCTTTAGATAGAAAACAAACAAGCTGTGATGTGCAGTGTTGAGAAGGGAGAAGGACCGGGTGTGTTTAGAAAGAAGAAGTGGAAGGCGGCAAAAGATACAGGGACTGCCAGAATGAGACAGACAATTTCCCTGTTGTGGTCTGCGTCTGGGCCTCGTTTCGAACCACTAGCATTGCTTGCTCAGAAAAGGTAAAGGTCCTTCGGCACAACAAATCCATGCTGACGATTTCCATTAGAGACAATCTTAATAGCCCGCATTTGATCTATATCCACCTGTCTAAGGGCCGTTTAATAGTCCTTAACATGACTGCGTCGATCACTTCCTCTGGCATCTCGAGCCATACACAAGCGAAGTTCTGGGCGGAAAGGATGACCCTCGGGTCCCCTGTTGTATCTCTTTCCCCTTCTATGCATATGCCTGAGTCTTCTAGAGCTGGATTTTTCAACCGAGGGGAAAGCGACTGTGCGTGTCTGTGCCTCTCATAAATTTATAAAGCTATTAAGGTCATCCCGACTCCCCAGGGAATTAAGTGCCACCCAGATCGACGTCAGTCGGTAACGCCGTCCATTGATACACAACAACAACCTTGTAAATCTCCATTCTTCCCTGATCGGTGACTTCTTTCTTACAGGAGGGCGACTGAAATCAAACACCGCACTCCGTGCAGTCTCTCCGACGTCTATACAGCTACTAAGATTTTTGGGTGGTACGTGCTGCAGCCGGGTGTATGCGTTGGTGTGCACGCGTGAATGAGAAAACAGGAGATGCGCACGGACGGTGGGAGCGGAGAAAGAGAGAGAGAGAGAGAGAGAGAGAGAGAGAGAGAGAGAGAGAGAGAGAGAGAGAGAGAGAGAGAGAGAGAGAGAGAGAGAGAGAGAGAGAGAGAGAGAGAGAGAGAGAGAGTGAGTGAAGTGAGGAAGAAAGTGGCAGCGTTGAAATAAAGGGATAAGAGGGGTGAGGGAGGACAACTGGAGAGGGACTGGGAGAGAGAAACAAGAGTGAGAGAGGGAATGAGACGGGAGAGAGGGTGAGTGATTAAGCAGGGAGTAAAAGGATGGACAGGGAAGAGGAGAGACAGGAAGGAGGGTCAGCTGATTTTTTCGGAAGGCATCGTGAGAGGTGTCGGTAGGAGGGTTGTTGTGTAAAGGAGAGCTGTTGTGGAAAAGGGAGATTGGAGGAGAGAGGGAAGGAAAAAAGGTGGGGGAGAAATGGTGAGTGACAGAGGGTGTGAGAGGGTGCACGAATGATAGGAGAGAGGATGGAGCTGAGATGGTGTGAGGGTTGATGCAGAGGAAATGTGGCAGAAAAAGAGATACATAGATGGGAGGGAGTTAGAGAGAGAACAGGAATGAATCAGAGTGTGGTTCAATAGAGGATCCAAGGGAAAGGGTAAATAGGGGAATAGGGAAATACGCTGACATAGAGAAGTGGAGTTAAAGATGGGGAGGCTAGAGGGGAGAAGCGGGGAAGTATGGGAGGGGAAAGATGAAGAAAGGAAGGGGAAGCGGAACTACAAGAAGGAAGGGGGAGAAATAAAGATGGATGACAGGGCGAGGGAATGAAAAGTGTGAGGGAAAGCGGGCAGAGGAGACGTGGGAGGGAGTGGGGAAAGAGCGGACGAGAACTGCGGGATGAAGTGTGAAGGGGTTTAGAGGAGTACCTCACTCTATCTCGACTCTCCTGGACTCCCGGGAGGATCTCCGCTACCCCCAGTTCCCCACATCCTTCACATAGTCGCTGTCTCCTCCATCCTCCCCGTTCACTCATCCTTCACCGTCTCTTACGTTCGTCCTCCTTCCATCCATTATCCATCTCTTCCCTGCTTCGCTCCCGCGCTTCACGTACAGGCAATGCTGGACGCCGTGGCTCCCGTGAGTCAGGAACTCCGTCACCATGATCTGGACCATTCCATTCAGTCGAAATAAAGGGATTGAAGGGACGGCGCTTCAGTCCTGCCGAAGGTTCTCGGCCCGAAACGTCGACTGTACTTATTTACATAGAAGCTGCCTGGCCTGCTGAGTTCCTCCAGCATGTTCTGCATGTTGCTTGCTTTTCCAGCATTTGCAGATTCTCTCTTGCTGGGAGAATATTCAGTGTGGGCGCGACAGAGACTGGAGTACAGAATATAACGGTGACAGTGACAGGGACTGATACGATAAACTATATATCAGTCTATATTATAGTATTGACAGCGACTGGAGACTATTCAGTAAACAGGTGACGGAGACGGGAGACGATATAGTATAAGAGGACTGTACACTTGACAGTACGTTGGAGACAGAGACTTGAGACTATTCAGTATAGCAGAGGGAGACTGGAGACAGTATAGGAAGAAAACAGACGGGGAATATTAAACATAGATGTGACAGCGACTGAAGACTATACAGTATAGGGGTGACAGACGTTGAGATTATTGAGCATGCGTGACAGAAACAGAAGACAATACAGATAGGGTGCAATATATGTATGTGTGGTGTGGGGGTATGGGCGTTGCGTTGGTAGTGGTGGCCATGAGCCTTTTCACTTTCCTTTGCCGTTTGGGATGTTTATTTTATATTAAATGCTTATTGCAAGCATTCTGTTCTGTTTTTAGCAGAGCTTCACAATGAAGGAAAGTTCAAACACGGATTTTGTTTTTCTTTTTTGAGTCGGCTTACCTGTGTTTTAAGTTTGTGTCCTTTTTTATTGCATTGGAATGGGTATCAGAGAAAGTTCAAATTAAATATTGGCCAGACTGAAAGAGCGGTTAAGCATTAATTCTTTTTCCATATGTCAAAGCATATGGCTGCTACTGGATGTTCGAATTAAAATAACTTGGTGAGTCAACATTGATATCACAGTGCTGAAATACTGTTGTAAAGGGCATTGGGATTTAGATCATCCCTGGAGATAATCTTCATTGTATTGGAGAACAGCACCTATGTCAGGATATGATTGCATATGATCTCAAGGGGACATTTGTAACAGAACAACAAGGGGTTGAAGGTTGCAGAAGATGGAATAAGATCAGATGAAGTAATGTCCGAGACCAAAGACACGAACAAATTGTGTTTGGCTGACCGGGTTTTACTGATTTGTGTGTGGATCCTCGCCTCTACAGGACGGAGACAATAGAACCCCATCTCCACTGTCCCAAGCGGAATTATAATTGGAGAGTTTTTTTTTTAAGTTCAAAAACTGAACGGCCTGTAAGTGGTGATGACCATGGTAAAGTGAAGATTTGCAGGATCACATTCCTGTGAATATTGAGTGGATGACTGATTCAAACAAGTGATATATCACATGGGAATTTTTCAACCATTTTCCAAAGGCTGCAGTGATGATGATTAACGTCATCGGATGGGAACGTGGCGGGGGCAGTTGGTCGAAGCAGAGTTAAACTGTTCACAACATAGAAAAAGTATCATGAAAATACATTTGTTTTCAATACGTGAATAATCAATAATTCCTGCAAAATATGCTGTTGGGATGGACACCAAGAGATGGGAACTGAGCCCTTCGGGAAACCACAATATTTCAATTGATATCGTAACTTTAGATCTGGCTATTGTAGGGTGAATTTTGTCTCAGCCAGCCTTAGACGTGGTAACGAAGGAGAATCTGGAAATTCAAGGCACGTATATATTCAAGGCGTGTATAGTTTTGTATAACCATGTCGGTATCGAGCTGCCTTAGCTTCCACACCTGCCTGAAGACTGGACACGGGTTGGGGCAGAAACAATGCACAAATGGATTAAACACACTAACGTAATTAAAATGTAAGGCCAATGATCTGTAAACAAACTCAGATTTTTGGAGTACGTTTTGGGACTGTGTATCAAAACTTCAAATACATTGACGGGCGAGAATAGTACCACGCTGCTGTAATACTGATTTTATGTACTTTGATAACTTTACTGTTTAATCAGTATAAAATTCGAAAGCGAAAGGCTGAAATTTGTGAGAATTAGAGGCGGTCTTATAAAACAGATTATCGGTGTAAAAAGGTTGTGGATTCAGTAAATCACTGTTACTTACTGTAGCACATCGACGTGGACTTGCACGAAAATACTACGGGTGATCAACAGAATCAGAGGAGTGTAATGTTCCTTAGGTGAATATCTTTCGGAAAAAAAGTCTGAAAATTTGGACAGAACGGCATACAATTTTCAAATCCGTGTACAGAAATGAGGCAACGGCTGCGGAAAAAAAAAGTAATTGTTTTCACCTACCACCCCACCAGGCTCTGGGTCCAACGTATATTTCTCCATAACTTCCGCCACCTCTAACACGATCCCACTACCAGGCACATCTTTCCCTCCCCCCCTTTCTGTTTTCCGTAGGGATCACTCCCTACGCGACTCCCTTGTCCATTCATA
Organism: Hemitrygon akajei; assembly: GCF_048418815.1. NCBI lineage: Eukaryota > Metazoa > Chordata > Chondrichthyes > Myliobatiformes > Dasyatidae > Hemitrygon > Hemitrygon akajei. Next base: position 73,543,121 of record NC_133125.1, read on the forward strand.
ACCCTCTCCCGCATCCCCTTCCACCGATCTCCCTCCTGGCACTTATCCGGAATAAGCGGAATAAGTGCTACACCTGCCCTTACACTTCGTCCCTCACCGCCATTCAGTTCCCCAGACAGTCCTTCCAGTGAGGCGACACTTCATTTGTGACTCGGCTGGTGTGGTATGCTGCGTTCGTTGCTCCCGGTGTGGCCTTTATTATATTTGTGAGACCCAACGCAGACTGGGAGACCGTTTCGCTGAACTCCTACGCCCTGTCAGCCAGAGAAAGCAGGATCTCCCACTGGCCACACATTTTAATTCCACGTCCCATTCCCATTCTGATATATCTATCTATGGCCTCCTCTACCGTCAAGATGAAGCCACACTCAGGTTGGAGGAACAACACCTTACATACCGGCTGGGTAGCCTTCAACCTGATGGCATGAACATTGATTTCTCTAACTTCCGTTAATGCCTCTCCTCCCCTTCTTACCCCATCCCTGATATATTTAGTTCTTTTACCTCCACCTCTTCTTTTTTTTCTCTCTCTCTCTGTCCATCACTCTGCCTATTCTCCATCTCTCCCTGGTGCTTCCCTCCCCCTTTCTTTTTCCCTAGGCCTCCCGTCCCTTGATCTTTCCCCTTCTGCAGCTCTGTATCACTTTTGCCTTTCACCTTCCCAGCTGTCAGCTTCACACCATCCCCTCCGGTATTTTCCTATCATTTCACATTCCCCCCTACCCCTCCTACTTTCAAGTCTCTTACTATCTTTCTTTTCAGTTAGGCCTGACGAAGGGTCTCGCCCGGAAACGTCGACAGTGCTTCTTCTTATAGATGTAGCCTGGCCTGCTGCGTTCCACCAGCATTTTGTGTGTGTTGGTTGGTAATTGTTTTTGCATTTGTTTTGCATGAATGGAGACGACCATTACGTGCAATTCTTTCCAGACAGAGTTAAGGAACTGAGTCTGCAACCGTATGACCTTCGACGTAAACAGGTGAATGATAGTATAATAAATAGTAGCTGCAGGAAGGTAGTCACCCCTAAAGTGCAATAAGCGGGTAAGCACGGCGGATGGGGTGACAAGTCTATCGCTCTGTCTATCTATCTATCTATCTATCTATCTATCTATCTATCTATCTATCTATCTATCTATCTATCTATCTATCTATATATGTCAACCTAAGTACCGCTCTACCTCTCCCATCACCCTCACCCATAAACCACCTCCGTATGTACAGTTGTGTGTGTTCATGCGTGCCCTTGGCGATTATGCATGTTATATCGGCGAGGAACTGGAGGATTGGAAATTTTATATTCAGCTTCCGTAATTAGCACACAATAAAAACACAACTTAGCCATGGCAACAAAATTTATTTACTAGGACGAGCAAGGCTTGTTTTGCAAAGCTGGAGGGTTTCGAAGAAGTTTAATCCTGTCGCAATCATGCTACCAATCTGGTAGTGACATCTGGAGCGGAGAAGGCCATCAGATTAATTTGTGAAGCAACAGGCGTGCAACCAGCCACACACGCCACTTACACTGAATTCGTTCCTCTCACATAAGTATATGCGGCATATCCCACCGAAACGTGTGCATACTTTTCCAATATCTGCAACAATCAAAGAGCATTCAGTGAGTTTCACTTATTTTTAGTTGTGAAAAAGGTGCAGAAAATGGAGCAAACAGCCGACTTCACAGCTGCAGTCCCTAGCAAAGGTTAGCATCCTACCAGGAAATTGATGCAAATTGTTTTGGAAGGTCATTATTCGATAACCGACATCTGAAGAAGAACCTCAAACGAATAGCAGGGGAAGAAAATAATATACGTTTGACACATACGACAGGTAGTCGTTTTCAGCAAAATATTTTTTGTTCACAAGGGAAAATAAAGCAGTTCTCGCCAGGAAAAGACCTGGCAACTACAGTAATGCACCTGTAATATTAGGTTCAGTGAACCACATTTTGTTGTATATTGAGTAGAAATATCGTGATTTTTTCAGTAAATATATTTTGCTCAATGCTAATTTCAGTATTCTGTGAAAGTCCAGTTCCCACTATAAAGTAGGATATTGCTTCTTTGGAGATTGGTGAGTCTCAGCAGGACACTCCTGAAATCATCTGCCCAAGTACATATTATTAGAACATAGAACAATACAGCACAGTACAGGCCCTTCGGCGCACAACGTTCTGCCGACCGTTAAACCCTGCCTCCCATATAACCCTCCACCTTAAATTCTTCCATGTAACTGTCTATTAGTCTCTTAAATTTCACTAGTATATCTGCCTCCACCACTGACTCAAGCAGTGCATTCTACGCACCAACCACTCTCTGAGTAAAGAAAAAACATACACTAATATCCCCCTTGAACTTTCCTCCCTGACCTTAAAGCCATGTCCTCTTATATTGAGGAATGGTGCTCTGGGGAAGAGGCACTGGCTGTCCACTGTCTATTCCTCTTAATATCTTGTCTAACTCTATCACGTCCCCTCACATCCTCTTTCTCTCCAGGGAGTAAAGCCCTAGATCCCTCAATCTCTGATCATAACGCATACACTCTAAATCAGGCAGCATCCTGTTAAATCTCCTCTGTACCCTTTCCAATGCTTGCACATCCTTCCTACAGTGAGGCGACCAGAACTGGACACAGTACTCCAAATGTGGCCTAACCAGAGTTTTATGGAACTGCATCATTACACCGCGACTCTTAAAATCTATCCCTTGACTTATGCAAGCTAACAAACCATAAGCTTTCGTAATTATCCTATCTACCAGTGGGGCAACTTTTAGAGATCTGTGGGCATGTACCCCCAAATCCCTCTGTTCCTCCACACACCCAAGTAACCTGCCATTTACATTGTACTCTGCCTTGGAGGTTGTCCTTCCAAAGAGAACCACCTCTCACTTCTCTGGGTTGAACTCCATCTGCCACTTCTCAGCCCACTTCTGTGTATTGACAATGTCTCTCTGCAATCTTCGACAATCCTCTACACTATCTACAACACCACCAACCTGTGTTTCGTCTGCAAACTTGCCAACCCACTCTTCTACACCCACCTCCAGGTTGTTGATAGAATTCACTAAAAGTAGATGTCCCAGAACCGATCCTTGTGACTACTAGTCACAACCCTTCAATCCGAATGTACTCCCTCCACCACGACCCTCTGTTTTCTGCATGGCAAGCCAATTCTGAATCCACATGGCCAACCTTCCCTGGATCGCATGCTTTCTGACTTTCTGAATAAGTCTACCGTGTTGTACCTTGTCAAATGCCTTACTAAAATCTATGTAGATCACATCCACAGCACTAACCTCATCTATATGCCTGGTCACCTCCTCAAAGAACTCTCTCAGGCTTGTTAGACACGATCTGCTCTTCACAAAACCATGCTACTGTCCCTGATCAGACCATGATTCTCTAATTACCCATAGATTTTTTCTATAAGAATCTTTTCTAACAGCTTTCCCACCACAGTCGTAAGGCTCATTGGTCTATAATTATCCGGACTATACCTACTACCTTTTTTGAACAAGGGGACAAAATTCTCCTCCCTCCAAACCTCCAGTACCATTCCCGTGGACAATGAGGACATAAAGATCCTAGCCAAAGGCTCAGCAATCTCTTTTCTCGCCCCATGGAGCAGCCTGGGGAATATTCCGTCAGGTACTGGGGACTTATCCGTCCTAATGTATTTTAACAAATCCAACACCACTTCTCGCTTAATATCAACATGCTCCAGAATATCAACCTCACTCACATTGTCCTCAAAGTCATTAAGTTCCCTCTCATTGGTGAATACTGAAGAGAAGTATTCATTAAGGGCCTCGCACACTTCCACAGCTGGCAGACACATCTTCCCACCTTTATCTCTAATAGGTCCCATCTTCACTCCTGTCAACCTTTTGTTCTTCACATAATTGAAGAATGCCTTGGGGTTTTCCTTTACCCTACTCGTGAAGGCCTTCTCATACCCCCATCTTGCTCTCCACAGCCCCATCTTAAGCTCCTTTCTTCCTACCATTTATTCCTCAATAGACTCATCTGATCCTTCCTTCCTAAACCTCATGTATGCTTCTTCCATCTGACTACATACTGCAGCTCACTTGTCACCCATGGTTCTTTCATCCTACTATTCTTTATCTTCCTCACCGGGATAATTTATCCCTAACATCCTGCGAGAGATCCCTAAACATCAACCACATGTCCATAGTGCATTTCCCTTCAAAAAAATCATCCCAATTCTCACCCGCATTTTTGAGCCTTATCGCCTTATAATTTGCCTTTCCCCAATTAAAAATATTCCTGTCTTCTCTGATTCTATCCTTTTCCATGATAATGTTAAAGGCCAGGGAGCGGTGGACACTGTCCCCTAGATGATCACCCATTGAGAGATCTGTGACCTGACCCGCTTCGTTACCTAATACTGGCTCTAGTAAGGCATTCCCCCAGTCGGCCTGTCAGCATACTGAGATAGAAGTCCGTCCTGGACGCACTTAACAAATTTTGCTCCATATAAACTATTGAAACTAATCAGGTGCTAATCAATATTAGGGAAGTTAAAGTCACTCATGATGACAACCCTGTTAGTTTTGCACCTTCCCAAAAGTCTGCCTACCAATCTGCTCCTCGGTATCTCTGCTACTACCACGTGAGCCTATAGAATACTCCCAACAGAATAACTGCTCCCTTCCTGTTCCTGTAGAGGTAGAAACAACTTGCAATGTTTTTACTGCTAATGGCGAGGCCGAGGAGAGAGCTAATAGAAGTTTATAAAAATATGAAAAACATAGTAGGGGGGATGGTAGGAGTCTCTGAAGCCCCGTGGTGTAAATATTAAATTCCGCTATACATAGATGAACGTTGAGAGGAAACCCTTTAAAGGAAATATACGAGAATTGGTTTTTTTTGCCACAGAGAAGACGCTTCGGTCAGCGGAGGAAGTGCCATATCGAAGTTCAACAAGCTATATGACAGACACATTTAACAAGGCTGGGGTGCAGGAGACGAACTTCTTGCTGATAGATGAGGATAGTTTTGGATTGATACAATTTGGTATACTAACACCTCAGAAATGAGTTGTAAGTGATTCGCTGTGAAATATTATGAAGCAGAAAGCAAAATCGGTGGTAATACAAATTGAACAAAGCCGATGACCCCTATGTGTGCAGTCATGAAAAATGTTGCTGGATGGATATATCTCCTTTATTTGAACAATCGAGCAAAGTACTGATGATGTCGAAACAGGAGAAGGTGTTCAGGGATGTGGCGTGGAAGTGCAGGCCGTCATCAAACCAACGAAGGCATGTGGGGAAACGTTGCTGGAGTTATTTCATGATATAACGAGTAAAGTAGATAGAGAGGAAAAAAATCGCCGTTATATATTGGGATATCTAGAAGGTGTTTGATAAGGTGCCGCATAAAAGGCTTATCCATAGATAAGGCTGCAATAAGTTGGTGGCGATGCATCAGAATGGATAAAGGATTAGTTAACTAATAGAAATCAGAGAGTTTAGATAACTGTGTGTCAATCTTGTTGCCAATCAATTGTGAGAGGTGTGTAGCAGGGGTCAGTGGTGGGCCCGCAATTGTTTGTGTTATACATTAACCATCTGGAAGAGGATAACAAGTGTATTGCATCTAAGTTTGCTGATGATATTGCATTGAGTTGGAAAGCAAATTGTGCAAAAGATATGGAGAGCCTACACAGAGATATAGTTAAGTTACGTGAGTGGGCAAAGGTATGGCAGATGGAGTACAATGTTGGCAAACACGTCGTCAGACACCTTGGAAGGGAAAACGGAAGAGCGGCTTATTATTTAAATGGTAAATAATTGCAGCATGCTGCTGTGCAGAGGGAGTGCTTGTGCCTGAATCACAACAGGTTGGTTTACAGGTGCAGTAGCTTATACAAGAACGGTCATAGCCTCCTGATTCGGAGCAGTAGATATGGGGCGAGATTAGGAGGAACCGCTTTACCTAGAGGGTGGTGAATGTTTGGTATTCTCTAACCAGTGATGGATTCGAGGCAACCTGAGTCGTATACTTGAGGCAAGGTTGGATAGATTTTTGTAGCATTGGGGAATTAATGCTTCTAGATAAAATAGTGGTAGGTGGAGATGAGTTCATTGTTGAATGGTAGGGCAGGCTCTCCGGGCCAAATCGCTAACTCCTGATTCTGATGTTCTTATGTTTTTATGCGAATATATAGTGCTGAGGAGGAACGATTAAAGTAAACATGCTGGACACGTTCTTACTGTATTGAGTGTCTGTAATTCGCTACCAGGTTTGAATGTGATAGCAGAATCGATAGTTTTTTTTTCTTTTAACAAGTAGGCATTGGTATAGGCAGAGGATGACGGGGTATGGACCATGTGAAGTGGAAGAGATTCATTTAATTTGACGTTCTAATTTAAATCAGCTTGACACAGCAACTTGCGCTAAAGGTTTTGTCCCTGTCCTGCGCTAATATTTCTTTTTTTAATGCTCAGTGTTTAATAGGAATTACAAAGGAATCTTGGTGACCTGGATGCTGTTCGGTAATGCCAAAAGGCGATTAATCCAGAAAATTGTATTTGGGTGAAGCCAATCCGAAATGAAGTTTGACAATGAATAGAGCTCTACAGGAAATATTGTATACATTTGACAAAGGAGAAGTACATGGATCTATGACAATAATGTGCAATGTAAATAGAATGGAGAAGAAAGCATTATCGCCTTGAAGATCGACTATCTTGCAACAATGTAAGATATTGGTGATTCCGTATTTGGAATATCTATTCAGTCTCGGCACCTGCACATCCCCGTCCCCCTCCTCTCACAGCCTCCACCTCCCGCTGATAAAAGATGAAATTATTTATGGCGTTGTGGCCAGGATCAAAGCTAAGCTTCTTTTTATTTGAATTTAGGAAAGTGGGCACCCATTTTCTTGAGGTTTATAAAATCATGCGTGATATAGAGAGAATGAATCTTTTATCTTTATCTGAGTTTATTTGTCGCTTTTCCGATTGCTTAATTCTGAACCATTTTGAACAGATTTAATAACGCTATTACATATCCTTTGTTCCTGTACAGCATTTGCTTTGCTGAGCCAGCATTTAATCTGCAACCTTTTATTCTCTATTTTAATCGTTTCAGAGAAGTTTGCAACACTGAAAAGGAGCCAGTCACGAATCATTAAACGATGAAGGCGAGGCTCAGCCATCAGAAACAACGTTGGAATGATCTGCATTTTAGTCCTTCCACCGAGGACGTAACGGTTGTATTGTTTTCCTTGGACGCTGCTAGGGTGTTGAAGATTTCGCGAAAATTGTGCTTTCCTTTCATTTTCAAAGCAGTTGCTATTCTGCTATTTAGTTACTTACAATTCATAACTTACAACACTACAAGACATAATCAGCTCGAAATTCATTCTTTTCAAATCTTTATTATTATTATTATTATTGTTATTGTATTATTATTATTATTATTATTATATTATTATTATCATCATCATCATCCAACATACAAGAGTACACCGAAGTAAGAGTACATCAGCTCGAAACTCGTACCTACCACCGTGCTACATAAAACATATCTGATCTGTTTGCACATTCTCCGTATCCCCAGCTTGCGGAGTTTGCCATCAGAAACTAATCCTGCTGCTTATATTCGTATCCAAAGATTTAATCCACATGAAACACACAAGCTCCATCCTCAGTCCTGCAACACACCGGAGTTGGAGGTCTCTAAACATCCATAATTACATTGAACTACGTCCAAACCAAGATTTATCTCATTAAGATAGGAAATGGCAACACATTTTCCCATGCACTGACCTTGGTAAAATTGAAGTAATGTCGTTGCATTTTCACAAGAGAAGTTTTGTTGCACATGAGGCAACATAAGAACGCTCAATATTAAGAGCAGCTTTCTCATCTGCAGTTGATTTCCTTGGGCACATTCAAACTGAGAGTATAACTGCAATCATTTATGAGCACGCAGTGAACATTCTTTCGTGAACAATTCTAGGAAAGTTTGCTTGAAGCATTTGGCATCGTAAAATACTGTAAGTAACTGACTACAAGTTTATCATTGCCAAATCGAGGCGCCAGACAGCGTAATAAAAAAAAACTGAAGGTGAATATTTACACATTGCTACGTGTCACATTTCCAAACATAAATCTTTTCTTATCACAGAGCACAAACACCCCATTTTCATGCTGGTGCTGAGCACAAAAAATATGTAAGGTAGATTCTTCCACAAACCCATAATATTTTAGAATCATATAACCGTATCACAGGAAAACTGAATATTAACCCCAAATAACGAGACCTCCAACTGCTAATTAAATAATTTCAAATATGTACATTTCTACCTGCATCTGTAGATCAGTACACAAAAATACAACTGCAGATGCTGTGGATCAAAGAATACGTACACAACGCTGGAAGAACTCAGCAGGTCAGGCAGCATCCGTGAAAAAAGAGTAGCCAATGTTTCGGGCCGAGACCCTTCATCAGGAATGGGGGGAGGGTGGAAAGAGGGCCGAAGCCCAGTAATAGAGATAGGGGAGGGGGAAGGGCTAGAGGCGCCAGGTGGAGAACCAATCAGAGGAAGGATAAAGGAGGGAGGGGATAAGCATGAAAGAACTGTAGAGGTAAAGGAGCAGAAAGTTGAAAGGGGAGAGAGGCAGAGAGGGACCTAGGATAGGGCAAGGGGCAGGGGGAGGGTGGGAGTTCTGTGGGAAGGGACTTGTGGACCAGGTAGTCGCGGAGGGAACGATCCCTGCGAAAAGCTGAGAGGGCTAGGGAGGGAAAGCTGCGCTGGGTGGTGGGGTCCTGTTGAAGGTGGCGGAAGTTGCGGAGGACCCACCCGGCACTTATCCCTGTAAGCGCAAATGCTACACCTGTCCCCACAATTCCCCCCTTAGCACCATTCCGGGCCCCAGACAGTCCTTCCAGGTGAGGCAACACTTCACCTGCGAGTCTGCTGGAGTTGTCTATTGCATCCGCTGCTCTCGGTGCGGCCTCGTCTACATCGGCGAGACCTGAAGCAGATTGGGGGACCGCTTCGTCGAGCTCTCCCCCCTCCCCTATCTCTATTACTGGGCTTCGACCCTCTTTCCCCCCCCCCCATTCCTGATGAAGGGTCTCGGCCCGAAACGTTGGCTACTCTTTTCTCACGGATGCTGCCTGACCTGCTGAGCTCTTCCAGCTTCGTGTACGTATTCTGTAGATCAGTAGTCGGACACTAGACGACCTTCTTGTCGGGAGACCGCGGTCAGTGCGAATCCGAAATAATTTAACCTCGCTGACAATCATCACAGCCGAACATTACTGAGATTTCTGCTCGATACTTCCTTCACACAGACAGAAAGGCCAACAAATTGTCATCTGTATATTCTCTAATGACATCTGTACAAACGGCAGAATCTGAGCTAATTAAGAAAAGCCGCTCAGATTAGACGGGCTGGTTGGTTGGTGTCGCGAATCAACGCCGGTAAGACAACGATCTTTAAAAAGGGAATGTCGGGAGAACACACACAAAATTCCTCGTTGTGGTGCCAGTAGTTGAAAGAGCGAGGACTTAGAATGTCTTTGGATTCAGTCCAAAAAAAAAAAGCTGGAGTAAGATCACAAAGTTAAGAACTTGTAATATTTTGGTTGCTGCTTCCTACCAGGAATATCGAGATTTGGTTTAGAAGGCTACAGTAAATGAGACTAAGGCAAGCTTCAGGTTTTTTTTTGTGCGTTTACAGAAGGGAGAACAAAAGTTGGCTATTGCCAACTAGCTTGTCTCGATCTAGGGTGACAGAGAAAATTCCAATGTCAGTCATGACTACGCTTGCAGGAGTTGTTTTAGTCTGCAACTGCAAAGAGACTGCCTATAGGAAGAGAAGATGGATGAACTTCAGGGAAGAAGAGACATTTTCACAAAGGCAGTTCATCTCCAGGATGCAGGTATATATAGCACCAGTAGAAGAATCAATGCTCCTCTTTGGAGCAACACACACAAAATACTGGAGGAACTCAGCTGGCCAGGAAGCATCGATGGAAAAGACAGTAGTTGACCTTTCATGGGTCTCGGCCAGAAACATCGACTATACTGTCTTCCATATATCAGTTACCTGGACTGATAAGATCCTTTGGGATTTTGTGTGTGTTTGTTGGATTTCAAGCATCTGCAGATATTCTTTTTCTTTGTATGTCTCTTTAGTTATTACTGGTGAAATTATCCACTAGAAGAAAAATGCTGCAACCAAATCTCTCCATATGCGTTTACCTCTCTGGCTCAGAAGTGGTGACGAACCACTTCACTAGGAACAGTCATCATAGCTTTGTCAAATCTAGGTCGTGCCTTAGGAGCTGATGCAATTTTTTTGCGGACGTGACTAAACACATTGATGAAAGTAGAACAGTAAATATCTGTGAAAATAGATTTCAGCAAGGCATTTGACAAGGTACCCCATGCAAGCCTTATTGAGAAAGTATGAAGGCATGGGATCCAAGGATTAATTGCTTTGTGGATCTAGAATTGGCTTGCCCACAGAAGGCAAAGAGTGGATGTTGACGGGTCATATTCTGAATGTGTTTCGGTGAGCAGTGGTGTAACTCAGGGATCTGTTCTGGAACCCCTACTTTTCGTATTTTTTTATAACTCACACGGATGATGGAGTGGAGAGATAGAATAATAAATTTGATGATATCACAAAGGTAAATCGTAAGACTCTTGCAGTGTGGAGGAGGAGAGGGATCTTGGACTCCAAGTCCATAGGATACTCAAAGCAAGTCGACTCTCTGGTTAAGAAAGCGTACTTTGCATTGACCTTCATCAATTGTGGGATTGAGTTTAGGAGCCGAGAAGGAATGTTGCAGCTATATAGGACCCTGGTCAGACCCCACTTAGAGTACTGTGCTCAGTTCTGGTCGCCTCACCACAGGACGGATGTGGAAACCATAGAAAGGCTACAGAGGAGATTTAAAAGGATGTTCCCTGGATTGGGGAGCATGCCTTATGAGAATCTTTCTTTTGCTTGGAGTGACGAAGGATGAGAGCTGACCTGACAGAGGTCTATAAGATGATGAGATGCATTGATTGTATGGATAGTCAGAGGCTCTTTCCCAGGGGTGAAATGGCCAGCACGAGAGGGCACAGTTTTAAAGTGCATTGAAGTAGGTGCAGAGATGTCAGAGAGTGGTGAGTGCGTTGAATGGGCTGCCGTAGACGGTTGTGGAGGCGGATACGATAAGATCTTTAAGCAACTCCTGGATAGGTACATGGAGCTTAGAAAAAAAATAGAGCTATGGGTAACCTTAAGTCATTTCTAAGGTAAGAACATGTTCGGCTCAGCTTTGTAGGCCGGAGGACCTGTATTGTCTTGCAGGTTTTCTATCTTCTTTATGTTTCTACCCATAATCACAGACTACTGCTTGGTCAGAGGCAAAGACAAGATATTCTGTGGAAGACTACAAGAAGCCATTTTGACTTATATGACCATAAGACATAGGTAGAAAATTAGGCTATTTGACCCATCGAGTCTACTCTGCCATTCAATTATGTCTGATCCTTTTTTTTCTCCTCCCATTTCCCGGCTTTCTCCCCGTAACCTTTTAAGCCACGTGTAATGAAGAACCTATGAATCGCTGCCTTAAGTAGAACCAACGACCTGACCTCCACAGTTGAAGTGGCAACAAATCCACAAATCCACAACCGTCTGGTAAAGAAATTTCGATGCGTCTGTGTTTCGAACGGACGCTACTCTTGTCCTAGACCCTCCCACCATGGGAAACATCCTTTCCACATCTACTCTGCCTAGGCCTTTCAACATTCGAAAGATTTCAATTAGAACCGCCCTCGTCCTTCTGAATTCCAGACAGTACAGACCAAGAGCTATCTAACATTTCTCATATGACAACTCTTTTATTCCCGGAATAATCCTAGTGAATGAATGCTAACGTTTTACCACCGACTCAGCCTGCAATTTAACCTTTGCATCTCAGATACCTGGATTTTCTACCTGTTTACAACATAGTCCGCACATTGATTTCTACTACCAAAGTGCATGATCATGTATTTTCCAACATTCTATTTCATTTGCCACTTCTTGCCTATTCTCCTAATCTGTCAACGTCCTTCTGCATCCTACGTGTTTCCTCGACTCTACGTGTCCCTCAACCAAACTTCGTATCATCCGCAATCTTGTCAATAAAGCCATCTATTTCATTATCTAAATCATTTATATACAGTATAAAAGCACGCTCTGAAACTTCTATTCCGACCCCTTACTCTGCTTCCTGCAGGTCGCTGACCCCTACACGTCGATCTACGGTTTGGTATTCGGCTCGGGTTGCCCTAGCCATGAATCCTGCTGTTTTCAGCTCCTAATCCGACGTTACCCTGTACCTCCAGACTACGGCCACACTGGCTGAGCAACACAAACAATGTTATGGAAACAACATCTATGGAAAAGAGTGCAGTCGACATTTCAGGTCAACCCGTAACGGACTGGAGAAATAACATTGGTGAGGAGTAAAGGTGGGGCGAGAGGGTAGAGAAACGCAAGATGATGGGGGAAACCTAGGGGGCGAGGGGTGAAGAAAGGGGCTGGGAAGTCGATTGGTAAAAGAGCAGAAGGCAATGGAAGAAAAAAACAATGGAGAGACTCCAGAGGGAGCCGACGACTGGAGATGGTGACAAGGTACGACAGGTAACATGGGAAGGGAAATGGTGAATGGGGAGGAGTGCACTACTGGCAAGTTGGAGAGATCGATGCTCATGCCATCAGTTGGAGGTTCACAAACGGAATGTAAGGTGTTGTTCCTCTAACCTAAGATGATCACAACAGTGGAGGAGGCCATGGATGGACATATCAGAATAGGAATTGGAAGTGAAATTGAAAGCGATAGCCGTCTGCAGATCCTGCTATTACCTGGCGGACGGGGCATAGGTGCTTGGAGAAGAGGTCTCCAAATCCACGTCATGTCATTCTCACCGATATACGGGAGGCGGAACAGGAGCACTAAACACAGTATATAACCCCAAGAGGCTCACAGGTGAAGTCTGGTCTCACCCGGATGGATTATTTCGGGCACTGGATGATAGTGAGGGAAGAGGTGCAGGGGCAGGTGTTGCATTTGTTCTGCCAGAAGGGAGATCAGTCAGCAGCGACAAATGGACAAGCCTGTGACGTATCACTGTATCACTGCGGAAAGCATTAATTCATGTGGGGGGGGGGGGCGTGCAAGAAAAGATGTGTCTGGTGCTGCGATACGGATACCACTCCCCTTCATCACTTCCCATCCCTTTTTGAAGAGTTTGACCATATACTTTTAAATCAAGTGCAGGTCTGTTAATTGTGTTTTTAAAACAAATAACTTGCGTTTTCACTGCAGACAGCTTAAATCCCCATCTAATTGCCTTATTTATTGCTAACTGCATACTATATACAGTAAAATGAAACTTCGACTTCTAATCGCTAAAGCTCCATCACATGCAAGTATAGATTTAGACACCTCAGTAACCCACCTCAGACAAAATATCATTTATCATAAAATTAAATAATAAAGGGGTATAAATACTGCCTTTTAGGGCCCGAATCTCTGTCGAATAGAAACCCGAATATAATAGACAAAGGAAGGCTAACTTTGTAAAAAAAAAAATGTCGGTAGTTCATAGAGTTATGGACATTGGAGTCTCTTTCATGCTTTGGTGATTCATGTGTTCATCAAGATGCTCTTTAATCATCTGCCTCCTCAGGGAATGTGTTTCGAAATGCAACGTTTCTCAGAGTGAATAACAGATTCTCGCTCAGACCCTTTCTAAACATCTTACTACTCTCCTGATACGTCTTACCTCTTGTCTGACATATCTCTTTCTACTGTCAGAGTTACTGAGCTTTGAAACAAGCTACTGAGCCCAGTTCATTCATGACTACCTCAGGTGGTCCGATTTCCCCGAATTTGAAGTAAACCCATCTGCTATTTTTCCTATCCTGTACCCTCACAAGTATCTTTAAAGTGTTATTCTAGTCTCCGTCTCTAATCCTTCCATGGCAGACCCTTGCAGAAATCTGTCAATCTCTGTGTGGAACAATTATCCCATTGTGGCGACCCACTTCCCAGCGCACTCGAACAGGCTCACAAAGCGGCGCGCGCCAGCATTGAGGCCGGTCCCAAAGAGGGCGCCAAGCCTGCTTCACCAGCAAGGGGAAAAGCCCGTTCGCGGGACGGGACTGTGAATACGCGCCCCCTACAGCATTCCCGCCCTGGGAGGGCGGGATCAGGAAGGCTTTAAAGCGAGGCCGCGAAATTTGAATAAACCTCTTTTGTAACTGCAGCTCACCGACTCCGTGTCGTTATTGCAGCGCTGCGTGTAGCACACCGCTACACCATGTCCTTTATGTATTTCCCCTTTCACCTTAAACCCTATATCCCTACTCTATAGCTAATGTGAGATAGACTGTTAGATCTACAACCCTCAGTAGTTTATGTACTTCTTCTATTTCATCCCTGAATCTGCTGAACTTCAAGGAGAAAAGCCTGACCTTTCGAATCTCAATAATTCAAGCCATCCATCCCTGAAGCATCCTTGTGACGTTCTCCAGTGCAGTAACATCCTGAAGTGTGCGATCAAAAGTCGGGACACTATTCTCCCTATTGCCTAACTAATGCATTTACAAGTACTTCCAAGCTTCTATTCTGGGGCTCATTTGACGAGGGAAACTCACATCGGCTTTCCTCTCTGTGCATGATCCATTTAACTCACCATAAAGCATAATTTCGTCATATTGTATTGTACATATTTCTGCCCAATTTATCCGCTTATCCATATTATTTTGTGTACCAATAACATACCAATTTTGTACCATCTGAACACCTGTAGAACATACACCCTACCCCTTCCCTAATCCACATCTAAACTATTCATCTGGATGTCAGCACTGATCGTTGTGGTACATGACTGGTCATAAGCAACCCTGCACAGGAGTATGTGTCAGTACAGGACATATAACCATATAACAATCACAGCACGGAAACAGGCCATTCCGGCCCTCCTAGTCCGTGACGAACTCTTAATCTCACCTAGTCCCACCTACCCGCACTCAGCCCATAACCCTCCACTCCTTTCCTGTCCATATACCTATCCAATTTTACCTTAAATGACACAACTGAACTGGCCTCTACTACTTCTACAGGAAGCTCATTCCACAAACTGGCATTACACTATGGTTAGATACCTCGAGTGTTGTGTTGCCACGTGAAAGATGTCAATAGGCTGGAAGTTTGAATAGGCAAAGAGAATTGATCAGAATATTTTTTATGATATGTTGGGCAGGCGATCTTAGGAGGCTAAGGGGCACATATCGAGGTGCATAGATCACGAAGGGCACACACAGGGTAAATGGAATTACCCTTTTCCAAGCTAAAGGAATTAAAAACTGGAAGGCATATGTTTAAAGTGAGAGGACAAATATTTAAGTAGGACCTGAGATGCTCATATTGACACTGGGTGCGAATGGCATATGGAACAAACTGCCAGGCGAAATCGTTGATTCAGACACAATAATATTGTAAAAGTAAACATGGTAAAGTAATTAGGAAAGTTTTGGAGGGATTCATGCCATCTGAATTCAACATACCTTGCTTAGATGAGTATAATAGTCTGCACGGATGTGTTGGGCCAAATGACTTGTTTCGTGTTCTATGAATCAATGGTTCTGTATCCTGTTATCAAGGTAGTTTTAGATTCTGTTCGTCTAACATTTCTGATCAGTATCCCATGAGGACCTTGTCGAATGCCTTACTGAAATTTATGTAAACCATATCGTCCACGCAACCCTTAGCAAATTATTTTGTTATCTCTTCCAAACAGAAAAGACAGCAATTGAAGTCATCATGATGAAAGAACAGGTAAACTTAGTAGAGTGATAGCTAGATAGGGGAACGGATTATGGGGTATGATTAGCTTATGATCAATTGTCTTAAAGGTACCTTATGTTATTGAGCAGTCAGAAAGAAACTACCCGGTAACAGGTGACGCACTAGGCATGTCAAACTGCTGCAGGATATATGTCGGGGTATTCAAATATCTATTTGTGTAAGAGTAATTCTGAACTTGCCAGTTCATAGTATATACAATATAGGGGATCCACAACAATATGAAATTGGCTGATAGAGCGAACAACGAAATTATTGACTTTCTCCGCTTCTCCACCTCTGGATCATTCTTTTTCTCTCTGTTGTTACTGAGCCCCCGGCGAACTCTGTTCCACGCCATAATATAACTGTCTGTTAAAGGATCAAAAAGTAGAATCAAACCGATCGGCAATAAAGGTGTAGTTATAGTGTTAAACATTTGGTATGCTTTCCACGCCGGTAAAGTGAGGAAGTTCATTTTGAAAATGCATCGCCAAGGAATGTTATTGACAATGAGGTAAAGTTCTATCACAAAGTATAATGGAACACCATTTGCAAAACTTCCTAAACCCACAATTACTATCACAATAGTCGCTGTCCTCTCGGTGCAGTATTGTTCCCTCAGCTTTTGACTGCAGGTTGCAACACAGCGATTGAACGTGAAACCCACCGTGAGCCAAACAGAACAGTCCACGGTTGCGAGCCTCAGGACAAGAATCATGGCACAAAAAGGTATATCGAGCAATGGAAGAGCATAACTATAAATATTATTGATCTCAGAGAGTACAATAGCAAAAATAACACCTAGTAAATCAGCTGCTGCCATTCCCACCAGGTAACGGGAGATGCATTTAGAGAGTCCGCAGTTTCATAGAGACAGGATCACAATCGCCACTAAATTAACTGCAAGGATGCAAAGACGAGTTAGCTGCATGTGCAGAAACCCTGATCATTTTTACTTGAAATTTTACTAGAAATATGTTGAATCGGATTGAGTGACCTTCAGACATCTGATCCTGTGCCGGGTTAGGCAGACTTCGATTTGGAGAGTAGAAGTATTGTTCGTACGGGCTCCGTCACCGTCCTTCGATGGGATGATAACGATAACAGTTGATCAGCAGCTTTCCAGCTGACGGCATGTTTACCAGTGGGCGGCTTATCGACCTATTCATGTAGACAGACGCATCATCGTAGCTGAGAACGTAGAAGGTATTATATTGCGGGAATAAATTTGTCAGGGAGACTGTTTCTTCGGAGTTAACATTTCGGAGTGGAGGCACGGCAGAGCTCAATGCATGTTCGATGTACAGGTGGCAAATAAACTTGAATCTTGTACGTTGCGACGGAGACGCAACACACAGGTTTTTACTCCCTCATGGTGTGAGATGGATGTAAGATATAACACAAATCAGATCTAATCCAAATTAAATCCGCCAAAAGGAACTGGCACGGTAAAATGGAGAGAATTTTGCACGTTATTGTGGCGATTTCAAAGACATTTAGACAAATAAATATAGTATAGGAAAAAAATGCACATGAACATGGAGAGGGAAAAACTGGGTGTTCCCGAAAAACCGGGGAGCTCACGGAGATAGCTGCAACGATGCTAAAGATTTTGTTCTCATGTTAGTAAACGCTTGAGTTTCTATATTGATGCAAAATCAGATTTAGAATAATACGTTCTGGTAAAGCTGGAAAGTCGAGTAACTTAAATTACTAGAACAGAATAATTGTTAACTCTCAATCAATTATTAATGTTAACAAAATGAGCGGACATTAGAAACGAGCAATAAATCCAGAGAAAAATTAAAGCATAAAATACAATATTTACTTAAACCTGAACCGGCTTAACACAATCAGCAGATGAAGCACCATCTGTAACAATGCTACAAGAGCAAACACACACACACACACACACACACACACACACACACACACACACACACACACACACACACACACACACACACACACACACACACACACACACACACACACACACACACACACACACACACACACACACACACTTCCAATTACTTACTCGGGATACCAATCGCTGCTAGTACAAGATGGTAAATACTCGCTTGTAGTAAATTGCTGGATATCCCATTTTCTGTGTGAATTCGTGATCAGT
This sequence comes from Hemitrygon akajei, assembly GCF_048418815.1. NCBI lineage: Eukaryota > Metazoa > Chordata > Chondrichthyes > Myliobatiformes > Dasyatidae > Hemitrygon > Hemitrygon akajei. Next base: position 73,561,134 of record NC_133125.1, read on the forward strand.
TGAAAACAGTTCAACTGCCGATATCTAATACTGTTATACAGGCGAGGAAAGGGGACTCTGACGATTAATCATATCACGTGGGTAGTCACATCAGTGACAGTCCTCTGAACAAGCACTTCAGGTAAATCATTTATGTGAATTGAATCATCGTGCAATTAAAATGGCTCCATCGGAGGAAGCAGACAATAACAATTGTTTAATTTAGTTTATTCACACCTTCAAATGAGAACGACGTACATTCTTTCTCTGTGAAATAAAGTTGATGCGCTCACATAAAATAATACATCGTCTCAATGCTTTCAGGAAGAGGACTATCATCCTCAAATAATTATCAATTGTAACAATAGGCGAAGCGCATTAAGTTTCTGGGGTTAGGGAATTGCATTCAGTTTGATTGTTGAGTTGTATAATATTTTCCCAGAACGTGAATGTTCACACTTCCTTCGTGCATTCAGATTGGATTGGTGTCAAAATAGAGGTCAATCTGTATGAGAAATATCATAGTAAACGATTAGGTTAGTTACATATCTCGAAGGTGATCCCCACGCCTAAATTGATATTGGGGCTGCAGGGTCATCTGTGATTAATGTAACTAGTCTGTTTTATAAAACTATCTGTAAAAATAGATAGTTCAATATCATTTTTTTTTGGATGCTACTGCACTCTTCAAAACGAAGTACTCGTATTCTCCCACTAACATACGAATCCATTTCCCCTCTCTTCATTGGCATGTTGTTCCATTGCTTGCAGGTGTGTTGGTTTCATACATTGTTCACTGCATTCTTTTCTTTAATTGTTCTGCAAATTTTACAAGGCTCGGGTTGATCCATTGTGGGAAGGCAAATGACGTCTAATAGCGGTGAATTATCAATGGGTGATGTGGTCTACGTATTTTCCTTACTGTATTTAAGACACGATGCATTTAAGTTGAATGAATTCATATCTGTTAGATAAAATGACAACAGCTTATATTTGTGCTGTCTCCGTGTGTGGGAAGTTCCATGCCTTCATTATTTCTCTAATGAATCATTTCGGTACAGTTTTTGTTGTCTGTAGTCCCACGTTATTTTAATATAGAACCTTTTTCTGATAAATATTGTTTTTGGGAAGTCCCACGCCTTGATTATATCTACATGGAGCACTGTATAGCCAGACATGTTGTCCAATGAAAGAAGGATCTGTGATTCTACGTATTTCCTAAACATTTCAAGCTCAATGTGAAACTCTCCCTCTGTTGTCATTATCAAAATTACACTGCTAAGTTTCTAAACTTGCCATTCATAACATCGAGTCAGAGGAAGTGGAATCATTCTGTACTGTACACTGGATTTCTCAAGTCAAATTGTTCAGTTTTAGCTCTTTTCATAAACGTTTCATTTATTTGTGGTTAATTTAACGGCGACTGTGATCCTGTCGCGGGGAATATGTGGACTGTTGAAATGCATACCCCATACAGGTGGAAATTGGCGAAAGGAGATCTCTTGCTAGTTGTCATCGTTGAGTTTGTGTAATTGTATTACATCTAATATTGTGTTATTTTATATATGATCACACAAATTTGTGCTCAGGCTCTTGCACTGAGTGTTCTAAATATGGACGGAGTCATTTCACTAACAATCGCTTTCATTTTCAATTGTTCTATCGTAGTTTGTTGACGAACGCTGCGAGAACGATACTGCATCAAGAGAACAGCACTGTGATTATAACGATTATGTCCTTCGCTCTATCAGCCAATTTCAATAACTTTAGTTAGTATCTTCTATCATCTAGCATTTGCAACACCACAGCTCACAGGTATGTTGCAAACGATAAATCTGTGTGCCAACTCGTGTATCCTTGGACTAACGTAGGCAAAGATCAGAGAAGAGCTGAAGAATGGAATGAAGTCTATGTGTACATTCATTCTGCTGCTGTGCAGAGAGCATGCAACTCCTATTCCACGTTGGCGGAGATTGGAAACAAAAATTGTGGAACATTCGTGCGTTTGGCAAGTCTGCCATTTATTCATTGAACTATAGATTCATGCGTTTATAGAGACTGAAATAAGCACTTTCAAATAGTCTTAATAGTCAAGACCCCTATCTACGCTCATCTCATCCTTGCCTGTCGGCCATATACAGCTAAACCTACGTATATGTCCAAATGTCTGTTGATCATTTCAGTCTTACTTATCTCTACCAGTTCTGTCATTGCGTTTCAAACATTCACCAACTTTTGCGAGAAAATCCTTTCATTGTTAACACGTTAAATCGTAGTGTTGACGTACTTCATGCATCGCTATAAGCTGAGCGCACCATATTTCCTGTCCCTTTCGAACGTAAATATATTAATTCAAGAAGGTATCTGCTTAAATTATTGTTTATTATAGGAAAGATTTGGCAGCTTTTGTGTGGGTGAAGATGGGATTTTCCAAGATGCTGCCAAAACTTGAGGAAGTGTCCTATAAATGTACGTTAACCAAGCTGGACATTTAGTTTTTGGAGCAAAGAAGGATTAGTAGTACATTGATAGAGGTAGCTAGGCATCGATAAAATGTAAATCCATATACTTTGTCCACTGAACAAACACTCCAGTTGAACTATTTACATGAATTGCGTCATCGTACCATTTGCATCTCACCCTCAGAAGAATCACTAAATAACAATCATGTTTCATTTTGCTTATTCACACTTTCAAACAATAACGTTGAGCATTCTTCTGCTATGACGCATGTTTGTACGTTTCAAATAAAATATTTCTTCGTCTCAATACTTTTACAACGTGCACTATCACTCTTAAATAATTATCAATTGTAAAAACAGGGAAAGAGCATTGAGATTCAGAGTTTAAGGAAGGGCATTTCGTTTGGCTGTTTAGCTCAATAATCTTTTCCAGCAAGTGGAGCGTTCACACCTTTTTGAATTCAGATTGGTTTGCTGCCCTAATAGTGGTAAATTTGGATGAGAAATGACTTAGTAACCGATTAGATTAGTTATGTATCTCGAAGGCCATTTGCACCTCTGAACTGATATGGATGGGGAAGGGAGTTTTCATCTGTGATAAATATATAAATAGGTAATTTCAATACATTTATTTTGCGAAGTTCTATACTGGTTAACACGAAATACTCGTATTTCTCCCACTAACAAACCAATCCTTTTCCCCTCTCTCCATTGATATTTTGTGCCATTTCCTGCAGGTGTGTTATTTTTATTCATTGTTCACTGCATTTTGTTCTGTTTTTATCTTGCAATTTGTACAGAGCACACAGTGTTCATTGTGAGGAGGCAAATGACGTCTAACAGCGGTGGTTTTTCCACAGGTGATGCGGTCTCCATATTTTCCTCACTGGATTTAAGACACGTTGCTTTTAAGCCAATGAATTGAAATCCGACACAAGAAAGTGACATATTATGGCAATAACATACCCGCGCTTTCCTTATATGTGGGAAGTTCCATGCCTTCATGAGATCTCGACTAAATCATGTCGGAACAGTGTTTTTAGGTCTCCAGTCCCAGGTTACTTTTTTCCAGAATCTTTTTCTAATAACTATTTTGTTTAGGAAGTCCCACGCCTTGATTAAATCTACATAAAACACTATACGGCCAGTTAAGTTGTCCGATAAAAGAAGGATTACCGTATGTAGTGTCTATGTCGTTGATTGCACCTTTAGAAAAAACAATGAGACTCCACATCATCAACAACAAGGCGGCTTATTCGGTGAACTTGTGAGTTGGTTTTGGACAATCGGGTCTTTTCATTTTATATCAACAAATAAGAACTCGTGTTTAATGTCGGTTCAAATGTCTCTTCAATATCAAAAATGGCATTGTTGATAATTGCGCTTTCTCCTCTGGTGTTCTTTCACAAGTTTCCATTTTTGGACCATAAGATATAGGAGCAGATTTTGGCTATTTGACCAATAGAGTCTGCTTCGTCATTTTCCAGTTTTCCTCTCAGCCCCAACATCCTGCCTTCTGCTCACATCCCTTCATGCCCTGAACAATCAAGAATAGGTTAAAATCCGCCTTAAATATACGTAAAAAATGGCTTCCAGAACTGCATTTTGCAAAGAATTCCACATGTTTACCATCCTTTGGATAAAGAAATTACTCATCATCTCCTTTCAAAACGGAAGTCCTCCATCCCCCATTTCTGAGACTATGCTCTCTGGTTTTATACTCTCCCACCACAGGAAACATCCCATGGTAAGACCCACGCCTTGATTATACTTACACGTGAAACACTGTTCGGCCGGTCATGCTGTCCAATGAAAGAAACCTGTGTACTTACTAAACATTTATGCTCAAAAAGAGAATTTCCCCTGCGTTGCATTTATCAATGTTCGAACGGCAAGTTTGTTAACTAACCATTTGCAACAAAGAATCAGAGGAATTCGAACTATTCTGTACTGTACAACAAGTCAAACGGTTCATTTTTGGTTCTGCTGCAATAAGTTTTAATTTCTTTTTGGTTAACTTAATGGCGATTGTGATCCTGTCTCGGGACGTCTGTATTTTTGAAATGCATCTCCTTTACCAGGCGGAAACGGCAAAGGGAGACCTTATATTAGTTATCTTCGTTGCGATTCTGTCGGCGAATTACATTTATCATTATGTTACTTCCTCACTGATCACTCATATATTTGTTCAGGCTCTTGCACCGAGTGTTCTAACTCGGGACAGTGTCATTTCATGAACAGCGGGTTTCACTTTCAATTGCTTTATCACAGTTTAAGAAGCGCTGCGGGAACGATGCTGCACCAAGAGGACAGCCAATGTGGTTATAATGATTATGTCGTTCACTCTATCGGCCAATTTCAACAACCCAAATTAGCATCTCCTATCATCTGGCATACACCATACAACAGCTCTCATGTATGTTGCAAATGATGAGTATGTGGGCCTACGCGTGTATCTATGGCCTTCTGTATGCCACGTACAGACAAAAGCTAAAGAATGGAATGAAGTCTATGCTTACATTCAGTCGTCTGCTAAGCAGATAACGCGCGATTCCTATTGCACATTGGTGGAGTACAGAAGCAAATGTTGTAAACATGGGATTATTGAGACTGAAATAAGCATTTCCGCCCAACAGTCAAGACCCTGAGTTAGTCTAATATCATACCGCTTGCCAGCTGAACCTAGTCCAACCATATAACTGTCAAATGTGGGTTAATCATTTCAGTTTTACTTATCTCCACCCGTTCTGCAGTTCAATTCATAATTCCACCATTTTTCTCTGAGAATCCTTTCTTTGTTAGGATGTTAAGTCGTAGTATTGACACATTTTAGGGCACAACTGTAAGCTAAACGCGCCATATTTCCCGTCCCTTTCCATGGTAAATGTATTAATGCATGAAGGCATCTGTTTGACCATTGGATCCATTTATATTCGCCGAGAGTTGTACATTTGTTTAGTTAGGATGGGAACATGGAGCAAACTACAAAGTATTGTCGATATTATTTCTTATGCCTTATGCCTTACCTAGTAGCATTACTGGGTTGGTAGACGTTTATTAAAGGGACGATTGGGCGTTTTTTTTTTTGAGGTTGCAGAGGGATGTAGCAGGACATATAGCCTGGACTTGAGGTAATGTCCGATGTAGGTAAGTGGAATATTTCCTTTGAGACGTGAATTGATGGAGGTATACTAGATGATGAGAGGCATTGAGAGAATGTATAGCCATTGCAAAATGGCCAATATAAGAGGGCATTATTTTCAGGTGATTGGAAGTAAGTATAGCCGTGTGTGTCAGTGGAAAACAGTTTTTAGATTGGTGGGTGTGTGCAACATCCTGCTAGGGGCGGTGAATAAGGTAGATACGGTAGGAGTGTTTATCAAAGTCTCTACATGCAAATAAATGTCAGCAAAATGGATGTCTATGCAGTAGTAATCGGTTACATTGCTGTAATGATTTTTCTTTCAGTTGTTTGCGATTTTTCTGAAGAAGGAAAATCGGAGCATGGACATTTGTGTTGTCTTTCCCGTTTTACTTTTAAATCTAATATATATTTTTTAATTTCATTTGCCCATGAGTAATCCATGATAAACTGTTGGAAATGTGATGGCCTTTCTTCTGGGTGCGAGTTTACCAAATTCTGACAGAATTGATCATTGGGGAAATTAGTGATTAGTGTTCATTTAAATAAGGAATTTACTTGTAGATGTGGTATTTTGGGATCGGTATAATTCGGAAACAATCTGTTGCACAAGATTTCTAGCATATTAGTATTAAATTTCGAGTTATAGAAAATTGATTTTATGGAGGCACTGTGTTTGTCGTCTAAAATGCTAATAAGCAGAGAAGATTCCTCTCAATTAGTTTATCGGCGTGTAGTTGTAATATCATAATGACATTTATGAAATATTATTGTTGCCGTCAGTTATACAAGAAACTTTAGCCTTTCAGCTTGGAATTAATGAGATGCTGAGACGATTAGATTCCAGCTACAGAATGCGAGATCTTTTTACTCTGTTTTTGCATAATCTCATAAATTAATCCAAACCTGATTGCGCCATAATATCGTAAAATGTGTGGATATTTAAATGCGTGTTCGGAATGAAATGTGACAGATTACGTTTCGGCTGCTGAGAAATGTGTCAGTGACACTCCACGTTCCGAAAAGCGAGTATTTCGCTTCTCACGACGATGTGACACCCACATGCGCTGCCAAGACACATCTGTAAAGAACTTTCTATATATAGGGCAATTGAGCAGAAATCACATAGAACCTATCAGATCCTTCCACCCTATTTGTATTGTCAGACACACAGATTAGATCGGGGGAATCAGATTCAGATTCAGTTTATTGTCATTTATAAACCACAAATGCAATGCAGTTAAAAAATGAGACAACGTTCTCCGGAATGATATCACGATTAAGCACAACACAGACCACACAAGAAAAAACACATAACGTTTGGTAATCCCCAATCCAGAGTCCGGAGAGGCTGCTGCGTATCGATATCGCACTACCATCTTAGCACGTTCCCCGGAAAGGAACTACAAACCCATCAGACAAAACTAAAGCTACAAGACCTGCTCAAAACCACATAGTTACATATAGTTATAGTTAACATATAGTTGCAACAGTGCAGACAATGCCATAATTGATAAAAGACTAACTGACAAGACCATATAATTATAACACATTGTTTCAACAGTGCAAAGCAATACCGTAATCTAATAAAGAGCTTTCCATGGCACGGTTTAAAAGAAAGTCTCAAAGTCCCGACAGCCCATCATCTCACGCAGATGGTAGAAGGAAGAAAAACTCTTCCTGTCATGAACCTCCAGCGCAGCAGCTTGCTGATGCAGTGAATCAGTGTGAATATTCGGTAAATTCAGACAGAGTTATGGTGGGGAGCGGATAGATTTATATTTCACTCAGAATCCATTGTTTATTCCCGTAATGCAAACGGCATTTTTGCAGTTGTATTATTTTCATTTAATGTTTTGTGTATGTTGCATTTTTTTTTAAATTTGTATTTCATTTGTCAAAATTTACAAGATACATGAAATACTAGAATTTTTATTAAGTCTGAAGCCAAGGTATGGCTAATAGCGGACGTGTATAAGTACGTAGAGTTGGTTGTCATATTTTCCTTACTGGATTAACGACTCTTTGTAGGCAAATGGATAATAATCGCGAGAACAAAGCGGTCTGGAATGACGATAACTTCTGTCTGCATTACTTTTATTATTGTAATAAACACTATCGAATTAACTGATCAAACTGAGCTGTCTATGTGATCCCCTCATACTCATCTATTATCAACCAATCCTGTCTTTACTCAGAAAATGCCTCTGTCATGGCAGGAATTGGCCCAGTAAACCACGTTCCACTTCCTCGTGACCGAGGTGACATTTCATCCATTCTTTCCCAGTTCAAGACACAATGGAATTCAGACCCACATGCCATTCAGACTCTGTACACAAATACTCTGCCAGAGAGATCCAAGTCCACTTCGAATCGCTACACCTTTTTTTTTTAAATCTTTTCCGAAGTCTATCCCATTTCAGTTCATAATGTATTTTGCTTCTGGAACCAAAATAACTCACTTCACATTTCTTCGACGTTGGACTGTATGAACTCTAATTTTCCACACAGTACCTTCTCCAAACCAATTTCGAGATTGATTTCATCTTACTTATAACTCAGTTACACAATACCCTGTCCCCCGTTGAATCTACTGCTCAGGCTACTTTCGTTAGTAAGATCTGAGATGTTAGATGAGTATTGCAAATGACAGATGGTAGACACTGAACACTGCATTCTTCCACTGGCCACATCCTCAACAATAAGTCATCCGTAACATTCTCATATGTTCAGCTAATTCAGTTGAACATATTTTATCCCCTGTCTTCAATTCTAGGATCAAAGTGAAGCTCGCAAATAACTTCCAAAAGTTAAACTATGAATTATCTGGTTATCATGATGTTATTCTTGTTGACCAATGTATCCCGGAAAATGTTCAATGTGAATGTTTAGCAGTCTTACTGACAGGGGATGATATTCCAAATGCGGCTCCGGCGTACAAAGCAATGTTGTCTCTCACTATCACAGATCGCTATTTATGATAATGTTTTCATTTTGGAGCGGGAGAAGCAGTGATTTACCCGGCACCAGAGAATTTTTTTTTTGTTGGAAAATTTCGCCCCATTCTGTCAGCAACTCAAATGCGCAGCGCGATTTAAATAAGCTATTCCACTTAGTAAACAAGGTCTTCATTTAGATTTCACCTATTAAATCACCGATTAAATCACATTAGAGACAGCCAACTGAACAAACATTCCAGGTAAACAATTGTTAACAGTTCTGGCATTGTGTAATGAAAATCGCTCTCCTAGAAAACACAAAAAATGTTTAATTTTGTTGGCCTACACTGTCAAAGGGGAATAGAATCATACAGCCCATAAGCAGGCCCTTTGGCACATCTTGTGTTGACATCCGTCTGTCTGGAAAGGCAATGGGTGATGATGATCATCATCATAAGTCTGGGCGGAATGTATGGAGATCCTGAGATTCCCAATCGTCAGGATTCCCCTCCCGGCCTGAATAATGTAGTTCAAAAGAAAGTTTATGAAGCAATATGTGTTGAGCCAGCTCGGCAGCAGAGCCTCCGTAAGAATGTTCAATGTCGTTCAGCCTCCTTAGGAGCTCCACTATGGTTTGGCTCTCTGCGTTTACTGCCGCAGCCTTCGTCTCTACCGAGACTCCGCTCAAGGCGGCGTAGCTATTTACCTATAGCTGGGGATCTGCTTCACCAGTACCAGGGCGTGTCCACACACCTGCGTGGTCCTGCGTGCCACGTCTGCATGGCTTAGAACTCCTCCCTGTCCTCTGTAAGGAGTCAGTGAGGAGTTCAGTTCCGTGTGTCACCAGCTCGGAGGCTGTTGGAGAGGCTATGTACTGGCAGGGAGCGATTTACAGATTCAACTCTTCTTTACGCAAAACTGCTAGCCAGAGTTTAAGCTGAACGTAAGAGCGACAAACACTACCCACTACACTACCACACTAGACGCGTCACAGGGACCATTTTGACAGAACAGGGAGGGCTATGGACCCCGGTGCAGGTCGATGACACATCTAGTCCATGCCGAAACCATATATACTCTCTACTTCAATCGGCCTGCACCAGGGCCATCGCCCTCCATGTTGTACATTCTTCCTGCACAGAGTTTGCACATTTCAAGTTAAACAATTGCATGTCTCCATATTTGTACAACGTGCACTATCATCCTCAAATAATTAACAGTAGGCGCAGCATGTTGAGGATTTCTTTATGTTATGGAAAGGCATGTAGTTTGGCTGCTAATTGCGAGAATATTTTTCATAAAAGGGGAATGTTCACGCCTCTTTGCTTTTGTTTGGTTTGGTGCCACGACAGCGGCGAATGTGGACGAGAAACAACTTAACAAATAGTTGGTATAGTTATATTACCGAAGGGCACCACCACACACACAATGACATGAGGGTCATTTGTGATTAATTAAAAGAGTCACTTTCATGAAACCGCTGAAACAAATGGACATATTAAATGCTAGAATTTCCGTCATAGAAATGCACTGGGATTTCTCCCAGTGACATACCAGCCCATCTTCCTTCTCACCATTGACATTTTGTGCCATTTCTTGAAGTTGTGTTATTTTCATTCATTGTTTTGTGTATGTTTCGTTTTTTAAAAATTTTTTTTTCATTTTTCAAAATTTGCAAGACACATAAACTACTAGAAATTTTATTAAGTCTGAAGCCAAGGTACGGCTAATAGCGGACGTGTGTAAGTACGTGGAGCTGGATGTCATATTTTCCTTACTGGATTAAAGACGCTTAGCAGACAAATGGATAAAAATCGCGAGAACAAAGTGGCCTGAAATGACAATAACTTCTGTCCGCACCTGTCCCTGTGTGAAGGATAAATGGCATATAGCGTACTGTGTTGGAGGCTGAATCTTGACAAAAACTTGAGACTTTACAACAACAACATGGCAGCTCTTCTGGTGAACTAATTGCCTTTAGTTAAACTGTTTGATTCGATCGCATATCAACAAATGAGAACTCGTGTTTTATATCGGTCAGAATATTTCTTACCTCTGGTGGAGAAGCGTAAAGCGGGGCAAAAGGGCCCTGTGGCATTTGTGTGGGCCATGTCCCTGTATAGTGGATGCAATGGATTACAGAAGCGTTGTTGAACTTCAACCGCACCATCAACCTCAGAAGACGATGCAGACGGGAACAGATCAGTGGTCTCTGCTCCAGTCATGCTGGTTTCATGTCATTTATGAAACAAGAAATTCAATCATGTTTGCAATCCACTGTGTAATTCATCGCCAAATCTTGCAGCAAAAAGCTCCAGCCAGCATATTTCTCAAGCATGCCTGTTGTAATATCTGCATTCAACAAAATTAAAGCTCACCCATTAGATAGCCAGTCACATCAAGATAACGATGAAGAGTATGCAAGCTTGCCTCCTCACACTGAAGTGAGTCAGGTGTCAAATGGCTGCTGCTTAAAACATTTATTTCACTTTTTTGATACTGTGCTCAAAATGGACAAGAGTGTTGGAAACAACATTGATCTTATACGTCGAGATGTGGCATACTTAACCGATCCGTATGACACAACCAATGTTCTAAATCTGAAACTGCTAGGCGAGAATTACAATTTATCCAGAAAAAAAAGTGGCGTACCTATTTCTTCGCAAAATTGGAAATCAGCAAGACTTTGAGAGACGAATGTTCCCAAGTTTCCCTGTGAAAGTGGCGGTCTGTTTCACAGATGGTAATTTGAAAGAGCACTGCTTATTCCTGCAATCACTGAAAGAGGAGTTTTCAGAATCAGTTCAAAGATCTGAACGATATGAAAATTTCGGAATGCGTAACTAACTTATTTATTTGCAAGGAGGAAGAAGACGAAGAGAACTTGTAAAAAGAATTATCGACATTCAAAATGATGAACTAACAAAAACGCTTTTCAAAAATGTTGGCTTTTGTGGTATTTGTGTGCACTGTCATAGGAAGTTTTGCTGGTCTTTGGAGAAGTTCCAATCCGTCTTTCACTGCATATCCATCCTCCTAACTTGTTGGAAGAGGCATTTGTACACTGAACTCCATACTCACGAAAACACAAGCTGTTCGAATATTTAAGGCTTTTGTTGTCACAATTTGAAACTGATTTTTCAACTCTTATTTTAAAAAAGAACACGCTTATATCCTTAAAATCTTTTGAGTTAGTTTTAACGACAAACAAAAATTTAAACAGAATTACTTTTCACGTATTTTTAAAAAATATTTTTTATTCAATTTTCAAATTAATTACATAGAATAATATCTACCCTCTCCCCCTCTTTGACCTTAAAACAGGAAAAAAAGAAAGAAAGAAGAAAGAAAGCGAGACTGCCTGGATATCGGAAGGTCTCCACATGCTCCATGGGATTCAAAATAAATTTAATATATGTATTGGTTTCTTTCCTCAGAGGACCAACATCTTTATCATCGGTGCAACTATATATGCAATCCTATCTTTGATAAATAAGGGCGCCAAAACTCAAAAATTTTTCAAGTGGAATACAGCTAAATAATTCATTATTCCAACGATCCATACTTAAATACCAATCTGATTTCCAAATAACTGCAATAGCCTTTTTGGCTACTGCCAATGCAATTTTTATAAATTCTTTCTGATATTTATTCAATTTAAGTTTCGGTTTTTTCTCTTCAATGTCACCTAATAAAAATAATATTGGATTATGTGGAAGTTGTGTTCCAATAATTTTTTTCCAATAAAACTCTTAAATTTATCCAAAAAGGTTGAATTTTGAAACAAGACCAAGTAGAATGTAAGAAAGTACCAATTTCTTGATTACATCGAAAACATTGATCAGATAAGTTTGGGTTTAATCTATTTATTTTTGCTGAGTAATATATAATTGATGTAAAAATTATATTGTACTAATCTGAGTCGAACATTTATTGTATTTGTCATACTGTCAAGACATAGTCTTGACCAACTTGTTTCATCAATATTAATATTCAAATCCGTTTCCCATTTTTGTCTTGACTTATGGATTCCTTGTTTAAATGTCTGCTTTTGAATCAGATTATACATAAAAGAAATATTTTTTAAATTTTTCCTTTTTGAATTAAAGTTTCAATTTCATTAGATTTCGGCAATAACATTGTTTGACTCAGTTTATCTCTGAAGTAAGCCCTTAATTGAAAATGACTAAAAAGTCTTAATTAATATTTTATACTTCTTTTTTATTGTTCAAATGACATCAATATACCTCCTTCATACAGTCTCCTATACATCTAATCCCTTTTTGGTACCAATTATATAAAAGTTGATTATCCATTGTAAAAGGAATAAGTCTATTTTGAATCAGAGGTCTCCTTGCTAATAAAGATTTCTTTATTTCATCATCAACATTTATCTTATTCCATAAATCAATCAAATGTTTTAATATAGGAGATTCTTTCATTTCCTGTATCCACTTAGGTTCCCATTTATATATAAAGTCTTTTGATGTATTTTCTCCTATCTTATCTAATTCTATTCTAATCCATGCCTATTTTTCTTTGTCCAAAAAAATGTAATAAATCTAAGTTGATTTGTTTTATAATAATTCTTAAAATTTGGAAGTCGTAACCCTCCTAAGTAAAATTTCCATGTCAACTTTTCCAACGATTTTCTTGAAATTTATCTTTCCAAAGAAATTTCCTCACACATTTATTTAACTCTTGAAAAAAACCCTCCTGTGGCAATTGTATTGGTAGTGTTTAAAATAGATACTGTAATCTAAGAAATATATTCATTTTACAGCATTAACTCTACCCATTAATGTTATTGGTAACACCATACATTTATCAAGATCTTCTTGAATTTTTTTCCAATAATGATAAATAATTTAATTTATATAAATTCTTTATATCATTATCAACTCTTATACCTAAATACTTTATACCATTTATCGGCCATCTAAATTGAGTTGCTAATCGACATTGACTATAGTCTCCTTTAGTAAGAGGTAACATTTCATTTTTATCCCAGTTTATTTTATACCCTGATACTTCCCCATATTCTTCCAGTCCAGAAGATAATTTACGCAACGAATGCAATAGGTTTGTTAAATAGATCAAAATATCATCAGCAAATAAATTAATCTTATATTCCTCCCGATTAACTCTAAAACCCTTAATATCTGAATCAGTTCTAATTAATTCAGCTAATGGTTTTATCGCCAATACAAATAAAGCAGGTGATAATGGACCACCTTTTCTAGTTGACCTTTTTTAACTGGAATGGTGTTGAAATTTGGCCATTGTCACTACTTTAGCGTTGGGATTAGTATTTAAGGTTTTAATCCAGTTTATAAAATGTACTCCTAACCCATATTTTTCTAATACTTTAAATAAAAAATCCCATTCCACTCTATCAAATGCTTTTTTTGCATCCAAAGCTACTGCCACACTCATTTCCTCCCTCTTTTGTGCCAAATGAATTTTCCCAAGTAACCGAGTTACATTATCTGCCGATTGTCTATTTTTAATAAATCCTGTTTGATCCATATGTATTAATTTTGGTAAATATTTAGATATTCTATTAGATAAATTTTTTGCTGTTATTTTATAATCCGTTTTCAACAATGAAATAGATATGATACTGGTATCAATATGATACTGGTTTTAAGGCATCTTTATCTGTTTTTGGCAATACTGTTAAAATCGCTGTCGAAAAAAGATTCTGGAAGTTTATGTGTTCTTTCCGCTTGACATATTAGCTCCATAAAAGGAGAAATTAGTAAATCTTTAAACTTTTTGTAAAATTCTGACGGAAAGCCATCTTCTCCTGGAGACTTATTACTCTGAAGTGATGCTAAAGCTTCTTCAACCTCTTTTAATGTTAAAGGCATATCTAATTCCTTCTGTTCTTCCGAATTCAATTTTGGAAGAGTTACTTGTGATAAAAATCTTTCTATCTCATTAACATCATCTAGTGATTCCAATTGATATAACTCAGAGTAAAAGCTTTTAAATGTTTCGTTAATTTCTAAAGGTTTATAAGTAATTTTATTTGCACTTGTTCTAATTGCATTTATCCTTTTGGAAGCCTGTTCTGTTTTCAACTGCCAGGCAAGAATCTTGTGTGATCTCTCACCTAATTAAAAATTCCTCTGCTTAGTTCTCACAATTGCTTTTTCTGTTCGATATGTCTGAAGTGTATTATACTGTAGCTTCTTATTGACAAGTTGTTTTCATTTTTCTTCTGTCATATGCCTTTGAGATTCTTTTTCTAATTTTGTAATCTCTTTTTCCAGTTGGTTTGGTTCTACCATATATTCCTTCTTAATTTTAGAAGTATAACTTATTATCTGACCCTTCAAATATGCTTCCATCGCTTCCCATAATACAAATTTGTCATCAACTAAATAAAAGCTTGATTCCAAAAAAATGAATCTGTTTTTTCATAAAATCACATAAATCTTGACGTTTTAATGATATTGAATTAAATCCCCATCTACAAGTCGATTCCTCTTTATCCATCATCATTGTCATTATTAAAGGAGAATGATCAGACAATATTCTCGCTTTATAATCCATATTTTTCACTCTATCCTGAATATTCGTTGGTAGTAAAAAATCTATACTTCAGTAAGTTTTATGTCTGTTTCAATAGAACGAATAATCTCTTTCTCTTGGATTGATTCTTCTCCATATATCAATCAAATTTAAATCTTTCATCAATGATAAAGTTAATTTTACTACTTTCGATTTTGTAGCAGCCTTGGTTGATCTATCTAAAACTGAGTCTAGACAAATGTTAAAGTCTCTACCTATTAATATTTTATCATGTGCATCAGCCAAATTCAAAAAGTCCTCTTATATAAATTTTGCATTATTTTCATTTGGTGCTTAAATACTCTCGAGAGTCCAGAATTCCGAAAAAAGTTGGCAATGTATAATCGCATATCTCCCTATGGAATCAGTTATTACATTTTGTATTTTAATTGGTAACGTTTTATTAACCAAAATTGCAACTCCCCTCGCTTTTGAATTAAATGAAGCTGCAGTAACACTTCCCAACCAATCTCTCTTTAATTTCTGATGTTCTATCTCTGTTAATTGTGTTTCCTACAAGCAGGCTATATCTATCTTCAATTTCTTAATATATGTTAAAAAAAATTTTTTTCTTTTCACCGGTCCTTTAAGCCTATTAACACTAAAACTCAAAAAATTCAGTAAGTTAGTCATTATTTTTTAACAAGATTACTCCAATCTATAACATTACTTAACATCACAACTCTCATAGTTCCTTGGGGAATCTCTTTAAAATTCTCCATGTTGCTACGTGTCTACCCCCAATCATCCAGGCAAAGAGAAAGAAATAAAAGATAGATTATAAAGAAAAGAATAATAAAATACCCCCCTACTAATGTTGCGAGTAAAAAAAGCACAACATTACCCCCCCCCCCCCATTTTGCGGGCCATGGCTACCACCATGATTACACACATGAATCCCATAGCAACCGATCAGGAGCTCTTCCAGTTCCCCCGTAACAAAAAAAAAGACATAACACACACACACACACACACACACACACACACACACACACACACACACACACACACACACACACACACACACACACACACACACACACACACACACACACACACATCACTACTCCTGACTAATATTCCTCAAACTTTTACGTTTCTTCCCCTCTATCATATAATTAAGAATATATTTATATATTCTTCCACCCTTAAAGGTCCACCAAGTCTATTCAATATCCCAGTCTTCATCTTTAATCCATCTCGCTACACTAGATTTCTTCCTGTATCTAGCGAATATTCAAAGATTCTTGTACAAACTCCTCCGCCTTTCGATAATCAGTAAAAAAAAAAATTCCGTCAGCCAAAAAAATCTTCAACGTTGCAGGATGGCGCAATATAAATTGATAACCATTTTCCCATAGGACTTTTTTCACTGGTTGAAATCCTTCCTTCTCTTCAAAAGTTCATAACTTATGTCAGGGTAGAAAAATACCTCTGTTCCCTTCTATCATCAATGGCCCGTTTCTCTTTTTGGCAGCTTGGGCAACCGCCTTCAGAATAATTTCTTGGTCTTGATATCTTTAACATTTTATTAAAATTGATCGCGGAATTTGGTCGTGTTGTGGTTTTGGCCTTAAATCTCTATGTGCCCTTTGAATTTCAATTGACCGATTTCCCTCTTCCATTTGCAGAATTTCCGGGATCCATGTTTTTTTTTACTGTTAATCTCTTCTTGATCTTCTTCCTCCTTTTCATCATCTGTTGACTCCGGGGAATCTGATTCTAACTCCAAATTATTCTTACTTTCAGTGCAGTCGGTGCTTATAGTTCGGCTTGTACCGATTTGTGCATGCCCTCTTCTTTACGCATGTG
This sequence comes from Hemitrygon akajei, assembly GCF_048418815.1. NCBI lineage: Eukaryota > Metazoa > Chordata > Chondrichthyes > Myliobatiformes > Dasyatidae > Hemitrygon > Hemitrygon akajei. The sequence continues at coordinate 73,578,047 of NC_133125.1, forward strand.
CAATTCCCGCTTCTTCTTCCTAGAGATTACTGCCGTTGCCGCTGTCTCCTGTTCTTCAACGCCGGAGACAAAGAGTGCCTCCTCGAAAGGAGATCCAACCTGAGCACCAGGTTCCATCGTAGTAATAGGACCTTTTTTCTCCCCATCTTGCGGTTGCGTCAAAGCAGTAGTCTTCTTCTGTTTCTGTTTATAAGACATATCTTAAAATAATCTTGACTAGTTTATGTAGTTTCCAAAAAATATTTATTAACTTTTCTTCATTTAACTGTACTGATTTTTTACGGGAGAGCTGGATTTCCACGTCTCGATCCTACGTCATCACGTGACGTCCCCCCCACCTTTTCACGTATTAGGATGTGCCAGACATGACTTTATACTAATTGGGGCGCCGGAAAAAAATATTGTGTGTCTGTGGGCCTTGGCAATTATGAAGGTGCTTTAGGGGGCGTTATTAAGTATGCCAGCGTTTTACGGGTGATTGGGTTGGTACAAAAATTGCGAAAAACTGACTTAGTTAAGACCATACAAACATGAATATTAGGAACAGATGTCGGACATCTGGCCCATAGAGCCTGATCCGCTCTTTAGTAAGATTATGGCTGATCAAACAATGGACTCCTCTCCACCTACAATAATCCCAATAATCATGCAAATGCCTTTCTGAATTAATATATTAACCTTGGAAAGGGACAGGATATATGCTCCGCTTAGGTTTCAGTGATGCCCGGAAATATGGAAACACTACGATTTAACATGTTAACAAGGAATGGATTTTCACATAAATGATGGTGAATATATGAAACCAAATGCCAGTATAGGTAGCGATAAGCAAAATTTCAATGATTAACAAACATTTGGACAGTTACATAATGTTAGCTGGAAGTGGCTGACAAGCAGGCATGAGATGAGCGCAGATAGGAGTCTTGGCGGAAAAGACCCGTTGGGCGAAAGTGTTTATGATAGTCTTGATAAACCCATGAATATTTGATTCATGAACAAACGCACTAATATTTCACAACATTTGTTTCCAATTTCTGCCAACGTGCAATAGGAGTCGCGCGTTATCTGCAACCAGAAAACTAAGTGTAAACATATGCTTCATTCCATTCTTCAGCTCTTCTCTGAACTTTCCCTACATTAGTACAAAGATACAAGTGTTGGTTGACATACTCATCATTTGCAACATACCAGCTGCTGTTTGGTAGATGCCAGATGAAAAAAATACTAACTACGGTTGTTGAAATTGGCTGATAGAGCGAAGGACATAATCATTATAACCACAGTGGCTCTTCTCTTGGTGCAGTATCGTTCCCGCAGCGGTTGTCAAAAAAAAACTGCGATAGAGCAATTGCAAGTGAAACCCGCTATCAGTCAAATGACACTGTCTCTATTTAGATGCTAAGTGTAAACATGAGTAATCAGCAATAAATTAGTGTAACACCCTGGGAAAGGGTTCACTGCTAATGTAATGGTCTTTCTGTAAAAACATTGTTAGCGTTATGGCTAGAGATAACGGGTGACTTGGAATGTGAGACGCCCAAGGACGAGATGGTGTTTTCGCGCCGTGTGCTCGGCAGGATATAAAGAGAGAAGACGCCGAAACGGAGCCGTTATCCAATGAAAGCCGTGGAGATCGAAGAAGGATCGGCGAAGGGGAAAACGTGAGCTCCAACTTGGGCACATTAAACAGTTTCATTAAAATGGTCCTTTTCTTGTTTCTTTTTTTTTGTGGTTTCTCCTCATTAACCGCGTAGTCAAATTAAGAATTATAAAGGTAAATAATTTAATTGCATGCGCAGTACTGTCTTTTCGTGGTACTGATTTGTAACAAATCACGCAGCGTCCACACAAACAAGGGTTTTCGGGGTGGAGTCGCATCTCAACCTCACCCGCTTGGCAGGGAAAGAGATCGTCTTCCCTTGACTTAGGAGACCAACATAACCTAATGGTTACCATTGTGGGGGGCTCGTCCGCGATTGAGTTCAGTGGATGCTGTCTGATGCTGCATTGAACCAATGGGTTTAATTCTGTGCTAAACTATTGTCAAGTAAAATGATTACGATACTTGGGTATCGATGCTGCCGGGGTTGAGCGGTTGTATGAATCCACGGGGTTACTGACAATGAATGCGTGCGTATTGAGTGGGACAGATGAATGAGTGGAATAGAGTGGATTTTGATGAATTGTTAATTCGACCTTTAAGTACAGTTAAAGCTGTAGTGAAAGTTACGATTGTGGGGTGGAAATCTGATAAAATAATAGGCACAGACTTAGTTTTAGTTCAGACCAGTGCTGACATAACGACAGTGGAAATGGCTGGTTATATTGGGCCCCAGGAGAGGAGGTGGGGGCCGTGGACTGTCTACACTTTCTGCAGAAATTAGATTGTAGGGGAGTGGGACGAATTGCAAGTCCAGTCTCCAAAGACAGGGTTCTCTTGTGTCTGCGTAGCGAAGCGAAGCGGTAGTATGAATTGGAAAGTCTTATTACACCCCCCCCCCCCCCACCTCCAGCGAGGAGTGCGTTGGGTTAACTCGCCGGTAAATAAATGAAAAAATGCCCAGGTTCAAGATCCCAGTTCAGGTAGGCTCCGTCTGCTCTCAGGAACGAAGCCCACCGCTAAAGGGGAAGAGGAGTATAAGACTTGGGCGTGGAAGACCTCTCAGTTGTCAGATGAGTGGCAGTGCTATAATAACTTGAAACGACAGGGATTGGCTGAAATTTTGAGCGAACGGGCAGGCTGCCGACCTAGTGAGAGCTGTAAAACTCACAATCCCACTGCCACTTCTGCGTCGTAAATGCAAGCACTAGAAAAACCATGACCAGGTTTTGGAGCCTGTGTCAGGAGTAGGTGGAGAAGCTTTCAGCCTACATTTTTTTCGGCTGGAGAGGTAGCTAAATTGCCTGCGGCGTAGAGCGGCCATTTAGATGGCTGATTTGGATCAGCTGAGCATGGACCAAAGCGCCAGGCTTCCAGTCCCAGAACGTGATCCCTTGTTGGTCTCCGATTGTCTCGGAAGACGCGCCACACTCCCTCGTTTGTTGAACTGACCAGAGAAGTACGAGAGGAAGAGAATGCATAGGAGGCTCCTCCGTCAGTAGGGCAGAGTAATCGCTAGTGGTGCCCTTCGTTAATTTGACCTCCGATAGTATGCCGAGGGGAGTGTTAGAGCAGATTGTTACAGAGTTGTTGAGAACTGAGATGTGCCGGTTGTTATCAGTGGGTGTGCCTCTCCCCCCCCCCCCCCCCCCCCATGATGAAGATGATATGGAGACGGCTTCTCTAAGGGGTCAGATTATGCAGAGGGCTGCTAGTAGCCAGAGTCCCGCAAGAAAGGGAGCGACCAGTATCGTCTGTTGTAACTGTGGTGAAGAAATATACTTTAGGTGGGAGTTTGAACGACGGGAAACGCCTCAGAGAGAGAGAGCAGCCGGGTCCCTAAGCAGAGAAAGATATTGAGAAAACTCCGAAGAGACCCATTGAGGGTCCACCCTGGCATATCGGGTGGAGCACATTCCCAGCAATTTATTAAAAAAAAACATATTCCAGTGTATCGCTACAGATAGATGGTATTTCTGTCAGAGTCATACTTGACACGGTGTTGCAGGTCACTTCGCTGCACCGTTGATGTCTTGTTTTTGCCCTAATGAATTATCTCTTGCATTCCTGTACTTAACTGGATGGCAACTGCGCCTCCTCATTTTACTGTATCATCGCCTGAATATCTCTCGATACCAAAGTACACTGATCTTGTAAGATTTTCCCTTTATGTTAACGGGAATATACAGATTTTCTACTCGTTGTATTTCACTTTTGTAAACCTCCTACTGAACAAGCATCCCTTTGACAGGAAACCGCCTTCTCCAGTCCACACATAGCAGAACCCTTCTGAATCCAGAGAAGTTCGTCTTACATCATAACCTTCGCATAATTATCTTTACGCTAATGGAGTTATGATCGCTTAATCCATCGTGTTTCCCTAAATACACTTCAGTCACCTGCCCTGTCACTTTCGTTAAGAGCAGTGACGGTATTGCACTTTCTCTGGGAGGGACCTGGATATGTTGGCAAAAGAAACTGTCTTGAACACACACGATAAACTACCTCATCAAATCCCTCTACATTATAGGACTTTCAGACAATACTTGGACAGTTAATAATCATATGTTATTTATTTATTGAAACCGCCTGCTATCTGTCTACATTTTTTTTCTAAATTAGTTGTTTTTCAGAACTTTGCTTGTAGCCTTGACATCTCTGTCCCTTAACGCCACTCTAATTGCTAAATTGTCATTCTCATTCCTACCCACCTGCATTATGTATTTAAACCCCCAGTCAGAGCAGCACTGGTAAACATCTCCCTGCATAATTTTCGCCTCTAGTTCAGGTTCAAACATTTCTGTTTGTACAGATCCTAGCCCTTCCTGGAGGACAGACCAGTGCATCATCTCTTTAGCGACATGTTAAACCGCACGTTCTCCTTTTTCCACTAGCACGAGACACCGGTAATATCCCTGAGATCACTATTCGGGGAGTTCTGTTGTTTAACTTTTGATCTAATTCCCTGATCTCGCTTTGCAGGACCTCGTCACCCTTCCTGCCTTTGTCATTGATATCAATGCAGACCACATCTTTTGGCTTCACATGCTTTTCCTGAAGACGAAGTTTTAAGCTGGATGTAGGAAAACATGATGTTATCTTGTAGAAACATTCCAAACGAGACCGTTCTTGTGGAAAACGGAACACCTCTCAGGAATCATAGGGGTAATTTATGCTTGGAGCCAAAAGATGTAGGTGAGGTACGGAAGAAACACTATTTTAAACTTATTTATTATTTATAATGAGTGACATAGCCTATTTACCACGTCTACCTCATATAACTACATATTCATTCCTTTGAAATTGCCACTATTTAGGTTGAGGAAATTGATTCTAGACTGGGTGTTCATCTCCAAACTGTTCCATGTCCTCTCCATGTTATGATCACTTTTTACGTAGGAGTCTTTCAACATAAGGCCTTTTAATAATTCTACTTCATTGCATAGAAACACGGCCTGTTCTTGGAAAGGTTCTGTGACACGGTACTGTAAGGAACAGATCCCGGGGCAACTGGAAATCACTCCGATCCATTTCTTCTTTTCCCCTGCTGTTCATTATTTCCACACAGCATAATTTTCCATCACTGTGCCTACCTTTCAAAATAAAGTTTAATATCAGAGACATACGTTGTCAAATTTGTTGTTCTGTGGCAGAAGTACATTGCAATACATAGTGATAAAAGCTATAAATTACGATTCGTTTTGATAACAAAATGTTAATTAACTCGTACAAAAATTGAGAATGCTACTGAGATAGTGTTGCTGGGTGCAAATATATGCCCCATCGCCACCATATGAAAAATACAGACATCCTTGTCTTCCTACTTTTATTTTGATGGGCATTGAGTCTAAAATGCCCTGTTCTTAGATAGTATCATAGTATCTGCAAAATGTTATTCAGAGATATATTATTTCCCAAATTACCCTTTTACCCTTAATATGCACACAGGGTGTTCTGGAAATCGCCTCTACCTGATTTGTTAATATGACCTAATGTCATTTTTCCACTTTGCTACAACTCGTACTTTTCTCGTGGAATTCACTTGCTCCCAACTGCTTACAACTGACACATCATCTCCTTTTTCCTGACCAAAGCCTTAGTATATCTCATCAACCAGGATTCCCTAATTCTACCAGCATTCCTTCAGAGTAACAGGAGTATACTCTCCTCTGATCTCTCACATTCTTATTTTTCGAAGACACCCATTTGTCAGACACCCCTTTACCTGCAAACACCCTCTCTAAGTCCTTTGGACCATGGAAGTGCCATTAAATGTGAGGGAAGTGAAATCACCTACAATCGCAAACCTAACATTTAAATCTATCTGCAGTCTCACTGAGTATTTGTTCCTCTAGTTCCTACTGTAATCAATTTCTATCAAAGTGATCATCACCATATTTGGCCTGCGTTCCATCCATACAGTCTTACCGGACGAGCCTTCAAGAATATCCTCTCGGAGCACCACCATGATATTCTCCCCATTTAACACTCAACTATTCCTTCACTTTTACCTCCACCTCTATCCTGCCTGTAACTTCTTATGCTGGAACATTGAGCTGCCAGACCGGCTGCGTTCTCAAGCATATTTATGTTATGAATTTCTCAGACCCATCAATAAATCCATTCTCTGAGTTCATCTGTCTTACCTGTCCAGCTTGTTACATTATATTCGGTATAGCTCCCACATTGTATATGTTCTTAAATATGTTATTTCGCCGTGTTGCGAGATTCTGTTTAACGCTGAGCTGTAATTAATAAACAGCAACAAGGCGCATGTATTGCTGTCATTAATGGTCCAGTGAAGTTCGAAGGAATTGAATCTGTTGTATTTCGTAAAGAGAGGATTTGTTGAATGCCGACGAGATGGCTTTTAGAGCAGCTTGTGCTTGAGCCTACTGCGAATGTATGTTGTGCAATAGCCCAGATAGTATTCGGGAGCTTAAGGGAAAGGAATCCTCAGGAATCAGTGATCATAATATGATTGAATCCATTCTGCAATTTGAGAGATGGAAGTATAATTATATGATCCAGTATCACAATGTGATTAATGGAAATACAGAAGATTGAGAGGGGAGCTTGTCCGAGTGGATTGGAAGGGAATATTGCCGAGGATGATGATAGAGCTGAGATCGATGAAATCTATGGAACAGCTCACAAGACGCAGTATAGCTATGTCCCGTGAGGAGGAAGATCTCAAATGGCAGCGGTAGGAAACCATGGCTGAAAAAGGAAGTGAATGACTTCATAGAGGCCAAGGAAAGAGCATACAGTGGCATGCAAAAGTTTGGACAATATTGGTCAGAATTTCTGTTACCGTGAGTACCTAGGCGTGTAAAAGATGACCTGATTACCAAAAGGCATAAAGTTAAAGAAGACAAATTACGTTAGTATTTTAATCAAAATTACTTTTTTATTATTTCCATATGTTAAAGTTTTCAAATAACAAAAAAGGAAAAAGGCCCGAAGCAAATGTTTGGGCACCCTGCATGGTCAGTACTTAGTAAAACCCCCTTTGGTAGGTATCGCAATTTGTAAACGCGTTCTGTAGCCAGCTGAGAGTGTTTCAATTCTTGTTTGGGGGATTTTCGCCCATTCTTCCATGCAAAAGTCTTCTAGTTTTGTGAAATTCTTGGACCGTCTTGCATGCACTGCTCTTTTGAGGTTTATCCACAGATTTTCGATGATGCTTACGTCGGGGGACTGTGAGGGCCATGGCAAAAACTTCAACTTGCGCCTCTTGAGGTAGTCCATTGTGGATTTTGAGGTGTGTTTAGGATCATTGTCCTGTTGTAGAAGCCATCCTCTTTTCATCTTCAGTTTTCTTTTTACAGACGGTGTGATGTTTACTTCCAGACATTGCTGGTATTTAATTGAATTCATTCTTCCTTCTACCAGTGAAATGTTTCACGTACCACTGGCTGCAAGACAAGCTGAAAGCACGATAGATCCATTCCGGTGCTTAGCAGTTGGAGTGGTGTTCTTTTCATGAAATTCTGCGCTTTTTTTTTCTCTCTAAACATGCCTTGCCGTATTGCGGCAAAAAGTTCTGTTTTAACTTCATCAGTACACAGGACTTGTTCCCAAAATGCAGCAAGGTTGTTTAGATGTTCATTTACAAACTTCTGACGCTACATTTTGTGGTGTGGACCCAGGAAAGGGTTTCTTCTGTTAAGTCTTCCATGAAGGTCATATTTGCTAAGGTGTCGCTGCATGGTAGAACATGCACGACCACTCTAGCGTCTGCTAAATCTTCCTGAAGGTCTTTTGCATTCAAACGGCAGTTTTGATATGCCTTTCTAGCAGTCCTACGAGCATGATTCTCGCAAAGATTTCTTGATCTTCCGGGCCTCAACTTGACCTATACCGTTGTATGGCCTACTGATATGCCCTTGGGCATCCTTTCGAACTGGAAAAATACAAGGGGTCATATAAATGCCGTCTTCTCTTTGTCGGCCTCACTCACGCGGATCTGGTAACGTCCATTCCTCAAGACCAGCACACTGAATCACTTCGCACTACTCAGGTAGGCCAGCGCGTCTTTGACCCTCTGGTCCATATACTGATCAGGGATGCTGCGCCTGTTCAGATTCCTATTGTCCACATAGATCCGTATCTTCCCATTTTTCCTTCAGGTCACTACTATTGTGCTTCTGGACAAGAAGCTGATTGTAGCTTCCTTCAACTTACACAGATATTTCCGAACGTCCTCCACCTCTGCAAGGGCCAGTCTCCGCGACCGATCTCTAAACAGAGTGTCCTCGGTCACCGGGATAGTGCAACGTGTGCTCTTGGAGCAACTCACATCAAAGTCGTCAGTGGAAAAGACACCTTCCAGCTTGAACATCTTCTCTACCAACCACCTCTAGCAAACCGCAGGAACGGGGAGTCCACGAAGCTGAAAGACTCAGCGTTCAACTTTCCCCCTGTTTCCTGTAGGTTCTCCTCGGCTTGTCTCACATTGACACTAGACATTACTGCCACCGTGAGCAGATGCGCCAGGGACATCTGCCGCTTAAAGATAACCTGCTTCCTAGTAGTATTCCTGACAATCATTACTATCGTGCTCTCCTGTACAACCGAGAGCTTCTGCAATTCGGATCTCTCCAGTACCCCAGCAGGAAGCCCCAACTCCCCATCGTGGTCTTCCGAAGAGCCCACTAGAAAGGCTTCGCCCTTAGCAACTCCGGGGAATTTGGGAGTCCCCATCATTCTCGCAACTTCCCCGGGCAGTACAACCACCGGCTCCCTCGTCTAAATTCCGTCTAACTACACAGTCCCTCGTCTAAATTCTGTATCCGGTCCAGTGCAACTACGCACTTCTTCAAGAGCAGGCCAAACTACCGGGTGCATGGACAATATTCCCAGAAAGCTCTTGTCAGCCCTCTTCTTGAAAGCCCCCATGAGCCTCCTCACAAGAGGGTTGATTCTCACACCAGAATTGAATCTCCGCCCTTCTCAACAGGGTCCCGACAAACCAGTGCCAATGTATCAAGGACATCAGACACTCCCACATCTGGCTCCCGAGAACTCCAACAAATAACCGTCGTACGAATATTCTCTAGTACTAAGCCCCCAGATCTCCAGTGCCCTGAACGGGGTGAATGGTAAATGCTTCTGATACCGTGTGTGAAACGAACGGTACAACAACCTAACACAACTGTTAATCCCGGCGGAGGAATTGTTGTATTTGAGGAAAGGGTTTGCAGTGCATTAATTTTCCGAGTTCCGCTTCACAAGGTGAACTGCTGGTTCAACACTGAAGGTACTCCGACATTCATTCAACCATAAGGACGGGATTGGAAAGTTAATGGGACATCAGGATTGAACGTACTGAATCCCAGTTATGGGTGAAAACGTCGTTTACTTATTTAAACAAAAGCTTGACAACTGGGATGAATTTCTATCTGAACAATTAAACACGTTCACTAGCGAAATTTCGGGAACCAGGTACAAGATGGGATAAAGCATTAGCAGCAGAGAGACAACAACTGGGTGGGTCAGAGAGAATGAAGGAAATAAATAAAGGTGGAGTAAACGAGAAAGATGAAAAACAGGGAATGAGCAAAAGATAATGAGGTAACTTGTTATGAATAAGGGAAATATGCAGAATGGAGCCACATACAGACACAGACACGGACACAGACATGTACAGAGAGAGGCATATACAGAAATAGACATGTACAGACACAGACATGCACACACAGAACATTGTACAACATGTTCATAATACTCTCGGTAGAATAGCCCAGCAGAAGCATGCTAGGTCCTTAACCTGTGGTCCATCGATCGAAAACATCCTCTGCTACATTTTCTTTTGACGGCAGCGTTTATTCATCCTTGTGTTTTAGAACACATGTGTATTACATTATGCATCTATAAAAGGAAATCGCATTTCAATTCAAATCGATCATTTATTCATAATTCTTTATTTTTTTTGTCTCTGTGGCTCAATCAGTGCCACAGAGTGTTAACCGAAAGGCTGGCGGTTCGAGCCCACACAGGGCTGCCATTATTCCAGCAGTTTTTTCTTTATCAGTCTCATACAAGAGGAAATGTATATTAGCATCTATGGAATAAAGTATACGGCCGAAACTTTCTGCATGATCATGATGCCGCCTGCCCTGCTGAATTTCTAACCATTTTGTGTGTGTTGTCTTGATTTCCAGCATCTGCATACTTTCTCGTTTGTGATTCGAATCCTGCACTGTGAAGTCTCTTCCATGGATGCCACTCTGAAGAAGTTTGAATCTTCCCTTTACCGGAAATTCAGATAAACCCTCTTTCACTGTTCCCCCTCTGTGATCTTAGCTTTTGTTACTGCTGGGTTTCAATGCCAGCTGGGAAACTCTGCGCTGTCCAGAGGCCGGCGCTCCCTACTCCTTCCGCAATAAGCTCAGTGGGTATTGAATCAGTTCGAAGTGTTTCAGTCACATATACCGAACTACATTGAAACGCTTCACGTTCTCACTGTTCATAGAGATCGAATCATTACAAAATGATTTGGGAGAGAACAAGGTGAAGCAATAACAAAATGCAAAAATAAAGTGTAACAGTGACTTAGAAAGCATGGCACAGGTAAATGATAAGGTGCAGCTTCATACCGAGGTGGCTTGTGAGGTCAAACATCCATCCTATCGTACCAGGGATCCTTTGAATAGACATAACAGCGGGATTAAAACTATCTATGATACTGTGATACGTGCTTTCAGGCGTTTGTACCTTCTGCCCGATGGAGAGGGGGAAGAGCGAATATGCGGAGTGTGTTGCGCGTTTGGTCAGGAATTTGTATTTTCAATTTGACCAGAAAGTGTGTGTTTCCTCGAGCGGAGTCCTTGGAACGAACGGACCCCGGCTCTAACGCTGTGTTTTTCATTTAATTTGGGATCCGCGATCATCCAGTTGGTTCCATCTTACATGAGGGACCAACACCATCTTATAAGATGGACCTATCTGATCAATTAAAGTGAATGATAATCAATAAAAACGCTGACACTAACAGCAAATTGTCGGTAAATTAGCGTTAGTCGACGACTTGGCCCCACGTGTTCTGTGTTCATAGTGTTCTGTAATATGTTATCTTTTGTAGTCTAAAAATGTACAGGCTACTATGACCGAGAATCGAACCCTGGTCAACTGCTTGGGAAGCAGCTATACTGACCACTATACCACCATCGCCCAACGATGTTAATGAGATTCGGTTACTGCTGCTCCAAGACTAAGAAACTAGATTATCGCTTCCCTAGCTTCCTGACGTATCGTGCCTCACTCTGTTACAATAACTACATAACTATTCCTACCAGTGGATGGAATAGTGGATGGGACAGGAGAAACACAACACTCTGGGTTCGGACCTCAGGGAGAATCGACCCTAGAGAGTCGGAGCTGCACATGGTTTCCTGGCTCACGTATCAGCAAAAGAGAAAGTCAATCCTGACTATAAATGTTCCTTCAAACAACACGGTTAGAATTTAATGGGATCCTTTCCTTTGGCCAGTTCTTAAACACAGTAAGTGACTGAATCGCTAAAAAATCCCGAGACCCTCCAGTCACACAGTGAGAAGGAGATGAGTAAAGGGCTCCAGCCCTACACTCAACAATCTATATTAGAATGACTCTAGAGATCCACTATACCCTGACATCCGTGTGACAGATTCCATACTCCTGTTTATTCCTTGTTTGTATAGTGGTTAGTATCCCCACCTATCACGCGGGCAATTGGGGTTTGATTCCCCGACGGAAAAACCGTCTTCTGCTTCAAATCAGGAAATCCAAGAGAATTTTTGAAGAAAGCAAAATTGATTGAACTTGCCTATAGAATATGGGACAAACAAGTGTGCAAATAGCCCGGCACGAGAGAGTTTCCCGAGAACAAGGATGTTGTGCTCGGCGTCTGTATCTCAACGCCGTTCAGTGTTACACTCGGTGACCGAATCCAATACTCAGAAAACATTAGACCCGGGCTGTTGCTGTGAGATATAAACTCCCCCGTACATTCCCAACACACATGCCGACTCTCTCAATTTGCCTGGGTGACCGTGAGGGGTAAAACAGGCAAAAGGAACAGCTGAAAGACTTTGGAGAGAACCATACCATAGGCACGTGCTTAACGCCGGGTTTGAAGCCACCCTGCCCCTCCGCAGCCCTGGACCCTTAGAAAGTTAACTTGGGGGAAAGTATGATAAAGATCTGTGACACCATTGCAGCAGGTGAGTATACGCTGCGTGGCTCCGTCCTGGATCTGATTGACAGCAGAACACATGAAAGGGGTTCTAGTTGCTAACTGGCTCTGAAGCAGTAGCGGTTGGTGGCGCCGGCTGTGAAAGTGCGAGGATGATGGGAAATAATGTAGGGACGGGGACGGGGACGTGGTGTGGTGTCTGGAAAACTAACCGGAAATGAAGGGTTCCGGTGAGTGCGATAGGAGATTGGAATGCAGTTGAACCTAGATCTGGAAAACGGATAAAGTTACATAATATGGAATGAATTCAAGTGCTGGAGAGGAAGGGCTAGATATTATGAAAAAAAGGAAATACTACTTCAAGATATTGTTTAAATTTGATCAGGAACAGCCTTCTACTATCAATCCCATTAAACTAACTACAGCAACACACAAAATACTGGAGGAACTCAACAGGCCAGGCAGCATCTATGGAAAAGAGTTCAGTAGACATTTCGGGATGACAGCATTCATGAATACTGACTTCCTCCGGCAATTTATCTTGTTTAAATTAACTACAGAGTTGAAATCTGTTTTATGGAATATAGATTGTGCTCGAACCTTAAGAGGAGATGATGTGCTAATCGTGAGTCAGGATAAGAAACTTTGAGAGGGCATGACATTTGAAGACTTTATTTCGTAAAAAGATTTATGTTTTATGATCTATGTTTCTCGATGAAAATAGAGGCATTTCTGGTGTTAGAACAGGTGTTCCGGTGGAGCTTTCGACAGCAGAGGTTAAATCTCATTTATTGGGAGGCAAGGTTAAGAATGTAAGATATTACAAGTAGTCAGAAATGGAGAAAGGATGGATATTTTATCTGTATTGATATATTTTGATGAGGTGAAGCATCCTGATAAAGTTAGGTTGGAGGTATGTTAACTATAATGTACGTGCTTATATTCCTCATCCGCTTAGCTGTTACAAATGTCAGAGATTTGGGGATGGTGTGGCAGAATGTCTTGGGAAATTAAGGTGTAGTAAGTGCGGTGGGAAACATAGGTATGAAGATTTTGAAGGTGTAAAGTTTAATTGTTGGAATTGCGAGGAGAATGTAGTGAAGTCCATAAGGATGTGAAATGCTTAAGAAGAGAGCTGAAGTTCAACAGGTTAAAATACAGTTAGGTGTACCTTAAGCAGAGGCCTTGCAAAAAACCTAAACTGAATGTCGATCATGTACTACCAGTCAGAAAACAACATGTGAAGTCAGTGGCAGGTCCATTACTAAAGATACTTCACTGGTTGTTAAAATGAAGTTTGTGAAGTTCCTGTGACCACGACAGCTTCAGACACATCCCAAGGACATGCCAGATGAATGGTTAATTACAATTAACCCTGTGAAGGTCTGGGAGGGTGTATGAAGCAAATGGGAGTTAATGGGTCAATAAGGGAGAACACGTTTCAGGTAAACGTGAGGGAATGGGGTTAACGAGAAGGTCTCAGAACTAACATGGACTTTAATGGACCGAATAGTCACGTTAATGTCATAAAGGAATACAACACAGCAATACAGTAAACTAATCTTCACCTTTCATTCGACGGGAAGAGTCACACAGCGTTCAGAGCCACATCACACTTCAGTTTGCTGAACTGCATCAGGTTATCAATGAGAAAGAGCAGAGCTTACTCAGGGATCTCAGGGAAGAAGAGAATTCTATACCATATGGAGAAAAATCTTCCAGAGATTCAAGCGAATATAAGGATTATTCAGGAAGGAATGACCAAGTTAAAGGAACGAATGAATCAAAAAGACAGTGTGATATTTCTCAAGGTGAGGGATATACAGTATTTCAATTTGTTTCTGTGAAAGGGCACTAAATGAACAGTGGTAAATTGGAAATATACACAGCACAGCGGCCAATTCTAACAAATCAATTGTAGCTGCTGGCGACTTTGCACAGATTGTTATACTTGTATGACGCGCCCTCCAATCACTCGAATAATGACACTTCAATAATGACTTCCAAAAATGTCGAAGATATGTATTCGATCCTTTACCAGCAAGATACAATCTGGATCAAAGAAACTTAAGCGTAATTAATCATAATTAAGCAGCAATGAAGCGATTAACAAAGGTATTACATCTGCCTGTCCCCAGCTCAAATCTGCCCAGAACAAAGAACAAATACGTAACATTTTCTCTTCGCTTTAACCACGTCCCAACTCACGTGACTAGTTATCGTAATGAACACGCAACACAGAATACAATGCAGACAGAAATCAGATGCGTTGCTCCTACACACAACATTTACAAATGGCAATAAACTATTTTCACCAGACAATTGATGCAACTATTCAGGGATTTTTTTTTTCCCCAGAACTGGACTTCCACAATTTCCTTACATCACAGGGCAGAATGCAATATTTTCTGAAATGATTTACTGAGATCATAACACAGTTATGGTTCTGTCCTTAATTACCACGTCAAATATCCTCTAACACTCACATTAACACCCAGTTCTGGTCACAGGCTGCGAGCGTCTGGTGCGGTGGGTTTGAGTGACTCTCTGTCAATCACTGAGAGCAAAGAATGTGACACATACATCAAAACTACCGTCTCTATACGGTTTCCATCAGATTAGGGAAACTTTCACTGTTTCTTTACTTTTTCAGATAAGTTTCACACCGAATTATATCTCATTCTCCATCATAGGAGATTTTGTGGGGAAGATCGGGAGTCTCGGATGGTATGTAGCCTCCCTGGTGCCGGGGTCCGAGACATCTCAGATCGGGTGCAGGATATTCTCGAGAGGGAGGGCAAGAATCCAGATGTTGTGGTCCATGTAGGGGCCAATGACGTGGGTAGGATGAGTGAGGGGGTCCTGCGTAGGGAGTTCAGGGAGTTAGGTGCGAAGCTGAAGAGCAGCGCCTCCAGGGTAACAATCTCAGGATTGCTACCTGTGCCACGTGCGAGTGAGGCAAGGAACAGAAGGATTATAAAGATTAATACGTGGCTGAAAGGATGGTGCAGGAGGGAGGGCTTCAGGTTTGTAGATAATTGGGCTTTGTTCCAGGGAAGGTGGGATCTCTTCCGAAGGGACGGTTTACACCTGAACTGGAGCGGTACTAAAATTCTTGCCGGGAAGTTTGTTAGTGCTTCTTGGGGGGTTTTAAACTAAATTTGCAGGGGGCGGGGATCCAGAATGTGAGAGAGGATAGCGAGAGGAAGAATAAAGGACAGGTGGGGACTACACGGTTCCGGAATATTAAGTGTGTAGTAGAGGAAGGTGGGGCGGAACAAGTGATAAGGAGGTCTCATGTACAGAGGGATGGTCTGACGGAACATGGAGTTAGATGTGTTGAAGAGTAAGTAAATTTAGGAAGGACAACAAAATTCTAGGGGCGTATAGCCCGATGCGATTTCGGGGAGCTGGGTTAAGCACAATAGGCAGCGATTCAAACAGAGAGAGGAGAAATGGGTTAAAAATTATATACCTGAAAACACGAAGTGTAAGAAATAAGGCGGATGAGCTTGAAGCCCAGGTGCGAATGGGTAACTATGATGTTGTTGGGATAACGGAGACACGGCTGCAGGGAGATCAGACCTTGGAAATGAATGTACAAGGGTATACGTGCTATCGTAGGGACAGAAATGTGGGCAGAGGGGGTGGGGTGGCCCTGTTGGTGAGGAATGAGATTCAGTCCTTTGCAAGGGGGGACATAGGGTCAGGAGAAGTAGAGTCTGTGTGGATAGAACTGAGGAACAGTAAGGGCAAAAGGACCCAAATGGGTGTTGTCTACAGGCCACCAAACAGTAGCATGGATATTGGGTGCAAGTTGAATAGGGAGTTAACATTGGCATGTGGCAAAGGTAATGTCGCAGTAGTTATGGGGGATTTCAACATGCAGGTGAACTGGGAGAATCAGGTTGGTGCTGGACCACAGGATAGGGAGTTTGTAGAGTGCCTACGGGATGCATTCTTGGAACAGCTTGTACGAGAGCCGACCAGGGTCAAGACTATTCCGGATTTAGTGTTATGTAATGAACGGGATTTGATAAGCGATCTCGCAGTAAAGGAGCCATTAGGAGGTAGTGATCACAATATGATAAGCTTTTATCTGCAATTCGAGAAGGATAAGGGCAGCTCGGAGGTGTCAGTGTTGCAGATGAACAGGGGAAACTATGGAGCCATGAGGGAGGAGCTGGCCAAAGTTGACTGGACGGATAGCCTAGCAGAAAAGACAGTGGAAAAGCAATGGCAGGTATTCTTGGGAATAATGCATAAGGTGCAAAATCAGTTCATCCCCCAGAGAAGGAAGGATTCAAAGGGGGGAAAGGGGCCACAGTGGTTGACAAAGGAAGTCAGAGATTGCATAGCATTTAAAAAAAGGAAATATGACAGAGCTAAGGTGAGTGGGAGGACAGATGATTGGGAAGTGTTTAAGGAACAACAGAACTTAACTAAAAAGACAATACGGGGAGAAAAAATGAGGTACGAACGCAAGCTAGCCAGGAATATAAAGGAAGATAGCAAAAGCTTTTTTAGCTATGTGAACAGAAAGAAGATAGTTAAGAACAACGTTGGGCCCTTGAAGAATGAATTGGGTGAAATTGTTATGGGAAACAGAGAAATGGCAGAAGAATTTAACGAGTACTTTAGATCTGTTTTCACTAAGGAAGACATAAGCAATCTCCCAGATGTATGGATGGGCCAAGGACATAGGGTAACAGAGGAAATGAAACAGATTGACATTCGGAAGGAAACGGTGATGAGAAGACTGATGGGACTGAATGCTGACAAATCCCCAGGTCCAGAAGGTCTGCACCCTAGGGTACTAAAGGGGGTGGCCCTGGAAATTGCGGATGCATTGGTAATCATTTTCCAATGTTCCTTAGATTCAGGATCAGTCCCTGAGGATTGGAGAATGGCTAATGTTATCCCACTTTTTAAGAACGGAGGGAGGGAGAAAACAGAGAACTATCGACCTGTCAGCCTGACATCGGTGGTGGGAAAGATGCTAGAGTCCATTATTAAGGATGAAATAGTGGCATATCTAGATAGCAGTGATAGGATTGGGCCGAGCCAGCATGGATTTACCAAGGGTAAATCATGCTTGACTAATCTGTTGGAGTTTTTCGAGGATGTAACCAGGAAGTTAGACGGGGGAGATCCAGTGGATGTAGTGTACCTCGATTTTCAGAAGGCATTTGATAAGGTCCCACATAGGAGATTGGTGGGTAAAATCAAAGCTCAGGGCATCGGGGGAAAGGCATTGACATGGATAGAAAACTGGTTGGCAGATAGAAAGCAAAGGGTAGCGGTGAATGGGTGTTTCTTGGAATGGCAGGTGGTGACTAGTGGTGTGCCACAGGGCTCGGTATTGGGACCACAGCTGTTTACCATTTACGTTAACGATTTGGATGAAGGCATAGAAAATAACATCAGCAAATTTGCTGATGATACTAAGTTGGGTGGCAGTGTGACATGTGATGAGGATGTTAGGAGAATTCAGGGTGACTTGGATAGGCTGAGTGAGTGGGCAGATACTTGGCAGATGGCGTTTAATGTGAATAAGTGTGAGGTTATCCACTTTGGGAGTAAGAACAGAAAGGCAGATTATTATCTGAACGGTGTAGAGTTGGGTAAGGGAGAAATACAAAGAGATCTCGGAGTCCTTGTTCATCAGTCACTGAAGGTGAATGAGCAAGTGCAGCAGGCAGTGAAGAAGGCTAATGGAATGTTGGCCTTTATTACAAAGGGAATTGAGTACAAGAGCAAGGAAATCCTCTTGCATTTGTACAGAGCCCTGGTGAGACCACACCTGGAGTATTGTGTTTTGGTCTCCAGGGTTAAGGAAGGACA
The DNA here is from genome assembly GCF_048418815.1 of Hemitrygon akajei. Classification (NCBI taxonomy): domain Eukaryota; kingdom Metazoa; phylum Chordata; class Chondrichthyes; order Myliobatiformes; family Dasyatidae; genus Hemitrygon; species Hemitrygon akajei. Next base: position 73,596,169 of record NC_133125.1, read on the forward strand.
TCCTGGCTGTAGAGGAAGTGCAGCGTAGATTCACGAGGTTAATTCCTGGGATGTCTGGACTGTCTTACACAGAGAGGTTAGAGAGACTGGGCTTGTACACGCTGGAATTAAGGAGATTGAGGGGGGATCTGATTGAAACATATAAGATTATTAAGGGATTGAACAAGATAGAGGCAGGAAATATGTTCCAGATGCTGGGAGAGTCCAGTACCAGAGGGCATGGTTTGAGAATAAGGGGTAGGTCATTTAGGATAGAGTTAAGGAAAAACTTCTTCTCCCAGAGAGTTGTGGGGGTCTGGAATGCACTGCCTCGGAAGGTAGTGGAGGCCAATTCTCTGGATGCTTTCAAGAAGGAGCTAGATAGGTATCTTATGGATAGGGGAATCAAGGGATATGGGGACAAGGCAGGAACTGGGTATTGATAGTAATTGATCAGCCATGATCTCAAAATGGCAGTGCAGGCTCGAAGGGCCGAATGGTCTACTTCTGCATCTATTGTCTATTGTCTATTGTCTATCCGGTCATATTCACCCTGCAATTTCCCTGCTTCACAAGCCTCCCCTCCCCCACCTACTCACCACACCCAGCAGCAGTGCCCCAAATTCCATAGCTCCTTGTGTTTATCCTGTTTCCCCATTACATTCAGCCTCTGCTGTTCCACTTCAAACACTCCTGTGGCAGTGAATTCCACATCCTCTTCACTAAATTTCTTATGAGATTTATTAAAATCCAACTGGAATTTCATCTATCCATAAATAGAGATACTTTCTCTACTATCACACAATCAAATTCATCACGGATCTTAAATTCCTCAATCTTATCACCCTGATGTCATATCCAGGTAAATATGCACAACCGGTCCTGTCATTCCTGTAAGTTTCATCCTCTCAGGAATGGCCTAACTTTCAGAAACTTTCCTTGTAAGTTTCCCAGTGGTTCTGTATTACTTGTGTGTGTTTGTGACTACAGCAGTGGGAATTTTCAAAAACTTTTAATGATTTGGATGAAATTCAGAATGTGAACAGTAAGTCCAAATTTAATCAGATTTGTGTTTTTGTTTATTTCAGGTGGAAGCACGTTGGAAGAGAACGTAGGACATGCTCTTTACTGAAACTCTGTATGGATTTATAAAATAGTTCAAAATTGCAGTTTATAACAGCATTTTAATACTTACAGGATTAAAAGCGATGTCTAGAAATTGACAATGACAGATGAGGCCCAACCGCTTGGAAAATTTGATCACCCCTATTTGCTGAACACAGTGCTGAGAGAAACGCTTGATGTCATTAATCGAGGTAAAACTTACAAAAATCCATTTCTTCCTGTTCATGAGACTCAATTTAGCTTCAATTTAAGGCAAAGATTGGCTGTAATACTGGACTGAAGGGGAACCGAAGTTTACTCCACATCAACCCCACTGACTGGGAGGCATCAGTCTCACATGGTCAGCTGGAGATGTCAGACCCCTGGACACACCATCACAGGGTCACAATACGACCAATACACGGGACAGGCAGATGAACCACTGTGTTCTGATCCCAGCCATATTGCACTAACACACCAAGGCATGAATTTGAATCCTGCCACAGAAGCTGGGAAATGAATATTGACTTGATGATATTGTAGGGATTAAAATCGGGTATCAGTGTGGTTACCAGGATTGTCAGTAAAATACACGTCCTACATGTGCATGTGAGTGCAGACTCTGATTGATGTACGTCTTCTCCCCTTCTCGATCAGAAACTATCGCTGTTGTTAGAGGCAGAAGAGGGTAGTGGTAGTGATAGGGGACTCAATCATCAAGGAAACAGGCAGGGGAGTCTGTGGGCGTGAAGCAGAAACACGAATGGTATGTTGCCTCTCGGTGCCAGGCTCAGGGACACCAGGAATCATGTCCACAGCATTTTGGAGAGGGAGAAAAAAGAGCCAGATATCTTTATATATTTATTGACCGATGACATTGGACTTAAAAACAAAGAGGTCCTGAAAATAGATTTTGGAGAGCATGGAGCAGTACCTCCAGGGTTGTAACTTCTGGATTGCTGCCTGTGCCACGTGCTGGTGAGGGTAGAAAGCGGACAATTTGGCAGGCTAAAGATGGTTGAAAAGATGGTGCAGGGGGCAGGGGTTTAGTTATTTAGATCATTGGGATCTGTTCTGGTGGAGTTATGACCTGCTCAAAGTGGATGTGTTGCACTTAGACCTGAGGGAGAAAAATATTCTCACAGAGAGGCTTGATCGAGCTGTTGGGGAGGGTTTAAACTAATTTGGTGGGGGAGGGTGTTGGGAACTGGTGTGAAGGGATAGGACTGATGGTAAAAATGCAAAGACAGCGTGCAGTCAGATTGTCAGATAGGGCGGACAGATGAGAAGACAAAATTGCAGTCAGCAGGGTGAGTATCAGTGCATTAGGGATGCTGAATAAAAATTTTGCTAAAGTATTAAATCTCAATGCATGGAGTATAAGAAACAAAGTGGATGATCTTGATACTCGATCGAAGATTGTCAGCTATGATGTTGTGGCCATCATTGAATCGTGGCTGAAGGATAGTTGTAGTTGGGAGCTGAATTTTCATGTTACAGTGTATCGGTGGTACAGGGAGGTTGGCAGAGGGGTGACGTGGCTCTGTTGGTAAATCAGTAGAAAAATATGATGTAGGATTGGAAGATGTTGAATCCTATGTGGGTTGAGTTAAGGAACCGCAAAAGTAAAAATGACACTGATGGCACTCATATACATGTATCTCAACATAGGTGCAAAATGGACCACAGATTACAACTGGAAATAGAAAAGGCCGACGAAAAGTCATAACAGTCCTGGGAAAGTTCAACAGGCTGGTCAACTGGGAAAATTATGTTGGTAATGGATCTCAAGAGAGTGAATTTGTTTAATGCTGCGTGATGGCTTTATTGAGTAGTTTGTTGTTGAGCCTACTAGGAGAACAGCTCCGCTGGATTGGGTGTTATGTATTGAACCAGAGGTGATTAGGGAACATAATGTTAAATAATTCTTAGGAGGCAGTGCTCACATCATGACTGAGTTCCACTTGAAATTTGATAAGAAGACAGTAAAGTCTGACGTTGTAGTATTTCAGCAGAGTCAAGGAAAGTACAGTGGTCTAAGAAAGGAGTTGGCCAAAGGAAATCAGAAGAAGATGCTGGCAATGATGGCAGCAGAGCAAAAATTGTGACCGTTTCTGGGAAAACGAGGAAGGTGAAGGATAGACGTATTCCAAAAAAAAACCTCAAATGACAAAATAGTACAACCGTGGCTGATAAGCTAACTTAAAAGCAAAAGAGAGGGCAACAAAGCAAAAATTGGCAGGAAGACAGAGGATTGGGAAGCTTCTAATTACCTACAGAGAGCAAATAAAAGAATTGGGAGGGGAAAAATATGAAATTGAATTGAATTGACTTTCTTACTTCCATCCTTCATATACATAAGGAGTAAAAACTCTTTACGTTACATCTTCGTCTAAATGTGCAATTTATAGACATTTATGATCAATAATACGTATAACCTTCTAGTCAATATAACATAGAAATACAGTTGTCTCAGCACGAGTTAAGCAGTCTGATGGCCTGGTTGAAGAAGTTGTCCCGGAGCCTATTGGTCCTGGCTTTTATGCTGCGGTACCGTTTCCCAGACTGGTACAGTTTGTGGTTTGGGTGACTCGTCCTCCCATAATCCTTCAGTTCATTTTTATACACCTGTCTTTGCAAAACAAGCTAGCAAACAGTATCAAATTGTTTTTCAAGTATTGTGAAAAAAAGTAAAATAGAGATGAGAGTGGATATTGGACCGCTAGAAAATAAGGTCGGACATATAATAATGGGGGGAAAAGAGATTGCAAATGAACTAAGTGAATATTTTTCATCAGTCTTCACTTTGGAAGACACGAGCATTATGTAAAATGTTTGAGGGTGTGGGGGAAGAGAAGTGAGTGCAGTTACTTTTACAAGGGAGTAGGTGCTCAAAAAGCTGAAAGACCTAAAGGTACATGTCACCCCGACCAGATGTACTGCACTCTAGTGTTCTGAAAGAGGTAGCGGAAGACATTGTGGGGGCATTAGTAATGATTTTTCAAAAATCACTGGACGTTGGCATGGTGCCAGAGGACTGGATAATTGCAAATGTCACTCTACTCTTTCAGTAATGAGGAAGGCAACAGAAAAGATACTTTAGACCAGTTCGCCTCACCTCTGTGGTTCGGAAGAAGTCAATGTCAATTGTTAAGTATGAGGTTGTGGAATACTTGGTGACGCTGGACAAGATAGGACCAGTCAGCATGACTTCCTTAAGTGAATATCCTGCCTGAAAAACCTGTTGGAATTCTTTGAGGAGATTACAAGTAGGATAGATAACGGAAATTTAGTCGATATTGCATACTTGGACTTCCAGAAGGCCTTTGACAAGGGGCCGCACATGAAGGTGGTTACCAAGGGAAGAGCTCATGTTATTACAGAAAAGTTATTGGCATAGTTAGAACATTAGCTGATTGACAGGAAACAGTGAATAAAAGTAAAGGGATCCATTTCTGTTTGGCTGCCAGTGACGAGTGGTGTTTCTCAGGGGTCAGGGTTGGGACAGCATCTTTTTATGCTGTATATCAAGATTTAGCGGACAGAGTAGATAGCTTTGTTGCTATGTTTGTGGATGATACAAAGATTGGTGGAGAGGCCGGTAGCGTTTAGGAAATAGGTAGGCTGCACTAGGACTTGGATGAGGTGAATGGGCAAGAAAATGCAAATGATACACAATGCAGGGAACTTCATGGTCATGCACTTTGGTAGTAGAAATAACGTGCAGATTTTTTTAATGGGGAGCAAATTCAAAAGTCTGAGATGCAAATGGGCTTGGAAGTTGTTCTGCAGCACACCTGAAAAGTTAACCTGTAAGTACAGTCGGTGACGAGGAAAGCAAATGCAATGTTAGCATTGAATTTAAGAGGGTTAGAATACAACAACAGTGATGTGATGCTGAGGCTTTATAAGGCACTGGTGATGCCTCACCTTGAGTATTGTGGGCTCCTCATCTAAGAAAAGGTGTGCTGGCATTGGAAAGTCTCCGACCTCCCCCCCCCCCCCACCACCAGGGCCGCGCTGCCTGAGTCTCCCCCCCCCCCCCGCCCCCCGGTCTCGGTGCCGCGCTGCCCAAGACTCCACCCGATCCCCGGGGCCGCGCTGCCCGTGTCTCCCCGCGATGCCGGGGCCGCGCTGCCCGAAGTGGAAAGCGACTTGGGTGTCCTTGTGCAAGATTCCCTAATGGTTAACTTGCAGTTTGAGTCAGTGGTAAGATCGGCAAACTCAATGTTTGCTTTTATTTCGAGAGGATTAGAATACAAGAGCAAGAATATAATTCTCAAGTTTTAAGGCATTTATCAGAGCACACTTGGAGTATTTTGAGCAGTTATGGGTGCCGTATATCGGAAAAGATGTGCTGGCATTAGAGAGAGTCCAAGAGGTTCACAAGAATGATTCTGGGTATGAAAGAGTTAACATTTGAGGAGTGTTTGATGGTTCTGAGCCTGTCCTCACGGGGGTTCAGAAGAATGGCTGATTTATTATCCCTCTCAACTCTATTCTCCCCTATCCTCCCCATAACTTTTGACGCCCTGACATCAAGAAGCTTACCTATCAAATCCTGCTTTAAAAATCAAACACGAGAAAATCTGCAGATGCTGGTAATCCAAGCAACACAGGTGTTGATAAAGGGTCTCCGCCTGATCTCTCTGAAATCTATCTGGACAGAGTTGATGTCGGGAAGTTGTTTCCTACTGTTGGTGGGTCGAGAACAGAACGCACAGCCTCCGACTGGAGAATGTCCATTCAGAACAGAGTTGAGGAGGAATTCATTTAGCCACAGGCAGTGAATATCCTACAGGCAGCTGTGAAGGCCAAATAACTGATGATGTTTAAAGCAGAGGAACACACACAAAATGCTGGTGGAATTCAGCAGGTCAGGAAACATCTATGGAAAAGAGTTGATAGTTCGGGCCGAGACCCTTCATCAGGAACTGTGTTACTTACGAGTCCCTGCAAATTCATCCCCTACCCTCATGAGGGGTTGCGGTTGATGGGGTTGTGGGAAATGGGACAAAGGGAGCCACATCTCCCATCTTTGTACCCCTCCAGCTTCTCATTACGTCTATGCACACAGTTCACCCACAGGCTTTCCACGCCTCCAACACCTGGTTCTGGTTCAATCCGCCATTCGTCTCTCCCCTGCTGGTTCCTATTATCAACTCCTTTACTGTCCCAAATCTTCACACTCCCCCACTTCACACTTACAAATGAATGTTACCATTGAATGAACGGCCGTGCTGTACAGTTCTATGTTCTCTGTTCCCTGTTCAGAAGAATGAGAGAAAATCTCAGGGAAACACGAAATTCTTTCGGGGGTCAACAGGCAGGATACAGGGAGGATGTTTCCCCTTTCTGAGGAGTCAAGGGTCAGGGGTCACTGTCTTTGGGATTCTCAGCACCCATGGGGAGGGGGCTTAGGTGTTTAGGGGCTCTTAGCCATTCAGTTCACAGAGCCATCGCGGTTCAGCATAGAAATGTGCCCGTCGACCCATCACCTGTGTGCTGACCTATTTACCCATCTACATTCATCCCATTGGCCGGCATTAGGCCAGTCTCCTTCTGTGTTTTGCCCAGTGAAGTGTCTGTCCAAGTGTCTCTTAAACACAGAGAACTGGAAGCCTGTGACCTGCAGAGGTCGGTGCTGGGGCCGCGTCTGTTTGACATTCATATTAATGATTTGTATGAGAATGTAGGTGACAAAGTTAGAAGGTTTGTGGGTGACACTGAAATTCGTGGAATGGTGGACAGTGAAGAGGGTTATCTAAGTTTACAACGGGCCGTTGATCAACTGTATCGTTAGGTACAGTGACAATGTTTTAAAATACATCTTGGCTGGTACGTGGATAAGAAAGGGGGAAAGGAATAATGGGCAAGTGGGACTAGCTCGTTAAAGCAAGTTGGTCGGCACAAACAAGTTGGGCCGAAGAAACTCTGTGACCTCCGGTTTAAATCCATTCACTCACCCCCTTCCCATCTTAATCCACCCCTTTCCCGCACTCGTTTCTGTTGCCTGTCTCCCTTATTTATTTCTGCTCTTGAGGGAAGATGTTGACCTGAAACATATACTGTCCACCTCTCTCCACACAATGCCTGACCCACTCGGTTCCTCCAGCATTTTGTATCTGTTTGATCTGGAAATCTCTGCTATCCAGAAAATATCTTGGGAATACATTAATTGTCCATCCGCTTTCATTGGGTCAAATCACGGGAAATGTTCGTGTCGGCCACCCGACCGCGCCTGAGGCCAAACGGCTTTTCCACTGGTCCCAGAGCCATGCTGTCCGAGTCTTTCCCCCACACCCCCCCCCCCCCCCTCCGATCCCCGGGGCCAAGCTGCCTGTGCTCCTCCTGTTTCTAGGGGCTGCCCTGCCCGAGTCACACCCCATCCCCCGCCAGGAGCCCCGCGGCTCACTAATTCTCTGCTTCTTCCCCAAGTCTCTGTCACCTTGGATGTGGAAATGGCGAATCCGTGGCTCGAGGTGTCTGAGGATCGGAAGAGTGAGAGATGGACCAGGACTCGAAGGGATCGCCCTGACACCGGAAAGAGATTCACAAACTGAGCTGGTGTGCTGGGATCCGAGAGATTCACATAGGGGAGACCTTACTGGGAGGTGGAGGTGGCAGGTAATCGTTGCTGGTGTCTGGGAGTCGCCGCAGAGTCTGTGCAGAGGAAGAGAGAGATCAGACTGAGACCGGAAACCGGTATCTGGGTCAGAGGGCGGGATTATTACGTATTACATCGGAATTATGACGTGTTCAGTGTTCGCACCTGATTCCGTCTCGCTGCCGGTCCCACCCCCGGGAGGGTGGGAGTTTATCTCTGTTACGAGTCTGGGACAGTTTCATTTTACAACGCAGAGACCAAGTCCCATCTCCACACCTTCACTGGAAACAAATTCACGGGGCAACTTCTGGATTTGGGATGAACACCTGTGGCTGAAAATCTGCTCCGGATCTGTAAACAGGTCGGGTCCCGGGTCCGCGTCAGGAATCCCTGTAAACATAAATGTACGGAGAATGATATAAACAGGAGATGGGAATTATCGATCCGTTAATTTTAGCTCGTTCAGCGCATCCGTCAACTGAACAGAAACACTGCGGATTCATCAGCAGCCGAGGGCGGCGGGTCCTCAGTTCCCCCGGGTCCTAAAGTCCACGCACACGGAGACTGGTTAAATGGGACAAATGGGGAATTTGTTGACTGAAAGAGTGGGGTCAAGGTGAATCTTGGTAAGGCCATAACACATAGAATTAGAATTAGGCCATTCAGCCCATTGACTCTGCTCCGGCATGCCATCATAGCTGACTCACGATTCCACTGAACCCCATACACCTCCCTTCTGCCATATGTTTTGATGGCCTATCGATCAGGAAATGATTAACTTCCACCTTAACCATATCAACAGACTTGGCCTCCACCGCAGTCTGTGGCAAAGTATTCCACAGGTTCACTACCCTCTGGATAAAAATACTCCTCCTTAACTCTGTTCAAAACGATCTCTCCTCAATTTTCAGGATATCCCCACCAAATGAAACAACCTCTCAACATCCACCCTATAGAGTCCTTTCAACACTCGGTAGGTTTCAATGTTATATTCCTTTCTATTATATGGGACCGAAAACCTTTACAAAACTCCAATTACAGCCTGATTTGTGTCTTAGAAAGTCTCTGCATTATCTCCTTGCTTAAATATTCTATTCCTCATCAAAGAAAAGCCAATGTTGCATTGCCCTTCTTTACACAGACTCAACCTGTGAAATAACATTCTGGGACTCTTGCATGAGAACCCCCAAGTCCGCCTGCACCTCTGATGTTTGAATGTTCTCCCCAATTAAATAATAGTCCGTACTATTATTCTTTTGACCAAAATGCATGATCATACATTTCCCAACACTGCATTCAATCTGCCACTTTTTAAAAGCATTTTTCCAATTTGTCCAAGTCCTGCTGCAATCGCATTGCTTCGGCAGCACGACCTACCCCTCCACCTATCTTTGTATCATCCACAAACTTTGCCACAAAGCCATCAATTTCATTATCTAAATCGTTAGCAAACGACGTGAAAAGTAGTCTTCCCAATACTGATCCCTGCGGAACACGACTAGTCACTGGCAGCCAAACAGAAAAGACCCTCTTTACTCCCACTCGCTGCCTCCTACCTGTCAGCCATTCGTCTGTCCATGCCAGTACCCTTCCTGTAACGCCATAGGATTTTTATCTCGTTTGGCAGCTTCGTATGTGGTACCTTATCAAAGGCCTTCTGAAAATCCAAGTAAATAAAATCCACTGCCTCTCATTTGTCCACCCTCCTTTTCACTTCCTCAAAGACCTCCAGCAGATTTGTCAGGCAAGATTTCCTTTTACAGAAACCATGCTGACATTGTTTTACTTTATCAGTCCCATAACTTAATAAAGTTGTTTTAAAATCCTATAACCATCTACCCCCAAAGATTGTACTGAAGCTTTCATTTGATTTCTTTCAGCTTTATATGCTTCACACTGCAATAGTATGTGTTTAACAGTTTCATAATGACAAAATGTACATGACACAGAATGAAGTTTTCCAATTCGATCGTATAATTAAGCATCATGTGGGCAATTCTAAGTCGTGTCAATATCATTCCTTCTCTTCTTGTTTTAGCCCCTTCTATAAACCCAACAGGTTTATGTATTCTGTAAAGGTGTCTGTCTTTACGTCCATTATCCTACAAGTCTTTTCCTAAACCCCTAATTCTGAACCCCTTAGCTTCGGATTTGCTAAGTGGAAGGTCTATATTCACAGTTGAACTTTTAACAGTTTTTGGTTGCTAAACAGTCAACTCCATCATTTCCCTCAATAGTGCGAAGTGCAGGGCCCATAGGGTGCAGACATATAAACCGAACATCCAAATGAAATACTGCTTGATGGATTTCCAACAGACAATCTGATCCACTGCTCAATGACCTGTTTTAAGGCTCATCGAAACCAAGGATTCTGAACAAATGACAAATTTCCTTTCTTTCTTTCTTTTTCAATCTTTTTATTAGTATTAATAATATTATGAACAAAATACAATTGATATGTTAATAAAGGGATTACAAACATACAAATTCCCATTACACATGAAAGAATACATAAGCAATGATTACAGTATAAATAAGTTTTCCCCAAACATGAACCATACAGTATATGTATGAACAAGGTAAATCTAGATATTTCATAATATATAATATAAAAAAAGAAAAAAATATATATATTTGCAAAATTGACTAACCTACTAATCTAATATCTAAAGAAGAAAAAAAGCAAAAAAAGAAAAAAAAGAAAAACTAAAAAAAAGAGAAAAAAAGGGCTGTTTATAATATCTTACAAGAATACATAAACATCAATGTCGTCAACTCCGATCCTCTCAACATAAATAAGATTAAAGCCGAAAAATCCAATAAGCTTGGAACAGGGTCATATTACATCATATGAAAATATTGAATAAATGGCCTCCATATCTTTTCAAATTTAATAGAAGTATCGAATACACCACTTCTAATTTTTTCTAAATTTAAACATAACATAGTTTGAGAAAGCCAATGAAATACAGTGGGGGGGGGGGGGGGGATTAATTTCCTTCCAATTCAACAAAATAGATCTTCTAGCCATCAAAGTGAGAAAAGCAATCATTCGACAGGCGGAAGGAGATAAATGAAGTGAGTCCATCATCGATAAACCAAAAATTGCAGTAATAGGATGGGGTTGTAAATCGATGTTCAATACCGCAGAGATAATATCAAAAATATCTTTCCAATATTTTTTCAAAAGCGGACATGACCAAAACATATGAGTTAAGGACGCGATTTCCAATTGACATCTATCACACATAGGGTTTATATAAGAATAAAAATGAGCTAATTTATCCCTGGACATATGGGCCCTATGTACGACCTTAAATTGTATTAATGAATGTTTGGCACATATAGATGATGTATTAACTTATTGAAGAATTCTATCCCAATTCTCAATAGGAATAATAAGATTAAGCTCTCTTTCCCAATCATTTTTGGTCTTATCAAGGGGCACTGAACGTATCTTCATAATTATATTATAATGTTTTGATATAAGCCCTTTTTGAAAAGGGTTTAATTCAAACAAACACTCCAAAATATCTGAAGACACAATATTTGGAAACGTAGGAAGTACCGTACTTAAAAAATGCCTAACCTGTAAATATCTAAAAAAATGAAATCTAGGCAAATTATATTTATTAGATAATTGCTCAAAAGACATAAAACAATTGTCCGAAAATAAATCAGAAAATCTTAATAAACCCTTAGTTTTCCAAGCCAAAAAAGCTTGATCTATAATTGAAGGGTGGAAAAAACAATTAGGTACAATAGGAATATTTAAAACGAATTGAGTCAACCCGAAAAATTTCCGAAATTGAAACCATATACTTAAGGTATATTTAACTATCGGGTTGTCAATTCGTTTCGGCAATTTAGAAAGAGCAAAAGGGAGAAAAGTCCCTAAAATAGAACCCAGAGCATAACCTGGTACCGATTTAATTTCCAAACTCACCCAATGAGGGCCAAAAGGACCATCCCAGTCTTTCAACCAACATAACAAATATCTAATATTAACTGCCCAATAATAAAATCTGAAATTAGGTAATGCCAACCCACCTTCCTTCTTTGTCTTCTGTAAGTATGTTTTACCTAACCTGGGATTTTTATTCTGCCATATATATGAGGAAATTTTTGAGTCAACATTAGTAAAAAAGGATTTCGGAATAAAAATTGGTACCGCTTGAAAAATATATAAAAACTTAGGTAAAATAACCATCTTAATAGCATTAATCCTACCTATCAGAGATAAAGATAATGGTGACCACTTAGTAAACAAGTCTTTAATCTGATCAATTAAGGGTAAAAAATTAAACCTAAATAATTCTTTATGGTTTTTTGTGATTTTAATCCCTAAGTAAATAAAAGAGTCATTAACTAATTTAAAAGGTAAATTACCATAGCTTGGGACCTGTCTATTCAAAGGAAACAATTCACTCTTATTAAGATTTAACTTATACCCAGAAAACTCACTAAATTGAGCCAACAATGATAGAACTGCTGGAATAGATTTCTCAGGGTTAGAAATGAATAATAGTAAATCATCTGCATACAAAGATACCTTAGGAATATGTGTCCCACGATTAATACCCAAAATATCCTGTGATTCTCTGATGGCAATTGCCAAAGGTTCTAAAGCAATGTTAAATAGTAATGGGCTAAGAGGACAATCTTGTCTAGTGCTCCGAAATAAACGAAAGAAGGGAGATCTTTGATTATTAGTAAACACCGAGGCTATTGGAGTGTGATAAATCAGTTTAATCCAAGAAATAAAGGTCGGACTAAAATTAAACTTCTCCAGCACATAAAATAAGTAAGTCCATTCAACTCTATCAAATGCTTTCTCCGCATCTAATGAAATAACACATTCTGAAGTGCTATGTGAAGGAGTATAAACAATATTCAGTAATCTCCTAACATTGAAAAAAGAATAGCGATTTTTAATAAAACCGGTTTGATCTTCCGAAATAATTTGGGGTAATACCTTCTCCAGCCTGGAAGCCAGTAACTTGGAAAAGATCTTGGAGTCCACATTCAATAAAGATATTGGTCTATAAGATGCACAGTCAGTAGGGTCTTTATCTTTCTTCAGTATTAAAGAAATGGAAGCTCTATAAAAAGATTGTGGCGAATTCCCCAATCTAATTGCTTCTTCAAAAACCTTGCATAACCAAGGAGAGAGAGTAGTGGAAAAAACATTTAAAAAATTCTACTGTATACCCATCTGGACCTGGTGCTTTCCCAGAATTCATTGAGGAAATAACCCCGTTAATTTCTGCATCCGTAATCGGAGTATCTAATACTGAAAGATCATCGGATGATAATTTTGGAAAATTCAATTTCCCAAGAAAATCACACATGGTATTATGATCCTGAGGGAATTCAGATTGATACAGAGAGGTATAAAAGTCTTGAAAAGACTTATTTATTTCATCATGGTTAACTGTCAAATCCCCATTCTGCTGACGAATCTTAGTGATTTGACGTTTAACCCAAACATTCTTCAGCTGACTAGCTAACAGTTTACCCGATTTATCACTATGTATATAAAAATCAGATCTGGTTTTCATTAATTGATTTTCAATCGGAGATGTAAGTAATAAACTATGTTCCATTTGAAGTTCAACCCTTTGTTTGTAAAGCTCCCTACTAGGAGTGGTCGAATATTTTTTGTCAATCTCTTTAATTTTATCAACCAATAAAAGAGTTTCCTTCTTAATGCGTTTTCTCAGACCAACAGAGTAAGAGATAATCTGTCCACGTATATACGCTTTAAAAGTGTCCCAAAGTGTTCCGCAAGAGATATCTTCCGGGGAATTAGTTGAAAAGAAGAAATCGATCTGCTCCTTCATAAATTTAATAAAGTCCGGATCTTGCAATAAGGTAGAGTCAAATCGCCATTGTCTAGCACTTGAAGCTGTATCCGTAAATTTAATAGAAAGTTTTAATGGAGCATGGTCAGAGATAGCTATAATATCATAATTACAACCAATTACCGATGGAATAAAACAAGAGTCAATAAAAAATAATCAATTCTCGAATAGGAATGATAAACATGTGAGAAAAAAGAAAACTCTTTGTCGTTAGGATGCCGAAATCTCCAAATATCAAAAACTCCATTATCAGTCAAAAAGGAGTTAATACAAGTGGCCGACTTATTGGGTAAAGTCTGAATAGATATAGATTTGTCCATCAAAGGATTTAAACAACAATTAAAGTCACCACCCATTATTAACTTATATTCATTTAGATTAGTTAAAGAAGTAAATAAGGACTTAAAAAATCAGGACAATCCACATTTGGAGCATAAACATTAACCATAGCAACCTTTTTATTACAGAGTAAACCCGTAATTAACAAAAATCTACCATTCGGATCCGAAAGGATATCATGTTGAACAAATGCAATAGAGGAGTCAATAAAAATTGAAACTCCCTTAACTTTGGCATTCGAATTCGAATGATACTGTTGACCCCGCCAAGACCTAAAAAAGCGACATTTGTCCTCCTTCCTCACATGAGTTTCTTTTACAAAAATGATATGAGCATTAAGTCTTTGGAATACTTTGAAAATCTTCTTTCGTTTAATCGGATGGTTTAAACCATTAGTATTCCAAGACACAAAATTAATGGTTTGAGCCATGCTTCTAAAGTCAACCCTTTGGTATAGAAAGGGTTAACCAAATTATAAACTCATGCACCCGGAAGAGGAACAAAAATAAAGAGCGGACCGGGAAGTGACGACATCGTAGACATATTTGTAGTTCAAAAACAGCCGAAATGAAAAAACTAAAACAAACTGGTAAAAGAAAAATAAAATTAGAAAACAGACCATCCCCCACCCCCACAAGAAAAAGAAAAAAAGCCATAATATGGCTAGAAAAAGGAAAAAATGAGACTAATTCTACCCCCATATCAGCGGAAGACCACTCCGTATTTAAAGGATATATATAAAAAAACCACACCAACTTTAAAAATTATAATCACAATACTAAAATCCACGCTTCTTAATATACTTAGTTGTAAAAAAAAGAATATAATCACTAAAAGTTTATAAATCGGGTTATAACCCAAACAAATCAAGAAATATTTAAACTATGATAAGCGATGCATTATAGGAAGAAGACGAAAAAAGAAAAAATAACGCCATCTTAAACAAAACCAAGAATATTTTTCCAAAAAACCACCATCTTAATAATAAAAAAAAAATTCCCTTCGCAAGGTTAAAAATATACCTTCAAGGGAACAGAAATAATAGTCAAAAATATAGTATAATGGTTAAAGTGTATAAAACAGCGATTAATATAACGAAAACACAGTTTAACTTAAATATGAAGTATAGGATAAACCTACACCAATAACCAATAACCAATAACTCTAGTTTGAGGAATCGAAAACCATCTTACACGACCAGAATCACTCATTTATTAGAGAGTAGTGTCTATAGCAGTAGGGAAGTTCTCCTCCAGATACTTTCTCGCTTCAGATGTAGAAAGGAAAACCTGGCGTGGAGCATTCGATGGAGAGATTCTAAGCTGCGCAGGGTATAAGAGCGCAGGTTTTAGATTTTTCTCATAACATTCAGACATCAGAGGTTTAAAAAGAAGCCTTTTTTTTCATAACTTCAGGACTAAAATCTTCAACCAAACGGAAATAGTAATCTTGAAATTTAATCATCCCAGCCCGCCGAGCCACACGAATAAGTTGTTCTTTGTCGTGTACATAGTGAAACCGGACAATTACAACCGAGGGTTTAGCTGGAGCACTCGATGAACGACGCCAAATTCTATGTGCTCGATCAAGTAACGGGGGGTTCTCTGGGAAAACAGACGGGAACGCATCTTTTAAAAGTTGAGCAAAATATTTCGAAGGATCGCCTTTTTCTATGCCGTCTGGGAGACCAAGTATACGTAGGTTCTGTCTTCTGGACCGATTCTCAAAGTCGACACTCTTGGCTTTAAGTGTTTCCACCAATTTAATGGTCGAAATTAAATCCTGTTGCAATTTTTCAATTGTCAAATCTCGTTTCCGAGCTTCTTCTTGCAGAGACGCGATAAGAACTTGCTGCTGGTTAATTACTGAATCCGTCTTAACCATATAATCTTGAAAAGCCTTTATATCTTGTTTAAAAACTTGTTGTAGTTCATCGAATTTTTTATCCAAAACCTCCATAAACAGTTCATAAGTTAACTCAGTGCGTTGCGGATGAGCTTGCTTCTTTCCATTACCGTTCGGGTTGCGCCCCGGTTCTCGTCCTTTGGATCTAAGAGCCATTTCTGTTTGCATATCTTCAAAAATTCACAATAAACTCTTAACGATAAGCCCAAGAAAATAGCAAGAATCTTTTGGTGTAGGTAAAAATAAGTTGGATAAGGGTGATCAAAGGTTAAAAAAAGTAAAGGTTATGGAGCGGATCTAAAACAGTACTCACTCCATGAGCGTCTCCCGCTGAGGACCAAGGACCAATTTCCTCTACACACAGTAAGCCTAAAATGATGGCAGTGAATTCTGCTTCATATACTGACAAATGGCTGGCAAGTCATTTCTTCGTCATTACCTGTAATTCAGACACAAAGAAAGAAAACAGCCAAACCAGCATTCCCAGTTAAATTATCTTTTGATTCTGTAAAAATGGTTAACATATAATAATAACTTTGATTGATATACTGATGAGCCAACAGACTCTCAGGCAGAACCGAATCCTATTGTGTAACCTAAAATGAACGAATGTAATTGGAAAAAAACAAGGTGGGCTACCGAGAAAGCTACATTGGGACGTATTGTATCATCAAATATACCCATGTTCCCAGCGTGATATGAACCCAGTCAGCCAAAACAAAAAAAAAACAACAAAATTCTTCTTGTGATGTTCCCAACTGTCCTTTAGCACAGGATAATCATTTATTTGCCCCCTCAAACTAATCCAGTATGTTAACATCAACTTCAACCTCTGTCATTGTAAGGGCAATTGCCCCATTTCAACCTGTAAAGCTGAAAGAGGAGACGATCTTACTGCACCACTGCACAATTTGAAAACCTGTACTTGTTTCACGTCCAAGCATTTTCAAGTTGAAGATGAAGCTGATCCGTAAGCCACACAGCCATATTCAAGAACAGATCGAATTAAACATATATAAACGATCAACAAAGATTTTCGCGTTGCACCCCAGAATACCCATAGATGCCTAGAGAGATTTAAAGCTCCATTACATTTATCAATTACTATACTGATATGGTGCTTCCATGTCAGCTTATTATCCATCCACGTGCCTGGAAATCTTACCACTGACACTTCCTCAAGTGTTGAATCATATCATTTCAAATCAAGTGCGGGTCTATTAATCTGGCTTGTAAAACACATAATGTGTATTAGTGACTGAGAGCTTGAAATCTTTATTTGTTTGCCCACTGTTTGATCTAGTAATTGTAAATTGCATCCCATTTACAGTAAAATTGAAATACTACCTCTCATCTATAAACCTACATTATATACATATCGGGATTAACCCACTAGAATACCTATCTCAGACAAAGTATCACTAATCATAATATTAAATAATGAAGGGCTACAAATACTGCCTCGTGGGGTTCTATTCTCCATCTTATAGAAATACAAACAGCATTTACACTCGTACCTGCACAGACCATCCAATTAAAAAACTCAGACAAATTATACAATCTCCCCATTCCTAATTTCCAAATTTAATCATGTCCTTTCTTCCATCACATATCATATGCATTTGCAATATTAAAAAATACTGCTATTACAACATCGTTATTTAACTGAGCTTTCCTGTAATCATTTTCCAAACCTAAAATTGAATCCAATGTCATTCTACCCTTCCGAAATCCACTGTAATAAAACACTATATCACCGCTCTTTACAAAGTATAACTCAAGCGCTCGATTACCAGATATTCCAGTAGTTTACATAAATGAAACATTAACGATATAAGCCCATAACTAGAAGGGTCAGACGGGGATCTGCCATGGTTCAGAAAAGGCACTACTGCTGCCATTTTCCATGTGGAAAGTAGATGGCCTGACCTTCAAACATTCAAAAATTTAACATTTTCTCGTGAGAATTACGTACAATTACAATTACATATATCGCCCTTTCCTGGGGACGCCTGACCTGCATAAATAATAAACTTCTTAAATTCCTACAAAAACAAACTTTACAGCAGTTCACAGCAAATCATTGCTACAGCTGATTTCCAACAGATCGGGGCATTTTCCAAGAAACTTATCCCTATATTGTTCAACTTCTTCACTTAAGTTAACTTGATTATGAATATCAGCAAATGACCCAGCCAGTAACACAACCTTCCCTGTTTCATTAACAATAATTTTGCCCTTTTTAATCAACGCTGGAATTTTAAGATCACTACAAATCCCCGTTTTCTAAATCATACCCCATACATTTCCAAGTTTAATATCCCTTCAAATATTATGTCACTATGAGCTCCAGTAAATCACCGCCTTCCGCACCACGGCCTTTTATTTCTAATAATTTCACTCAGACACAGATGCACCAGCACATAAAAACTTACATTCCTCCCAATTTGCTTTACCAAATAGTCCGCTTCCTACATGCGGCCGACTGTCCCCAATATAAATCCAAACTCAAGCTCATAAAGACAGGAAGTTGACTGACATTAATATTAACTAATCACAAAGTGCACTGCAGATGCTGTGGTCAAAGCAACACGTACAAAAAGCTGAAAGAACTCAACAAGTCGGACAGCATCCGTGGAAACGAGTAATCAATGTTTCGGGCCGAGACCCTTCGTCAGGACAGAAGAGGAAGGGGGCAGGGGCCCTTTTAAGAAGGTTGGGGAGGGTGGGAAGCTGAAGGCTGGAAGGTGCCAGGTGAAAAACCAATCAGAGGAAAGATCAAGGGGTGGGGTGGGGAAGCAGAGAGGGGATAGGCAGGAAATGTGAAGATGGCGGGATTCGACGCAGATTGAGGGACCGCTTCGTTGAACACCTCCGCTCCATCCGCCACAACAGACAGGATTTTCCGCTTGCCACCCACTTCAATTCTGCTTCACATTCCCATTCGGATATGTTCATACATGGCCTCCTCTACCGCCATGATGAGGCCAAACTCAGTTTGGCGGAGCAACACCTCGTCTTGGTAGTGTTACAAATCAGCAACAATGAATATATAATTGAGGCAGGTTTTTTATAACAAATAAAATATTTATTAAACACAGTAAAAACCCACAAGTAAACAAACGACTAACGTAACCGGAAGTCAGCTGCGATACGGCTGCTCGAACAGTTCTTAAAGCGGTAATGCGAAAACAGTTCTTAAAGTAGTAATGCGAAAGTCCGTTAAAGGAGAAGTTTTCGTTGATAATAAATTCTCTTCCGTGGCGTTACGGCGTAGCCCAGTCGAAGTATGCTTCTATCAAAGGATTTACGATGAAGAAAAATGAAACGGCTTAAAGGCACTGACCTTTCTTTGGCGAAACTTTACTCAACCCTCTATTCTTCTGGCAGAACAGGGGTTATCATGGGCATAGCTTCCGAATGAGGATCAAACAAGTTCGAACCTGCTTTACCGTCGAAATCAACTTTCCTCGATCTTTAACTTCCCGAATTTCAAATCTTCACTCTCCAATGATGGACTGGCAGTAATATGGCAAAACTGCCGGCAATAACCTTTAAGACTTAAAACAAAAAGTAAAACTCCACTCTTAAATTAAACTGCGTCATAACATCGGAATATGCAGCAGCGTGGAGTCAGTAGCGAATTCAGCCACGAACTGCCCATGTCGCAGGGTGGGGTTCTCCTTTTATACCCGGTTGGGGAAAAAACTAACACGCGTCCTCTCACTGGCGGGAAAATGACTTCACTCACCCATCACAAGACCATTACCTCATGTCCAGCATAACTTCAATTACATCGTGGTCACGTGACTAGTGCAAGGCACCCACGGGTACGTAACAGTAGTCTCCAGCCTTTGGTATGAACATCGAATTCTCCAACTTCCGGTAATTCCCCCTCTCTCACTTTGCCTATCCCACTTTCACTCTGCCTCCTAACCTCCAGCTACCTATAACCTTTCTCATGATTCTGCCTTCTTCTACTATACAGTGCTTTCCTCTTACATTCCTTCTTTACCTTTCCTGCTTATTCCCTCTCTGCTTCCCCCCTCCACCCCTTGATCGTTCCTCTGATAGGTTTTTCACCTGGCACCTACCAGTTTTCTCCTTCCCACCCTCGCCCCACCTTCTTTATAGGGTCCCTACCCCCTTGCTCTTCAGTCCTCATGAAGGGTCTCGGCCCGAAACGCTGACTGCTCGTTTCCATGAATGCTGTCCGACCTGCTGAGTTTCTGCAGCTTGTTGTAAACATTAACTAATCACCGTCTGTGTTCTCATTTGACCGACAGGCACTGCAGCCAATCACAGCAGGGGAGATATGCGCGTCTGAGTAACGATAGTTTGGTGGAAATATGCCCCATGTTCAGCCCCTCTTCTTCCGCTCTATCGCCATGGCGGAGTTCAGCCACTCGCTGCTGTCGGTGATTGGCGGCCGCGGCGCCCACAAGGACGAGAGTGTTTCACCTTCGTGCCTCTGTGAGTCTGTTTCGGCGATGTTTGTGGTGGCTGAGAAAAACTGTTTTTAGAGGGAGCGAGCAAGGAGGGAGGCCAAATGACTACAACTCCCAGAAGGCCCCGCTGATGACACAAATTTAGGTGTGTTGTGGAGAGTCTGGAGAGTTTTCAGAGATTACTGCGGGAAATAGATAGGATGCAGGACTGGGCTGAGAAGTGGCACAAAATTTAGGAGTGTTGTGGAGAGTCTGGAGGGTTGGCAGAAATTACAGCGGGAAATAGAATGCAGAACTAGGCTCTGAAGTTGTAGATGGAGTTCAACGCAGATACGTGTGAAGTGGTTCATTTCGACAGGTCAAGTTTGAACACAGAATATAACATTAATGGTGAGACTCTTGGCAGCGTGGAGGGTCAGAGAGATCTTGGGATCTGTGTCCATACGAACTCAAAGCTGCTGCGCAAGTTGGCAGTGTTGTTAAGAAGGAGTCTGGTGTGATGGCATTCATCAACCGTGGGACTCAGTTCAAGAGCTGTGAGGTGATGTTACAGCTATATTAGGCCTTAGTTAGTCCCCACTTGCAGTACCGTGTACAATTCTGGTCACATCACTACAAGAAAAATTTGGATACGAAAGAAGGTGTGTAATGACGAACACGAGGAGATATAGTTTGAAGGTGCTTGGAAGTAGGTATAAGGGTGTGTCAGGGTAATTCTTTTCAAACAGAGAGTGGATGGTGTGTGAGATGCACTGTCAGTGACAGTGGTAGACGCAGATACAATAGGATATTGTAAGAGACTCTTAGCTTGGTACATGGAGCTTAGGAACATAGAGGGCTATACGATAGGGAAATCCTAGGCAGTTTCTTGAGTAGGTTACATGGTCGGTACAACATCGTGGGCTATAGGGCCTGTAATTTTCTGTAGATTTTAATGTTGTATGTCAAAGGCAGGCAGAGGAATTAGTTTAAATGGACACCAGGACAGCATGAAAAGGGTGGGCCGAAGAACCTGTGTCAGTGCCGTAAGGGAGGGTTTCTGTCCCAAACATCGACTCTGTTCCCCTCAATAGATGCTGGCTGACTTGCCAAAGTTCATGAAAAGTGGCATTCAGTTCTACTTAGCATTCTGGACAAAGGATGTTTTGTGCTGGAAGAATACAGAGGAAATTCATCATGATTGAGGGGGCTTGTGTCCATAAGACCATAAGTCATAGGAGCAGAATTGGGCCATTCAGCCCATTGAGTCTGCTGCCTTTCTGTCATGGCTGATCCCGGATCGCACTCAATTCCATACACCTGACCTCTTGCCAAATCCTTTGCTGTCCTGACTGATCAGGAAACGATCAACTTCCGCCTTAAATATACCCACAGACTTGGCCTCTACTGCAGTCTGTGGCAGAGCATTCCACAGATCCAATACTCCGTGGCTAATAAAAAAAACGGGGTACCGCGGGGTCTTAGTATGGAGGGGACATGTGTACCGGGAGCTGCGCCTACCTTTACCTTTTACCTCACCCAAATAGCAGTTAATTCTATTTTTTAAGTGACTGAAGTGAGCTGTAATGGGCTGAGCGAAATGCCGAGACCAGGTAAAGGGAAGAAACCAGAAAAGGGCGCAGGGGAAGAAGATTCTGGCGAGGGCTCCGCGAAGCTAGCGGGCCCAGAAGAAGCTAAAGCCAATGCTGCTAGGGCCCCGGTCTCAGCTACCATAGAAGAAGTCCTTGAGGCGGTAAACAAACTGTACAGTTTGGTAGACGGGAGACGTGCAGAACACAATTAGCCAATCATGACCGAGGTCAGTAAGCGTGTTTCTTTAATGGAGGATGCCGCCGAATCGTATGAGAGACGAATCGAAGAGTTGGAGAGGCGGCTTGTAAGTCTATATCCTAAAAAACGCAGCTACAGGCTAAGGTGGATGATAAGGCTGATGCTTTGTCCTGACGGGCTCATGAGGGACTGGTCAGGGACGAGGAATGGGAGAACGTTCCTGTCCCGGGGGAGAATGCAGCGTGTCAGTTTGCCATCACCGTGAAGGTACAGGAAAAGTGGGAGCAGGAACGAGTGGTGGATCAATTGCGGGCTTCTGATGACGTTTGTTGTAACCTGACTTCTGTGAAGACAGATCGGTTTCCGGAATTGAGTTCTGAGGAAGTGGCTGCGTCTCGACGACATGATCCGGGCATTGACACTATTTGGGCGGCGGTCAAAAACGGAGACATGGCTCAGGCGGAGAGAACGAAACACGCGTCAGTGCCTCCATTACTTCGAAAATGGCCTCGGTTGGAGTTGAAGAACCAGATCTTATAACGGGTCACGTAACCACCTGACGGACCCTTGCGTTGCCCTAGA
Organism: Hemitrygon akajei; assembly: GCF_048418815.1. NCBI lineage: Eukaryota > Metazoa > Chordata > Chondrichthyes > Myliobatiformes > Dasyatidae > Hemitrygon > Hemitrygon akajei. Next base: position 73,618,767 of record NC_133125.1, read on the forward strand.
AGTATCGGAGGATGGCGTTAAAATCACTTCCTGATGATTTTGGACATTTGGGGCTGGAAAAGATCTATGGATTGCTCAGAGACCGGTTTTACTGGCCCCGAATGAAGTAGGAGATCGAAGAAGACAGCAAGTCATGCACTTGATGGATACGGCATAAGAAACTGCCTATGCGGGCAACTCCCTTGACCCACCTTCAAAGTGCGGGGCCTCTGGACTTGGTGTGTATGGATTTCCTGTCAATAGAACCCGATGCCAGCTTGTGTTGACTCTATATGCGCTGCTTGTGCTCCCTACCGAGCCGTCCTAACACCCCTTCAACATCAGGGCAATTGCCGGAGTCCCTATAGGCATTGGTTGATCAGGGCTCGCACACGGCCTGTGCACGTGAGCATCATAGAGTACCACGGATCCGTCATTTTCCATCTGACCGGCTCACTCAACACCCTCTGATGGTGGGTTACCCCTTCCTCTCCACACACGACCCTCACTTCGCTTGGTCATCCACTTCGCTGCTGACTTGTTGACTCACGTGACGGACCACCGGCCTGCAACCTCTGCTGTCTTCATCCAGTAAAACCCTGGAGACGAATGAAATCCTCGACGCCAGCGAGCTCCCACATGAATAGCGCGTCTTAGCTGCTGCCTTCAGTAAATGGAATCCATCACCTTGTCTCCTTTCGAACAACACGCAGCGCAATGGACCTCCTTGCGGGCATTACCTCTCCCCGAGGTCGCTTGCTCGACCTCATTCCTCACCAGACCCAAACCATGAATGACGACTCAGTCAACGCGCTGCAGTACTGCTTTATTCGTCAATTCCAGTCCCTAGCCGGCGCCGGAGCGGATGTAAAACAGTCAAATGCTCCGCCCTTCATTAGTCCGGATCTACAGCGTGCGTACAATGGATCTGCATCTACCAGGTGATGAGCAGAATACGGCGACCATAACGCCCACTCGTCAGTACATGCACCTGGATGTGCATTTCCGATTTTCCAACAGTCCTGCTGTGTTCCAGGCCTTTATGAACGAGATGATTCTCACCTCAGTCAGATTCTCCTTTTGTTATAATCCAAATACCATCGGTCAGTCAGTAGGAGCAAATCAGCAGGTGTGCAAGCGTGTGCGCAGTCATGCCAACTCTAAGCCTTCAACATTGACTATTAACTTTCTCTAGGCCTGGGTAGATCACTATTTAAGTACCTCCTCTGCAACGGGTATGTCACCCTTTGCAATCTCCTTGGTTACCAATCCCCGGCATTCATTGCAGAGGAGACTTCGGTGCAAGACACGTTGGTAAAGACCCTGGTGCTCCACTTCCGAAGAAGGGCACGGAGGGCACTCCTGGCTGCCAGCTGCACCTACTGCCGCCGTGATAAAGGCCTTCGGCGCCCAGCCAGACTACTCAAGACTGGAGAGTCTGTCTGAATGTCCACGAGCTGAATATTGTACATAGATGAGCATTTCAAAATATCGATGTCTTAGGAATATATTTCAGCGAAAGGCGAGTTGATGCTGGGACATCGTCACTTTGATTAGTTTTTGCAGCAGAAGCAACAGCATTATCAGTAGGGTGAAGGAAAGTCAGTAAGATTAGTAATGACACTGTCAGACTGGCTCAGCAGTGATGCTTTCATTTCAGCTCAGGGATGGTTCAAGGGAAACAGTAGTAACATCATCGTCGTCAGTGACCTGTTAGGAAAGCGCAGGCCATTCTGCTTATGTTAAATACCGCGTGGCTATCTTGTGACTGTCTTATGACCATGATGTAATTGAGTATCTTGTGAGCATGATGTAATTGTCTTGTGATGGTGGGGTGATGTAATTTTCCCGCTGGTGTGAGGTCACGTGATGGAATACTCAAACTGTGTATAAAGGACACCCCTATTGTGACGCAGCTAGTTCGTGTGTTTTGCTGCGTATTCGTCTCATGACGAAGTTTCCTTTAAATTGGAGTTTTACTTTCTGTTTTAAAGTGCAAAGGTTATTGCTGGCAATTTCGCCAATCGCTGCCAGTTTTTGTTTGTTGCACCTTGGTTAACACTACAGTCTAGTATTGGAGAGTGAATAGCTTACCAAAGCACGGGAACCCGAAGGATTGAGTCAAGTTGGTGTCGTTCGGCGGTTTTATAAAGGTAAGACCTGATTGAATCTTCGTTCAGTAATAGTAACCTGCAACCCCTGCAAGATCAAGGATCAGGAAGGTTTGTGCAGTGTTCACCCTCCAGGAAAAAGGTCAGTTGCTTTAAGCCGTTTTATTTCGTTCATCGTGAATCCTTTGGACAAGGCATCTGTCGGCTGGGATAAGCAGAAATGTCGATACCTCGAAGAAATCAGTTGGCAGGAAGCCTCTCTTTACTGACTGTATAAATTACATGGACTTTCTAATTTACCACTTTAAGGCTGGGTTCGAATTTACCATTTCAAGAATTATTGCAGAGTATGGCTGTTTGTTAAATTGCCGTATAGCAGTTAACTTCCGGTTAAGTTAGTCGTTTGTTTGCTTTTCACTGTTGTTGAGCACAGTTTAATAAATGGTTATATTTGTTTAAAAGAACTGACTCAATTCTATATTCGTTGTTGCCCACCACGTACCACTTACAGAACGGATGTTTCTCTATGAACTATAAACCAGGCCCGTAATCATTCTGACTTTTCAGGGTTACAGTCAATGAGTCTGCTTCATGTATGCTGTCATCCAATCCAAATCTAGGTATCGGCTCTCCAGTAACTCAAGCAGATGGCCGTGAGTGTGCCTAGTGGTGAGTTTCTGCACATTCATCCTGTTGTGATTCACATTACCGCAATCTGCAGAGACCGCTTTATTCTGTTCCTTGCAATGTTTTATCTCAGTCGAGCAATATTTACAAATTATTTCAAAAGTATTTAATGAAAAAAGATGTCGTATTTTATTTTACACCAACATATATCTGAGCGTATCCTGTAGTTCTGCAAGTGCCGAAATATAACGGGTTTACTGCATCTCATCTTGACAGTAATTAATCTGATTCGTGATGTGCAATAATACCCCCTTGTTGTTATCACACAGTCCGACTGAAAAAGAAAACACACACATTTATTCGCAGCATTTAGCACAGTTTTCTTCAATAGTTAAGTATGTTAAATGTATGTTTACGTGTACACAGGGGATTTTAACAATTATATATACTGTTTTATTTCTGGTATCAAACATCAGAGTAAAACGCATCGGTTGTGTGTGATGAAGGCTTGGCATTCATATGTTCCCCGGTGGTTTCCATTGTCTGAACCTACGGAGCACAAGCTGAATCTATTTTCCCCATTGAGGTTCTTTATTCGGAAACCCATGGAACAATATCTGGATTTATTTTCGTGTGATTGGCTGAATAACAGTGTGTAACAGGACATACAAATAAATATAATTTAGATATACGAAAATAAAAATGTGCTGGAGCCTCAAAATATAAACACGGCCTAATATGGTAATAAAAATGTGTTAATATCTCTCCTTAATCACCGGGTCAGTATGAAATCAACAATAATAGCTGAAGTTCCATGCGTTTCTGTTCCACTGCTGTTTCGGTCACTCGTTGATACATCGTCCGATAATCTGCGACTTTCTCTCCTGCATGCTTTTCACCAGCCACAGACCACCTCATATTTGCACGTGCTCAATTCCATCTGCCATTTCTCAACCCGTTTCCCAGACAGTGAAGATCACGCTCAACCTTCCTGGCTGTGGAGAACGCCCTCAATTCTGGAGCCGTCCGCAATTTTCTAGTCCAGCTGTTGGATCCAAATCAGCAACTTTGGATATTCAGCACACAATTTCATTCCGAATAAATGCTTGGCATTTTATAGTATTTAATTCGGTTTCCGTGGCAAATAATTGACCAGCCTAGAACTTGATAGACCACAGGTTTTAAATTCTACTTCTGTTCAAACCAAATATGGATGAGGAAATGGTGGTAGAACTGTTGCAGCTTTGGCTATTGTCTTTAAAATTAAATAGACTGCACCGCACGTCACGGGTATGGGATAAAGTGATCAACTCTTTCACTAGGAGAGGATTAGCTCCTTACACCGAACGGCCCATGTGTGTGTGCAAGAAAAGAACGTTAAGCAATCGGTCCACAAACCGCAGCTAATTATCGTGTGAGCTCGTAACTTTTTATTATGAAGGGTCCCTGGAATATTGCTTTCGATCTCTTTTACATGCTCAGAAGTACATGCGTAAAACGTGTTTTATTGTGGCACATGTCATCAGCTGTTACAGTGACTTTCGTGATTCAAATGATTCGCAATGACAAGAACGAGCGAAAAAAATATAATCATATTTCCCCCTTCAATAATGTGTACTCCATTTCACCTGCCGAACTTATGTCTCACTCTCAATGTCGGAAGCGAAGTGCTTGTCCTCATGTGACAAATAAGCCTGTCCATGTTGATTGTGCAAGATGATTGCCTATGTTAGAAACAACACTGATCAGAAAAGGTTCCACTTCAGCATTTGAAGCCAGGTGTCTTGGAAATTAAATTAGGAAAGTTCATATTATCATTTGTTTAAAATAAATCACTTGTACCATCCCTTGGGGAGACGAATTTCCTGACAGAGTGAGAAAAACACTTTAATATCAGTGTTTGTGGAGCTGGTTGTCCTGTGTGTGACTGTGTGACTGACGTGGTAACCACGCCAATTGCCTCAGTGGAATTACTCTGAATTGCATATAACTCTGTAAAACCGATCACCGGTCCAAATGAGCAGTTGGAACGTTTCATACAACTAAACGCTGCTTCTGAAGGAATATGGGATATCCAGCGAATTACTGCATCGTGGCCATTTTTACCCTGCAATTGTTGCGATCAGTTTTTCTAGTAAGATGCTGGAGCTGCTCACTCTGTGTATGGTGCTGACGTCTTGCTTGCTCTTGCTTGCTGTTGTTCCGCTGCGCGGTTTGGAATTTTACTGAGCACAGATGCTACCTTCGTCTGAAATGTGTTTCCAGAATGGAAAATTCAAGCATCTGATAGCTTTGATATTCATTTTGCATTGTTTTTTTTTCTATGTGATACTCAGGTTCGTTCTTTCATAAGCTACTAAATTATAACTTCTGCTTTAAATCTCATGATTTCACTACACATAATCCATTCAGCTATTTCATCTCTAGTAATGGAAATAGTGATATTCAATGGAGCGATCGATCGTTCACGGATACGTGAGTTGCAGAAATTAAATGCCTCGTTCCAAACTGTCGGAAAATCGCCAACCCACTGCCTCTCCAGTCCATTATTGTCCACCAGTTGGAGTGCACTGTCGGAGTCCGCACACACTGGATTTCTGCTTTCCACTTCCAAAAAAAAAAAAATACCCTGCACAGCATTGGACAAATGGTGGGGATTCAGGCAGTTGCATCTAACAATGTTTCTGTTATTTCACCAATCCCCTCCCCATAAATTTCTTGCAGTTAATTTAACGGCGATTGTGATCCTATCTCGGGGAAAATACGGACTCTCCAAATGCGTCAGCCGTTACCTGGTTGGCATGGCAACAACGGTGGTGTTATCGTTGTTGCTTTAGTGGAACAGGCCAGCAATATCTACATTTATTCCAGATCCCTGCTCATCACTCCTGTATGCGCTATGACACTTATATTTAGGGTCGTAACGATGGATTGTTCTGTTTGGTTTACGATCAGTTTTACCTTCGATCGTTTCATCGCAAGATGTTGTCGAAAGCTGCGGGAACAATACTGCACTGAGAAAAAAGCAACGGTGATCATAGTGACCGTCGTTATAGTGAGCTGCGGCAGAAGCGTCCCGTTTTACTTTGTTGATGAACCTTACGTCATCATTGACAACATACCGTGGCATTGTACCGTCACATCTGAATACGCTACTTCACCCATGTGGAAAGGATTCGAATTACTGGATAGCATTTTAACACTGTTACTACCAGTCGGATTAATTCTACTGTTCAATGGGTTAACAGTAAGGCATATCATTGCCGCAAATAGAGTTCGCAGAGGGCTTCATAACAGCAGTGATAATCAGAAAGAAACCAAGTTGGAAAAAACCAGAAAATATATGTTTTTTTGTTTGCTATATCAGCTAATTTCATATTCTTGTGGATGCCCTGTGTAGCTCATTCCCTGAAATGGCAACCGCAGAACTATTTTTATCTGGACAGATATTTGAGTTTCCCGGTTAATATACTACAACAATTTGCGTACATGTTGCAGATTCAGTATATGCACCAATACTTGTATCTATACACTGACACAGAGGAAATTCAGAAAATAGCTGAAGAATGGACTGAGGTATGCGTTTACTTTAAATGGCCATCTCTGTATGTAACGCACTTGTCCAAATTCAATTCAGCGGAATTTTCGATTAAAAGATGTTTACAAATGAGTAGATTCGGCAAATATGTCATAATTTTTAAATCTGCTCCGCCGGGCCATCCTTTCTTTTCAAATCTTTTTATTAGTTTTTTGAAAAAAAAAACAGAAGAAAAATATTGTTACAAGACATTTGAGAGTACATAATAGATTGATAAACATTCAAATATATATTGATCCATACATAGAATCTCTCAAACTCATATAATAATATAAATGATTAAGAAAAACCCCCCCCAAAACAAAAAAAAAAAAAAACAACAACTAAATAGAAAAAAAAACTAACCAACATGGGCAATCGCATAATGTTATATATATACAGTAGTGCCTATGACTCCCAACCTCCATCCACACAATTCAGGATAGTGACAATAAGGTTCAGGATCAGACCGTTTAATTCATATGAAAATGCTGAATAAATGGTCTCCAAGTTTCCTCAAATTTAACTGAAGGATCGAAAACCACACTTCTAATTTTTTCTAAACTTAAACAGGAAATAGTTTGGGAAAACCACTGAGATACTGTTGGAGGATTGGCTTCTTTCCAATTCAGTAAAATGGATCTTCTAGCCATTAGTGTAATAAATGCAATCATTCGTTGGAATGAAGCGGATAAACACTTATTATCCATCATTGGTAGGCCAAAAATTGCAGTAAAAGGGTGTGGTTGGAGATTAATATTTAAAACTCTTGAAATAATATTAAAAATATCTTTCCAATAGTTATGTAAGCAAGGACAGGACCAAAACATATGAGTCAACGAAGCTATATCAGAATGACATCTATCACAGGTTGGATTAACATACGAGTAAAATCGAGCAAGTTTATCTTTAGACATATGAGCTCTGTGTACGACCTTAAATTGTATTAGAGTATGTTTAGCACATATAGAGGATGAGTTTACCAATAATAAAATTTTTTCCCATTGCTCAGTAGAAATAGGGCAATGCAGTTCTTCCTGCCATTCCTTCTTAATTTTTTCAGATATATCTGGTTGTAGATTCATAATCATATTATAAATGATAGCAACAAGACCCTTTTGACAAGGATTAAGAGCTAAAATTCTTTCTGTAATGTCCAATGGACATTCTTTCGAAAAAGACTTTAGTTCATTATATAAAAAATTTCTAATTTGTAGATATCTAAAAAAATGGGTTTTAGATAAATTATATTTATTAGATAATTGTTCGAAGGACATAATGTTATCATCCAAAAACAGATCACGAAAACATGTTATACCTTTTGTTTTCCATAAATAAAAGGCTTGATCTATGGAAGATGGTCGAAAAAAGTAATTAGCTGTTATAGGGCTTGACAGTATAAACTTATTCAAACCAAAAAATTTACGAAATTGAAACCAGATTCGTAATGTATACTTGACTATAGGATTAGTTATCTGTTTATTCATTTTAAATAACGAAAAGGGAAGTGAAGATCCTAAGATTGAAATCAATGAGAAATCTTGCACAGATTTACATTCCAAATTTACCCATTGTGGGCCAGCAACTGTAGTCGATTCTTGTGTCCAAAATATCAAATACCGTATATTAACTGCCCAATAGTAAAATCTTAAGTTTGGTAGAGCCAAACCGCCCTCCTTCTTAGGCTTCTGTAAATATTTTTTAGCTAACCTAGGATTTTTGTTCTGCCACAAATACGACGATATTTTAGAATCAACTGTATCAAAAAAAGATTTAGGAATAAAAATTGGTAATGCTTGAAATAGGTATAAAAATTTAGGTAGTATCATCATCTTAATGGCATTAATTCTACCTACCAAAGACATAGATAGTGGGGACCACCTATTAGCAAGTTGCTTAATTTGATCTATTAAAGGCAAAAAATTAGTTTTAAATAAATCTTTATGTTTTTTAGTAATTTTAATACCTAAATAAGTAAAATAGTCTGTAACAATTCTATATGGTACCCGATTATAAATTGGAGTATGCATATTTAATGGAAAAAGTTCACTCTTATTAAAATTCAATTTATACCCAGAGAAGTTACTAAATTGAGCAAGCAAAGAAGAAATAGCAGGAATAGATCTTTCAGGATCAGATATATATAATAACAAATCATCTGCATATAATGATACCTTATACATTGTCTCCCCGCGGGTAATACCTAAAATATTGGGTGATTCACGAATAGCTATAGCCAAGGGTTCCAAAGCAATGTCAAATAGTAAAGGGCTTAAAGGACAACCTTGCCTTGTACCCCGAAATAGTTGAAAAAAAGGGGATCTTTGATTATTAGTGAAAACCGAAGCTAAAGGTTTCTGATATATTAATTTAATCCATGATATAAATTTTGAACTAAAATTAAAATGTTGCAAAGTATTAAATAAATATGACCATTCGACTCTATCAAATGCTTTTTCGGCATCTAAGGAGATGACACATTCTGGGATTTTAGATGAAGAAGTATAAGCAATATTAATTAATTTTCTAATATTAAAAGATGAATAACGATTTTTAATAAATCCAGTCTGATCCTCAGAAATAATCCGAGGCAATATATTTTCTAATCTAACAGCCAGGATTTTACTAAAAATCTTAAAGTCCATATTCAGCAAAGATATAGGCCGATAAGATGCACATTCAGTGGGATCTTTATCTTTTTTAAGAATTAAAGAAATAGAAGCTTCATAAAAAGATTGTGGTAGTTTACCTATACTTAATGCATCTTTAAAAATTTTACAAAGCCAAGGAGAAAGTATAGAAGAAAAGGATTTAAAAAATTCTGCAGAAAAACCATCTGGGCCCGAAGCTTTACCCGAGTTCATTAAGAAAATGGCCTTTTCTATTTCAGACTCCGTAATAGGTGTATCCAAAATTACACTATCCTCAGCAGTTACTTTTGGAATATTCAATTTCCTTAAAAATTCACTCATTATAGAAGAGTCTTTAGTACATTCTGATTGATATAAAGAATTATAAAAATCTTGAAAGGCTGTATTTATCTCTTTGTGATCAATCGTCAGAGTACCATCTTGTTTACGAATCTTAGTAATTTGTCGCTTATCCGAAACAATTTTCAATTGGTTAGCTAGTAATTTACCAGACTTATCTCCATATGTATAAAATTGAGCTTTCGATTTAATTAACTGACTTTCAATCGAAGAGGTTAACAATAAACTATGCTCCATTTGAAGTTCCACCCTTTCTTTATAAAGTTCTTTACTAGGGGTCAATGCATAAATCTTATCAATTGCCTTAATTTTATCAACTAATGTTGATATTTTAGAGTTAGTTCGTTTCCTAACTCCGGCAAAATATGAAATAATCTGTCCACGAATATATGCCTTAAAAGTATCCCAGAGAGTTCCACTAGAGATGTCTGCTGTGGAATTTATTGAGAAAAACAAATCAATTTGCTGTTTAATAAAGTTAATAAAGTCAGAGTCCTGCAGTAAAACAGAATTAAACCTCCAACTTTTAGTACTAATATGTGAATCCGTCACCTTAATAGATAACTTCAAAGGTGCATGATCAGATATAACAATAGAGTCGTATTTGCAATCCATGACATCTGTAAGGAAGTGCTGATCAATGAAAAAGTAGTCAATCCTTGAGTAATTATGATACACATGGGAAAAGTATGAGAACTCTTTATCATTAGGGTGTAGAAAACGCCAGATTTCACAGATAGCTGAATCAATCATAAAAGAATTAATAAGAGAAGCCGATTTGTTCGGAAAAGTTTGAATGGGTTTGGATCTATCCATCAAAGGGTTTAAACAACAATTGAAATCCCCGCCCATTATCAATCTGTATTGATTCAAATTAGGAAAGGATGTAAATAAACATTTAAAAAATTCAGGACAGTCAGTATTTGGAGCATAAACATTAACTAAAACAACTTTTTGATTAAAAAGCAACCCAGTAATAAGCAAAAATCTACCTTGCGGGTCTGAAATTGTTTCATAATGTATAAAAGCAGTTGATGAGTCTATAAAAATAGAAACACCTCTCACTTTGGCTTGCGAATTTGAGTGATACTGTTGGCCCTTCCAAAACCTAAACAACCTCTGACTATCCACCTTCCTAACATGAGTCTCTTGTACAAAAATAACATTCGCATTCATTCTATGGAATACTTTGAATACTTTTTTCCGTTTAATCGGATGATTTAAACCATTAGTATTCCAAGAAACAAAGTTAATAGTCTTATCCATATTGACAATATATATTACAGTTAACATATAGGTTTAAAAGAAAAGTGAACTCATGAACTCGGAAGGGGAAAGTAAGTTCAAAGGGAAGCCGGAAGTCACAGCACCGCAGCCATTTTAGTAGTTTCATATAAGCCCATGAAGTAAAACTAAGCAAAAAGCAAGCAGAAAAAAGAAAAAAAAGAAAAATCTCCCTCCCACCACCCTCAAAACCCCAGGAAAAAAGCCAAACAGAGGCAAGCGAGCGATCTAATACTAAAATTACCCCCTTGTCTCAAGACGGCAACTCAGACGTAACAAAGTTAAAAAAAAATACAAACAACCCACATTATAAAAAAAGGGTTGATATAGGAAAAATTAAAATATAAAATTAGTGTTATAAATGTATATTATCAAAAGGGTTAAAAAAATTAAAACAATAAATGAAGGTTTAACACTTTCGAACAGATCAAAACAGTTATGACGCTACAGACACTGGAGTCTGTCGGGAAGAAGAAACGCCATTTTATTCTTCCAAATCTTAATATTCAAATGCTAAAAATATAAAAAAAGAGCGTATATCGATTAAAAAAAAGAAAAAAAAAATAACCCTAATAGGTCATCTTCAACATTAATCGGTTAGTAATATATAAAAATATGAAATCGGAATAAACCCGGTAGAAAAAAGAGAGCTTTAATCGTATATAAGAAATATATATGAACCGTATCAAAAAAGAACCCAAACGTCAATCTATACCAGATCCAAATCTATAGGCTAGATTACATTGATCAGCCCGATCAAATGTCATTGTTCCAGGAAACCTTGAGCATCCGCTGGCGATTTAAACAGCCGAAAAGATCCATCTTGAAGGGTGATTCTCAGGTGTGCTGGAAACAGCAACGCTTGCTTGTAGCCTTTCTGGTGAAAATTCGACATAACCGATCTGAAAGCCAGCCTAGCCCGTAGTACTTCGGGGCTATAGTCCTCCAGAATGCGAAAATTAAAATTTTGATAGGTTATCATACCTTTTTTACGAGCCGCACGAATCAGTCGTTCTTTGATGTGAGGATAATGGATCCTGAGAATTATGTGCCGTGGTTTCAGACTTGAATCTGCCCGATATCTAGAGACTCTGTGAGCCCGATCGATTAATGGGGGGTTATCCAGGACATCTTCGCCCAGGACATCCACTAGAAATTTGGAGAAGAAAACGGTCAGATCACCGCTTTCAAATTTTTCCGGGATTCCAATTAACCGAAGATTTTGTCTTCGAGAACGATTTTCCAAATCAGTAATTTTAGCTTTATAGCTATCCATCTGTTGGGTCGTCGAAGTTTGCTCTTCTTGCATTTTTTCGATTATACGATCCTTCTTGCGAGCAGCTTCTTCAAGAGCCAAAATGCTTGCTTGTTGTTCATTTGATTCCCGTGAAAAGGTCAGGAACTTTTCTTCGAGTGATCTCAAACGATTGTCATACTGTGCAAATCTTCCAAGTAATTTTTTCTCCAATTCATCAAATCTAGCGTCTATAAACTTCACAACAACTTCTAAAGTTAACGGTTCTTTCGTCTGTTTCGGTTCTTTTGCTCTAGACATTTCAGCGGGTTGAGAGTAATTCAAATAGTTTTTAAAAAAATTCTATATGTTTAGACCCCTTTAAAATAAGTTTAAGGGGTGTTTGTAGGTTAAAAAAAACGTAAAAGGTTTGGAGCAAAGCCTAGATGCGGTTTACTCCATGAGCGCCATCTTGAGACCGCCGGGCCATCCTTAAATTGGAAAATCCACAGATGATTGCCCATTTCATAGAGTTAAGGTAGAAAACTGGGCAATGATTATAACATAGGTTGAATTACTCCGCACCATCACAGAGATTTGACAATCACAAGGGCAAATATGGCCTTTGGACACTTCCCGTTACAGATGTTTCAAACTTAGAAGAGGACATGAGAAGCCCTCGCAGAGTCGCGTTAAAGGTACGTGAAAAAAGAGGTGTGACGAGAGAAAAGGTGGGACAGATCAGAAATAAAATAATCTGTAGCGCAAGGAGGCAGAGAAGGTCCTTAATGAATCTTTGCTTCACCAGTGAGCTGGACCTTGATGAGTGTGGATGCAGCGTAAAAAAGGCGAATATGCTGGTACATGCCAAGGATAACAATAATGCGCTGGAAACTTGTAAGTCACTAAAATAAATTATTCTCCGTTGATGGAAGGGGTATACCTTGGAGAAAGCAGCCGAAGATATTGTTGCGCTTTTGGACGTGATATTTGCGTCTACACTGGCCACAGTAGTAGCAGAGGATGAGAGGATAACAAATGTATTTGCCTTTTGTACAAAAAATGTCATAGGAATACTCTTGAGACTGACAGAACAGTAATTGAGTCTTGAGTCTCAGTAATGGGCAAGCTATTGGAGATTATTCGTAGAGAAGGAATTTCTGAGTATTTGGAGAAACGTATTCTGGTTGGCAATAGTCAATATGGTTTTGTAAGGGGCAGGTCGTCCCTTATGAGCCTGACTAAATGGTTTGATAAGTGAAATTAATATATACAGATGATGTAAAAATATTCGATGTGAGATGTTTTAATTTCGTTAAGTGTTTGACCGGGTTATTCACGGTAGACAAATTCAGCAAGTTAGACAGCAGTGCGTCTTGGGAAACCTGACTATGTGGACTCAGAACTGACTTATTAACAGAATGCAGATTAGGTAGTAGATAGAGGGAATTCAGTGGCCGGTGATGTGCCGCAAGGAAGGTTTAAACTTTAGTACACTTTACAGCTATATCTCCAATTTGCTGTTGCAGTGTTCTAAAAGGCAGACTTTAATTTGACCATCCTGTAGTACTTGGATAATTTATTGAATTAGGGCTGACGACTTATGCAAAATGCTGAATTTCAAAATGGAACTGCATGCTACATAATCTGATCTATTTCCACATTACGGGGCAGATTCTACAATGATATCGAAATGATATATTTTCTAATAGTACACTCAAAATCAGCATTTCAAAGTCTTTTGCAGTATCTTCTGGTGCTTCCCCAATGAAACAACTTCCGAAAGTTAAAATTTCAAATTCCAAATTAAAGTACACACGAATCTGTCCTAATGACAATTTATCTTTGCCTAGCCTGCTGTGTTCTACCAGCATTTTGTGTGTGTTGTTGTTTGAATTTCCAGCATCTGCAGATTTCCTCGTGTTTTATCTTAAAAACACGTAAGTTTCCTCGTAAGTTTTTGTTATCCGGGCTAGGTGCACTCATATCTCTATCCGTTTAACGGTGATTCCACATGGCTGGGGTGAAATCCGCATCTAGCTCTGAAACCAATACCATAGAAGACAAATAAAACAACATCAGCTAAATACACAGGTAAAATAAAACAAAATCCAAGCTTACATTTTTCTACGTTCAAAACCGTTGCAGGCAACTGGCATAGAAAATAAACAGTTAAATGCTCGAGTGAAAATCCTTATCAAATATTCGAAAGTGCAAAGGGGAGGATGGTGAGGGTGGGTGCGGCCCACATACACTAACAATTCATGTAATTTCGGAAAGAAACCCACTTTCTGAAATCTACATCATTTCCTGGAAATTTAATTTGCTGAACTAAACAGACATTTCCAGACAGTCATATCCTGTTATGAAACAGGAGATTAATTCGCACATCCCGTAAGTACAAACGTAACAAATACTTGACTGCCTTCCATTCATTGAAGTATGAATTAACTCTCTTTATCTTTCGAAATCCACTAATGTCCAGTCCTCGTTCAATATTTTACATCCTGAAATTATTCACATTTTAAACAATCGCAGAACACATCGTACTTTTAAGTGTTGAACAGTTCAGAAATAATCAATAATTAGCATCATACAACATTTAGGAAAACCTTTCGAGTCTAAAGCAAAGACATGCTGGAAGTTATGTATCGTCCGCAGGTTAATATTCAACAATTTAAAACATGACGTCACTGCATCACCAGATCTCCAGCAGCGCCCACGTTTTCTCACCTTCAATTTGTGACCAAGGATAGTATTTAGATTAAATGAACGTTTTGTTGGAAATAACAAGTTCAGTAATCCTCATCACCAGCCCTGAATGAATATGTTTGGTCACTGTATTGGGAAAATAATCCAAATCCGGTCCGGAACTCTCGCTTTTATCGCCTCACTGAAGTTATATTACTCCAGTGCGTTACCTCCCTTATAATCACACACCTGCACTTTCATATTCACACGCAGGTCTCCATGCTTCATTGCGTGTAAGGACAGACGGAGCAAACATGACCATAGACTTTGTAGATACGTCGGTGCTGCGAAACACTAAAATTCTGAACGATATATATGTGACTTCTGGCTCTAAATGCCTTGATATAATGTTGATTAATTATAGCGGTTGGAACACTATTCAAAGATCTGAGGTAAAGGCAGTTGGGTGCTTCCCGCTCGTCTGGTTATATTGGGTTAGCACGTTTAGCGGTATCCTCTGTTAACACCCAGAAGTAACGGATTTTTAAATTGTTGACTTGCTCCCCTATCGTTGTATTTTCGGTAAATCAGAGTGTGAAGAATGTAATTCTGAAGGTTTAAAAGGCCGCTAGGTGTTATGGCCTTATGATCTGTTCGTTAGATACACAGTGCAATCGATTTCCTTTCCTCAGCAGTTTCCAGACAGTGCACTGCTCTCCGGTGATCAGCTACCTGTAACATCTCATTATGGTTAACCGGGGGGCAATAATGCCCAATATCATGATCAATATCTCTCAGATGCTGAGGCACAATGTATATAGTGCATGATATATTGTTCTTTCAGTTCCCTGCACGTTTCCTTCCTTTGTGACATTCTCGCTGGTCGCAAATGGGGAAGGGGGTGGGAGTAGTGACAATAGTACTGGGTTCTTTGTATGCTGGCAGATGTTCGGAAGCGGACTACCTGTTTTGTCATAGCGAAGCGGAGTTGCGTCACTACGTCCAGTACAAACGTGTTATTTCAATTTTAGCCCCTGAATGGGGATATTAGCCCAGCAAATTTCCCATCTTTTTTTTTTCTATCACTTAGTGTGATCCCCTGTGATACGTTTCATTTCGGCATTATGTTCAAGTATGTTTCTATCAGTATACATTTTACTCAATACTTCCATTTGCTACCACCTAATCTTCTTCTTATCATTCACTCTTTTCCTTCACAAGCATTCTAAAATTGATTCAAATGCACTATTTCCACTCTGCCCCCACCCACTCTCATCGTAAATATTTTGCCTTCTGATGAAAGAAAGTGAACAGCTTCCCTTCAAGACGGATGACCACAACATGGAAAACATGATAGCTTGTTCTAATCAGTCCCGCTGTACTTCAGCTTGCTGCCGCCTTTCTACCCAGTACTCAATTAAGCATTCTTTCTCTCTGGCTTCGTTTAGCTTCCTGGCCTCACATTGTCCCATGGGTAAACATTTAAAATCCATTTTATGTTCCTTCATACATCCATGACCAGCGAAGATTCCTCACTGACGACAATTCCGTGTTACCTACTTTTCCATCACAATGTTAAAAAAGAGAAATTCCGAGAGTGATGCTATAGTGTCGGGGTTTATTGTTTTCTTCCAAATATTGAGTGGGAGAACACCGTGCCTAATGGATTACAGAGAAGTGAATTCATTGAGTACAGTCCCTGTAATCCATTAGGCACGCTCTTCCCGCCATTGCCGACATTTACACCACATGCTGGATCCGCAAAGCTAACAGCATTTTGAAGGACCCCACGCACCCCTCATACAAACCCTTCTCCCTCCTGCCGTCTGGCATGACCAGAGTGTGTAACAGCTTCTTCCCCCAAGCCATTAAACTCCTCAATTTCAGAGACGAGTCTGACGCCAACTTACACACACACACACACACACACACACACACACACACACACACACACACACACACACACACACACACACACACACACACACACACACACACACACACACACACACACACACACACACACACACACACCTGAACACCACTCCACTGCCTTTGATTTTTTTTTTCATTTCTTTCCAGATACCTGCTAAAATATTTTTTATATTGTTTATAATTACATATGCATTTACTTTTACATTTACATCATTTATTGTAAATTGCCCTTTACTGTGCCTATTATCTGGTTTATTAATTATTGTACTGTCTTACACTGTTTTGTGCACTTTATGTAGACCCGTGTAGGTCTGACGTCTATAATGTAGTTTTGTGATGTTTCACATAGTCCAGTGTAATTTGGTGTTGTTTCATGTTCCTGGAGGAACGTTGTTTAATTTTTACTATGTACTGTACCAGCAGTTTTAGTTGAAATTGCAATAAAAACGACTTGACTTGACTTGATTTTCTTGATCTAGTATGTTAATGCACCAGCAGGAGAGGAGGCCTGCCTAGATTTGAAATCCTGTAACAATTCAGGATTTAATTTTGAGTACGGACGTTTTAAAGCCTTTCGTAAGTGATCATAACATTGTTAGTCGAATTATGTTTCAGAAAGTACATCAATAAAAGCCAAAGCCATTAAATTGAATTTCATAAAGGCAAAGGTTGTGCAGATGCAACTAGGACTTCAGAAGTTAAACTGGGAGGAACTGCTTCACGTTTGAATCAGTTGAGGAAGAATCGATTTGTAAAGGTAATACACGCTTTTCAGGAAGCATTAACACTGAATGTCGTGAAAAACAAAAAAGCTCGAAATTCAAAGTTCGAATTTCAATGTAAAATTTATTATCAAATTACATACACGTCGACACATAGAACCTGATATCCTTTTTTCTGCGTACGTATATAGCAAATCTATGAAAGAGTACATGGATGAATAAAGATGTACGTAAAATGTTGAGGAAAATACATCTATATAAAGAATAGAGACATGCTAGTCATAATGCAGAGCATAGACGTGGGGGATGTCAATTGCAAAAGTACAGGTTGAGAGGGATATTGCCGATAATGCTAAAATAGACCCCAATTGTTTTTTTCTTTCCCAAAAATTTAGTAGTTAAAGAAATACGAAGGAGGAAGTTAAGTGTATTAGGAATAATAGTATGGTGTTAAATTATGCAGAGAAGGACATAGAGAATACTCTTAAATCATATTTGCCTACCGTCTTCATCGACGAAGATGTTAGCAATGTGCCCGTAAGAGGAGGGCGATGTTTCTCAGGAGAAACTACAGTCTCATCAAGAACAGGGGTAACAGGCAAACCAGTTGTCTTTCCTTCACCCCATTTTCTGGACTCTGAACTGATTTTTGCTCTTAGATAACCTAATGCAGGCAATTGAATGTGGAGAATAGAAATTTCAGGTAAATGACCTGTTAAACTGAGACCATTCCCATTGTAGTAGTTATTTGTTGTGTAAAGGGCGCGGATTCTGAACTGATTCTTACTCTGGGGTAAGCTAACTACAGCAATTGAATATGGACACAAGAAGCTTCAGGCAATGACTTATTAAATCAGAGACCATTCTTGGAGGAGTAGCTACTTATTATGTAAATTGTGAGACCTGCCAGAGAAGCAATATGTAATCTCCTAATTGCTGTAATTGTAGCGGACCCCTCCTCAAATACGAGTTGGGGGAGTAGCTGCAATATGACGAGTTTGTCGATAAACCCTAGCTGTGAAGAAATTACTGCTGGGGATTCCCTGTGGGAAATCGTCCAAGGAAAGCTGTCGGGCAGGACGTTTGAGCAAATACAAAAAAAATGAGTAAATAAAACACAACTGTTTAACTGAGGATTTGATAGAGGTACGGCAAAACGTTAAGGCAGAACGTCACAGATACCGATCGGAAAACGAATGTTGGCATAAAGTGGAAGCCGAGTGAGGTAGGTTTCAAGGAGAACACAAAATGCTCCAAAAGGACATTAAAACCTTTCGAGAAAGGGTTACACTGTTACAGAGATGTGGTATATATGGACCGACTTGCTGCACTGGGAAGAATAACATGTCCTTTTCGATCTAAAAAAGGGGACTACATTGAATACGGAGGTAATAATTGGTGTGATTTAGCAGAAGAAGCTACTTGCTACGATTACAAAAAATATGAGGCACCATTTCCTGAGGATATCCCAGCAACGCACTATCAAAGGGAGCCGGTGCTACCATCCGCACGATTGGCGCCCCTAATTCCTTTCAGAGAGGAGGGAGGCGCTGCAGTGATAGCAAATCAAATAAGAACATATCATAACCTACACCAGGCTGTTCGGGGTATAGAGACTCAAAGATATTGGTAATAATATCGGGACACGTGTGCTCGGAGTCTATTCTCTCGAACTTTTGCAAGCAACTCTTCATCAGAGTGAAACACGGCCCAGATGACGCCAAGGAAAGGAAATTAATGATAATGTGTTTGCTTCCAATAATACACTTAGCTTTGCCAGATAGAGACAGACCTGATGGGAAAACAAGTGGAGGACTAAAGAACGCAATAATGACTCTTATGGGTGTTGACAGAGGGGAACCGATAGACGCATTGGACGAGTATTACCAGAGGACAACTGAACATCGCATTGCATGTACATCCCGTTTATGGAGTGTGTTCCGAGGAGTGCATTAGAGATGGACCATTTAGGAACAGAGGCCTCAAATAGATGGCTGAGGACACTTGTGTCTCACTTTACCGATGAATCTATAACGGTACTGGAGATATTTGCTCCTTCTGAACCATACATACTGAGGCATGGGTAATGCGGAAAATGAGTACAGCATTGGAAAAGGAGATACAAAGACCGACGAAGTTCTATAATTGAAAGGTGATGTCTATAAAATATCAGTCTGCCTTATGAAATGAGGGTAGGGCCCCTTCCCAGGGTCCTCCCTGCCACACTATTCAGAGGCATGGACGTGCAGATGAAATGGAACAAGGCTTGGAGCAGGCAGAACTGAAGGTGGAGTAATTAAATGCTATATCTGAGATCAAGAGTGACACATTAAGGGAAAATATCCAAACATGAGAAGAGAAGGAGCAGGGCAATGCAGTTTGCCCTTGGTGGGGCAAAATAACATGGTGGACACAACACCATCCAAGCAATTATACCCTAAGCTTCAATGACGGTGTTAGGACTCAGCAACATGGGTGTGGCACAAGGTAGAATAAAAGTGGAAGACCTTTTACTAGTGGTATGGTTGGAGGCCGCCATGTTACCATTTTATTGGGACTGGGGGATCCCAAACACACTGTCAACACCACTAATGTAAACAAAACGCAAAAGAGAAGAAATAAGGTCAAAATTATCTTCTGTGGATTCACAGAATATTGACAAGTGTGAAATGTGAGTGTACAATTTAAAGTTAGAATAGGAGACATAACCCTGAAACATTCAGTAGTGTTGGGTTGGTGGAAATCACCAGGGAGCAGCAATATATATTCTGGAGAGATTATATGGCCAAAGTTAATTGTATGATTCTAAAAATGCCAACCGGCATGAATAACATTCACCACTTGCAGATCCCAGCAGGAGAATATTACGATAGAATATGCACAATGGTTGAAATGTGAATAAAACTGGAAGATATGAGCAATAATCGGAAGGTACAGCAAGTATTGCACAGAACTCAGAAGCATTTGCAAGGCACACGCATGTCTGCGGAAAGATGGCTGACAGCTTATGCATCCAAGGTCCAGACACCAAACCACAGAAGCAAATTGGGTTTCCCAAAAAAGCAGAGGAAGATGTCGGTAAGGTAATTCACAGTTTCGTAGAACAAGGGGTACTGAGGCCAGTAGCCTTGACAAATAACTCACCTTTATGGCCAGTGAAGAAACTGGATGGTAGTTGGACGTTCATTATAGACTCTCGACAGCTGAATAAAGCAATCCGTTACCAGCCCCAGCTGTAGCAACTAACCTAGTGTCAGTGGTCAAACAGAATTACAGAGCGCAATGGTTAACAGTTTCAGACATAAATGATGGATTTCTGGCTTTCCGATTGGAACAAGCGTGTCAGTACAAGTTGTCACTTACCTTTCATCGACAGTAGTATACATGGACTGCCCTACAACAGGGTTTCCTCGTCTATATTTAACCAGCGCTTAGGGTTTTAAAAAGTTTTAAAATGCTTTTCAAACGTCGAGTGCTTTGTACTCCTGGAGTCTGAAACCAAGCAGGAGCATTATGAGTTATTGACAGAGCTGTTCCAATTATTACTGGCTCCTCGGTAGAGATCGTAAAGATCACCAAATTTCTTGCTGTGCACCTGATGGAGAATCTCACCTGGTCCCTCAACACCAGCTCCATAGCAAATAAAGCCCAGCAGCGTCTCTACTTTCTGCGAAGGATGAAGAAAGTCCTTCTCCCACCCCCCATCCTTATCACATTCTACAGGGGTTGTATTGAGAGCATCCTGAGCAGCTGCATCACTGCCTTGTTCGGAAATTGCACCATCTCGGATCGCAAGACCCTGCAGCGGATAGTGAGGTCAGATGAGAAGATCATCGGGGTCATGGTTCCCGCCATCACGAACATATATACTACACGCTGCATCCGCAAAGGAAACAGCATTATCAAGCACCCCATGCACCCCTCATACAATCTCTTCTCCCTCCTGCCATCTGGAAAAAGGCTCCGAAGCATTCGGGCTGTCACGACCAGACTATGTAATAGTTTCTTCCACTAAGCTATCAGACTCCTCAATACCCGAAGCCTGGACTGACACCTTGCCCTATTGTCCTGTTTATTATTTATTGTAATGTCTGCACTGCTTTTGTGTACTTTATGCAGTCCAATGTAGGTCTGTAGTCTAGTGTAGCTTTCTCTGTGTTTTTTTTTTACGTAGTTCAGTCTAGTTTTTTGTACTGTGTCATGTAACACCATGGTCCTGAAAAACGTTGTCTCATTTTTACTATGTACTGTACCAGCAGTTATGGTCGAAATGACAATATAAGTGACTTGACTTGAGGTAAACACAGGTGATGAAACAAGTAGTTAGTTATTCGTGAATGACCTTGACATTGGCAAAAAGAGAAATTGAATAGCGAAGAGAAAAAACAGTTATGAAACTGCCCACTCTCCGAAACTGAAAGGGTTGTGGTCCCTTCTGGGGCTATTCGGCTTCTGTAGGGATCACATTGATGGATTTTACAGTAAGACAGCCCATTTAATGGAATGAGCCATTCTTATTGGAAGTACCTACAAATGATACCACCCTCTCAGCAGTGATGTTGCAAGAGACGCAAGGGAAGTTAAGACCAGGCAACACACACAAAATGCTGTTGGAACACAGCAGGCCAGGCAGCATCTATAGGGAGAAGCACTGTCGACGTTTCGGGCCGAGACCCTTCGTCAGGACTAACTGAAAGGAGAGATACTAAGAGATTTGAAAGTAGGAGGGGGAGGGGGAAATGCGAAATGATAGGAGAAGACCGGACGGGGTGGGGTGAAGCTGAGAGCTGGAAAGGTGTTTGGCAAAAGGGATACAGAGCTGGAGAAGGAAAAGGATCATGGAACGGGAGGCCTAGGGACAAAGGGGGAGGGAGAGGGAGATGGAGAACAGGCAGAGTGATGGGCAGAAAGAGAGAAGAAAAGCAGGGGGGAAAACTAAATATATCAGGGTCGGGTTAAGAAGGAGAAGAGCGGCATTAACGGAAGTTAGAGAAGTCAATGTTCATGCCATCAGGTTGGAGGCTACCCACCCGGTATATAAGGTCTTGTTCCTCCAACCTGAGTGTGGCTTCATCTTGACAATAGAGGAATAAATGCTGCCTGGCCTGCTGTGTTCCACCAGCATTTTGTGTGTGTTGCTTGAATTTCCAGCATCTGCAGATTTCCTCGTGTTTGATTTTTGGAAGTTAAGACCAGTAGTGCATGCATCACGCATGCTCTCAGCAGTTCAACAAGGGGATATTTATGAGACAACCATTTGTTAGCGGCTCTCTGGGCCGTAGGACATTTCGCATACATAGTGGGGTCTAATCCGCTTACAACACTGACAGACCACAAGCCCAGACAATTACTGTGAGATGGAAGGGTTCAAAATGGTTAAGTAAGCCAAAGTAAAATTACTAGATGGACATTGCTATCACAATGACGAAATATTCGTGTGAGGGAAATAAACAAAACGTCAATGTTAGCCGATAACCTGGTGTACCAAGGAATTGAACATGGATGTCAAGTTATGATAGCAAATGGTCTCAGGGGTCCATTTGTATCGAAAACAAAGAAAGAGGTGTGGAAGAAAATCAGACAAAGTAATGACTGAGATCAAGGACCCAGAGGAAAGAGAAAAGCCCTATTTTATTTTTTTAGATGAAAGTGGCATATATATAGAGGATGGACATGGACAGTAAATGTACAGTGTAGCTTTAAAATTACCCAATGCCATGCGTGCACAGGCAGCAGAATTTGCAGCTACAACATACCTGTTAGCCAGCCAGAACATTTTTTTTCGCCAGAGTTAGACTTAAAATCTGATTGCATCGTCGTTTTGCAACAGCTTTACAGAACATTTGCCTCTCTGGGAAACAAAGGGGTTGTTTCAACTGTTCGGAACCTCCTCCCATTTGCTGCTTTATTACTATCTATATGTGAGGAGGCAAACAGAAAACAATGTAGAGTCATAAAGATGAAGGCCCGCTCTAAATTATCCCCTGAGGGAAATAGAATGGCTGACGAATTGGCAAAGCAATGTCCTTTATTTTAGTAGGAATGGCAACTACAGATTCGGGAGATTGGCAGGCAGAAGAATCAACATATTACGATTATGTATTTAACAGAAGAGCAGAAGGAATGTATATATAAAATGATATTTGGCCCAAGGCCTGAAATATGCAAAGAACACCAAGGGGTGTTTGTCAAAGAATGAGTTATCCTCCATGAAGGAAAGCTTGTGGTTCCGGTGGAAGGAAGAAACGAGATGACCCATTGGATTCATAATATATGGGGACACCGGGATGCAAACGCACCCTGGAAAAGATCAAGGAAGCTGGTGGCCCAAGATGAAGGATGGTGTGCATATTTTGTGGAAAAAAATGCTTGATTTGTGCTCGATATAAACCTGACATAAATGAAAAGAAAAGAACCCTTCGAGACACCTGACCGGCAGAAGGGCCTTGGACTACTTTGCAGATAGATTGTGCTACTCCCTCACGGACCACTCCAGGAGGATACAGATATACCCTGGTAATAATAGATAGCTTTAAGACGTGGGCGGACGCTTTCCCAGCTGAGACAGACACAGCAAAGCCACTGCAAAACTCTTTTCGGGAAAAATCTTCATTTGCTGGGGGCTACCCGGGATTATCGAAACGGATTAAGACGCACAAGCATTCTCAGCTAAGACAGCCACAGCAAAGGCTACTGATTGTCCCCTTTTTCCGAAACAAAATCGGGTGCGGAAAATGGATGCCTTGAGTCCAAAGACGACTGAGAGCCCGGATTGGACGGTCTCGAAAATAAATGGACTATATGGACTTAACATAATTTAAGATTTTCACTGGAAATAAAAGCAGATATCACCCTTGTGGTACTGATTCCATTCAACATGAAGAGAATATTGTATTTTGTTGCGATGCCATTAACTATGTCTGGGCCAGATTCAGTTTGCTCCAGACCAGAACGGCGGACAAGTGTGCCAACAATGATATCATTTCTTGGAAAACACTCAGCAAACAACAGAAAAGTATCTTCTTAACGGACACAGGTGATATGATCTATTAAGGGAGAAATAGAAGACGGTAATGTATATTATACACAGTAATGAACGAGAAATTCCAGATCTAATGCACTTATACAGATGATTATCTGTGGGAATATGTTATTACTAATTTGTCACCAATTCCTCATTTGACTGCAGACTGGACATGTTTTGTGTAGGAGGCAAGGGAGATAATCTATCATTGGACCAACTGCACTAAACTAGTTAACACACACTCTAGTGAGGCAACTTAAATACCCAGCTACCCAGGCATATCGAGTAAATTTTTAGAATGCGGGACAAATGTTCAAGTATATCCGTGGATAAGAATAGTAACACATGACGTTGTAGTACTAATTGAATGCACCCTGATAATTGTATTGCTCAACGTATATCAACCGAGAAGGTGGAAGGCAGAACTAATGGAAAAAAAGTCGACGATAATCCTTTCATGAAATAGCAGGAACGCGGTCAGTATAAATTCGATGAAAACGAATGTAATTGCTCCACACCTCCTGGGGTTCTATAGGACTGTTCTGGGCAGCCAACTGAATGAGTGGGAAATAAAGAGGAGGCAGATATTGGCCAAAAGAAACTACAGTCTGATCGAGGACACGTGAAGTAGACAAACAGGTTGTCTTTGATTTCCACCGATTTGATGGTCTCTGAACTGGTTCTTGTTCTGGGATAATGCAATTAGAGCAATTTACCGTGGAGGCAAGTAGCTTCGTGTAATGACTTGCTAAACCCAAGACCATTTTCAAACAATAATAATCAAAGCAACTGAATGTGTTCACAAGGAATATCAGGCAATGACCTACCATTCTCGGAGGAGTAGGTACTTACCGTGTAAACTGCCAGACCTCTGTAAGAAGCAATCAGTAATCTCGTTAGACTCGGTCTGGTGTCCATATTTAACTGATCTGGACCAGTCAGAGTTAAAACAAACACAAGTAAACAAAGTAGGAGTGAGCTGAGCCATGACACAGTGTTGTCTCTAGCCCTGTACAATGACCAGTGAGAAGGAGACCCAGATAGCTCAGGTGACGGGGTGCCAATGGGATGGAGATCCACATGATGAGAAACGTTATAAGAGACAGGAGCTGCAAATACGCCGGGACGGTAATTCTTCGGCAAGGAGAGACCAAACATCGCCGATAAAGGAGAGCCCACGGACACTTGGAGATCGGGAGCGCAGTAAATGCATGGCCAGCGTAGAGTGCTTTTCCCAGAAGGGAAACCGGCTGGGAACTCGGTCCAGTCCCCGTGTAACACTATTGGTAACGTCTTCCGACATCGAAAACGGCTCACTTATTCCGTCTCTCTGCCTTTAACCTGCTGATTAGTATTGAGTCTACATATGTACATTATCCATAATCCCATGCGCTTTTCAGAAAATTTCTAACATTCCACATACACCATATTCTTCGGTTTCCAAATTTCCTTCTGTTCATCCATTTCTGAACCCACGCTGACTCTGCCAACGCTGTTATTGTTTTCCATCCAGCCCCGTGAGTGGGAATGTGAGATGTCGGTCTGTGTGGCTCTCTTTTAATAATCTTTCAGTGTGCAGCGTGATAATATCATGCATAAATTCCAAAACTCTACCAGCTCGCATATAAGCCTCCTCTGTTGTGATATAAGACCATAAGATATAGGAGCAGAAGTAGGGTATTCGACCTGTCGAGTCTGCTACGCCATTCAATCATGAATTGATCCAGTTCATCCAATTATCCCCACTCCCCTGCTTTCACCACACACCCTTTGATGCCCTGGCTAATCAAAAAAAAATAATACTATCTATCCTGCCTTAAATATAACAGATGACTTGGCTTCCACAGCCACTCGTGGCGACAAATTCCACAGATTTACCAACCTATGACTGAAGTAATTGCTCTGCATCTCAGTTCTAAAAGAGCATCCTTCAATTCTGAAGTAGTGCCCTCTGGTCTTGGAATCCCCTACCATGGGAAATAACTTTGCCATATCTAATCCGTTCAGGCCTTATTCCCCTGAATTTAAGGAAATACATCCAAAGAGCCTCCAGACGTTCCAAATTCTCTCATTGATGGAATCATTCTCGTGAATCTTCACTGAAACCTTTCCAATGTCAGTATATTCTGTTTAAGATAAGGACCCCAAAACTGCACACACTACTCCAAGTGCGGTCTCACGAGTGCATTATAGAGCCTCAACATCCCATCCCTGCTCTTATATTCTATACCTCCAGAAATGAAAGCCCACATTGGATTTGCCTTAATCACAACCAGATCAACCTGGAGGTTAACCTTTTGGAGTGTCTCACACAAGGACTCCCAAGGCTCTTTGCATCTCTGCATTTTGAATTCTCTCCCCATCTAAATAATAGTCTGCCCGTTTATATTTTTCACCGGAATGCTTTACCATACACTTTCCAACAGTGTATTTCATTTGCCACTTCTTTACCCATTCTCCTGAACTATTCGTCTCTCTGCAGACTCTCTGTTTCCTCAATACTACCCGCTCCTCCACCTATCTCTGTATCATCTGCAAATTTAGTCATAAAGCCATTAATATTGTAGTCCAGATCACTGACATACATCATAAAAAGTAACGGTCCCAACACCGACCCCTGTGGAACTCCACTGGTAACCATCAGCCAGCGAGGGTTGGGTCTCTTTATTCCCACTCTCTGCTCTCTGCCGACCAGTCAATTCACCACCCACGCTAATAACTTCCCTGTAATTCCATGGATTCTTATCTTGCTAAGCAGCCTCATATGCGGCAACTTGTCAAAGGCCTTTTGAAAATTCAGGTACACCACGCCTGCTACATCTTCTTTGTCTACTCTGCTTGCAACTTCCTCAAAGAATTACAGTAAGTTTGTCAGGTAGGATTTTCCTTTCAGTAAACCATGCTGGCTTTGGCCTATCTTTTCATGTGCCTCCAGGTAATCCAGAATCTCATCCTTAACAATCGATTCCAACAACTTCCTAACCACTGATGTCAGGGTAACAGGTCTATAGTTTCATTTGTGCTGCCTCCCACACTTCTTAAATAGCGGAGTAACGCTTGCAGTTTTCCAGTCATCCGGTACATTGCCAGAATCTATCGATTCTATAGTCATGAAGCAGTGTCATACGTTTGGGCTGCCAGAAAACGCACAGACTCTATTTCAGATTTTGTGTTATGACACTGGAGCCTTTTGCAAGTCATGCTTCCTGGTGTGGATGGTGGAAGCTATAATTTAGAAACTGTATTGCGACTTATCAGAGACCCAAGATCTATCGTTTTGGCACATCACTGGTTACGGGACTGCAATCCTAAATAAGGGCATTCCCGAACCCTCTAGCACATTGTGTCACCTATCACGATGTCAATTTCTGGACACTATGCATTGCAACAGTCTGGAGCAGACCATCTTGCGGGAGCTTGCCAATGCTCATGTATCCAACGCCTATAACCATACATTCCTCGAACTTCTTGTTGACCTCCTCAAAAGCTCAGTTCAGTTCGCGAGACATTATCGCCCAATCAGCTGAATCACTGCGTATATTTAAAGCGGAGATTTCTAGGTTCCAGAGAATAAGGATATCAAAGGTATCGGGAGAGAAAGCTGGTGATACGGGTTAAGAGGGCTCATGACTCATCCATGGTGGAATGGTGGAGCGGACTCGATGTGGCCTAATTGTACTTCATTGTCTTATAATCTTATGGTATGTGACAGTTCTGTAGTAGTAATCCGAGTTTAAAGTTGTATGCACAGTTACGTGTATGCACAGCTTCAACTTCAAATATAAGCATATTCACAGAGTTGGCAAGCAGACAATTAGAATAAAACTCAGCCCATTTTGGTGCAAAGTTATCACGTTGGCCAGGATGCTGCTAAACCGCAGTAATTACATGTTTGGGTGTCGAATGTTTTAAACGAAGTAGTTGCTGTTGAGCCCGCTAGTATGGGACTTCAGGCTTCTGCTCCCAGTCCTGATGAAGGGCCTCGGCCTGAAACGTCGACTGTTCACACTTTTCTATACACGCTG
This sequence comes from Hemitrygon akajei, assembly GCF_048418815.1. Classification (NCBI taxonomy): domain Eukaryota; kingdom Metazoa; phylum Chordata; class Chondrichthyes; order Myliobatiformes; family Dasyatidae; genus Hemitrygon; species Hemitrygon akajei. The sequence goes on from NC_133125.1 coordinate 73,646,966, forward strand.
CTTGACCTGTTGAGCTCCTCCAGTATTTTGCGTGTGTTGCTAGGATTTGCAGCATCTGCAGTTTTCTCGTCTTTGTAAATTATGCGGGTTCAGGGAGGATAAATATAATCAGAACCTTCCGATGGAGCAAAGTAATTGACAAGAAATTGTTACTTGTCCCTCTCTCAGTGATTTAAACGGAGTAATTAAATGGTATCCTAATTTATAAAAAGCAAACGTGGTGTGTGGCGGGAATGATACCGAGTATACATCCAAACGTAGAAGACAAATTATAACCGGAGAATGCAATATTCTTAGTGCAGCATCACAGTCCGCCATTGGCTCTAGCGTGTTTCCACAATCGAAATTTCACAGGGTCCTTGTTGCTTCCAACATTTCTCTTTTTGTAAGTAGTGGCTTTGTATCGGTTTGTACGTTTGTAAAGCTGAGGTTTTAATCTTGTCCACAACTTGCGAAAGTTTATCACCGAGGCCTTATAGAGGCCGAAACTACAGACTGTGTATGTTAAAAAAAATATCTAATGCTCCAGCCATCTGGAGAAAACGTTCGGCCTATCAGTCCCGGTGATAGTTTGCTCCACCGCATGCTCATGACTACTAGGTTTAAATCCCGTTCCTTACATACTGTTCCCTCCACTCTATCCTTGTGTTTTATTTCACTGGAAATGCAAGGGTTAACTGAACTTGTTTTTTCATTCGGTTTAATCAAGTGAGCATCCACGAGATCTGATTACGTCATCGGTTTGTGCTTCTTTGGTACAAATAGGGGTTTCCTCCAATGATTGTCAGTACGAGCAATGTCTGTGGTAATGATATTGTTCAACAGACCTGGGAATCGGAGTTCCGACGCACCAGTCCTGGAGAGTAGATTGGGACAGTTTAACAATGGGTCGGAAACTGGGCTCAGTTCAGTGGAAATTTTCACTAATGGATTAGAACGTTTCAATGGGGATGCTTACTTGAAAACTCATCCAGAAGGACTAACATGATCACAGCGGATCAAAATTGCGCTCTTGAACTTTGAGCCAATTTACTACCCAGTTCTTGCTGTTGTTGCCACCCTTGGTAAGTCGAAGACTCATACTGAAACTATTTCGAGCGGTAGCCGTACCATGGTCTTATCGCAAACAACACACATGTCACGTCCACTCCTCCTCATGTTACCCACAAATACACAGTTTTCTTTTCCTTGCTTGATATATACTCGAAACTCCACGTTTATATTCGGTAAATGTTGTAAACGTCATTATTCTATTTTCTGACTCAGCATTGTATTGTCCATCCCTAACTTTCCTTGAGTACGGGTGTGGCAGTTGTCTTGTGGTACGGCTGATGTACTTGAGGAAAGGATATTCCACATGGCTGCTGGGGAGACAGTACCAGGAGACTGTAAAGGAATTGTGATATTATTCTCTACGTTCAAATATTTGCGTCGCTTAATGTCCAAGATACCTTATGTGATTTGGACGTTGTACAAATACCATATTATATACTTAGCAAACCTATATGGAGTACTGTAGCGCATCTGTATTCTCCAATCGGAACTACAGACGTATATGCGATCGGACATTGTCCCAATGGACGTTAAGCGGCGCACACGTGTAGTGTATTTCAGAGGGAAATGGCAAGGCAGCGCAATCCCCATGCTGTGCTGCTCCTGATCTTCTGGACGGTAGCGCTCGCAGGATTGGAGCATGCTAAAGAGTCTTGCTGAGGTGCTTCAGTGTATCTTGTAGGCGGCACCAATGACTGCAAATTTACACTTTGTACAACGGTACACGCCGTTCTCTTTACTTGTGTTGCCTTTTACTTATCGAGAATGTAAACTTACCATTGCGCCTGTTCCAAAATCTGTTTCTGCCCGCTACGCTAAACGTCCATAAATATCACACGCAGCTGCAATGAACGTCTTCATCCGCCTGTTTGTTTTTGCCTTTAAGTATATTGCAAACCTCTGTCCGCTCCATTACTCAATAATCAAAGAAAAAACCCACAAATCAGCTCCTCCTGTGGATAATCGACGATTTTGATTCTCTCTGTCACCGGGCATGATGAATCCATAATTCCCTAGTCAATTCCTGGCTTCAGAGAGAGAGAGAGAGATTTCTCTTACTCTCTGTCGCCCTTTCTGAGCTCTGACCAACTTTTGCGCAGCACTTTAGACTCTGCTCCTCACGCACACTTGGAACATATTTGTCTTTCTCACTGAAGGCCGGTTTATACAATGCTTTCAGCGCGGACCGAATAGTGAGTCATGAGGAAAAAATGAGTTGCTTCTGCCTTTCTATCGTTTGTTAGTCTAAATCACGGTTAAATCAACACACAGTTCATGGCATCTGCACATTTGCCAGACAGGGGAACATTTTCTATCCACAGAAAGAGTATCTGCGGACCAAATCAGTAAGACTATATATAAGATAAAGTAAGATATATAGAATCATGACTTTAGCGAAAGAAGTAAAATAGCGTGGAAATTACAGCTCTGTCAGTGCGTGGAATGCGGGGAGGGGGTGCAGTGAGAGAGTTTGCGAGATTCCGGTCGGACCTGCAATTGAAGACAAGACGACAATCAGTGAGATGGAAAATCAGTAGGCTGAAATGTAGTGAGAACTTCAAGACCATCTATTCGGTGTGTGACATTTTTACGTAATCTTTATCCTGCCTCATTAAAATTCGTGCTTGCTGGTTTAGTAATGATGTCAATTCAACTTCTTGCCTCAATCCGGCGGCTTTGAGGAAATGAAAATACACCACCCCAGTCAATGCACGTTGACTCTACCCGTATCTGAGTTACTACTGGTCACAATAATTTACTCTCTCCACCGGACCCCTACCTGACTATTTTATTTTACGCATTGGGTTGACCTAAATATGCTTGCATTTGTTCAAGCCGCCAGTTTCGATCCCATGCAGCCTTCTCACACTCTCATTGTGTACCCATGTATTCATTGGGTATTAATGCTTTCCAGCTATCTCCATTATTTACAAATATACTCTACCTGTGTTCTAATAGCGACGCCAAGGCGTTGTATGACCGACCGACAGTTTCAGCAGCAACTATATTTGAGTGTTTGTCCGCATCACTCCCACACGAAACATCAGACTGCAATTCCCTTCGGTTTTCAGCTTTTCTTATCATCCAAAACTCTTCCCTTTCAAAGGGACAGAGGTCAATTGCAACATACTGATCAGATCCATGCCTTTTGTGAAGTGTTTGATTTGATAACGCAGGTGCAAAAACATTGGAAGATACAAAGGCTGCGGCATTTCCCCGAAACGTGTTCTGCTGAAATGTTATGGATTTTATGGAACCCAGTTCCATTTTGCATGCAGCCACGGTATTCGATCAACAAGGACGACCTCTGCTTTACTGACTTTGACCGTGTTTTACCGTGATGTACGGAGATCGATGACACTGCACTGAACCGGGGCGAATATCAACTGGATTCGTTCGACTGCAATTTGGCTCAAGTTGAACACAGTATTTGCTGCTTCCCTCAGATTGTATATTTATGTGTGGAGAAAAGTGTTACAAACACTATCTGCTCACTTTTGTCCTCACTATGATAGCTAATGCAAAGGCTCTTCTGTCCAGTGGATGACGTCATTTCCAGTAATTAGCGTACTCATTGAATATTAAACCCTGACTGGCCCAAGAATTGCTGCCAATCACCGATAAATTCTTCCACTTCTGAATCGTGCAAGTATTTGATTTTGTTCTTAGTAAATTTTACAACGATGCTCTCAATTTAATGGATAATTTCTGTACTTCTGCTTTTCACAGTGAACGTGCTGACGATTGTCATACTATCACGGGGAAAGTGCGGACTCTCTATAACAGTCACCCGCTATCTGTTGGCCATGTCAGCGGCAGACCTAGCGGTCGTTTCCCTGGACGTTATATTAATGAAAATTCCGAAGGCTTTTCCGGGTGTCTTTTCCTTCCTGTTTTACGTCCGCGTGTGTAGAACCCACGTCTTCTTATTGCAGGCCGCCACAGATTGCTCTGTTTGGTTCACGGTCGCCTTCACCTTTGATCGATTTGTGGCCATTTGCTCCCAGGATCTAAACGCTAAGTATTGGACTGGGAGAACGGCGGCTGTGGTTCTGAGCACAGTGACTGCACTGAGTTGTTTAAATAACGTTTTCTGGTTCTTCATGGTCCAAGATATATATACTTCCTCTAACGTAGCGTGGCCTTGCATGCGGAAATGGGAATTACTGGGGTCTCTCTACTGGACGGTAATCGATGTCGCTCGTTCTGTCTTTTCGACAGTGATCCCATTCCTCCTTGTTATCCTGCTCAATTCTTTCACCATCACAAACGTTTTACTGGCTAGCAGAGCACGCGGCAGGCTGCGGGCTTCCAGTAATGGTAAGAGTTCCAGAGAACCGGAGATGCAGAGCCGCAAAAAATCCCTCGTTTTATTACTGGTCGTATCGGGAAATGTCATCCTGTTATGGGCCTTGTATGTGGTAACAGCTATCTGGAACAGAATGGTTTATGTAGTGGGCCTCCGATATTGGTTGATGATGCCTTCATTTTTCAATGAACTGTGCTACATGCTGCAACTTCTGAGCTGCTGCACGAACACCGCTCTTTACGCCGTCAGCCAGACTAAGTTCAGGCAGCAGCTAAAGCAGGTGCTGAATTCTCCTCTCACTCTCATATGGAAACTGATTCGACACTGAGGGTCCACGTGATCAGCGTCCTGCTCTTCTACTTTCAAGAAGGAGGTCAGAATGTTGTCCATTGCTGATCCGTGTCGCTCCAGATTCTTCCTGGATGGACGGACACAACTCTCTGGTTTCAACACTTCCTGACACTCACGCTGCCCTGATACAGTCTGATCCGTTGTCATCTGCAACTTTGTTCATTTGATTTCAATACCTTCAGCAGTCTAGTTGGTTCAAGCAAGTGTAGCCTTTCCTTTCTGAGTCACAACTCGGAGCAGTAAAACTGATAAATAAATTCAACACTGTCTTCCTGCAAAGTAATATTAGACAAATGACTATCTCAAAATCACATAGTGAGAATAACGACAACAATGACAACTCATGAGAGTAACTAATTCCAGAATATTTTAGCTGTAAGGATGGAAAGTTCCTGGTCTCTGAAACACCTTATATGAGTGTAAGTTTCCATAGTCATTAACAACCTGAACATTATAGGGAATCTATTTTTAAAATAAGTTCAACATTGAAATACAGAGAGGCATCACTGACTCAAAGAGAACATTGCAATAACACATTTGAATCGGACGTTCCGGCACGATATCTCACCACCAAATATTAAAAGCAGCACCCGCAAGATGTTGGAGGAACTCAGCAGGTCAGATAGCATCCACGGAAGTGAAGAAATAACAGTTGGCGTTTCTGTCCAAGGTCCTTCTTAAGAATTGGAAAGGAAGGGTGAAGACGGCAGAATAGAAAAGCTGGTGGAGGGGAAGGAGAATAGCAAGAAGGTGATAGGTGAAGGCAACAGGACAGGGAAGGTCTGGAGAGGAAGGAATCGGATGGGACAGGAGAATGCACCATAGGAGAAAGGCAAGGAGGAGGGGACCACGAGGAGCTGATAGGCAAGTGAGAAGAGGCCAGTGTGGAGAATAGAACAAGAACAGCGAGGGAGCATTGTTACCGGGAGGAGACTCGATATTCACGCCATTAGGTTGGCGGCTTCCCAGACAGAATTAAGAAGTGTTGCACCTGAACCGTGCAGAAAGCGGAGAGTTGGTGGGTGGAGGAGAGGTAAACATAAGATTCTTGGTAGAATGGTGGAAATTGCAGTGTAGAATATGTTGCATGCGGGATGACATTGTGTAGTAGGTAAAGACAAGAGGAACTCTGGCGCTGTTAAGACAGCGGGAAGATTAGGTGAGTGTGGATAGGCCGACAATATTTTTAAAGTGATGCTACAAACAAACATATCACTCCCTCCCATCCCCGTCATTCCGCTTTCGGCAGCGATCTCTCCCTCCGTGATTCCCTTTGTCATTCCTCGCTCACGACTGATCTCCCTCATGGTCTTTTTCCCTGACAGTGGCCAGCCTACTACACCTGCCACTCACCTCCTCCTTCAGCAATATTCAGGTCCACCGACAATTCTTCAAGGTGAGGTAACACTTCACCAGATCTGTTGCAGAATACTCCAGATTGGCGAGGCCCGTGATAAACTGGGCTTCATTTTGTCGAGCACCTCCAACCTTGAAAAGCGGAGCTTTCTGGTGTCCAAACATTTGGATTCTGATTCCCAATCCCGACACGATATTTTCGGTCAATGGGTTATTCTTGTGCCACGGTGACGATAAACTCATGACGTAGGAGCAACAACTTGATCTCATGAATGTCGATTAGAAAAATCCCACCTCATTCCCTCTACTTCTATTCACCGTTCTGTACTCATGTTTATTCTCACCCTCCTATCACCTCACACGTCGTCCCCGTCCTGCTTCCGTTTTCCCTGTGTTCCTCTGTCTTCACGTATCAGATTCCTACCGCTCCAGCCCTTTATCTTTTATACCCACTTCGCTTCATCTGTCCGCTTTCCCCTGCCCACGTCATTTATTCTGGCGTCTCCCCTCTTACTTGCCAGACGTGAAGAAAGGTCTTGGGTAGAAGATGGAATAAATGTCAAATGTTTGTTCATGTCCATAGATGCTGACTGACCTGCTGAGTTCTTCCAGCTGTTTGTGTGTTGCTTTGGATTCCATCATGTCGCATTCCCGTGTCATTGGCCGCAGGTCATGTGTCTGGTCTTTAACACCTGGTCATTGGCTCTGGTCCAAGCAGCCTCCGTCTATTGTCCTCTTCCCATCAAGGGACAGTTGCTGACTCATGGCGCTTTGTTCTCAATCAGCAATGAGCTTGAATCACCTCAGGCATTCACAAGTCTGCATGTTATAGCCAACCAAAGAACACCTCACAAACAACTCCTTATTTGGAAATGACCTCCAGTCCAGCAAATTACCTGAAGTCTTTGTATCTTCTTTAAAACACTAATCAAGTCCAGCATGTCAAGCTCACAAAATGGAGAATCGAGTGTCTTCACAAAATGGCAGCCTCCATCCCCCAAGCACATGGCAAGAACAAAGACTGCTTCCACTGTCCTTGATTCATTTGAATTCACTGATTTGAAGATTGTCATTCTTTCTGGCCAACACTACCATTTACCATGTATGTCCTATTTGGATTATTCCTACCAAAAATGTAGCACTTCACACATCAGCATTAAACTCCATCTGCCATCGCTCAGCCCACTCTTCAAACTGGCCAAAATATCTCTGCAAACTTTGAAAACCTACTTCATTATCCACAACACCACCTACCTTAGTATCATCTACATACTTACTAATCTAATTTACTGCCCCATAATCCAGATCATTAATGTATATGCCAAACAACATTGGACCCAGTACAGATCCCTGAGGCACACCACTAGTCACTGGCCTCCAACCTGACAAACTGTTATCCACCACTACTCTCTGTCATCTCCCATCCAGCCAGTGTTGAATCCATTTTACTACTTCAATATTAATACCTAACGATTGAACTGTCCTAACTAACCTTCCGTGCACAACCTTGTCAAAGGCCTTACTGAAGTCCGTATAGACAACATCCACTGCTTTACCCTCGTCAACTTTCCTCGTAACCTCTTCAAAAAAATTCAATAAGATTTGTCAAACATGACCTCCCACGCACAAATCCATGTTGACTGTTCCTATTCAGACCCTGTCTATCCAGATGAATATATATACCATCTCTAAGAATGCTTTCCATTAATTTTGCCACCACTGACAGGCCTATAATTGCTAGGTTTACTCTTAGAACCCTTTTTAAACAATGGAACCACTTGATCAATATGCCAGTCCTCCGGCATCATACCCTTTTCTAATGACATTTGAAATATTTCTGTCAGAGCCCCTGCTATTTCCACATCAACCTCTCTCAAGGTCCTAGGGAATATCCTGTCAGAATCTGAAGATTTATCCACGTAAGTATTCCTTAAAAGCGCCAGTAGTTCCTTCTCTTTAATCGTCATAGTTTCCATAACTTCCCTACTTGTTTCCCTTACCTTACACAATTCAATATCCTTCTCCTTAGTGAATACCGAAGAAAAGAAATTGCTCAAAATCTCCCCCATCTCTTTCTGTTCCACACACAGCTGTCCACTCTGATTCTCTAAGAGATCAATTTTATCCCTCACCATCCTTTTGCTATTAATATAACCGCAGAAATCCTTCGGGTTTATTTTCATCTTACTTTCCAATGCAACCTCGTATCTTCTTTTAGCTTTTCTAATTTCTTTCTTAAGAGTCTTCTTATATTCTTTATATTCCTCGAGCACCTCATTTACTCTATGCTGCCTATATTTATTGTAGATATCTCTCTTTTTCTTGACCAAATTTCCAATATCCCTTGATGGCTCTCTCAAACTTTTAACCTTTCCTTTCAACCTAACAGGAACATAAAGTTTCTGTCCCCTCAAAGTTTCACCTTTAAATGACCGCCATGTCTCTATTACATCTTTCCCATAAAACAAATTGTTCCAATCCACTCTTTCCAAATCCTTTCGGATCTAATCAAAGTTAGCCTTTCTCCAATCAAAAATCTCAACCCTGGGTCCGGTCCTATCCTTCTCCATAATTATATTGAAACTAATGGCCCGAAGAGGCCATTGGACCCGAAGAGCTCCCCAACACATACCTCCATCATCTGACCTATTTATTTCCCTAACAGAAGATCCAACACTGCCCCTTCTCTAGTTAGTACCTCTATGCATTGCTGCAAAAAACTTTCCTGCACACATTTCACATACTCCAAACCATCCATCCCTTTTACAGTATGGGCTTCCCAGTCAATGGGTGGAAAATTAAAATCTCCCACAAGCACAACCCTGTGCTTACTACAAATATCTGCTATCTCAATGCAAATTAGCTCCTCCAATTCTCGCTCCCCGTTAGGTGGTCTAGAATACACCTCTATAAGTGTTACTACACCTTTCCCATTTCTGGATTCCACCCAAATAGTCTCCCTAGCCGAGCCCTCTAATCTATCCTGCCAGAGCACCGCTGTAATATTTTCTCTGACAAGCAACGCAACACCTCCACCTCTTGTCCCTCCGATTCCATCACACCTGAAGCAACGAAATCCAGGAATATTTAGTTGCCAATCACACCCCTCCTGCAACCATGTGTCACTAATAGCTACAACATCATATTTCCAGGTATCAATTCATGCTCTAAGCTTTTCCACCTTTCTTACAATGCTCCTAGCATTAAAATAAATGAACTGCTCTAAGCAAGCGTCATCATTCATCAGTCCACTGTCCATCTCACATTTTTAACATGAACCAACTGCAGAAGACTCTTGTTATATTAAAAAAAAACAAAGCTCAGGGAACACAGAATCTATTTTAAGATTTTTACCAGTTTTACTATTTTTACTTGATTTGAGGAACAGCGGGAAAGATGAAGAAAAAAAAACGTTCACTCATAGTGAATCAGAAATCCACAGTTACAGGACAGAGACGGCACACTTTCCCCTCGAGCAGAGGCTGACAAACACAAAATGAAACCCACACTCTCACACTGTAACAGAGACTGACAGACACAGAATAAAACCCACACCCTTGCACTGTAGCAGAGACTGGTATTTACGGAATGAATTCACTGAACCAGAGACTGACAACTACAGAATCTCACACTCTCAGTTTACACCAGGGGCTGATATAAACAAAACGAACCTCACACTCTCACGTTGCACCAGACCGCTGGGTATAGAATGAGCAAACCCTCTTCACACGGTACCCGTGACAAGCAGGTAGAGAATGAAACACACACTTTCATATTATCTCACTGAATGTCTGCCGTTTGTTGATTGTCTCTCCACTGCTGTCGTTCTCCACCACTAATCTGCATTTTATGTGAATTGCAGATCAACTCTCTCTTCATTTTCAGATTGAAACTTACTCTCTGTTCCCCGAACTCACTGTTTGTTTTCATTCATGCTGCTACCGTTGCATTCTTTTTGCAACATGGCCGTGCGACCACTTCAATGTCGTTTCTGTTTTTTTTTTCTCTCTCTCTTCTGTCCCTTCATCTATTTGCATAGTCTATCATAAAATATCTTGTTTAATGCCTTCGGTTTCGGGAGAGAAAGGTATGGTCAGGGACATCGGCAAAAAGCAAATAGTTTAATACCCGACCTGGGGAGAGATCGAGCGCGTGAGGGAGAGAAAGATAGAGGGAGAAAGAGAGAGAGAGAGATGCAGTAAGTGAGTGCGAGAGAGAGTGAGAGAGAAAGAGGGAGAGGAAGTGTGTGTGTGTTTGGCTGCCCTGCGTCTATTTCCACCAGGACACGGCGGTGATAGCCCCAAGTACACCGGATTTTATGATAAAGCCGGAGCTGAAGATATCTGTTCACAGAAATAATTCTATAAATTACAGTAAATATCATGACAGTATTTACATCAGAAACAAACGTGTTGATGGTTATGCTCGTAACCCACAGGGCAGTGAATGTCAGCTTTATCACCCATTATTTTCCTACAGCTAAACTCTATACTTGACAACACACGCCGAAATCTGCGCACATCACCAAATCGGAGTGCACACCAAAATCCATGTGCGCCCCAAACCCGCTGACAACTCCACATGCACACAAGATTATCACAAGACCAGTGTCATGTGAAACACTTCACAAAATAGCTGCTTCCACCTTCAAAAATTAGGAACAATGTTCAAAATCCTATGTAAATTTATTATTAAAATATCCTAAATCTATTCAACACCATCTAATACAACCCAACCAATTTCCATCTGATGCAACCCAATTCAGTCACAGATAATGTTCTGGGGGAACTGAGCAGCTCAGCCAGCATTTATAGATCAGTATAACGAGTCCAGTCTTCGACTTTTTAGGCCTTTTCCTCGATATCCGGCCCATATCCTTTCAGCCCGTCTTTATCTGTGTAAATTTCGAAGTGTATTTTAAATTTTGATATGTTACCTGCTTCCGCACCTCTTCAGTAAGATTGTTTCACATCTCCACCTGTTTCTGCCTGACCTGAGTAAGACGATACTTAGAATATTGTGTTCAGTTCCATATTAACATATTAACCAGGGCGTTATATTTATATTACGTTTAATGTCAAAACATGATTTTAACGAATGATGATTGCTTCTTAATTGTGTTGTATAAGTTATCAGATGGAGTTAAATTGCAGCCGGATCCCATGATGTGTTGAATTTCTGGATTTTGTTGGCAATTTCTTGTCATGTACCCCGTGACCGGGTTATAGAAACAGCAGCAGAAATGGAAAACACTTTGGAGTCTAGTATTGCTATAAACTAATAGTGTTCGTTAGTAAACTACACAATGCAGTAAAATAAATGCAAATATATTGAACAGGACAGCAATGGTGTGTGTGTGTGTGTGTGTGTGTGTGTGTGTGTGTGTGTGTGTGTGTGTGTGTGTGTGTGTGTGTGTGTGTGTGTGTGTGTGTGTGTGTGTGTGTGTGTGTGTGTGTGTGTGTGTGTGTGTAAGTAGGATCAAAACTAGGTTCTTTCAAACCTAGGGGTAACTGGGTACAGTCCTACGATAATGAAGAGAGTTCAGTTCAGTTCATGGCATTTAGTTCACTAACGTTGGAGAGAGAGAGAGAGAGAGAGAGAGAGAGAGAGAGAGAGAGAGAGAGAGAGAGAGAGAGAGAGAGAGAGGTGAGAGGTGAGCTGTTGCCGTCGCTCTTCCGGTTGTCTTCAGAAATCCTGTTGTGGTCACCGACTATGACCATAATGCGTACAACTGTATTTCAGTGGTACAATTATCACCCAGGCAAGGATAGGCACACAAATAATTCCCTACTGGTCGCACCTTTTCACACTGTGAGCCACTGATCGATTTCCCCGAATCGATCCTCCAAAACCCCAGCTTCCTGTTGGTGAAACAAAGCTCGTTCAGTGTCCGAAACTGCGTGTGTCTCCTGGTGTGTCTGTCTGTGTAACAGTTGATCTGCTTTTTATCTCCACATATAGGACACCAGCTGTCCATCAAACTGCTCCACCCACCGCTTTCTGCAGAAACTGTACAAGCAGGCAAGTGAACTTGTGAAAAGTAAACAATAAGCAGAGGAACCATAACATCAACCTTTCGAGCAGTTTCTCTCTCTCTCTCTCTCTCTCTCTCTCTCTCTCTCTCTCTCTCTCTCTCTCTCTCTCTCTCTCTCTCTCTCTCTCTCTCTCTCTCTCTCTCTGTCATTGCTCTAGACGCCTCCCCCCTCTCTCTTAATAGCAGCACAGTTCATATTTCTCTTCTGGACCCCTTTCCAAACTATGGTGACCCCTAACATTCTGCATTTATGATCTTTTACTTGTCTTTTTATTATATTGTTTGTGTTAACCACCTGGTACTCTGTTGCCACTAGGTTTCTGGGAAGAGTGCTCCCACTCTCAGCCAAGCGTTCCCCGATTCCATGTCGACAGCTAATCTGCACAGATCACGGTGATGTCTTTCCTGTCTTTCCCTTATTCTTCCATTGCTAAACATTTTCTTCTACAGTGGCGATTGTTGCACATTTCTGGGTTGTTCTTTTAGGTTTAGTGGTGCTTATCAAGCTTGCATATCCTCGCATGGATTGCGGCATCAAGCTTTCCTTGATGAAAATACATTCTCCGAAGTTTTATATGACTGTTTTTTATGTATCTGTTTTTCCTCTTCCTCCTTCCGTCCGAGGTAAAGTTAATCGAACTGCACTTGCGGGCACACAGTGTTGTCTAAAATTCATTTCCTACATTCTTCACATTTTCCAATTCGGTTTTGGACCTATATACCATGACAAATTAATAAATTAATATGGGATAGTGTTACGGACTCAGCAACAATAAAGATATGAGTGAGGCAGGGTTTTGATAACAAACAAAACGTTTATTAAACACTGAGAAACAAACCCCCCAAAAGTAAACAAATCACTCACGTAACTGGAAATCAGCTGCTGTGTGGAAGCTTAAACAGTTCTTAAAGCGATGTTGCAAAAACAGTTCTTCAAAGTAGTATTGCAAAAGTTCAAAATGCTTACAGTCTATTTAAGGGAGAGACATTTTAAGACGACTTAAATTCTCTTTCACGTCGTGTTGTTGCAGTTCCCAGTCGAACTACTTTTCCCACGAAGACTTTTACGAAGATGGACAAATGAAACGGCTTAAAGGCACTGACCTTTCCTTTACGAAACTGTTCCCAATCCTTTCTGCTATTCACAGGGACTAACACGGGCACAGTCAACGAATTCCTTCCGAATGAGGATCAAACAAGGTCGAACCTGTTTCACCGTCGAAATCGACTTTCCTCGATCTTTTAACTCCCGAACTCCAATCTTCACTCTCCACTGAATCTCAACTAGCAGTATTATAAAGAAACTGCTGGCAATGACCTTTTAAACTTTAGGCATTAAATAAAACTTCATTTTTCAACTAAACTGCGTCATAACATTAAATCACGCAGTGGAATGAAGGCGACATGGCAAATCCAGCCACGAACTGCCCCTCCTCACAGGGAGGGGTCCTCCTTTTATACCCTGTAAAAAAAAACCTGTCAGATGACCTCTACTGGTGGGGAAAATGACGTCACTCCACCATCACAAGACCATTACCTCAAGTCCAGTATAGCTTCAACACCTGTCACGTGGCAAGTACGTAACAATAGCGAAATTGCCTTTGGTATATTTTGTAATATTGAGCTTTGATTGGATCATTTTCCTCGCCATTTAAATTCTTTTGTAAGATTTCCCTTTTTCGCAGCAAAATCGATTTTTTTTATTTGCTTGTTGATATCCCAAATGTTAATATGTTTCATATTTATCCAAGGGTTGTATTGTAGCCTGATGCTCTACTTTGAATTCTATTAGATCTATTGCAATTTTCTTGATGTTTAATGTTCTGCGCCTAAGTAGTCGAAATGTCATGTCTTTTACTTTTTGAAAATAGTTCTGCAATTTGAATTAAATTATTTACATTGGCTGATGAAGTAACGTATAATTTCAAATCGTCCGTGTATAGCTGATGTATCACGATGTACTTTGTTGGTTTGTTTCTCCTTTGACAGTCTATAACTTGCAAAAACAACAATTCCACTGCATCCATAATCTGAAAGCAGCCGGCATATTGGAAGGAGCCAACGGTACCTTGATAAAAGCGCTAAACTGACAAATCACACAATTAAGTAAGACGGGGCTATTGCCTGCAGAAATTATCTACGGGAGCCCTATGAAGACCCCATGGGGACCCGCCCTTGTGCGCCGCTCCTCCCTGAAACCTTACCTGCTAACCTAGATATGTATACCTCCGGGGAGGAAATGGGAAAGTTCTTATGTAAGCTAACCAAAACTCTCCAAGCCTTGCATTCACAGGTACGACAGGCCTACCGAGAGGACGAAACTCAGTCTGGAGGTGACCACCCCATGATTGAGCTTGGAGATCTTTTCCTGATTAAATACTGGGATCGCAAGAAGTTGGAACCGAGGTAGAAAGGATCATACCAAGTGCTACTGACAACACACACGGCGGTGAAATTAGACGGGCAGCTCCGCTGGATACATCGCATGGACTGTAAACTTGCGGAGAAAGAAACCGATAAGGACTAAGCAGAGGAAGATGTATCGGTTTATATTGATTGTTGTTACGCTGAGGGCGGGGAGCTATTGCGGTATCAGGAGGCCCCCAAGTAAATACCTTTTTATCCCTGTGCCATTGCTATGGTAAGCAGGTCGTACGAGGGGCGTGTTGGGCATGTGCTGAAATCCCACCGCACGGTAAAACCATGATCCCTGTGTCAGTGGTCCTCCTCTCCTCGGATGAACAAACAACCCTTACCCGTTTCTCCGAAAATAGGAATGGGAATGCTGTGAATTGTACGGAAACCCATCAACGGAAAAACTGTTCTCCCTGTTGCTTTCATGGGTGTACCCTGATCCCCTCTCCAAGATCCATCCAAATTGTGGCCCGGGATTAGTATAGTTCCTCCTCCAAGACCGATCAATACCCGATGTTATTGTAATGCAAATTCCAGTGCCCCATACCGGTTAGGAAACAGCATTTGTACCCAGTACACAGATACCTACAATCCCCCGCGACCTGTCAATGGAACCCATTGGGTATGTGGAATTCGAACCTACCCATGGTTACCCCGGAGGAGCTGGATCCTAGAGGGATAGGAAGGATAGGAAATCGGAAGGAGAACAAAGGGTGGAGTGGGTGTTGTTATTTAGCATATCTGGTGCCCCATTTGGGAGTTATGGATCATCCCAAGCAACACCCACATTGGAATAGGCATCGAAGGGGTATAACGGAATCTGGGAGATTTTGGATGATCACCTTCCCCTCTTATGGGACAGCTAGACCTTCCAGGGAGGTAATTATCTTATCAGCAGCCCTAGAGGCGTTAGCCAATTATACGGCCGGGGCACTAACTGATACTCAAGCGCAGGTGATTGAAATATCCACCGAAATGATTGCAATCCGTACAAGAGTCCTACAGAACCGGATGATCCTGCCACTTTAATATATTTGGGGACTTCTGGGGGGTGGGGGTGGTTTTGCATTTCGGAAGTCTGATTGTAATAATTTTCTTTATTATCTGTAGTCTACGGTGCCTTTGGCCATATTTTGTATCATGTTGTAGAAGCGACAATCTGTTGTGAAAGGTTATCATGTAATGATAAAAAAAGAGGGAATAATGAGGTTTAAGTGTGTTGTGGAGGTAGGGAATGCTTCTTAGAAATTTGCACTTTGTCTGCATGAATTGTGTAATAACAGTCCCGCGTGACTGCCTGATTGATTTATACCCGCCCCGCGTGTCTACCGAATTGACAAAGATAGCTGACTCCTGCAAAACTCTCAAACCACAGAGAAGACCCTTCTGCTTGCACAGGTTCTGCAATGATTAACAATTCACTGTATGGTATAAAAGCCAATACTGTACTAACTAAGTTAGAAGTTCGGCACGAGCCAACAGTAGGGAGAGGAAATCTGTCCCGCTGGTATTTGGCTCTGACCTTCTCGCCGGCTGAGTTCGAAAAAATAAACTGGTGAAAAAGATAAAGTAAAGAACTGTTGTGGTGTGGTTGTTGGTCCAGCGAATTAGAGTTTACACTTACAGCTTCCCAAGCACTGCTCGGCACTCACAGCTACACTGTGGTGAGGATGGTCAGAAGCCTCGCGGTTTAGAAATGTGCCACCATCAGTTAAAGAGCTGTCGTCGCTGGAACCAGAGCATCACAGCTCGTCATTTCCCCAAAGTCACAGACTGCCAACCTGCCAGAAATTAATTAATCCCACTGCCTTTTCTGTGCTCATTCACCATGTCTCAGCTTTTACCTCACCAAAATCTCCAGCTCGGTGTATTGTCTGATACGGACCTTTGAGTAGGATGAAGACTGTTTCGGAGAGCTCTGACAGCGACGTGTATACCTATATTCAAGACAGATACGGGAGGATGTGTGTGAGAGATAGACAGAGAGAGAGGGAGGGAGAGAGAGAGAGAGAGAGAGAGAGAGAGAGAGAGAGAGAGAGAGAGAGAGAGAGAGAGAGCAAATATGATATAGTAAGAGGCTGGAGGGAGAGTGGCAGAGAGAAGAGAGGTAATATTAAGTGCGGAAGTGTGTGCATTAGACAGATAAAACAAAGCGTGAAACGGAGAGAGAGAAAGGGAAATATCAATAACTGTAGTGGAATAACTTGACTCTGTTATCTTGAGAGTAATGTCTTACTGCAGAGACGATGAGTGATCCGCGTTGCTTCTGTGTTGTCTGGCTGTACTAAGTGTGTGCTTGTCCAGAGCCTGTACATACCGAAGGATGACACGGGATATCGACATCCACAACAGCCAATGCTTGAGAAGAAAAGTATCTCATAATTTTAATGACTCCAACCGCAAGTGTTGCATCATCTAATGTATCATCTTGTGCATAGAGATGTTCATTATTTCAGCAGAAAACACGGGTTCAGCAACATCAACACGAGTGGATCCAGAATGTAGCTGAAGCCACCACCTACTTTGCCTACTGGGAGAACAGTTTCAGAAGCAGCTCGACATTCTGCAAAAAGCTTCCAAGTCAACATGAATCACATATGGAAATGTGAGAAGACATCTGCTAGATCGGTGGTTTGGTCACCATCGTACTTATGAGGTTACTCAGAGTTGCACCTAGATTGCTCATAAAGAAATGGCCCTCAGTGTGTGTTTCCATGAGACCATAAGACCACAAGGCAGAGAAGCAGAAATAGTCCATTTAGCCCATCTAATCTACTCCAACAATCCATCACATCTGATCCCGGATCCTACCGAACCCTATGCAACTATCTTCTCTCCATTACCTTTGATGACCTGTCGAATCAGAAAATTATCATTTCCTTCTTTAAATATTTTCACGTTCACGTTCTGTATTTGGCAGAGCATTCCACGGGTTCTCCACTCTATGGCGTAACAAAACCATCCTTACCTTTGTTTTAAAATGTTGCTTATCAAATTTGTGTCATGGTCCGGTCCGTGAAGTCCGCGTTCCATTCTTGGTCCGGTCAGTGGTCTCTGGACTCCTTGTCTTCCGGCTTTCCCTTGTTTCAGCTGGACTTAATCTTAGGCACCTGATGCTCGTCTTGCGGTTGGGAATAGAAGTGGCCCTGGGTTCGAGTGTGGGTGCTGGTTCGTCTCGTCAGTAT
The DNA here is from genome assembly GCF_048418815.1 of Hemitrygon akajei. Taxonomy (NCBI): domain Eukaryota; kingdom Metazoa; phylum Chordata; class Chondrichthyes; order Myliobatiformes; family Dasyatidae; genus Hemitrygon; species Hemitrygon akajei. The sequence goes on from NC_133125.1 coordinate 73,664,670, forward strand.
CCTGTCCTTGCCTCCAAGGGGTAAGTCAGGCCGTCTTTGCCCTTACCCTGAGGCTGTACTGATCCCTTCCCTTCCCTACCCCTTCCTTCGGAATCCTTTGCCTGAAGCCTTGCCTGTTTCGCCGTCACGTTCTACCGCTGGAGCGAGACCAGAGCCTTGCTGTGTCAAGATACGAAACCGTCTATCATTGTTTGGAACTGTTTGCTTGTGTCCACGCCTTCGCTAGGTTGATCCGGCCGTTTGACGCTACCTGTGTTAGCAACCGTTTCGTCGTGTTCAGCATTCTCTGTATGAGTCCCAGCCCTACGTCCTGTTCCCTAGGAGAATTCCCAGCTCTGTGTTCTGTGTATGAGTCCCGGTCCTACGTCCTGTTCCCTAGGAGGGGTCCCGGCTCTGTGTTCCATGTTCCTGTCTCTCAAGTCCAAGGTTCCGTGTTTCCATGCTCTACACCGAGGCTACGAGCGTCCAGTTCTCGTCCAAGGTTCCGAGCGTCATGTCCTCGTCCAAGGCTCCGAGTTTCCTGTCTCCCAAGACCATGTCATGTCTTCGCCTAGTTCGGGAGTCCGAGTCCGAGTCAAGATTCAGGTTCTGGGTCCTTGCCCAGTGTCTGGCTTGGAGTCCAAGCCCAGTCTCCTAGCTCCCAGTTCCTTGTCCTGGTCCCGCTTTCCTAGCCAACGTCCAAGCCCTAGTCTGTGTCCTGTCCCGTCCCTAAACCCAGTCCAGTCCAGTTCCTAGTACTTCAGTGCCTGTGTCTTGCATTTGAGTCTGCTCCCAGCACTCCCTTTATGACAAATTGATGTTGGGCCCTGTCGTTCTGGAGACTCCTATCATATGAAACATCGTCTGCACATCCTCCTAAGCTCGTCCTTTCAACGTTCGGCAAACTCCAATTTGATCTACCCGCAATCTTTTAAATTACAGTGAGTGTAGGGACAGAGCTGCCGAACGCTCTCACATGTTAACCATCCGACCCGGAATCATTCTCGTGATCCTCCTCTGGACTCTCCCGAATGCAAACATATCATTTCTGAGACATGGGGCCTAAAACTGTTGACAATACCCCGTGCAGACTGACCAGTGTCCTATAAATCCTTAGCAATATCTCCTGTTTTGATGCTCTGTTCCCCTCAAAATGAATACCAACATTGCATTTGCCTTCTTTACCACAAACTCAAACTGTAACTTAACTTTACAGTATTTTTACGAGAGGATTCTTAAGACTCTTTGCACCACTAATGTTTGAATTTTCATCCCACTTTGATAACAGCCTGTACTTTTGTTCCTTTTACCAAAATGCATTTTCACACATTTCCCAACACTGTATTCCACCTGTCACTTTTGTTGCCCATTCTTCCATTCTGTAGAAGTCATTGGAACATAAAACCATAAGGCACAGGGATGGAAATCCTCCATTCAACACATTGGGCCCGCCTGCCTTTTTATCCTGGATGATCCCGGATCCGATTCAAACCCATCCACATGCCCTTACGTATTCCTTGATACCCCAATTTCCTTCTGCAATCTCATTGCTTCCTCAGCGCTTCCTACCTCTCCACGTATCTTCATACCATCTGTAAACGTTACAAAATTGGCATCAATTCCATTATCCAAAAAATTAACAAAAATATGAGAAGTAGTATCCTAATAATGACCCCATACATATTGGCAGCCAGTATTTTTTCCTGTAATGGCATGTGATTTTATCTTGTTAAACAGCTTCATGTATGGCACTATATCAAAACCCTTCTGAAAATCCATGTGAAGGACACCCACTGCCTCGCCTATGTCCATCCTGCTTTTTACGTCCTTGAACAACCAAAATAGATTTGACAGACAATATTTCTATTGACCGAAATCATACTGACTTTGACATATTTTATCATACTTCTCCAAACACCAAAAGCACCATCATTTATATTGGACAACAACATTTTCCCAACTACTGAGGTTACGCTAACTGTCCTATAATTTCCTTCTACTTTTGCCTTCCTCCCTTCTTAAAGAGTGCAGTGCTGTCTGTAATTTTTCACTCCTTCTGACATTCCAGGATCAAGTGAATCTTGAAAGACCTTAGTCAATGCCTCTACTTTCTCTTCGCCAACCTCTTTCAGAACTCTGGGTTGTAATCCATATAGTCCAAGTGACTTAACCATCTTAAGACCTTTCAGTTTGCCTGGGACCTTTTCCCTTCTCATAGCAAAGCAACTCGCTCAAGCTCCCTGAAACTCACGGAGCTCAGGCACACTGCGTGTGTTTTCCCAAACGAAATCTAATGGAAAGTGCTCTTTCGGTACTTCTACCATTTCTTTGTCCCTCATTACTATTTCACCAGCATCATTTTCCAGTGGTCCAACACCAACTCTCATCTCAGTTATACACTGGCCAGCTGGTGGTGCAACGGCATCAGCGCCGGACTCCGTAGCTAAGGTTCCCGATTTCAAATCCAAGTCGGGCCAACCCCCGAGCACGCTTTCCATCCGTGCCGGGTTGAGCGTTGAGCTACCCACTTGGCCTCATAAAAAAGATCTACGCGCCAGACAACAATGGCTGACTGTCTCGTGCGACACGATAAAAAATAAAGTTATACACATAAAAGACTTTCAATTCACCACTTTATTTTATTAGCCACTTATTTATTCTTATTTAATCTTTTAGCTTCATTTGTTTTTTTTTCGTTGCCTTATGTTGGATTTTAAAAACATCCCAATCAACCAATTCCCATCCAGAACACCTAACTTCCCTCTATATAAGTTATCCGTGCGGGATTTGTCTGGGATGGAACTCATATCCAGCGGCAGCAGTTCCTGGTAGTGACCACAGGTAAAATCCTCCCGTACATCAGCCCTTACTGCGGAACTGTGCGCTCGTTCAGAGTCACTGCGACAAAAGCTCCGGCGTCTATCTCACGCGAGATGGCGTCTTACGCTCAATATCCATTTCAAAAATTTTCAGGGCGACTCTCTAAGCAGAGTATGGTTTTGCCGAATTTTAAACCAGCCCCCTAAATTAATGAATCGGAAGTATACAGAGTGTCAAAGGAGAAACAACCCAACAACGTATATCGTGACACATCAGCTGTACACGGACGACTTGAAATTATGCATCAGCCAATGTAAATAAGTTAATTCAAATTGTAGAACTATTTTTGAAAGATAAAAGACATGACATTTCGACTACTTAGGCGCAGAACATTAAAATCAAGAAAGTTGCAATAGAGGTAATAAAATTCAGAGTAAAGCATGAGGGTACAATGCAACACTTGGATAAATATGAAACATATTAGCATTTGGGAAATCAACAAGCAAATAAGAAGAAAATATATCTACCGTGCTGCGAGAAAGGGAAATCTTACGACAGAATTTACATGAAGGCGAGGAAAATAATCCATCAAAGCTCAAAATTACAAAATATACCAAAGGCAATATTAACGTATTGCATTGGCATGGCATATAGGTCCAAAACTGAACTGGACAATGTGAAGAAAATAAGAACTGAAATGATAAATTTTAGACAACACTGTGTGCCTGCAAACGCAGTTCGATTAACTTTACCTCAGACGGAAGGAGGAAGAGTTATAACCGATATATTAAAAAAAAACTCAACGGTAATATAAAACTTCGGAGGAGATATTTTCATCAGGGAAAGCTGGATGCCGCAATCCATGCGAGGATATACAAGCTTGATAAGCGCCACTAAACCTAAAAGAACAACCCAGAAATGTGCAGCAATCGCCACTGTAGAAGAAAATTCTTAGCAGAGGAAAAATAAGGGAAAGACAGGAAAGACATCACCGTGATCTGTGCGGATTAGCTGTCGACACGGAATCGAAGAACGCTTGGCTGAGAATGGGAGCACTCTTCCCAGAAACCTTGTGGCAACAGAGTACCAGGTGGTTAACACAAACAATATAATAAAAAGACAAGTTGAAGATCATAAATGCAGAAATTGCCAAGAGAATCCAGAAATTCAACGCATCACATGATCCGGCTGCAATTTAACTTAATCTGATAACATATAGCACAATTAAGTGGCAATCATCAATCGTTAAAATCATGTTTTAACATTCAAAGTCATAGCAATAAAACACCCCGGTTAATATGTTAATATGGAACTTAACACAATATTCCAAGTATCGTCTCACTCGGGTCAGGCAGAAACTAGTGGAAGTGTGAAACAATCTTGTTGAAGAGGTGCAGAAGCAGGTAAAATACCAAACTTTAAAACGCACTTCAAAATTTACATAGATAAGGACGGGCTGAAAGGCGACGGGCCGAATATGGAGGAATAGGCCTAATGAGCCAAAGGGTGGACTCGTTATTCTGATCTATAAATGCTCCCTGAGCTGTTCAGTTCCCCCAGCACATTATCTGACAGTGAAATGGGTTGCATCAGATAGAACGGTTGGGTTGCATGAGATCCGAGTCCAGGTTCCGACTCCGAGCCCAGGAAGTCCAAGAAGTCCAGTATCCGTGACCGAGTCCAGGAGTTCCAAGAAGTCCAGACTCCGTGTCCGAGTCCAGGAGTTCCAAGAAGTCCAGACTCCGTGTCCAAGTCTATGTCGAAGTGCAGGCTCCATGACGAAGCTCCGTGTCCAAGCCCCTCCTGTTTGTTGTCCTATGTTCACGTCCACTTAAGCATCCAACCCGGGCTCCATGTCGGTGTCTTGCACTTGGGTCCGTTTCCAGTCGTCGATTGCAACAGAAAGGTCCAGTCAAACAGGGACCCAGCGAACACAAACACTGTCTTACAAACTTTCGGTAACCAGAGTCCTCTACTGGAATCCCGCTAAGAGATCAACTTGTAGGTTTGAAGAGCTTCCAGGTATCGAATGAGAAAATTGTGCAATTACAACGACAATTAAAAATGTCAATATGTCGTTACGAGCTGCATTATAATTCTGAGCTAGGATTAAAGGACTGTCACCATTGACAAGAAAATTCTACAAATGGTCCGAAATAGTCTTGACGAAGAAAATTGTGTCTGTGTTGCCGAACATGAAGTCACCGCACTGGTTGGAATCAAATCAAAGTCAGGGTCTGGACTTCATACACATATTCCTTGTTGTTCCCTCCTGCCAAACCCCCTCCACCTGCCCATGTCGTTGACAATCCGGGCAGGAGTCGCCTGGAGGCTCCCACTGAGGTCGGGGAAGGGTGGTACTATCACGGGTCAGTCCGTTGTCTCCTCATTTCCCTTTTCCCCGCGTTCTACCTGGCTCCTTGATTAAGGCACCCGATTTTCATCCAAACAGGCAGCATAAAAGCTGGGCTTACATCTACTTGGGGCTGGACCGTCGCCTTAGCCAGTGCGGTAATGCACGTTCCGGGCTGCCGAGAACAGTCGACTCTAAGTTGCCTTGGAGCCTAGGGTTGCATTGGGAATTCTGTCGTTTTCTTGTCAGCTGAGTTTTGCCGGACGTTTGCCACTACTCCGAAGCAAGATACGAATTCTATTCCAAGTCTGAGCCCTGGCTCCGTGTCCGTGTCCAAGTCCTAGCCCGGGCTCCGTGTCCAAGTCCTAGCCCGGGCTCCGTGTCCGTATCCAAGTCAAGTCCCGGCTCCGTGTCCAAGTCCAAATCACGGGTCCAGGCTTCGTGTCAAGGTTTCTCCTGTTTGTGTTCAACGTTCACGTCCGTGAAAGCACCTAATCCAATCTCCGTGTCAGTGTCCTGCACGTTGGACCGTTTCCAGTCGTCCATTGCAACGGTCCTGGATCTCCTTCCCAGTAAACACCCGGAGATGCCGCTCTGTTATTAGACTGAATGACTCATACCTGTCATATCGTGAAATCTACCAGTCCTGCATCTCAGTTCCAGCTAGAAGTGCGTCTTCATGGACCTGTCATTCCGTTCTTAAGTCAATTATTTTACCAAACTTACAAATTGACTGACTCCACGTTTCCAGTGATAACAGTACATGGTTGCTACTTTGTAAACTATAACTATCGAGTAACACGTTGCAAACAACTTTGCATTATGTATTTAGTTGATTGTATAATTTGCGCCGGAGGAGGCAGAGTCATTTTTATACAACATATAAATTGTCTAATAAGGTGTTAACAACGTGTTGCCCTTCCCAACCGAGGCACGGATGTGGCCTTCCTCCGAGTACAACCCTCATCTATCGACACGTCGCTTTGGTTCTCTCCCGGCTCTGGATGTTTTAATATCGAATTCCCAAAGAGACATCAAGCAGCATGCCTCAAATCTTACCTACTCTGAACTCTGTTCCCTCTCCGCCAATCCAAGGTTTATCATCAAACTAGCAGACAAAAGATGTGCTGTTGTCAAGTTTTGGACTGAACTTCTGGAGTCCAACACCGCCTTATCCCTAACCTCGGAAAATTATCTCCGACACCATCAACTGCTTCAGCTTTAATGATGAATGGCGTTTCATTTCAAAACGTCCAGAAAGATGTGTTAAGTTATATACCGTTTGATGGTTCCTGATCTGAAACCCTAGTTTCGTCGGATTCAGTAGATTACAGAGCGTGTTTGAAAACAGTCAAAGCCCTAGTAGTTTAAAGGGCCACCCTGCAAAATGCTTTGGTTTAATTTGAAATGCATGGGGAACCTGCTTCACCGTCTCTGGTGTGGACGAACTTGTTGTGGTCATTCCTTATCGTGACCCTACATGAGAGCACAGTTCTGCTGTACGGATTGCTGTACGGAGGGAGTTTACCTGAGGTCAGTCTCAGGATCTGATGCCACTGGCTTTGACCTGTGGGTTGACAGTTGTATCCCAGACTCACCCTACCCCGGTAACACATAATGAGTTGGATAACGTGGACAACAGAAGAGATGCAGTTCCGGGTAACCGCAGGAATGCGATACGATACGATACAGATGTCTTCACTCGTTTGCATAACTGTTTCAGGTTGATTTGGAGAACGGTGAGTTGTCTCAGATACTGTAGTCCCTGTAGGCAAAGTATGTGGCAGTAAAGCGCGGAAGAGTTAAAAGGTCAGAAATCCTGATTCGGGTTTAATTTGGAGAAGGAAGTCTGAGAATCAGAATGGGAGTGCTGCGGGAACCATTTTGATTTTTTCTTCTCAGCAGGGTTCAGAGAAGCGGGACTGCGCAGGCGTGTGACGTCGGGCAGTGAAGAGCGGAAGATACTTTTACTTTACTTTATTGTCACCAAACAATTGATACTACAGCGTACAATCATCACAGTGATATTTGTTTCTGCGCTTCGCGCTCCCTGAAGTACGAATCGAAGTAAATATGATAGAAATTTAAATTATATATCTTTATTAGAAAATAGTAAAGGGTATGTAAGGTAGTACAAGTCAGGCCCAGATATTTGGAAGGTACGGCCCAGATCCGGGTCAGGATCTGTTCAGCAGTCTTATCACAGTTGGAAAGAAGCTGTTCCCAAATCTGGCCGTACGAGCCTTCATGCTCCTGTACCTTCTCCCAGAGGGAAGTGGGACAGAAAGTCTGTTGGCTGGGTGAGACTTGTCCTTGATTACCCTGGCAGCACTGCTCCGACAGCGTGTGGTGAAAAGTGAGTCCAAGGATGGAAGATTGGTTTGTGTGATGTGCTGGGCTCTGTTCACTATCTTCTTCAACTTCTTCCTGTCTTGGACAGGAGAACTTCCATACCAAGTTGTGATGCAGCCCAGAAGAATGCTTTAAACGGAACACAGCCTTGGAGAGCGGGCAGCATCGTTTGCGAGCAGAAGAGTGAGCAGGGAGCAGAGTGAAGGCTTAAGAGCTTTGGCTCAACGGGCTTAGGCGGAAACGGGCGAGGCAAGGTAGGTTTCGTTTTCAATTTTTCCTGTTATTTGAGGAAAGGGGGAATTTTGAGTGTGAGGGCAGATTGTTGTTCTTAGTGTCGGATGTGGGAGGTCCTAGAGTCTCCTGGCCTCCCGGACGTCCATAACTGCGCCAGGTGCGCCGAGCTGCAGCTCTTAAGCGATCGTGTTATTGAACTGGAGCTGCAGCTCGATGACCTTCGTCTGGTCAGGGAGAGTGAGGAGTTGATAGAGAGGAGACACAGACAGGTGGTCATGCCGGGGCCACGGAAGGCAGACGTGGTTCACGGTTAGTAGTGGGAAAGGGAAAAGTCGGGTACTAGAGAGTACCGCAGTGGCTGTACCACTTGAAAATAAATACTCTTGTTTGAGTATTGTTGGGGGGCAGCCTGCCTAGGGGAAGCAACAGTGGCTGTGCTTCCGGCACAGCTTCCGGCCCTATAGCTCAGAAGGGTAGGGAAAGGAAGACGAAGGCAGTAATACTAGGGGACTCGACAGTTAGGGGGTCAGACAGAGGATTCTGTGGACGCAGTCAGGAGACCCGGATGACAGTTTGCTTCCCTGGTGCCAGGGTCCGGGATGTTTCTGATCGCGTGCAAGATACCCTGAAGTGAGAGGGTGAGAAGCCAGAGGTCGTGGTACATATCGGTACCAATGACATAGGTAGAAAAAGGGACGAGATCCTGAAAGGAGAATATAGGGAGTTAAGAAGGGAGTTGAGAAGAAGGACTGCAATGGTAGTAATCTCGGGATTACTCCCGGTGCCACGCGACAGTGAGAGTAGGAATGGAATGAGGTGGAGGATAAATGCATGACTGAGAGTTTGGAGCAGGGGGCATGGATTCAAGATTCTGGATCACTGGGACCACTTTTGGGGCAGGTGTGACCTGTACACAAAGGACGTGTTGCACTTGAATCCTAGGGGGACCAATATCCTGACGGGGAGATTTTCCAAGGCTACTGGGGAGACTTTAAACTAGAATGCTTGGGGGGTGGCAATCAAATTGAAGAGACTAGGAGGGAGGAGGTTAGTTCACATATAGAGATAGCTTGTAGGCAGTTTCTGAGGAAGGATCGGCAGGTGATAGAGAAGGTGATAAAGAAGCTCACACCGAAGATGTAAGGGAGAAGGAAGAAAAAGAAGAAAGTAAAGTTGTTTGCACCATTAGGGATAAAGGAGAGTAAGAGTTGGAGAATTTCTTAAATGCATTTGTTTTGGTGCTGGGAACATTGTAAGAAAGCTTAGATCATGGATTGATACTTGGAAATATGATGTTGTAGCTATTAGTGAAACATAGTTGCAGGAGGGGTGTTATTGGCAACTAATTGTTCCTGGATTTCATTGTTTCAGGTGTGACAGAATCGAAGGGGTAAGAGGGGGGAGGTGTTGCATTGCTTGTCAAAGACAATATTACCGCGGTGCTTTGGACGGATAGATTAGAGGGCTCGTCTAGGGAGGCTATTTGGATGGAATTGAGGAATGGGAAAGGTATAGCAACACTTATAGGGGTGTATTATAGACCACCTAATGGGGAGCAAGAATTGGAGGAGCAAGATTGTAAGGAGATAACAGATATTTGTAGTAAGCACAGGTTGTGATTGTGGGAGATTTTAATTTTAATTTTAATTTTCCACACATAGACTGGGAAGCCCATTCTATAAAAGAGCAGGATGGTTTGGAGTTTGTGAAATGTGTGCAGGATAGTTTTTGCAGCAATACATAGAGGTACCAACGAGAGAAGGGACAGTGTTGGATCTTCTGTTGGGGAATGAAATAGGTCAGGTGACTGAGGTATGTGTTGGGGAGCACTTTTGGTCCAGTGATCACAATGCCATTAGTTTCAATATAATTATGTGGAAGGATAAGTCTGTAACCAGGGTTCAGATCTTTGATTGGAGAAAGGCTAACTTTGAGAAGATATGAAAGGATTTAGAAAGAGTGGATCAGGACAATTTGTTTTATGAGAAGGATGTAAAAGAGAAATAGAGGTCATTTAAAGGTGAAATTTTGAGGGTACAGAATCTTTATGTTCCTGTTAGTTTGAAAAGGAGGGTTAGCAGTTTGAGAAAGCCATTGTTTTAAGGATATTGGAAACTTAGTTTGAAAAAAGAGAGATATCTACAATAAATATAGGCAGCATGGAGTAAATGAGGTGCTTGAGGAATATAAAGAATTTAAGAAAAATCTTAAGAAAGAAATTAGAAAAAGCTAAAAGAAGATATGAGATTGCTTTGGCAAGTAAGGTGAAAATAAATCCAAAGGGTTTCAAGAGTTATATTAATAGCAAAATGATAGTGAGGGATAAAATTGGTTCCTTAGAGAATCAGAGTGGACAGCTATGTGTGGAGCCAAAAGAGATGGGGGAGATTTTGAACAATTTCTTTTCTTCGGTATTCACTATGGAGAAGGATATTGAATTGTGTAAGGTAAAGAAAAAAGGTAGGGTAGTTATGGAAACTATAATAATTAAAGAAGAGAAAGTACTGGCGCTTTTAAAGAATATAAAAGTGCATAAGTCTCCGGATCCTGAGGATATTCCCTAGGACTTTGAGGGAAGTTAGTGCAGAAATAGCAGGGGCTCTGACAGAAATAATTTGAACAAGTTAGGTCTTTATTCTTTAGAGTGTAGGAGGTTGAGGGGGGACTTTATAGAGGTATTTAAAATTGTGATGGGGATAGTTAGAGTTGACGTGATAGGCTTTTTCCATTGAGAGTAGGGGAGATTCAAACAACAGGACTTGAGTTGAGAGTTAGGGGGCTAAAGTTTAGGGGTAACACGAGGGGGAACTTCTTTACTCAGAGAGTGGTAGCTGTGTGGAACAAGTTTCCAGTAGCATTGGTAGAGGCAGGTTTGATTTTGTCATTTAAAAAGGAAAGGATAGGTATATGGACAGGAAAGGAATGGAGGGTATGGGCTGAGTTCAGGTCAGTGGGACGAGGTGAGAGTACGGATTCGGCAGCGACTAGAAGGGCTGAGATGACCTGTTTCCGTGCTGCAATTGTTATATGGTTAATTGGGTTCAGATGCTGTCTGGATCCACTCATGCCTGTGATATTGTATTGGTGTCCTAGTTAATTAATGAACTTTGGTTTGCACAAGATGATGCAACCCTTGCGGTTGGTGAACTTAAAAAAATGGGTTGTTTTTCTTCTCCTACATTGGCTGTTTTGCATAGCAACAGCCTGTGTCATCTCTCCGTATATAGAGGTTGTGGACAAGCGCAGACCCAGGCCAGCAATTCCGCACACAGAGGAAAGCCTTAGCACTTAGCGTCTCAGCAGTGGACCTATAGTCACTGGATGATAGAGACAAGGAATTATGCTGTACCCCTCTCTCTCTCTCTCTCTCTCTCTCTCTCTCTCTCTCTCTCTCTCTCTCTCTCTCTCTCTCTCTCCCCCCCCCCCCGCCCCGACTCACGCCGTCTCCTACCTCTCTAACTCTGTTACAGCTCCTTTCTCTCCCACTTCCTCCCAGTATCCATCTTACAATTTCATCTCTCTTTCTCTCTGTCAGTCTCTCTCGGCCATTCTTTCCTCCGTCTCTGTCCGCAATATGCAATATCCCGCCCAGTCCTCCGTTTCTACTTGAATATATGTATCCACCTCGATCTGTACCCTCCCATATCCTCTTCATCCCATCCAAAGAAACATAGAAACATAGAAAACCAATAATACAATATAGGTCCTTCGGCTAACAAAGCTGTGCCAAACACGTCCCTACCTTACAAATTACTAGGCTTACCTATAGCCCTCTGTTTTTCTCCATGTACCTATCCAAAAGTCTCTTAAAAGACCCTATCGTATCCACGTCCACCGCCGTTTCTGGAAGCCCATTCCACGCACTCACCACTCTGTGAGTAAAAAACTTACCCCTGACATCTCCTCTGTACCTACTCCACAGCACTTTAAATCTGTGTCCTCTTGTGGCAACCATTTCAGCCCTGGGAAAAAAACCTCTGACTATCCACATGATCAAAGCCTTTCATCTTACACAACTCAATCAGGTCACCTCTCATCCTCCATCATTCCAGGGGGAAAAGGCCGAGTTCGCTCAACCTATTCTCGTAAGGCATGCTCCCCAATCCAGGCAACATCCTTGTAAATCTCCTCTGCATCCTTTTTATTGCTCCACATTCTTCCTGTAGCGAGGTGACCAGAACTGAGCACAGTACTCCAAATGGAGTCTGACCAGGGTCCTATATAGCTGCAACATTAGCTCTTGGCTACTAAATTCAATTCCACGATTGATGAAGGCCAATACACCGTATACAGCCTGTTTAGATGAAAATCGGGTGCCTTAATCAAGGAGCCAGGTAGAATGCGGAGAAAAGGGAAATGAGGAGACAACGGACTGGACCGTGATAGTACCACCCTTCCCCAACCTCAGTGGGAGCCTCCAGGTGACTCTTGCCCAGATTGTCAATGACACGGGCGGGTGGAGGGGGTTTGGCAGGAGGGAACAACAAGAAATATCTGTATGAAGTCCAGACCCTGAACTTGATTTGGTTCCAACCAGTGCGGTGACTTCATGTTCGGCAACACAGACACAATTTTCTTCGTCAAGACTATTTTTGGACCATTTGTAGAATTTTCTTATCAATGGTGACGGTCCTTTAATCCTAGCTCAGAATTATAATGCAGTTTGTAATGACATATTGACATTTTTAATTGTTGTTATAATTGCACAATTTTCTCATTTGATACCTGGAAGCTCTGAGTCACACTCTTCAAACCTACAAGTTGATCTCTTAGCGGGATTCCAGTAGAGGACTCTGGTTACCAAAAGTTTGTAAGACAGTGTTTGTGTTCGCTGGGTCCCTGTTTGACTGGACCTTTCTGTTGCAATCAATGACTGGAAGTGGACCCAAGTGCAAGACACTGACATGGAGCCCAAGGTTGGATGCTTAAGTGGACGTGAACGTTGGACAACAAACAGGAGGTGCCTGGACACGGAGCTTGGTCATGGAGCCTGCACTTCGACACGGAGTCTGGACTTCTTGGAACTCCTGGACTCGAACATGGAGTCTGGACTTCTTGGAACTCCTGGACTCGGACCCGGAGTCTCAACTTCTTGGACTTCGTGGGCTCGGAGTCGGATCCTGGACTCGGATCTCATGCAACCCAACCAAGTTCTATCTGATGCAACCCATTTCACTGTCAGATAATGTGCTGGGGGAACTGAGCAGCTCAGGGAGCATTTATAGATCAGAATAATGAGTCCACCCTTTGGCTCGTTAGGCCTATTCCTCCATATTCGGCCCATCGCTTTTCAGCCCGTCGTTATCTATGTAAACATCGAAGTGTATTTTAAAGTTAGGTGTTTTACCTGCTTCTGCACATCTTCAACTAGATTGTTTCACACTTCCATCAGTTTCTGCCTGACCCGAGTGATACGATACTTGGAATAATGTGTTAAGTTCCATATTAACATATTAACCAGGGTGTTTTATTTCTATGACTTTGAATGCTAAAATATGATATTAATGATTGATGCTTGCCACTTAATTGTGCTGTATGTTATCAGATTAAGTTAAATTGCAGCTGGATCATGTGATGTGTTGAATTTTTGGATTCTCTTGGCAATTTCTGCATTTATGATTTTCAACTTGTCTTTTTATTATATTGTTTGTGTTAACCACCTGGTAGAAGGGAGAGCCAGTGGATGTAGTGTACCTGGACTTCCAGAAAGCTTCTGATAAAGTCCCACATAGGAGATTAGTGGGAAAAATTAGGGCACATGTTATTGGGGGCAGAGTACTGACATGGATTGAAAATTGTCTGGCTGACAGGAAACAAAGAGTAGCGATTAATGGGTCCCTTTCGGAATGGCAGGCTGTGACCAGTGGGGTACCTCAAGGTTCGATGCTGGGACCGCAGCTGTTTACAATATACATTAATGATTTAGATGAAGGGATTAAAAGTAACATTAGCAAATTTGCAGATGACACAAAGCTGAGTGGCAGTGTGAAATGTCAGGAGGATGTTATGAGAATGCAGGGTGACTTGGACAGGTTGGATGCATGGACAAATGTATGGCAGATGCAGTTTAATGTGGATAAATGTGAGGTTATCCACTTTGATGGCAAGAACAGGAAGGCAGATTACTATCTAAATGGAGTCAAGTTAGGAAAAGGGGAAGTACAACGAGATCTAGGTGTTCTTGTACATCAGTCAATGAAAACAAGCATGCAGGTACAGCAGGCAGTGAAGAAAGCTAATGGCATGCTGGCCTTTATAACAAGAGGAATTGAGTATAGGAGTAAAGAGGTCCTTCTGCAGCTGTAAAGGGCCCTGGTGAGACCCCACCTGGAGTATTGTGTGCAGTTTTGGTCTTCAAATTTGAGGAAGGACATTCTTGCTATTGAGGGAGTGCAGCGTAGGTTCACAAGGTTAATTCCCGGAATGGTGGGACTGTCATATCTTGAAAGATTGGAGTGACTGGGCTTGTATACACTGGAATTTAGAAGGATGAGAGGTGATCTGATTGAAACATATAAGATTATTAAGGGATTGGCGATGCTGGAGGCAGGAAGCATGTTCCTGCTGATGGGTGAGTCCAGAACTAGATGCCACAGTTTAAGAATAAGGGGTAGACCATTTAGAACAGAGATGCGGAAAAACTTTTTCACCCAGAGAGTGGTGGATATGTGGAATGCTCTGCCCCAGAAGACAGTGGAGGCCAAGTCTCTGGATTCATTCAAGACAGAGTTAGATAGAGCTCTTATAGGTAGAGGGGTCAAGGGATATAGGGAGAGGGCAGGGATGGGGTACTGATTGTGTATGATCAGCCATGATCACAGTGAATGGCGGTACTAAATAGAAGGGCCGAATGGCCTACTCCTGCACCTACTGTCTATTGTCTATTGTCTATTACTCTGTTGCCACAAGGTTTCTGGGAAGAGCGCTCCCATTCTCAGCCAAGCGTTCCTCGATTCCATGTCAACAGCTAATCTTCCCAGATCAAGGTGATGCCTTCCTTGTCTTTCCCTTATTTTTCCACTGCTAAGCATTTTCTTCTACAGTGGCGATTACTGCACATTTCTGGGTTGTTCTTTTAGGTTTAGTGGCGCTTATCAAGCTTGCTTATCCTCACATGGATTGCGGCATCCAGCTTTCCCTGATGAAAATATCTCCTCCGAATTTTTATGTCACTGTTGAGTTTTTTAAAATATATCGGTTATTCCTCTTCCTCCTTCCGTCTGAGGTAAAGTTAAACAAACTGTGTTTGTGGGCACACAGTGTTGTCTAAAATTTATCATTTTAGTTCTTATTTTCTTCACATTGTCCAGTTCGGTTTTGGACCTATATACCATGCCAATGTAATACATTAATATGGGATAGCGAAATTGCCTTTGGTATATTTTGTAATTTTGAGCTTTGATGGATTATTTTCCTCACCTTCATGTAAATTCTGTTGTAAGATTTCCCTTTCTCGCAGCACGGTAGATATATTTTCTTCTTATTTGCTTGTTGATTTCCCAAATGCTAATATGTTTCATATTTATCCAAGGGTTGTATTGTACCCTCATGTTCTACTCTGAATTCTATTACCTCTATTGCAACTTTCTTGATTTTAATGTTCTGCGCCTAAGTAGTCAAAATGTCATGTCTTTTATCTTTCGAAAATAGTTCTACAATTTGAATTAACTTATTTACATTGGCTGATGTATAATTTCAAATCGTCCGTGTACAGCTGATGTGTCACGATATACTTTGTTGGGTTGTTTCTCCTTTGACACTCTGTATACTTCCGATTCATTAATTTAGGGAGATTCATTATTAATTAATTCATTAATTAATCCTGCTCGGATAACTTATATAGAGGGAAGTTAGGTGTTCTGGATGGGAATTGGTTGATTGGGATGTTTTTTTAAATCCAACATAAGGCAAAGACAAAAAAAAACCAAAAGAAGCTAAAAGATTAAATAAGAATAAATAAGTAGCTAATAAAATAAAGTGGTGCATTGAAAGACTTTTATGTGTATAACTTTATTTTTATCGTGTCACATGAGAAGTCAGCCATTCTTGTCTGGCGCGTAGATTTTTTTTTTATCAGGCCAAGTGGCTAGCTCGACGCTCAATCCGGCATAGATGGAAAGCATGCTCGGGGGTTGGCCCGACTTGGATTTGAACTCAGGAACCTTAGCTACGGAGGCCGTTGCTGATCCCTTTGCACTACCAGCCGGCCAGTGTATAACTGAGATGAGAGTTGGTGTTGGATCACTGGAAAATGATGCTGGTGAAATAGTAATGAGGGACAAAGAAATGGTAGAAGTACCAAAAGAGCACTTTCCATTAGATTTTGTTTGGGAAAACACACGCATTGTGCCTGAGCTCCGTGGGTTTCAGGGAGCTTGAGCAAGTTGCTATGCTATGAGAAGGGAAAAGGTCGCAGGCAAACTGGAAGGTCTTAACATGGATAAGTCACTTAGACTGTATGGATTACAACCCAGAGTTCTGAAAGAGGTTGGCGAAGAGAAAGTAGATGCATTGACTAAGGTCATTTTGGTAAAAGGCACAAAAGTACAGGCTGTTATCAAAATGGGATGAAAATTCAAACATTAGTGGTGCAAAGAGTCTTAAGAATCCTCTTGCAAAAATACTGTAAAGTTAAGTTACAGTTTGAGTTTGTGGTAAAGAAGGCAAATGCAATGTTGGTATTCATTTTGAGGGGAACAGAGCATCAAAACAGGAGATATTGCTAAGGATTTATAGGACACTGGTCAGTCTGCACTTGGGGTATTGTCAACAGTTTTAGGCCCCATGTCTCAGAAATGATGTGTTTGCATTTGGGAGAGTCCAGAGGAGGATCACGAGAATGATTCCGGGTCAGATGGTTAACATGTGAGAGCGTTCACCAGCTCTGTGCCTACGCTCACTGTAATTTAAAAGATTGCGGGTAGAACAAATTGGAGTTTGCCGAACATTGAAAGGACGAGCTTAGGAGGATGTGCAGATGATGTTTCATATGATAGGAGTCTCCAGAACGACAGGGCACAACATCAATTTGTCATAAAGGGAGTGCTGGGAGCAAACTCAAATGCAAGACACAGGCACTGAAGTAGTAGGAACAGGACTGGACTGGGTTTAGGGACAGGACAGGACACAGACTAGGAGCTGGGACAGGAACACAGTCTAGGGCTTGGACATTGGCTAGGAAAACGGGACCAGGACAAGGAACTGGGAGCTAGGAACCTGGGCTTGGACTCCGAGCCAGACACTGGGCAAGGACCCAGAACCTGAATCTTGACTCGGGCTTGGACTCCCGAACTAGGCAAAGACATGACATGGTCTTGGGAGACAGGAACCTCGGAGCCTTGGACGAGGATTATACGCTCGGAACCTTGGACGAGAACTGGACACTCATAGCCTTGGTGTAGAGCATGGGAAAACGGAACCTTGGACTTGAGAGACAGGAACATGGAACACAGAGCCAGGACCCCTCCTAGGGAACAGGATGTAGGGCTGGGACTCATACACAGAACACAGAGCCAGGAATTCTCCTAGGGAACAGGACGTAGGGTCGGGTCTCAAACACAGAACACAGAGCCGGGAACCGTCCTTGGGAACAGGAAGTAGGGCCGGGACTCATATAGAGAATGCTGAACACGACAAAACGGTTGCTAACACAGATAGCGTCAAACGGCTGGATCAACCTAGCGAAGGCGTGGACACAAGCAAACAGTTCCAAACAACGATAGATGGTTTCTTATCTTGACACAGCAAGGCTCTGGTCTCGCTCCAGCAGTAGAACTTGACGGCAAAACAGGCAAGGCTTCTGGCAAAGGCTTCTGAAGGAAGGGGTAGGGAAGGGAAGGGATCAGTCCAGCCTCAGGGTAATGGCAAAGACTTACCCCTTGGAGGCGAGGACAGGATACTGATGAGACGAACCAGCACCCACACTCGAACCCAGGGCCACTTCTATTCCCAACCGCAAGACGAGCATCAGGTGCCAAAGATTAAGTCCGCTGAAACAAGGGAAAGCTGGAAGACAAGAACTCCGGAGACCACTGACCGGACCAAGAATAAAACGCGGACTTCACGGACCGGACCGTGACACAAGTTTGATAAGCAACACTCTAAAACAAAGGTAAGGATGGTTTTGTTTCGCCATAGAGTGGAGAACCCGTGGAATGCTCTGCCACATACAGAAGTGCAAGCCGACCATGAATATAATTAAAGAAAGAAATGATAATTCTCTGATTCGACAGGTCATCAAAGGTAATGGAGAGAAGATAGTTGCATAGGTTTGGGTAGGATCTGGGATCAGATGTGATGGATTGGTGGAGTAGATTAGATGGGCTGAATGGACAAATTCTACTTCTCTGCCTTGTGGTCTTATGGTCTCATGGCAACACACACTGAGGGCCATTTCGTTATGAGCAATCTAGGTGCAACTCTGAGTAACCTCATAAGTACGATGGTGACCAAACCACCGATCTAGCAGATGTCTTCTCACATTTCCATATGTGATTCATGTTGACTTGGAAGCTTTTTGCAGAATGTCGAGCTGCTTCTGAAACTGTTCTCCCAGTAGGCAAAGTAGGTGGTGGCTTCAGCTACTTTCTGGATCCACTCGTGTTGATGTTGCTGAACCCGTGTTTTCTGCTGAAATAATGAACATCTCTATGCACAAGATGATACATTAGATGATGCAACACTTGCGGTTGGAGTCATTAAAATTATGAGATACTTTTCTTCTCAAGCATTGGCTGTTGTGGATGTCGATATCCCGTGTCATCCTTCGGTATGTACAGGCTCTGGACAAGCACACACTTAGTACAGCCAGTCAACACAGAGGCAACGCGGATCACTCATCGTCTCTGCAGTAAGACATTACTCTCAAGATAACAGAGTCAAATTATTCCACTACATTTATTGTTATTTCCCCTTCTCTCTCTCTCGGTTTCACGCTTTGTTTTATTTGTCTAATGCACACACTTCCGCTCTTAATATTACCTCTCTTCTCTCTGCCACTCTTCCTCCAGCCTCTTACTATAATCTCTCTCTCTCTTTCTCTCTCTCTCTCTCTCTCCCTCCCCCCCCTCTCTCTCTCTCTCTCTCTCTCTCTCTCTCTCTCTCTCTCTCTCTCTCTCTCTCTCTCTGTCTCTCTCTTTCTGTCTATCTCTCACACACATCCGCCCATCTCTGTCTTGAATGTAGGGATACACGTCGCTGTCAGAGCTCTCCAAAATAGTCTTCATCCCATTCAAAGGTCCGTATCAGACAATACACCGAGCTGGAGATTTTGGTGAGGTAAAAGCTGAGACATGGTGAATGAGCACAGAAAAGGCAGTGGGATTAATTAATTTCTGGCAGGTTGGCAGTCTGTGACTTCGGTGAAATGACGAGCTGTGATGCTCTGGTTCCAGTGACAACAGCTCTTTAACTGATGGTGGCACAGTTATAAACAGCGAGGCATCTGACCATCCTCACCACAGTGTAGCTGTGAGTGCCGAGCAGTGCTTGGGAAGCTGTAAGTGTAAACTCTAATTCGCTGGACCAACAACCACACCACAACAGTTCTTTACTTTATCTTTTTCACTAGTTTTATTTTTTCGAATTCAGCCGGCGAGAAGGTCGGAGCCAAATACCAGTGGGACAGATATCTAATCTGTTCAGGCATTTTAAATTTTGGAATGTTTCTATGAGATCTCCCCTTATTCTCCTGAACTCCAGGGAATACAGCTCAAGAGCTGCCAGATGTTCCTCATATGGTAAACACTTTATTCCTGGAATCATTCTCGTGAATCTTTTTTGAACCTTCTCCAGTTAGATATGGCAAAGTTATTTCCCATGGTAGGGGATCCTAGGACAAGAGGGCACTTCAGAATTGAAGGACGTTCATTTAGAACTGAGATGTGGAGAAATTACTTTCATTAGTGGGTGGTAAATCTGTGGAATTTGTTGCCAGAAGCGGCTGTGGAGGCCAAGTCATTGGGTGTACTTGAGGCAGAGATAGATAGGTTCTTAATTAGCCAGCGCTTCAAAGTGTATGGGGTGAAGGCAGGGCAGTGGGGCTGACTGGAAAAATTGGATCAGCCCATGATTGAATGGCAGAGCAACTCGATGGGCCGAATGGCCTACTTCTGCTTCAATATTTTATGATCTTATGGTCTAATCCACTGTTTCCACTTGCCAAAGTGCAGCTAATATTTCTGGGTATATGACCCATTCATATGAGAATTTAGCATTATTTTATTTTTCTGAGCTTCTCATAAATGTGTACAGTTTAGTTAAGCTTTACACCAGAATTTCCACACAATTAAAAGAGTTTATATATTTTTAATTTTTTAAATTTTTGCACTACTTAAATAATGTAACTATTTAATATGTATATTATTATAATTCATAGTTGTTAAACTCTATTGTTCTGAATTAGGTTCTACTGCTGCCGCAGAGACAACGAATTTCATGAAATAAGCCGGAGCTATTAAACCTGATTCTGATATTGATATGGGAGACCCACCCCCGGTCCCCTGATCCCAGTACCCGCAGATCGTAATTTGAGATGGAAGCCTTTTCCATTTATTTGCATTCCTCAGAAATGACAACAGTTGAGTTTCCTTCTGTGCTTCCAAAGCAGCTCAGTCTGTCTAATATTGCCACACAATTAAAAGGGGGAATTTGTTTATTCTTATCACGTACTGAGCTACAGTGAATATCTTGCCTGACGTAATATCCACACAGATCACTACATTACAACAGTACTTTGAGCTGATATACGACAAAACAATAACTATGACAAAGAATTATGGCTGCAGAGAAAGTGCAGTGCAGATGGACATATGGCGCAGGGTCACGTCGAGTTACATTATGTGGTCAAGTCCATTTTATTGGACTGGAGACCACCCATTTGGCTTATAACCGCAGACAGGAAGCTGTCCTTAAGCCTGGTGGTATGCGCTTTAAGCCTTTTTTATCTCTTCCCCGATGGGGGCTGGGTTTGCAGCAAGAATGTCCCAGGTTGTGAGGATCTTTGAGTACATGCCCTGCTTTTCCAAGGCAGGGGAAGTGTAGGAAGATTCCATGGAGGGGAGGCTTGTTTCTCTGATGTTCTCTGCTCTCCAAAGTTCTCTACAGTTCCCTGCAGTCATGGGCAGAACAGTAGGCATACGAAGGCATAAGTATCAACAAGAAGCTCAGAGACCTCGGCCTTTACCCTGCCTTGTGTAGCTGGATCCTAGACTTCCTGTCAGATTGCTGGCAGGTGGTAAGAGTGGGCTTGCTCACCTCTGTCTCTCTGACCCTCAGCACACATACCCCTCAGGGTTGTCTCCTTGGCCCCGCCTTTACTCTCTGTGCACCCATGACTTGTGTTGCCACCCACAGCTCCAATCTGCTAATTAAATTTGCCGACGACACTGCATTGATCGGCCTAATCTCAAATAATAACGAGGCAGCCTACAGAGAAGTCATCACCCCGACACAGTGGTGTCAAGAAAACAACCTCTATCCTTATTGTGACAAAAACAAAGGAGCTGGTTGTGCATTACAGGAGGAATGGAGACAGAGACAAAATTCAACACTTCTAAGTCTGTTATTGCACATTTTAATATTGATCATGACACAATGTATTTTATATATTGTTAACGACTGAAAACATATTTATAGATTGTTACTGACAGAGAATCGTATAATTTGTCTAAAGTCTGACAGCAGACTAGCGAGTGAATCTTGGTTGGAGCAAAGTCAGAAAACAAAGAGTTGCCAGCATGAGTCAGGGCTTTGGGGCTTCAGAAAGAGATGGGGCCGAGTTTATAAGGAGGAGAAAGAAGAGGAATCAGCCTAGCAGGATGTGGCTACAAATGAAAGATCAGAAACATTTTGAAACTGGTTGATCGAAAAAGAAGTGGTTAATTTCTGCAAAATACTGGAGGAAATCAACAGATCAGGAAGCAAATGTGGAAAGGAATAAATAGGCCAAGCCCCTTCAGCACGCCGAGACTGTGTACTCCTATGCTTAGCTGCTGCCTGAACTGCAGAGTTCCTCCAGCATTTTGTGCGTATGTATCTACATTTCCAGCAATAGCAGAATCTCTTGTGTTTTATATCTGCATTTTTAAGAAGGTTCCACTTTGACACTAAACACGCGGAAAGTTTGCTGATATTAATTGTATTGTTTATGAGAGCTGCTGAGTTTTCTACATAAAAAAACTTGAGGTGTGTACGTGGAACTGGTGCTTGCAGAAACTTTTAATGGCATGGTGATACCACAAAGCACTGCGTTGAAAAAAAACCGCCGTCGCTGAAGCACTGATTGAATGCGCAGGCGTCAGGGATGCGGATGTTCCCGAATATTGCGCATGCGCATTTCACAATGTGCATCGGAAACCCGGCTGCAGGTAAGAGTGATTCTTTGGGCAAGGGTTATAACACCGACTGCGGGACAGTTGCTGTGAGTTCGGTTACCATGGCCCTCAATCCCGGCATAGTCCTGCTCTCGACCCCCTCTCTCAGCCCCACGATCCGTACACGGGTTCCGGCGAGCTTCCGGCTGATGAGGGAATGGGAACCGATGTATCTCTCAGACGCAGCTGAACTCCAGCTATCTAAGTGCAAGGATCGGGAACTCGGAGAAAGGGCACAGAATCTTTTACATCAGCTGTTAAGAAAATCAACTTTGTTCTACCTCCCATCACAAACAAAAGAAAACCTGCAGATGTTGAAAATCCAAGCAACAAACACAAATTGCTGGAGGAACTCAGCATTAGTACTCTTTTCCATAGATGCTGCCTGGCCTGCTGAGAGTTC
The DNA here is from genome assembly GCF_048418815.1 of Hemitrygon akajei. Lineage (NCBI taxonomy): Eukaryota > Metazoa > Chordata > Chondrichthyes > Myliobatiformes > Dasyatidae > Hemitrygon > Hemitrygon akajei. The sequence goes on from NC_133125.1 coordinate 73,687,183, forward strand.
CTCCAGCATTTTGAGTGTGTTGCTTGTTCCACCTCCTCTTGTTCTGGACTTTTCTGTCTGTGAGGGCATGTTTTGACCCATTCTGTCTGGGTACATGATGATAATAAACACCTTTGCTCTGGGCAACAAGTAGCTTTCACATCACAAATGTGCCAGTCTCCAATGAGACAGACTTCCCTTCATTTTCATTGGCGTTACCATCAATGAGTTTACCACTATCAGTCACCTGGGGGAGAGTTCAGGGGAAATATTTATGTACAATACAGAAACTGGGGTCACCTGTATCTATTGTGGTGATGCAAAAGTTGCTGGAGAATTTACAAGTGTGAAGAAGTGGAGTGATATTTGGAAATCTGACTTTTTAAAGCATAATTTAGCAAGCAAACCACATATGAACAAAGTGCAAATGCTCTGGTTAGAAAATCCTTCATTACCTGCTACAGGCCTGCTACAGAGGTTGTGTGAGAGTGCAGATGAACTCGATCGAACCCAGAGGAGATCAAAGTTCTTATCAAAACTGATTTCCTAGCTGTTAAAATGAATACGTCTCTATATAAAATACACTGCGCAGATGTTGTCACTGGGTAAAAGAAATGCACAGTACAAGATCTATGTGCACACTAGTCATTACAAATCAGAGGGGATATTGGTGGGGAGACCTCCAGTGTCCCTGATTCCCTCACCTACAAGATGTGCATCCAGCTGCAGCTTGTAACCCTGCACTTTAAGGAGCTGAAGCTGGAAATGAATGAATTCAGGATCATCCAGGAGTTGGAGCGGGTGATAGATATGACATGAAGACAGGTGGGTTACACCCAAGGTGCAGGACATAGGAAATTGGATGATGAGAGTCAGAAAGGGGAATGAGGTTACTGTTGTGGGGGATTACCTGGCAGAGGTAATTCAAAGGGTTGACAGAGGATTCATTAGTTAGGGGAACAAAACAAGAGGGGACTAATATCCTGGTGGTAAGGCTTGCTAGTGCTAGTGTGGAGGGGCGATGATGTGTTTAAAATAGGTTGCAGGGGGAATGGGAGCCAGAATAACAGAACAGATAGTGGAGAGGGTGAATTGAATTGATTTTATTACATACATCCTTCATATACATGAGGAGTAGAAATCTTTATGTTACATCTCCATCTATACTTTATAATTTATTGTCACCAAACAATTGATACTAGAGCATACAATCATATAACCATATAATAATTACAGCACGGAAACAGGCCATCTTGGCCCTTCTAGTCCGTGCCGAATGCTTACTCTCACCTTGTCCCACTGACCTGCACTCAGCCCATAACTCTCCATTCCTTTCCTGTCCATTTACCTATCATCACAGCAATATTTAATTCTGTGCTTTGTGCTTCCTGGAGTACAAATTGAAGTAAATATAATAAAAAAATAAATTATAAATCATGATTAGAAAATAGAAAATGGAAAGTAAGGTAGTGCAAAAAAACCCGAGAGACAGGTCTGTATATTTGGAAGGTACAACCCAGATTTCGGTCAGGATCCATTCAGCAGTCTTATCACAGTTGGAAAGAAGCTGTTCCCAAATCTGGCCGTACGAGTCTTCATGCTCCTGAACCTTCTCCCGGAGGGAAGTGGGACAAAAAGTGTGTTGGCTGGGTGGGTCGTGTCCTTGATTATCCTGGCAGCACTGCTCCAACAGTGTGCGGTGTAAAGTGAGTCCAAGGGTGGAGGATTGGTTTGTGTGATGTGCTGAGCTGTGTTCACGATCTTCTGCAGCTTCTTCCAGTCTTGGACAGGACAACTTCTAAATATGTAATGTGTAATTTATAATAAAGAGTTTGTACTTAGGACAGTCAATGTAACATAGAAATCAATTAATCAGTCTGATGGCCTGGTGGAAGGTGATGTCCCAGAGCCTGCTGGTCCTTTTGCTGTGGTACAGTTTCCTGGTTGGTAACAGCAGGAACAGTTTGTGGTTGTGGTGAATTGGGTCCCAATATCCATTGGGCCCTTTTTCCTCGGTACAGCTGTTCATCCTCTCAACAGCAGATCAAGTGATTTCAAAGGTGTTTACCCTATCTCCATTCCTTCTGTAGTCCACAACCAGCTCCTTTGTTTTTGCGACATTGAGGGAGAGTTTGTTTTCTTGACACCAGACAGATGTTGTTCAGAACTCAGACAAAGTCAACATTCAAAAAGTTGAACATGTTGCGCTCACTGACCTAAGCTGTGTATATCACAATGCAAGAATCATCGTAGGAAAGCCAGATGAGCCCAGGACATGGAATTATGATATTGTAGCCATTACTAGGAGTTGGTTGCACCCAACACTCTGCGCGATTTAGAGGAAGAATTTTGTAGAAAGATCGCAGACTATGCCAAGAAACAAAGGTTGAGATTGTAAGCAATTTTAAATTTCAATATATTGACTAGGACTCCCATACTGTATAAGGACTAGATGGGGTAGAGTTTGTCAAATGTGCCCTGAATCAGTATATAGAATTTCCAACGTAGAAGTGTGCAATAAGCTATTAGGAAATGATCCAAGGCTAGTGAGAAATTCGTGTATGGGGACACTTTGTATCTAGTGATGATAATGCCATGAGATAACAAGTAAATATAGAATAAGAGAGGCCTGGATGACTGTTTGAGATTCTAAATTAAAGAAAGGTCAATTTTGATGTTATCAGAAAGGATAGACAATAGACAGTGGGTGCAGGAGTAGGCAATTCAGCCCTTTGAGCCAGCACCGCCATTCAATGTGATCATGGCTGATCATCCACAATCAGTACCCCGTTCCTGCCTTCTCCCCATATCCCTTGACTCCTCTATCTTTAAGAGCTCTATCTAATTCTTTCTTGAAAGTATCCAGAGAATTGACCTCCACTGCTTTCTGAGGCAGAGCATTCCATACATCCACAACTCTCTGGGTGAAAAAGTTTTCCTGAACTCTGTTCTGAATGGCCTACCCCTTATTCTTAAACTGTGGCCTCTGGTTCTGGACTCCCCCATCATCGAGAACATATTTCCTGCCTCTAGCGTGTCCAATCCCTTAATAATCTTATATGTTTCAATTAGATCCCCTCTCATCCTTCTAAATTCCTGTATATACAAGCCCAGTTGCTCCAATCTTTCAACACATGACAGTCCCGCCATCCCGGGAATTAACGTCGTGAACCTATGCTGAACTCCCTCAATAGCAAGAATGTCCTTCCTCAAATTTGGAGACCAAAACTGAACACAATACTCCAGATGTGGTCTCACCGGGGCCCTGTACAACTGCAGAAGGACCTCTTTGCTCCTATACTCAACTCCCCTTGTTATGAAGGCCAACATGCCATTAGGTTTCTTCACTGCCTGCTGTACCTGCATGCTTACTTTCAGTGACTGATGTACAAGAACACCTAGATCTCGTTGTACTTCCCCTTTTCCTAACTTGACACCATTCAGATAGTAATCTACCTTCCTGTTCTTGCCACCAAAGTGGATAACCTCATATTTATCCACATTAAACTGCATCTGCCATGCATCTGTCCACTCACCCAACCTGTCCAAGTCACCCTGCATTCTCCTAACATCCTCCTCATATTTCACATTGCCACCCAACTTTGTGTCATCTGCAAATTTGCTAATGTTACTTTTAATCTCTTCATCTAAATCATTAATGTATATTGTAAACAGCTGCGGTCCAGGCACCGAGCCTTGCGGTACCACACTAGTCACTGCCTGCCATTCTGAAAAGGACTCGTTAATCCCTACTCTTTGTTTCCTGTTTGCCAACCAATTTTCTATCCATGTTAGTACTCTTGTACCCATGTGCTCTAATTTTGCCCACTAATCTCCTATGTGGGACCTTATCAAAGGCTTTCTGAAAGTCCAGCTACACTACATCCACCGGCTCTCCCTTGTCCATTTTCATAGTTACATCCTCAAAAAATTCCAGAAGATTAGTCAAGCATGATTTCCCCTTCTTAAATACATGCTGACTCGGACCGATCCTGTTACTGCTATCCAAATGTGCCGCTATTTCCTCTTTTATAATTGACTCCAGCATCTTCCCCACCACTGATGTCAGGCTAACTAGTCTATAATTCCCTGTTTTCTCTCTCCCTCCTTTCTTAAAAAGTGGGATAACATTAGCTACCTTCCAATCATCAGGAACTGATCCTGTATCTATAGAACATTGGAAAATGATTACCAATGCGTCCATGATTTCTAGAGCCACCTCCTGCATCCTGGGATGCAGACCATCCGGCCCTGGGGATTTATCAGCCTTCAGTCCCATCAGTCTACCCAACAACATTTTCTGCCTGATGTGAATTTCCTTCAGTTCCTCTGTTACCCTAGGTCCTCTGGCCACTATTACATCTGGGAGATTGTCTGTGTCTTCCCTAGTGAAGACAGATCCAAAGTACCTGTTCAACTCATCTGCCATTTCCTTGTTCCCCACGATGAATTCACCCGTTTCTGCCTTCAAGGGCCCAACTAATTTTTTAACTAATTTTTTCCTCTTCATATACCTAAAGAAGCTTTTACTATCCTCCTTTATATTCTTGGCTAGCTTACCTTCATACCTCGTCTTTTCTCCCCGTATTGCCTTTTTAGTTATTTTCTGTTGCTCTTTAAAAGTTTCCCAATCCTCAGGCTTCCTGCTCATCTTTGCTATGTTATAGAGCAAACACAAGGAAATCTGCAGATGCTGGAAATTCAAACAAAAACACACACAAAATGCTGGTGGAACACAGCAGGCCAGGCAGCATCTATAGGGAGTAGCACTGTCGACGTTTTGGGCCGAGACCCTTGGTCAGGACTAACTGAAAGGAAAGATACTAAGAGATTTGAAAGTAGGAGCCAGTTATACAGAGCTGGAGAAGGGAAAGGATCATGGGATGGGAGGCCTAGGGAGAAAGAAAGGGGGAGGGGAGCACCAGAGGGAGATGGAGAACAGGCAGAGTGATGGGCAGAGAGAGAGAATAAAAACAAACAACTAAATATGTCAGGGATGGGGTAAGAAGGGGAGGAGGGGCATTAACGGAAGTTAGAGAAGTCAATGTTCATGCCATCAGGTTGGAGGCTACCCAGCCAGTATATAAGGTGTTGTTCCTCCAACCTGAGAGTGGCTTCATCTTGACAATAGAGGAGGCCATGGATAGACATATCAGAATGGGAATGGGATGTGGAATTAAAATGTGTGGCCACTGGGAGATCCTGCTTTCTCTGGCGGACCGAGTCTCCCAGTCTGCGTCGGGTCTCACCAATATATAAAAGGCCACACCGGGAGCACCGGACGTAGTATACCACACCAGATGACTCACAGGTGAAGTGTCGCCTCACCTGGAAGGACTATCTGGGGCCCTGAATGGTGGTGAGGGAGAAAGTGTAAGGGCAGGTGTAGCACTTGTTCCACTTACAAGGATAAGTGCCAGGAGGGAGATCGGTGGGAAGGGATGGGGGGGGAATGAGTGGACAAGGGAGTCGCATAGGGAGCGATCCCTGCGGAAAGCAAAAAGAGTGGGGGAGGGAAAGATGTGCTTGGTAGTGTGATCCCGTTGAATGTGGCGGAATTTATGGAGAATTATATGGACCTGGAGGCTGGTGGGGTGGTAGGTGAGGACCAGGGGAACCCTATCCCGAGTGGGATAGCGGGTGGATGGGGTGAGGGCAGATGTGCGGGAAATGGGAGAGATGCGTTTGAGAGCAGAGTTGATGGTGGAAGAAGAGAAGCCCTTTTGTTTAAAAAAGGAAGTTATCTCCTTCGTCCTGGAATGAAAAGCCTCATCCTGAGAGCAGATGCGGCGGAGACAGAGGAATTGTGAGAAGGGGATAGCATTTTTGCAAGAGACAGGGTGGGAAGAGTGGCCACACATTTTAATTCCACGTCCCATTCCCATTCTGATATGTCTATCCATGGCCTCCTCTACTGTCAAGAAGAAGCCACACTCAGGTTAGAGGAACAACGCCTTATATACCAGCTGTGTTCATGTACCTGACGGCATGAACATTGACTTCTCTAACTTCTGTTAATGCCCCTGCTCCCCTTCTTACCCCCATCCCTGACATATTTAGTTGTTTGTTTTTTTCTCTTTCTCTCTGCCCATCATTCTGCCTGTTCTCCATCTCCCTCTAGTGCTCCCCTCCCCCTTTCTTTCTCCCTAGGCCTCCCATCCCACAATCCTTTCCCTTCTCCAGCTCTGTATAATTTTTGCCAATCACCTATCCAGCTCTTAGCTTCATCCCACCCGCTCCGGTCTTCTCCTATCATTTCGCATTTCCCCCTCCCCCTCCTACTTTCAAATCTCTTAGTATCTTTCCTTTCAGTTAGTCCTGACGAAGCGTCTCAGCCCGAAACGTTGACAGTGCTTCTCCCTATAGATGCTGCCTGGCCTGCTGTGTTCCACCAGCATTTTGTGTGTGTTGTTTGCTATGTTATACTGCTTTTTTATTTTTAAACTGTCCTTGACTGCCCTTGTCAGCCATGGTTGCCCCCTACTTCCCTTAGAATTTTTCTTCCTCTTTGGAATGAACTGATCCTGCACCTTCTGTATTATTCCCAGAAATACCTGTCAGTGTTGTTCCACTGTCATCCGTGCTAGGGTATCCTTTCAGTTAACTTTGGCTAGTTCCTCCCTCATGGCTCCATAGTCCCCTTTGTTCAACTATAATACTGACACTTCTGATTTTCCCTTCTCCCTCTCAAATTGTAGATTAAAACTTATCATATTATGGTCTCTACCACCTAATGTCTCCTTTACCTGGAGTTCCCTTATCAAATCTGGTTCATTACACAGCACTAGATCCAAAATTGCCTTCTCCCTGGTAGGCTCCAGTACAAGCTGCTCTAAGAATCCATTTCCGAGGCACTCCACAAATTCCCTTTCTTTGGGTCCAGTGCCAACCTGATTTTCCCAGTCTACCTGCATGTTGAAATCCCCCATTACAACTGCAGCATTATCTTTGTGACATGCTAATTTTAGCTCTTGATTCAACTTGCACCCTATATCCAGGCTACTATTTGAGGGCCTGTAGATAACTCCCATTAGGGTATTTTTGCCCTTACAATTTCTCAGTTCTATCCATACTGACTCTACATCTCCTGATTCTATGTCACCCCTCGCAAGGGACTGAATTTCATTCCTCACCAACAGAGCCACCCCACCCCCTCTGTCCACCTGTCTGTCCTTTCGATAGGATGTATACCCTTGAATATTCATTTCCCAACCCTGGTCCTCTTGCAGCCATATCTCTGTTATTCCTACAACATCATACTTGCCAATTTCCAACTGACCCTCAACCTCATCCATTTTATTTCTTAAGACTTCGTGCATTCATATATAATACTTTTAATCCATTACTCCCCGCGCTTCTCACATCGATCCCTATTGCACTTGGCCATACTCTCCGATCCTTTCCTGAGCTTTCTGCCCCTTTAATCCTGTTGTCTTTCTTAACTTTTCTTATTCTCTCTTTCCCTGTAACTCCATCCTTATATTTCCAGTTCGTCTCCTCCCCCCCACTTATTAGTTTAAACACACCTGTGTAGCAGTGGCAAACCTGCCTGCCAGAATGCTGGTCCCCCACCTGTTAAGGTGCAACCCGTCTCCTTTGTACAATTCATCCTTGCCCCAAAACAGATCCCAGTGTGATCCCAGGATCTGACAGGTGTGGTTTGGGACAGGCTGTTTTCTGGCAAAGGAGTATTTGTAAGTGTAAGTGTAAGCCTTCAGAAGTGAAATTTGAGGGTGTAGAGTTTGTATGTGCCTGCCAAAATAAAGGTGCAGGGAACCTGGGTGGGTTTTTAAGAGATATTGAGGCCCTGGAGATGTTGTTCCTCTAAATGCCTCAGGCTGTTGGGTGCAATCAAGACTCATTAATGACTACAATATCATCATTCCATGTCGTGTCCTCACCCGACTTTTTTTAGTCATCTTCTGTTAGTTTTTAAAAGCTTCCCAATATTTTTTGCTCTTTATTTTGTCCTCTCTTTAGCTTTTATGTTGGTTTTGGCTTCTCATTTCAGCCATGGTTGTGTCCTCCTGCCTTTCTAATGCTTCATTGGGATGTATCTACCATGCACCTCCCGAATTGATCCCAGAAATTCCAGCCATTGCTGCTCCGTTGTCACTCCTACCAGTTTCCCCTTCCAAGCAAGTTTGTCCAGCTTCTTTGTCATAGAAACTTGGAGAAGTTCAGTGCAGAAACAGACCATATGTCCCATCTGGACAACACTGAAAACATTTAAGCTGTCCAACGCAATGACCTGCACTGGGACCATAGCCCTCCATACCCCTACCATCCAGGTGCCTATCCAAACTTCTCTTAAATGGTGAATTCGAGCTCACGTGCACCACTATGCTGGCATCTCATTCCACACTTTCACAATCAATTCAGTGGAGGTTTCGTTAAATGGAGAAGCCACTTACCCATGACCTCTGGTTGTCATCCCACCCAATCTCAGTGGAAAAGCTGTTTGCATTTACCCTATCTGTACCCTCATAATTTTGCATACTTCCAACAAATCCTCAAAGCAATGTATAGTTTCGTTGTTTATGCTTAGAGCCCTTTTTAGGTGTATAAGATGATGAGGGGCATTGATTGTGCGGATAGCCAGAGGCTTTTCCCAGGGCTGAAATGGCTAATACGAGGAGCATAGTTTTAAGGTCCTTAGAAATAGGTATCGAGGGGATATCAGGGGTAAGTTTGTACACAGAGAGTGGTGGGTGCATGGAATGCACTGCCAGCAGCGGTGGTTGAGGCAGATACAACAGGGTCTTTTAAGAGCCTTTTAGATAGGTACATGCAGCTTAGAAAAACAGAAGGCTATGAGCTAGGGAAATTCTTGGCAGTTTCTAGAGTAAGTTGCATGGTTGGCACAACATTGTGGGCTGAATGGCCTGGGATATGCTGTAGATTTCTATGTTCTATGTTGAACAGCGAAATAACCTTGGCTATACAATCCTCTGATTAAACCCCCCCCCCCCCCCTCACTAAGGATGATTTAGTTATCTCTGCTAGGGGCCCGACAATTTCTGCACTTGCCTCCTGTTGGGTCCGAGGGAGCACCATGTCATGCCCTTTTCCACACTCCCATAGACCCTGTGTCCATCTCTTGAGTCAATAGAGATGAAAAAAATATTTCAGATCTTCCCCATCTGCTTTGTTTCCACACGTGGATTGCCATTCCGGTCTTCCAGAGGACCAACTTTGTACCTTGCAATCCTTTTGCTCTTAATCTATCTCTAGAATCCCTGAGGATTATCCTTCATCTTTTCTGCGAGGACAACCTCATGCCTTCTTTTAGCCGTCCTGATTTATTTCTTATGTGTTCTCTTGCCTTTCTTATACTCCATAAGAACCTGCCTGCCTATCCCTGTTATGCAACTCTATCTTGTGCTTTGCCAGGGTCTCAATATCTCTTGAAATCCAAGGTTCGCTACAGTTTCTATCTGTACCTTTTATTCTGAGAAGCATATACCCGCTTTGTACTTTAAAAATTTCTCTTTGAAGGCCTCCCACTTACCAAGCACACCTTTGCCATAAAGCAGCCTGTCCCAGTCCACAGCTGTCAGATCCTAGTGTCATAATTCCAGGTGTTGTTCCATGCCCTGAACACATCTGACTTTACTACAATTCTCCTTGAATTGAAATATACAGGGCTCAGCATATTCACTGCATCAACATTTTTCATTCCTGACTTTGTCTATGGTCTGAACAACATCTGTCTCCATAATCACTCCACTATCTGTTCTGTTATTCCGGCTCCCTTTCCCCCTGAAACTTTAGTTTAACCCCCCTACCCCCACCTCCCACCATGCAGCTCTATCATTCCTTTGGCTTTCATCTCCCAGGTCAATAAAAAGATGGTACATAGCAGGTACAGGCAGATAGGAACAAATGGGGTACTTATGAAGTGCAGGAAATTCAAGTGAACACTTATGAAAGAAATAAAAGAAGGCATGAGGTTGCCCCAGCAGACAAGGTGAAGGAGACTCCCTGAGGATATGTTCAGAGCAAAAAGATTGCAAGGGAAAAAATTATTTCTCTGGAAAATCAGAATGGTAATCCATATGAGGAGACAAAGTAGATGGAGGAGATTTTTTTTTGCATCCATATTTACTCAGGCGATGGACAGAGAGTCTATAGAAGTGAGGCAAAGCAACATCAACATCATGTACAGGTTACAGAGGTGGAGGTGTTTGCTGTCTTAAGGCAAATTACCATGGATAAATCCTCAGGGCATGACAAGTTGTTCCCTAGGACCCTGCGGAAGACAAGTGCAGAAATTGTCGGGGGCCAAGCACAGATATTTACATCATCCTTAGTGACAGGTGAGGTACTGGAGGATTGGAGGACAGCCAATGTTGTTCCACTGCTCAAGAAAAGCTCTAAAAATAAACTAGGAAATTGTACATTGGTGAGCTTGACATCAGTAGTGGGAAAGTTATTGGAACATGTGTGCAGGAACCAGATATATAAGTATTTGGATAGATGTGGATTGATTAAGGGTAGATAGCATGGCTTGTGTATGGTAGGTCATGCCTAACCAATCTTATAAAGTTATCAGGAAAGGTGATGAAGGCAAGACAGTGGATGTTGTCTACATGGACGTTAGCAAGGCACTTGATAAAGTCTCATATGGGAGGTTGGTCAAGAAGGTTCAGTCACTCACCATTCAGGATGAGATAGTAAATTGGATTAGACACTGGCTCTGGGAGAAGCCAGAGTGTGGTAGCAGATGGTTGCCTCTCTGACTGGAGGTCTGTGACTAGTGGTGTGCCGATGGGATCAGTGCTGGATCTGTTGTTGTTTGTTATCTATATCAGTAATCTGAATGTTAACATGGTTAGATGGATCAGCAAATTTGTGGATGACACCAAGATTGGTGGTGTAGTGGACAGCGAGGAAGACTATCATGGCTTGCCGTGCAATCTGGACCAGCTGGGAAAATGGTTTGAGAAACGGAAAATGGAATTTAATGCAGACAAGTGTGAGGTGTTGCAAGGTAGGTCTTTCACCTTGACTGGTAGGGCACTGAGGAGTGTTGTAGAAGAAAAGGATCTGCAAATGCAAGTCCTTAATTCACTGAATGTTGTGTCACAGTTAGATAGGGATGGAAAGGATGATTTTGGCCCATTGGCCTTCATGAACCAAAGACAGATGGATGTTATGGTGACTTGTGCAAGACATTGGTGAGGCCTAATTTGGAGTATTGTGTGCAGTTTTGGTCACCTACCTGCAGGAAAAATGTAAAAGAGGTTGAAAGAGTTCAGAGAAAATTCACAAAGATGTTGCCAGGTCTGGAGGACTTGGGTTATAAGGAAAGATTGAACAGGCCAGGACTTTATTCCTTGGAATGTAGGAGATTGAGGGGAGATTTGATTGTGATAGAGGGGCATAGATAGGCTAAATGCAAGCTGACTTTCTCCACTGTGATTAGGTGAGACTACAACCAGAGACCATGGGTTAAAGGTGAAAGGTGAAATGTTAAGGGGAACATGAGGGGAATCTTCTTCACACAGGTGGTCATCAGCACTAGTGGTGAATGCGAGCTCGTTTTCAACATTTAAGAGGTTTGTATAGGTACCTGGATGGTAGGGGTTGTAACCAGAGATACCGGCCATGTTATAGACGCACTGCCACCTGGCTGGTCGGAGGACACACCACATGCCAATCAACATTTGGTCCCTCCCAACTAATCAATGCACACCTAAATTATTGGTCACCTTAACTGGATTATCGCGCCCAGCCCCATGCTTTAAAAGGTGAGACTTGTGCCTGGCTCAGTCTCTCTTACAGACCACCTCATTGAAGGTAAGTGCATTGATTTATGTTTGGGAGGTCTATCGTTTGTCGTGGTAAGGGTGCCGCAGCTATCCAAGGTCAAGGGGGATAGCTGTCGTAGTGCTTTTCCCTTGTTCTTTGTTTGTGTAACCGTACCCTGTCTCCACACAGCTTCCTGTGTATTGTAGTTGCTTGTGTTGACCCGACTTCCCCTTGTAAATAAATTCCTTATTATTAAAACTGTGTGTGTCCAGGCCTCTACTGTTGAGACTCAAAGAACCAGTTATTTTCCATCACAACAGGGGTACATGAGTAGACAGTTTAAATGGTTCAACACAAACTAGATGGCCCAAAGGGTCTGTTTATGTGTTGTAATTTTCTATGACTGTGACGAGAACCTGAAATAATACAAAGATTCACTTTAAGTCCTTTTAACAGCTGTGCTGACCAACCATTCATCTCAGCAGGAATTTTCTACATGGCATTAAAACTGTGGCACTTTAAGTTAATAATGCATAAAAGAAAATCCCAGCTGCATGTCAAGAAAGACTATTTCCGTGAGACTGTTTCATTTACGGTGGGGTCAGGTACCCATGCAGCTCAGTGGGAACAGGGAATAATACCAACGCAGAGAGTCAAACTGAGCCAGGTCACAGGTTGGAGAGGGCAGAAATGCCCCATTCTTATAGAGACAGGAAGAGCATCAGAGAATTTGATGGTCATTCCAGATACAAGCACTGTGCCCAGTTAGAAGATGATTTCTCTCTCCAACTTGGGTTGAACTTCATTGCAACAGTGTGATGCCAGATCACACCTTGACAACTCAAGTGATCTCATCTGAAATGTTGTCCTTCACCCACTGATGGATTTTTAAATCTTTTTACAGGTTAAAAATGACAAAGAATTTGTCTACGTGAATTCAAACACAACACACCAGTTTTGCTGTCTCTGTCCAGATATTATAAGAAGTGGAGCAAGGGATTCACTGGATCATCCTTCCTGCTCAGACTGTGGGGAGAGATTCACTTGGTCATCTGACCGACTGGCACGCCTGTCATTTTACACAGGGAAAAGGCCGTTCACTTGCTCAGACAGTGGGAATGGATTCACTCAGTCATCTCAACTGAAGGTACATCAGCAAGTTCACACTGGGCAAGACCATTCATCTGTTCTGTGTGTGAGAAGGGATTTAGTCGGTCATCCCAGCTGTGGACACACTGTTTACACTGGACAGAGGCTGGTGATCTGCTGAATTTGTGGGGAAGGATTCACTCGGTCATCTGACCTAATGGCACATCAGCAAGTTCACACTGGGGAGCAGCCAGTCACCTGCTCAATCTGTGGAAAGAGATTCACTGAACTATCCAACCTACAGAGACACCAGCGAGTTCACACCGGGGAGCAGCCGTTCACCTGCTCAGTCTGTGGGAAGAGATTCACTGAACTATCCAACCTACAGAGACACCAGCGAGTTCACACTGGGGAGAAGCCGTTTACTTGCTCAGAATGTGGGAAGGGATTCACTGAGTCATCCAACCTACAGAGACACCAGTCAGTTCACACTGGAGAAAAGCCGTTCACCTGCTCAGTCTGTGGGAAGAGATTCACTGAGTCATCCAACCTACAGAGACACCAATCAGTTCACACTGGAGAGAAGCCGTTCACCTGCTCAGTCTGTGGGAAGAGATTCACTCAGTTATCCAACCTACAGAGACACCAGTCAGTTCACACTGGAGAGAAGCCGTTCACCTGCTCAGACTGTGGGAAGGGATTCACTCAGTCATCCAACCTCCAGAGTCATCAGCGAGTTCACACTGGGGAGAAGCCGTTTACCTGCTCAGAATGTGGGAAGGGATTCACTCAGTCATCCACCCTACAGGGTCACCAGCGAGTTCACACTGGGGAGAGGCCATTCACCTGCTCAGAATGTGGGAAGGGATTCACTCGATCATCCCAACTACTGGCACACCAGTCAGTTCACACCGGGGAGAAGCCATTCACCTGCTCAGAATGTGGGAAAGGATTCACTCGGTCATCCCATCTACTGGCACACCAGTCAGTTCACACCGGGGAGAGGCCATTCACCTGCTCATTCTGTGAGAAGCGATTCACTCATTCATCCCACCTACAGAGTCATCAGCGAGTTCACACTGGGGAGAAGCCATTCACCTGCTCAGACTGTGGAAAGGGATTCACTGAGTCATCCAACCTGCAGAGACACCAGCGAATTCACACTGGGGAGAAACCGTTCACCTGCTCAGAATGTGGGAAGGGATTCACTCAGTTATCCACCCTACAGGATCACCAGCGAGTTCACACTGGGGAGAGGCCATTCACCTGCTCAGAATGTGGGAAGGGATTCACTCGGTCATCCCACCTACGGGTACACCAGTCAGTCCACACTGGAGAGAAGCCGTTCATCTGCTCAATGTGTGGGAAAGGATTCACTCGGTCATCCCACCTACGGGTACACCAGTCAGTCCACACTGGGGAGAAACCGTTCACCTGCTCAGAATGTGATAAAGGATTCAATCAGTCATCCCACCTACTGGCACGCCAGTCAGTTCACACAGGGGAGAGGCCGTTCACCTGCTCAGTCTGTGAGAAGAGATTCATTCACTCTTTCACCCTACAGAAACACCAGCGAGTCCACACTGGGGAGAAGCTGTTCACCTGCTCAGAATGTGGGAAAGGATTCATTCAGTCATCCCAACTACTGGCACACCAGTCGGTTCACAACGGGGAGTGGCCGTTGTTATGAATCCCTAGGTTTTGTTTGCTGTGGACTGTCATTTTAAGAGAGAGAGTGTGATTAAGAAGGCGAATCAGTCTGACTTGCATCTTGTATACATCGCTCGCAGCTTGTTCAGTTTTAACTGAGGACACAGAGAGTCAGACGGAGACGAAGGAGGAAAAATGGAAGGATCAAAACCAGGGAACTTGTGGCTGAAGGTCACTGTTTAGAACTTTCCTATGCCCACAAGGGTGGGTTAATTATCGATTCAGCGTACATTGAAGGTGTGGTTGTCACCTCGTTTCATCCATAGGAGTGGATCGGATTTGGGGTATCCTGTGGAGACCACTTATGTGTTAACCCTTGCCTGCGTGTGGTATGGTAATTCACTTGAAGACGATACCCCTTATGACAAGTCACTTTCAGTGATAATTCGTATGTGGATTTGGAACGATGATGGATAAAATCTATAGCAACTGTTCTCCCGTTTTACCACTGTGGAACCTGTGGAATTCGACATAATTGCCTTCTCTCGACATGTGCCCTGGATTACAAATATCTTTCTCTCATCACCTATTCCATGGATGAACTGAATTTCATACTTACCATCTCAAGATTCTGAGCCTTGTTTCCCCCGAGCTCAATAGTTTGGGAGTTATATTTACACACATATATACACATAACACTGTTAACTTTTGTTTATCTTGCTTAAGTTACTATGTTATAAGTAGATAGTAATAAAGATAATGGTTTTGACATCAAAACCAGACTCCAGGAGTAGTCTATTGCTGCTGGTTTGTTTCTAAAGCATTACGGTTTGTAACAAAATTGAGGCCTGCATCCGGGATATAAACAAATTTGGGGGCATATTGATTGATTAATTATCGATTTCATTGGAGAAATCCCTTTTCATTTATTTGTGTGTGGAAAATCAGCAGCAATGGATGTTGATAGATTTCTGGAAGTGCCAACCTCTGAGGTATTAGAGGATGCCAGAAGGATTGAGTTGTTGTGTATTGCTAAAAGGTTACAACTTGCTAAGGTAAAATCAACAGTGAGGAGGGCACTGATGCAGAGGATAATAGCTGTGCATTATGTATCTGAGGGTGTGTTTAAAGAGGAGTTGGAGGTGTTTCTTGAAAGTAAACCTTGTGAGCTTGAGCTCCCGTACAAGTTAGAAAAATTAAAGATGGAGGCTGCGGAAGGGCAGAGGTAGTTTGAGGCTAGAGAGGCAGAAAAACAGAGAGAAGAGGCAGAAAAACAGAGGGAGGAAGCAGAAAGATGGAGGCTGTTCGAGCTGGAAAAGATAGAGAGATTGCAGCAAAGGGGTCTAGCGTTAGACTCTGGTGATAAGTTTGAGGCCAGTCGGGAAGTTAAATTGGTACTTCCATTTGACGAGGCAGAGGTTGATAAATACTTTCAGCATTTTGAGAAGATTGCTCAGAGTTTAAAGTGGCCAAAAGAGGGTTGGCCTATTCTCTTATAAAGTGTAATTAAGGGGAAGGCTCAGCAAGCCTATTCTACTTTGACAGTTGATGAAGCAGCTGATTATGACATAGTGAAGCAGGCTGTGCTCAAAACTTACGAGCTGGTCTTGTTACTATTGTAATAAAGCTGGTCATATGATGGCTAACTGTTTCGTCCTGAAGAAGAAAAAGGAAAAAGAGGCAGTCCTAAATGCCTGTGTTCAATATGTTGAAGCGTCTATAAACCCACAGTGTTCTGAACATTCTGTTGAGGCTCAGTTAAGGACTGAGAAATCTGACTGAGTTAGGAAGGGATTTGATCATTTTATGTCAGATGGGTTTGTATTAGTAAAGGAAGGGTCAACCCCAGTACCAGAGAAAATTCTTTGAGATACTGGGGCTTCTCAGTCACTTATATTAGACAGTGTTCTAAAGTTTGGTGATGAGACTAACACTGGTGAGGTAAATCTTATTAAAGGTATTGGGGGTGGCATGGTTTCTGTGCTGTTGCACAAGGTAACTTTACAGTTACGGTTGGTTTTGGGACCTGTTAAGATCAGATTATTCTCCAGTTTACCGGTGGAAGTTGCTACTTTGCTGTTAAGGAATGACGTGGCAGATGGTGAAGTTGTTCCTGCAGTGCAGTCGACAACTAAGCCAACCACTGACAATCCACAGATGGATTTTAACATTTATCGTTCCTGTGCAGTAAGTCAAAGTATGGCTAAAAAGTCTGCCAGTGCAGACGGTTCTGTGCAGCATGATTCTGATACACTTGATAGCCAAAATCAGTATTCAGGCTATAATGGCTTGACAGGGACTGTTCTGCCTTCATTGTTTCAACAGGATTCAGGTAGTAAGTCTGATGAGAAAGATTTATCCCTGTCTAGGAAGGAGATTATAGCAGAACAGAACCGAGACCCTGAGATTGAAGCTTTAGAAGAAACAGCTCTCTCTGATGATGATAGTAGGGTATTAACTCAAGGATGGAGTGTTAATGAGGAAGTGGAGACCACCTGCTATACCTATGAGTGAGGAATAGGCAATTGTTCACCAGGTTTAGGACTGAAGTTTTAACTTTGGCCCACAGTATGCCCTTAGGTGGCCATTTTGGAGTGAATAAAACTGTAAACAGGATTATGAAAGAATTTTAATGGCCTAATTTGAGGAAAGATTTTGTGATCTTTTGCAAAACCTGTCACACTTGTCAAGTTGTGGGTAAACCTAATCAGGTCACCCCAGTGGCCCCACTCTGGTCTATACCTGCATTCAGTGAACCCTTTTCCAAAGTTACAGTGGATTGTGTTGGCCCATTGCCAAAGACTAAAGCTGGCCATCAG
The DNA here is from genome assembly GCF_048418815.1 of Hemitrygon akajei. Taxonomy (NCBI): domain Eukaryota; kingdom Metazoa; phylum Chordata; class Chondrichthyes; order Myliobatiformes; family Dasyatidae; genus Hemitrygon; species Hemitrygon akajei. The sequence continues at coordinate 73,704,474 of NC_133125.1, forward strand.
TATCTGCTAATTATTATGTTTACCGCATCCAGATTCCCAGAGGCAATACCTCTCAGGAATATTAAAGTTAAAACTGTGGCGAAGGCTTTTACCAAGTTTTTTACTTTATTTGGTTTGCCTACAGAAATCCAGTCTGAGCAAGGAAGTAATTTTACATCTGGATTATTCCAGCAGGTAGTTTATGAACTGGAAGCTAAACAAATTACATCGTCTGCATACCATCCGGAATCACAAAGGGCTTTAGAAAGATTTCATTCTACCTTCAAAACGATGATTAAGACATACTGTGTTGAAAATGGAAAAGACTGGGATGAAGGAATATATTTGCTTTTGTTCGCGGTAAGAGAGTCAGTACAGGGATCACTGGGCTTTAGTCCATTTGAACTTGTGTTTGGTCGCTGAGTGAGGGGACCTTTGACCTTGTTAAAGGAACAGTGGATTGATGGGGATGTACAGGTTAACTTGTTAGACAATGTTTTGAAGTTCAGAAATAAACTACACCAAGCCTATAGTCTAGCGAGACAAAACTTAAAGATTTCTCAAAACGAAATGAAGTGTTGGTTTGATAAGCGGGCTTACAAAAGAAAATACCAGGTGGGTTATAAGGTGCTTGCCTTATCTCCAATGTTAATGAATCCACTTCAGGTGAAATTCAATGGAGTCTCTCAAGTTAATGATGTGAATTATGCTATTAAAACACCCGACCAACTTAAACTAACACAGGTGGTACACATCAATATGATAAAGCCTGATGTTGACAAGCAGGAACCATCTGTGAGTGTTATTGTCAAAACATATGAATCTAACAACCCTGAGAATGAATCAATTGACTCGTCTGAGACTTTTCACAAGCCAAACATGGTCCCAGCTAGGCTAATGAACTTGGTTGCTCTAGAAAACATTGATAACAAGTTGGCTCATCTGCAGCCAAAGCAACAACAATAGCTGAAGGAATTAATTCTGAAGTTTAAAGATTTATTTCCCGATGTTCCCAAGCAAACCACAGTCGCAGTACATGACGTAGATATTGGTCTAGCCAAACCGATTAAACAACACCCATATCACATGAACATAGAAAAGTGTAAATTGGCTGAGCAAGAAATTGAATATATACTGAAAATGGTATTATTAGGCTTTCAACATCAGATTGGAGTTCACCCTGCATTATTGTGCCCAAACCTGTTGGTCGTGTCGGATTTTGCACTGATTATAGGAAGGTAAATGCAGTAACAAAAACAGATGCCTATCCTATTCCTAGGGTGGATGATTGCATCAATAAGGTTGGAAAAGCTAAATTTCTTACAAAGATTGATCTGCTCAAAGGGTATTGGTGTGTTCCATTGACGGACAGTGGTAGAGAAATTTCTGCATTTGTGACACCATCTGGGTTGTATGAATAGAATGTTCTGCTGTTTGGAATGAAAAATGCTCCAGGAACGTCCCAGAGAATAATTGATTCTGTAATTCAAGGATTGGAACGCACAGATGCCTATACTGATGACTTAGTCACAGGGAGTGACACTTGGTAAGAGTGTATCTCTGCAGTGGAAAAGCTGTTTGACAGGCTTTCCCAGGCCAACCTTACAGTTAACATAGCTAAGAGTGGATTTGGCCATGCCACTGTGACCTGTGTTGGCTATGTTGTAGGTCAAGGCAAGTTGGCTCCTGTTCAGGCAAAAGTCCAGGCAATTACTGGTTCCTATTCTGGCTGGTTAAAAAGGCTGTCAGAAGGTTTCTGGAAATGGTTGGATATTATCGTAAGTTCTGTAAGAACTTTGCTGGTATTGCTCTTCCTCTGACTAATCTTCTGAAAAAGGGTGAAAAGTTTGTTTGGACCGAGCCTTGTCAGGAAGCATTTGATCAATTGAAAGTTATTATTTGAGATTAGGCCAGTCAATGTAGTGTCATCAGCAAATTTAATTAGCAGATTGGAGCTGTGGGTGGCAACACAAGTTATGGATGCACAGAGAAAAGGAGGGGCCAAGGAGACAACCCTGAGGGGTATGTGTGCTGAGGGTCAGAGCGACAGAGGTGAGGGAGCCCACTCTTACCACCTGCCGGCGATCTGACAGGAAGTCCAGGATCCAGCTACACAAGGCAGGATGAAGGCCGAGGTCTCTGAGCTTCTTGTCGATACTTCACGCCTTTGTATGGCTACTACTCTGCCCGTGACTGCAGGGAACTGTAGAGAACTTTGGAGAGCAGAGAACATCAGAGAAACAAGCCTCCCCTCCATGGACTCTTCCTACACTTCCCCTGCCTTGGAAAAGCAGGGCATGTACTCAAAGATCCTCACAACCTGGACATTCTTGCTGCAAACCTGCTTCCCCATCGGGGAAGAGATACAAAAGCCTTAACTCGTGCACCACTAGGCTCAAGGACGGCTTCCTGTCTGCGGTTATAAGCCAAATGAATGATAAAATGGACTCAACAATGTAACTCGACGTGATCCTCCACCATATGTCTATCTGCACTGCACTCTCTCTGCAGCCATAATGCTTATTTACATTAGACAGACTTGAGCTTCTGCTTTGGAAGCACAGAAGGAAACTTAACTGTTGTCATTTCTGAGGAATGCAAATAAATGGAAAAGGCTTCAGTCTCGCATTACAATCTGCGGTAACTGGGATCAGGTGACTGGTGGTGGGTCTCCCATATCTGTATCAGAATCAGGTTTAGTAGCACCTGCATATGTCATGAAATTCGTTGTCTCTGCGGCAGCAGTAGAACCTAATTCATAACAACAGATTTTAACGATTGTGATTTAAAATAAGAATATACATATTAAATAGTTAAATTATATAAGTAGTACAAAATAAAAAAAGTAATAAACTGTTAATTGTTTGGAATTATTTGGGGTGTTGCTTTGGAAATTCTGGAGTGAAGCTTAACTAAACCATACACATTTATGAGAAGCTCAGATAAATACAAAAGGCTTAAATTTTTACATAAATGGGTCATACATCCAGAAACATTGGCTGCACCAGCCAGTAAAAACAGTGGAATGAAACATGCTGAAAATATTGCAGAAAAAAGCATTGTCCATCCACAATGAGAGGATGTGACGGATCCGGATCTTACTGCCATATCTGAACGGGCGGAAGATGAGGCTACATGTACATATAGAGCAGTGACCTGCAGATCTGCAAGAAAACATGAACAGGAAACGGGATCAGGTGACGGGTGGAGGGTCTCCCACCTGAACCTGTGACTCTGCTCCTTGCCCCTCACACGCTGCCTGACCCATCTGCCGCATTTCCCCACATTATTCCATATTTACACCAACTACGTTTTTCCCTCTATATCTTCCCTGTCCCTTTCCCTCCACCCGCAGGTCAGAGAGTCATGGGCTCGATTCCCATCCTGGTCCAACACACAATTCAGACCCAAACAGGAAATGTGCAGGATTCATTATATCAGTCTATGTTTATAAACAGTAATTTTTATTCACATTCCTCCGGTCTCACTGGACAGGAGCACTGAAACAGCAGGAGGTGGTCATTCAGTCCCTCTAACCATCAACAAGATGGCGGCTGCTCTCCCATCTCAGCCACGTTTCTGCCCGCCCCTCACTTCCTCGATACCTTCCATCTCCACACATCTGCTGGCCTCTGTTTTATGTGAGGATGATCCCCGAGTATCCACTGCCCTCTGTGGTGGTGATTTACAGACATTCACCACCCTCGGAGTGGAGTTATTTCCCCTCATCTCAGTCCCGGACAGTCCACCCCCTTTTTCAGAGACTGGGATCCCTGGTTCAACCGGTAATGATGTTGTGCATTTCAATGTGTTCACCTCTCAGTCCTCGATTCTCCAAATGAAAGGGTTATCACATTTGATCTTTCTTCATATGATGACCCCACCACTCCAGGGATCAGTCTGGTGAATCTTCATTGCTCTCTCTAAAACAAATACTCTCTAACCTCTCTGTTAATCCTCTATGGAATTAATTTCCATCTTCCACAGCCCTGTGTTGCCCCAACCACTCACCTCCCACCCTGTCACTATTTCCACCTTCCCACCTCCCCTTCACCTGGATCCACCTCACATTCCCCAGCTCTTGCCCCATCGCCACCCCTCACCTCTTTTCTCTGACTATTTCCCGTCTACTCTCAGTCCGGAGGGAGGGTCTCGCCTGAAATGTTGCATTCCATTTCCCTCCACAGATGCTGCCCAACCCTCTGTGTTACTCCGGCAGTTTGTTCTTTGATCTGTATAACCTGTGTTAGTATGGGGAGCGGGATTTTACACCATATTCCAGTTACAATCTCAACAAAGCCAAATAATTGTCACTTTGCCAGGACCATTGGCCCCGCTTGCAGGTCAACAGTCGGCTGGTGTTTGCCCCCCAATGTGGTGAATCCCTCTGCTCGCCACCACAGTTGGCTCAGACATTTCCACAGATGAGCCCCTCCTGTCCCCACCTAGACAAACATCCCGTCCGCCCCCTCTCAGACCAGCTTCATCCTTTCAATAAAATACCCCCTTCCCTCCCACCCCGGGGAACCGGCATCAAACCGACGAGCCAAGCGTTCTCCTCCTACCTCAGCGATACATCAGACTCCGGCCGCAGGAGACGCTTCACAAACGCCCCAAACTTCCCTCGGAGTGAAATGGAAATAAATCAAAAAGCGGAATATTTACTCCGCTTTGACAGGGAGAGTGGGCGGCAGCGGGTGACAGATTCAGCGGGTGTAACACCCTTTCAGCTTGTTCGCTTTCGTCATTGGGTGTAACCAGTGATTGACATCGCTTTGCACCAATGGGAATAGCTCAGCTGCTGAATCCTCTGTTGTCAGTGGGGGAGGGGGTGGTCACGCGATTTGTAGCTCAGCCGTTAAACCGATAAAGCTTGAGCACAGCAGCGCATGGGTGATGTAAGACACCCCGCATGTGAGGGCAAATCCCGGTGTGGGGAGCCCATGTGTGACGTCAGGCACGTGGGGGGGGGGGGTGGCTGTGTGATGTCACATGTGGGAGAGCGCTCATATTTAAAAGAACCTTTATGAACGTTTCTGACGATTTTGGTGGGACAACAATATTAATCACGGGTTTCATCACTGAATCCAGTGTTATGTGATGTAAAGTCTCCTGTTATGTGTCCGGCTGAGCTGTAGTGGAGTGGGCAGCATGGTGTTTGTCTTGATTCGAGTCACAACACCAGAATTGCCAGCGGGGTTCACACACAGTGTATTAGTCAACAGAAAACCTCTCGTCCTTGCAGTCTTTGTCTCCTGGTAAACTCAACACCCTGACAATGTGGATTATAAACACCCCCTCAAATTCAAGGGATCATTCAGACAGCTGATCACTGAGAGGAATTATATTTATTGGTCATTAAAGTCCGGCCAGATTTGTTTGGACAAATTTGATGTGGAGTTCGGGGTGTCACAGTGAAAGGGCCAGTCGGCCGAACTCTCTCCGTTGTCCATACATCCTTCCAGGCGAGGTGACACTTCACCTGTGAATCTTCCGGGGTCGCCCGTTGTGTCCGCTGCTCCCGATGCGGCCGCCTCTACACTGGTGACACCAGCTCCTCCGCAGTTGTGTGGGATAGGGTTGGTATTTTTATCGGGGGTCGATGTCATTGTGCCCTTTTGTGCGGGAGGGGCGGGTTTTAGGGGTTAATGATCGGATGCCGATCTTTTTTATGCGGGGGATGAGATGGGAGTTTGATTTTTCTCTCTGAACGACTCTCATGCTCTTTCTTTGTTTTGTGGTTCTCTGGAGAAGAAGAAAAAAACTCGAGTTGTTTATGGATACCTGCTTTGATAATAAATTAACCTTTGAACTATCCGCTCCAAGCTTGACTTCCTAGTGTCCAAACATTTTCATTCCGATTCCCATTACCGTTCTGACGTGTCAACCCATCGCCTCCTCTTGTGCCAAGATGAGGCCACCCTCAGGTCCAGGATCAGCACCTTATATTCCGTTTTGTGTACCCCTCCCCCAACCTGATAGTATGAATATCCATTTCCCCTTCCAGTGAACAAATTTTCCCCTCAGCCCTCCCTCCCACTCCCTCCCTCTCTTGCTCTCTGAATTTTCACATCCCCCTCACCTGCTTATCACTCCTCTCTGGGTCCACTGCTCCATCCCTTTCTCCTATTCTTCACTCTGCTCTCTTATTAGATTCTATTTCCTTCTGCTCTTGAGCTTTCCCACCTACCTGGCTTCGCCTATCACCTTCCAGCTGGACTTTTATTCACCCGCCCCGATTTTATTCAGATATTTCTCCCATTCCTTCTCAGTCCTGAAGGAGGGTTCAACTGGAAACGTCGACTGTTGAATCCCTTCGATAGATGCTGCCCGGCCTGCTGAGTTCTGCCAGCATTTTGTTTGTGTTGCTCTAGAATGCCAGTATCTGCAGTCGCATTTGCGATTTACCTCTCCGTTGTCCCTCCGGCCTCCGGCTACTGGTGGCGATGTGCAGACCTCCGGCCACTTGTGTCGCTGTACGGACCTCCGGCCACTGGCAGTGATGTGCAGACCTCCGGCCACAGGTGGTGCTGCCTAAAACCTCCTGCTAAACGCATGCACGGTGCAGACCGCAGCTGTCGCCGGTGTTCGGGTGGGGGTGATTAGGGGGCTGATCCCAGGGTTTTGTAAATCTGGGCCAGTTGCATTGGGAAAGGGCCTGGTCTGAGCTCTGCCGGGGGGCTGGGGCGGGGGTGCAGCGCCAGTTTTTTAAGTGCCGGAGCTGTACGAGGGTTAATTGATAAGTTCATGGCCTAAGTTAGAAGGCGTCAAGTTATACAGCTCTCGGTACCTGCACGTGCAGTTCAACTCTTTGAGTGATTATGCAGAAAATTTTAAGTTAATAACTTTTGTGGTATTTCTGTTTCAGATAATTGAAAATTGCTAGGTTTTGTAAAATTGACTCCTTCCACCTTTGACCACAAACTTAACAATCACCCCTCGTATATGACACCCAATTTGTGTACCTGCTCATTTCATGTACTGGGCAACTTCCTTGCCCCATTCATGTAATGAACAGGTACACAAATTGGGTGTGACATATATAGGGTTTCCTATAATGTCAAACACTAAACCAAGATGAAAGAAATATATGAATTCCAGAGCGCCACAGAAATATAGTGACAGTTAAGACATTAACAAGATTATAGCCTATCACTACATTTCTGTTTATAATTGGTACAATAAAACATCTAATACTTAATAATATGACAAATTATTGCACGGTTGCACTCACTAATTATAAAATATAACTACCAAGCAAGTAAAATAACATTGTTTGCTTAGAAGCCAAAGGGTTGTTAGTGAGAAAAATTTACTTTTGTATTAGCGAGTAATGCACAGACCACCACAGATGTAGCCTTACTAATACGACTGAGTCACAGCAGACAGCAGGGCCTGCAGTGCTTAGCAGTGTTCCTAAACAGGTATAAAAATAACAGAAATAAAGCAAATAAGTTTTTTACAGTTTTAGCCACCTAAATTGAAACCAAGTATTCAAGTATGAAAAAAGAACATCTAATGAACCGTTGCTAAAGCCACAAATATTGCTGAATATTAGTCTCAAAAGCGGTAGGTTGGGAACTCTGCCTCGTACCATTTCTCTCGCAGAAATGGTTGGACAGGAAGTGTACCTGTGAGTGTCGATACTCACAATATCCTCACACGTTGGGTGTTACATGGTTAGACCTATACAGATTCTATTTAGTCTTTAAATATATAAAAAGTTAAAAAAGCTTGAATCTTTACATAAATTATTATCGCATCTATACGAATAGAAAATATCGTGGTTTGGAAGTGACAAATGTTAACAGGGGAGGAGAGCATCCATTTGGGAAGTTTGGAAATGTGTTTCATCTTGTTCATTGCCTCACTAAACTACTCTTTTTTTCTTATCAACTCAAAGAGAAAAAGAGTCTCTTTCCAATCAACTACAGTTGGTGGAGTGAGGCCAAGGGGTTGATCTGCTATTAATGATAGTTGAAGTGACGTAAAACTAGCTTAAAGCCTAGAAATATTTTTTTTCATTTGGCTTGTAAAAAAATACTAAATTTATCCAGGTGCAGAAGAGGATTTTGGATGATTACCTTGTGTATTTGATCAAAATCAGGCTGAAGATAAGCAGTGAATTTTTCCTTCATTATTTTTGACTTATAAACTTAGATTTCGATGTTCATTCCATGCTTAATATAGCTCATTGGAATCCAATGGTACCCACTGGAAAGAGCGGAAAAATGCTCTCACATGTATACAGGTATTTCCCAGCTTCCTAGGACAACGGATTGAGTGAGGAGGAATTTCACAAATACCTAAATAAAAAACAGTCACAGCTCCAGGATTTCACCAAAAACGATCAAATATCCTTTTCAAATGTTATTAGTGGTATTTTCCCCAGCAGCCAACAACCCCCTCCCCAACCCCTGCTTCCGTAAAATTCCCTCTATTTAATATGTGGCCGCTGTTAAATTCCACACTTGTTTATTTTGACATTTTTTTACAGAGGTGTCGGAGTGGCGCTCCGGTGAGCTCTGGCAGCACTGCACCCCTGAATGTATGAGACAGTACATTGTTAAATGCAAAACCCTGAACAGTGTCGATGGGCAGAGTGATCTTAGACTCCAAGTTCATCGCTCCCTGAAAGAGACTGCACAGATTGACCAGGTGGTTAATAAGGCAAATGGTGTGGTTGTCATTATTAGTTGAAGCGCTGAGTTCAAAAGTTGGGAAGTTGTGTTACAGCTTTATAAAACTAGTTAGGTCACATCTGGAGTGTTTCATACAGTTCTGGTCGCCCCATTCTCGGAAGGATGTCCGGGCTTTGGAGAGGATGCAGAAGAGGCTTACCAGGATACTGCATGGATTAGAGGGAATGAGCTATAACAACGGGTTGCACAAACTTGTGTTGTTTTCTCCAGAACGGTGAAAGCTGGGGTGAGACTGGATGGACGTTTATAAGATTATGAGAGGAATAGATAGAGTGGGCAGACGTTATGTTTTTCCTGGAGGTTGAAATGTTTAATACATTTAAGGTGAGAGGAGATGTGAGGGGCAAGTTTGTTTATTTCCACAGAGTGCTGGGAAGCTGGAGTCTCTGCCTGGGGTGTTAGACCCCCACCAGTCACGTGATCCCATTTGCCCCTCCCATTTAACCGCAGAGGTAACGATCTCTTCGCGCATGATCACAGTCCCTGGATGGGTGGTGATGCTTCCTTCATGTTGTGTTGGGAAATCTGATGTTGGCCACTGAGTCCTGTTAATTTCCACCAACTTGCCTCGCTTCCTGAGGCTCCTCGCATTTGTCCTTGAGCTTTATGGCTGGTGTGTCTTCTCCTGGAGTGGGATGGGTGACAAAGGAGAACATCCCAGGTTGTGAGGATCTTTGATTTCACTGCCTGCTTTACCGAGGGACTGGGAAGTCTAGGGGGGAGAATGGTTTCTGTGATGTGCTGATCTGTATCCAAAGGTCTCTGCAGTTCCTCACAGTCACGGGCAGAGCAGTTACCATGCAAAGTGTGAAGTGTCCGGATGGGAAACTTTCTATGGTGTGTTGATAAAAATTTGGTGAAGGTCAAAGTATATATGGCAAAGTTCTAGTTGTTTGTTCTAACTTTGTCATTTTAGAATCTTTTATACAGTAGTATGTAATGTTCATTCAGTATCTGTGTATTGCTGGAGGACCATCAGTGATTGTCCTTGATCCCTTCTCCCACCTGGTTTCATCTGCTCATTCCCTGTCCATCTTGTTCAACCTCTGTCCAGTCTCCTCACCCCACCTCCCCCCCCCCCCCCCACCACCACCTCCCTGCTTCAGTGATATACGTCAACCATCTGGGTCAACCTCGGTCCACACTGTACCCCACCACCTCAATGTTATATATCAGCAATCTTTCTTCTAAACTTTGTCTTCATTGTGAAGTGTTCTTTTGCCCCTTTGGCCTTGCTGAGTTATTTCCAGAATCGTTTATTTTTCAGCTGGAATTCCAGAGGGTCATCAGGTACCAGTTCTGTTGTGCATTGGTTTGGAGGTGCTAGTATTTGAACAGTGACTGACTGACACACTTCATTATATTACTGTCAGCAAAGAGTACAGGGAGAGTTGGTTCTTGGGCTCTAATCCTGTGATCTACATTCTAGGCAACTGTCGGTGTTTTGCCTTTGACTTTGGTTACTGCTGCTTCTACAGACGGGGCCTGATGTTCATCCTTCTGCAGTGAAGCAGACATTTCAAGCAGCTGGACATTGCTTGTGGGGAAATCCCGGATTGCACTACCCAGTGTGAGATGCAGGGACAATGTGTGAGACTCTCAGGATCGGTGAATGGCAGATTCAGCTGTGTGACTCTGTGAGGTTGGGTCCTGGGAGATCACAGTTTTTGATCCAGGTAAAATGGACCAGGGGATCGAGCTGCTTGACTTATGAGGTGTTGAGCGAGTATTTCTGGTCTGGGATCAGATATTTGTTTCTGGAGTTCCTTTGGAAGCAATGACTGCTAAACTGAGGAGAGGATGAGTTCCCATTCCATCCTCACATGGAGAGGCTATGAGTAAATGGGCTGTTCCATGTTTACAACAGTAGAAACAGACCTGTGAGTTTGGTGTTCAAACTGTGTTTGGAAATCCACCCCCCCCCCCCCCCACCACTCACTGTAACCTGTCTGTCACTCGGTGGAAATCAGGCAGAATCTCAGTTGCTGGAGATCTGCACTAAAAACTGAAAATGTTTGAAGTCATTTTGATGAAACATTATTAACCTGAAGTGTAAAGTTTCTTACTCTCCCCACAGCTGTTCCTGACCTGCTGAGTGTTTCTGGTAATTCCAGTTTCTTTTTATTACATTCACCCTGGAATTTTTTATATTTCCTGAAACTAACCTTTAACCTGGGAATGGAAATGGCTCGTTCTGTGATAGTAGAACAGTAAAGAAAGCACAACTTTTCCCTGTAAATTATCCTGGTACCAATTTGTCTGTCATTCCTGGAAATGTGTTCAGTACTGTTGTTGCTAATGAGGTTCACAAGGATAATCTCAGGAATGATCAGCTTTATGAATGAGGAGCATTTGATGGTTCCGGACCTGTGCTCAATGGAGTTCAGAGGGATGGTGGGGTGGTGGAGTGATGTTTGGTTAAGTAAGTCTACTGAATGCTGAAAAGCCTGGATGCAGTGGACATGGAGAGGATGTTTCCATTAGACAGAGAGTCTGTGATCTGACAGCACATTCTCAGAATAAAGATGCTTCCCTTTAAAACTGAGATGAGAAAAAAATTTTGGCCAAAAGATATCTGATCTGTGGAATTTGTTGCCGCAGAGGTTGGTTCAGGCTGCCATTTGGGTATATTTATGACAAAGATTAATATATTCATGATCGTTAAGTAGCTTCAGGGTTACAGGAGGAAGGCAGTAATATGGTGTTGGAATACAACTCAGCCATGATTGAGTGGTGGGGCAGACTCGATGGATCAAATCACCTAATTCTGTTCCTGTGTCTTATGTCTTACCATGACTGAATGATGGCTCCTTCTTATCCCATATCGTTCTGTGAAGTGTGAGGGACAATAAAAGTTTGTTCACTGAGATCATTATATTTGCCTTCAATGTTTAAATTTCAGTGAGTTTTGTTCTTAGTAACATTAAGCGGAAATGTTTGGTTCTCCTTTTTATTGTTACTGTGCTTCATTATCTTTCATGTTAATGTTAGACCTGAAGTCAGAGATTTATTGGAAGAAAAAACCACAACTGGAAGCAAACCACAACTGAAGACGAGGGAACAGCAACAAGTGAACCAGCCCGAGGATTGAGAGCATCAACTGGAGAGAACCCATCTGACTCGGAGAATCCAGTGATTCAGTCAGGAGAAAGTTTGGTCAGTCACATTTACTTGTAACCCCTGGGTCGCCTGAGGCATCGCTCAAACTCGTTCTAGTCTAGGGGGAGCAGCCTTCGGCCCCGCCAAACTGAGTAATCAGCTGGTGTGGATGCTGTGTGATGCCCCCGCCTCGCCCAAAAAACAGACAGTACACCATATGCGATTAAATGAGTACAATTTATAAAGATTACTATAACTAAGCGATTACTAACGATACAGTATATATGAAGAAGAAAAATAAAGAAAAGGCGCCAAACTTATCAAAGTCCAAACCACTTTGTGCACAACCGTTGGAGCTCAATTACTGAAGTCTTCTGGCATTCGATCCCCTCCGAACTCCTCGACCCGCCTCCTGGGACCACCCACGGTGGTCGACCAGACGCTCCACACTCCTCTGTCTCCGTCACCTCTCCTCACCGAAAACCTTGGGCCGGGGACCCCCGCTCGGGGTCCGTTCCGCCGCCCAGCTTCCAGCATCCCATCCTCTCTCTCTCACTCCATCGCGCCGACTCCCCAAAATCCCCGCCAACAATCAGTTTACAGTCCCAAACAAGCTTCCAGCACTTATCATAACAAAGACGCCAGCATTCCTATTTTTAACAAAACAAAGACGCCATTTTGATTACATACACAGTAACAAAGGAAAAAGAAGAAACCCCCTTTACACTCTCCCCCCACCAAATAAATGGCATGTCCTCATGACTATTAGATAACTCGTCACCTTTCCTGCCAACACACCGTAACCCAAGCACAAGCAGTGACATCTCCTCCCCACACAGTAAACCTCACTGTATAGCTCCTTTGGCGCTATATAGTCCAACTATCTGGGCATTCCCTAACCCTTCTGAGACCTCCGTACCCCCCTCACCTAAACCCTTAGGCTAGGACATAGCTGGGGATACCTTGGGTCCACTACCAACTCCTCTTTCAACCTCTCACTCATGCCCCACACTGCACACAGCTAACCCTCCCCACTACACCTGACTCAGTGGAAGAAGGGCCAAAGGTCTCTTCCTCAATCGAGGGAAAGTCAGCAAAAGGCAGCATGTACCACACATCCAGCACATCAGCCTTTGAATCCGTATTCTTCCTCATTTCTTTGATCGGTAGCTGCTGTTTGATCTTCTCCAAATGGAAACACGTGGCCTGCACTGCTCCTGCAGTCTCTTCAGCCTCCTGCAATTGAGATTATCATCTTCTCTGGCCCCTGGCTCAGCGGTTCTGACTCCCGCATCCCGGCCATCTCAATCTGGAATGCAGTTACTCAACAGCTTCTTCCACCCCGACCTGAAAAGCAGCAGTTAAAGATTGGTTACCCTCCAGTTCAGTATTCACTGCACTTCCCTCCAGCTTTTTTTTCTCCTCATGACTTCTTCCATATCAACCTTCAGGTTTTGCACTTCATTTGAACTGTCGATGGCCATCTTCAGGTTCCCTTCAAGCTACCGCTTCCCCCTTCCGAGATTTGTCCGCAATTTCTTCACCTCCGCAAACTCCCTTCTCCAGGCTCTCAGTTTGCTGTGGCCCTCAGTCAAACAACTTTCTTCGTTCTCTCCAACTTGTAAGTCTTTCAAATGGTTCCAGATCACTCTCTCCGGTCTCTCAGTCTTCATTTCAAACTTGATTCCGTAGAGACAGACACTCACGAGCTGCGACCTTCGCCAGCCCTGGCACGTGTCCAGAAAACACTTTAACTCTGTAGTTCTCAGCCGCTGCTGCAACGCCCTCACTTCATATTCTCCTGAGGCAAATCCAAATACCAAGAGATCATCCACATACGTCCAAATACCAAGAGATCATCCACATACGTCAAAATTCCAAATGCCTCCACACCCCCATGGTCTTCCACATGCCCTGCAGGAAGGTTGCACGGGCTCCGGAGATACCCTGTGGTATCTTTTTGGACCGGAAGACTCCTAGGGAACTTATAACTGCCGTCTTCTCCTTGTCGGCCTCACTCATCGGGATCTGGCAACATCTACTCCTCAGATCCAGCACCTTAAACCTCTTCGCACCACTCAGATAGGCCATCGCCTCTACGGCCCAATATAATCCACACACACGCTGCCTACATCTGCCACGGCTGTAGGGGCCAGTCGCTGCAACCTCTACCTCACCGAGGTGTCTTCAGCAGTCAACTCCCCTCCCTGGTGGTATTTCACAGCATCCACTAAGAGGGTCTCACCCTCAGATACTCCTCCAGGCCATACCACCACCGGCTCTTGTTTGAATTCGGTATCGGCCCAATGCTGCTACACACGTCCGCACAAGCAGCTCGAAACTCTGGGTGCATCGATAATGCCTCCAAACAGCGCTCACCCGCCTCCTCCGGGCAGGCCCCCAAGCGCACCAACAGGATATTGGTTCTCTCCATAACCGAAACGCTGCCCGTCTCAACAGTGTCCGGACACTTCAGCATTAACGATTCACGAACCTCAGTCACCTCCACATTTGCCTCTAAGGGCTCCATTTTCACTGACCAACAACCGTCGTCTTTATAATCACCGGCACTGGTACCCCAAATCTCCAGTGCCGTCAATGTCGTCAAGGGTAAAGGCTTCCAAAAACGGTTATAAAACAAACTGTACAGCAACTTAACCGGTGCCCCAGTGCCGAGGATGGCTTTAACTTGACTTCCATCCATCCGTAACAACACCTGAGTGCGTGGTCCCTCTAAGCCTTCAGGAATAGGGTCTGTTCCTTGCGGGAGTTCCTTGGTACATTGCTGGGAACGTGCTCCCCCAGAGACCCCAAGCCGTTCCCCCACTGGGCCTCCTCTAAGTTTCCCGACACCTCTCGGATCAACGGAACAACTGATCCCCTTGAGAGATCCCCCTGGCTCCGCAAGCAATTTATCTGCCCTTCTAACCAAAAGGGATACCCTAAAAACTTCCCACCAATCTCCTGCCACGGATATGATAAGCCCCCCCAGCTGCGGCATTTGACTTCCAGTCGAACCACACGCATTTTCCCACACTTTCCCAGAACTGGCAGCTGTCACTTCGAGGTAATTGCGCCTGACAGTTCTAACAACGCTACCAGCCCACGTACTCAAGCTTTCAACCAATCCCTGTCGCTTTCCCTCAGCCAAGCACTGCCACTCACCCAACAACTGAGAGGTCTGCTGCGCCCCTTTAGGGCTGGACATTATTCCAACAACTGGGCGGAGCCTACCACTGCTGAAACATTCCAACCAGACCTTCCTCGCTCTCTTAACAGCATGGACAGCCCATGGCCCCACCACCTTTTCGTCAGCGCTAGTTGGAACTCGAACAACGACCTCTGGGCTACCAACAGCAGCCACCCCACCCAACACACATGCAGAGATAACCGGCAATCGCACACCCACAAAGGCACACCAGCTCTTCGCCGCAGACATAATTTAAAGAGGGTGATCACACAGCTTCCACAGAAATCAATCCCGGACCAGCACCCCACAATGTAACCCCTGGGTCACCTCAGGCATCGCTCAAACTCGTTCTAGTCTAGGGGGAGCAGCCTTCGGCCCCGCCAAACTGGGTAATCAGCTGGTGTGGATGCTGTGTGATGTCCCCGCCTTGCCCAAAAAACAGACAGTACACCTTATGCGATTAAATGAGTACAATTTATAAAGATTACTATAACTAAGCGATTACTAACGATACAGTATATATGAAGAAGAAAAATAAAGAAAAGGCGCCAAACTTATCAAAGTCCAAACCACTTTGTGCACAACCGTTGGAGCTCAATTACTGAAGTCTTCTGGCATTCGATCCCCTCCGAACTCCTTGACCCGCCTCCTGGGACCACCCACGGTGGTCGACCAGACACTCCACACTCCTCTGTCTCTGTCTCCTCTCCTCACTGAAAACCTTGGGCCAGGGACCCCCGCTCGGGGTCCGTTCCGCCGCCCAGCTTCCAGCATCCCGTCCTCTCTCTCACTCCATCGCGCCGACTCCCCAAAATCCCCGCCAACAATCAGTTTACAGTCCCAAACAAGCTTCCAGCACTTATCATAACAAAGACGCCAGCATTCCTACTTTTAACAAAGGCGCCAGCATTCCTACTTTTAACAAAACAAAGACGCCATTTTGATTACATACACAGTAACAAAGGAAAAAGAAGAAACCCCCTTTACATACTCAAACACTGGTCCTTTAGATATTACATGTCTGCTCAAAGGAAGGTAGGAAATAGCTGGAGTGAGACTGAATGTGCTCAGAAGAACCAGTTATGCCTCTGTCAGACCCAGTTGCAGTCACTCCAGGTCTGGTAATATGCTTCCAGCAGCCCAGCCCTTTGAAACCACTCCCATTCTATGGAAGTCGAATCCAGATATGTACAACTATTAGGCCATAATTCAATATCATGCTCCAGATAGTATGGAACAGGTCTTGAAAAACACTATTTCGACTCTTCGGTGAACCTATGTAAATCCTGTCCTACTTTCTTGATGCTGTCAGTGTCCTTGGCGGTGTGCTCGGAGGGGGTGTAATGTCAGTCGACTCATCAGGGATATAGGTGCAGCATTCTGTGTCAATAATAGCATAGGTTCCCCTTTTCTCAGCTGAGATAAAATCTAAAGCCATAAGATTTTCTAGGACTGTTTGCCAGATTGCAATCATTTCAGTGGATATTTCTGTTACTTGGGCTTGTGTTTCTGTCAGGGCCCCTGCAGTACTGTGGCCAGCTCCTCAAGTGCTGTAGCCAAATTGATTATCTCTCGTGAATTCCTGGCTACTCTATCGGAGAGAAAAGTGATCATCCAAAATCACTCAGTCTCAGTTATTCCACTCTGCAGCTGGGCACTTGCAAGTATGGCCGGGATGCATGTTTCCCAGTAAAGGAAGTTCCGTTTGGTGGGAGCCTGAGAAACCATCCCTCAAAACACTGACAGCCACAGTCATCTCAGAGTGGATCACAGTTCCTCATCTCTCTTCCCTGGCTGTCATTTGAGAAAGCCCAGGCTGAGAGTTCCTCACTCTGGTTGAGCGGGATTACTGACTTTGGAATCATAGTTTTATCATGCTGCGGAATTTCGGCACAAAACCCAGTAGGCCCCTAGTTCTACCTGTTTGGCATAGGTGTGACAGAGAGACAGAAAGGTGTTAACGTGGGGGCCCCGGATGCTGGGGTGAGCCCGCTCAAACACATAAGCACGATCGCCACTATCAACCAATACGTTTTCCTTTAGTCCGAGGGAGTCCTTCTACTTGGTTCCTTCAGTAACATGTTTGCATTCTGTTCAATGTAACCACCGAGGTTGCCCCTTCAGTTTCACAGCAGTGAGAGTGGTCAGTGTCACGTACCCCATGACGGGTATAAACTAATAGTGTTTATTAGTAACTACGCGATACTTCTATAAATGCAAATATCTTAAACAGGTTAGCAATGATATATATGTACATAAGTGTGGCAATAGGAACAAAACTAGGCTCTTTCAAACCTCAGGGTGAATGGATATAGTCTTACGATGATGAAGAGAATTCAGTTCAGTTTGAGGTAGTTATTTGGGTAGCATTGGAGAGAGAGGGAGAGAGGTGAGCTGATGTTGTTCATCTTCCTGTTGTCTTCCGAAGTCCTGTAGAAGTCACCGTCTGTGACTATAATAACATGCAACTGTTCTTCAGTGATGGAATTATCACCCAGGCGAGGGTGGACACACAGATAATTCCCCACTGATCACAACTTTTCACACTGTGAGCCACTGATATATTTCCCCAAATCGATCCTCCAAAAACCCACCTTCATGTGGGTGCAACAAAGCTCGATCAGTGTCTGAAACTGTGTGTCTGTCTGTGTAACAGTAGACCTGGTTTTTATCTCCACATATTGGACACTAGCTGTCCATCAACCCGCTCTGCCCTCTTCTTTCTGCAGGGACTTTTACAAGTAGGCAAGTGTCCTTGTGGAAAGGTAAACAAGCTGGTAGAGAAACCATTACATCAATCTTTCGAGCAGTTTCTGGCTCTCTCTCTCAATAGCATCATAGTTCATAGGGTCAATTCTGGACCCCATTACAAACTAGGGTTACCCGTGACATCAGTAACAGCTGATATGGTCCTCTCGACCGAGGTCCGAGTTTCCCACAATCCCAGTTCTTGAACAGGACAAAATTCCCAGGTTCTATGGTGGGATAGTCACTTCTGTCTGCTGGGTAGTTCTCTTTCTTGTAAGCCCATCGTACCTGTGAATGTTATGTTTGGAAAATTTTGGTTAGTCGGCATATATATTTACCCATCTCTTCCCCTAGGGTATGCATATCCAGTTTTGATGGTAGACCTTCTGGAAGCAATGGTACACAAGGTCTTGTTCCCCAGGGTGTCCTCACGGGCTGTCCATAAATGACTTCAGCTGGTGACAACCCTGTTTTCCCCTGTGGGGTAACTGTCATGTGCAGTAGGGCTAATGGTAGGACCTTTAACCAAGTGAGTCCAGTCTCCACTGTTAGCTTGTCCAGTTTACTCTTCAGAGTGCCGTTGGCTCTTTCCACTATGCCAGCGGCCTGTGGGTGGTGTACACAGTGGAATTGTTGCTTGATAGCTAGTTCGTTACATACCCCTTTGTTTACTTTTGCCACAAAGGTTGGGCCATTGTCAGAGCTCAGTATCTCTGGCAGGTCGTACCTGGGAACTAGTTCCCGTAATAATACCTTCACAACAGTCATAGCAGTAGATAGATAGATAGATAGATAGATAGATAGATACTTTATTCATCCCCATGGGGAAATTCAACTTTTTTCCAATGTCCCATACACTTGTTGTAGCAAAACTAATTACATACAATACTTAACTCAGTAAAAAATATGATATGCATCTAAATCACTATCTCAAAAAGCATTAATAATAGCTTTTAAAAAGTTCTTAAGTCCTGGCGGTAGAATTGTAAAGCCTAATGGCATTGGGGAGTATTGACCTCTTCATCCTGTCTGAGGAGCATTGCATCGATAGTAACCTGTCGCTGAAACTGCTTCTCTGTCTCTGGATGGTGCTATGTAGAGGATGTTCAGAGTTATCCATAATTGACCGTAGCCTACTCAGCGCCCTTCGCTCAGCTACCGATGTTAAACTCTCCAGTACTTTGCCCACGGCAGAGCCCGCCTTCCTTACCAGCTTATTAAGACGTGAGGCGTCCCTCTTCTTAATGCTTCCTCCCCAACACGCCACCACAAAGAAGAGGGCGCTCTCCACAACTGACCTATAGAACATCTTCAGCATCTCACTACAGACATTGAATGACGCCAACCTTCTAAGGAAGTACAGTCGACTCTGTGCCTTTCTGCACAAGGCATCTGTGTTGGCAGTCCAGTCTAGCTTCTCGTCTAACTGTACTCCCAGATATTGGTATCTCCCAGTATTATTGGTAGCTGGAATAGCTTCAATCCATCTACTAAACACATCTATAATAACTGTTGTTGGCCTCCGTTAGACTCGATAGATCATGGATTTGTACCTTGGAAAGTTTCCAGGGCACAAGCCTGGGCAGGTTTTTTTATGGAAGACTGGCAGTTGCCCAAGCTGCAAGTCTCTCCTTTCCACGCCACTGATATTGTCCAAGGGAAGGGCATTAGAACCCATACAGCTTGGCACCGGTGTTGTCACAGAGCAATGTGTGGTTAAGTGCCTTGCTCAAGGACACACACGTAGCCTCAGTCAAGGCTCGAACTAGCGACCTTCAGATCACTAGACGAACACAACCACTTGGCCACGTGCCAACACATAATAACTAAGCAGCATCTATAACAATGTACTCTAGGCAATTCAATAAAATCAACTTGTAGACATGAGAAGGGTCCACCTGTCAAGGGAGTCGTACCCGGTGGGCAGGGTACAGATTACCAACCATTGCATCCTTTCCCAGGAGTGTATAATTATGTATATAATTGACCTATAATGGTAAAAACTGTGTAGGAACACAAACCTGTCCTACTGGGGTGATCCAAAAACCTAGCTTGGGGTCTTTCTGGCACCCCATCTGGGACCACAGTTTGCGTCCTCCTCAGTGGCGCCCCCTGAAAAGTACGTACCTCCCGCATGTCTGGCAAACTCGTTCTGTTTGAGTCATGGAGGATTGCTTGACGAGAACCCGAGGGGACTACTAGTACCGAGGATTGTGCCACACTTTTCGCTGTCTCATCTGCTAAAGCACTGCGTTTAGTGGCCCTGTCGGACATGCAAGTATGGGCCGCACATTTAATAATAGCCAAACCTCGAGGTAGCTGTAGAGCGGTGAGTAAGTTGTTTACAAAGGTGGCATTACTAATGGAGTGGCCAGAGGAAGTCAGGAATCCCCATGTTCCCAGAGAGCCCTGTAGTCATGTGTAACTCCAAATGCATAACGGGAGTCTGTGTAAAAGTCCGCACTTTAGTCTGTTGCTAGGATACAGGCATGAGTCAGAGCAAACAGCTCAGCTGTCTGGGCGGAGACAGCTGCTTCAAAAGAAGCCTGCTGAATTTCTTCACTGACCGTCACTATCGCATAGCCAGAACATCGTTTCCCTGTTAGATCCACAAAAGAGCTTCTGTCCTCATAAAACATTGCCTCGGGCTTGATGGGGTATTGCGGAATGGGTGGGAGAGTCTGTCCTTCTTTCACGGTGATCCGGACGGGGCAGTTGGTGTGGCCGACTTCATGGCCTGAAATTGCCTAGAGGTGGGGTACAATGTATTAGGTTCGGTCAATATAAAAAGAATGTCTCACCAGATGTCCAGCCTTCACCTCAGACTCCTTCCAGTATCGGAGTTCGCCCGCGGCCAAGTCTTGCCAGTCTTTGTCGGTGCTGGAGGCTTGTTTCGTCAGGGTGTAGGCAAGGAACCCTAGGCTCTTTGGCTTGAACCCAGGGCAAACCTTAACTGTGGTATGGGGAACTACCAGTCCTGTCTGTCGCCAAAGGAAATCCAGAACGTCGGCCAGAAATGCGCTGCCCACTCTTCCTTTAACTTCTCCAATCACAGTGACTGGGAACTTCTGTCCCTCGAAAGGTCAGTAATATTGGCTTTCCTCCATTGAGCACCCCATAGGGCAGGGGTGTCAAACTCATTTTAGGTCACGGGCCGGATTGAGCAAAATGCAGCTTCATGCGGGCCGGATCAGTCGGACGCGTGCGAACACAGCTTTCGTTGCCTCCGTTTTTTCAGCCTGCTCTCATGTGTCTCAGTCTCTGCTATAACTACAATGTGTTTCACTTTACAAATTCCATTTCTTATGAAGAAGACTGCCGAGCAAGACTGCCGAATAAACACTAAAAACCCTGAAAACCTGGTACCTGAATAAACTCAGCATTAGCCATATCATATGCCATAGGCGCTTCGATTACTGGGGCCAGCTTTAATAGTAATTAGATATTATCTTGCGGGCCAAAGATAATTCCACCGCGGGCCGGATTTGGCCCGCGGGCCTTGAGTTTGACATATATGCCGTAGGGTCATAGCACAGCCTCACATGAGAGTTGACCTCCAGCAGAAGGGGTTCAAACACGGTGGAGTTCAGATTAAGTGGCCACCACTGGGGGGTCGGAAACTGGGGGAGCTGTCAGTTGTTTGCTCGTTCCAGCATGATATCTTTGTCTGTGCATAGAATTTCAACTTCCAATGGACAGAGCACATCTCTCCCTGCTAGATTACACCTCTGAATGGTGGTGACTGTAAATGAAACCTCACACTTGGTCCCCCTGGAAATCCACCTGCAGTGGCTGGGTATGTGAATACATACGTTCTGTGCCTTCGAACCCAGATAGAGTGATTGTAGCATCTGATAGCTGGAATCCCTGTTCCAATTCTACTTCCTGATGGAGAGTGGTTGTGGTTGCCCCCATATCAATCATAAACTGAATTGGAGTTCCAGCAACTTTCAATATTACAGAGGGCTCTTCCTGAGGGGTGGTACTCATGGTGGGAAGCATCCTTGCTTGTCAATTTCTAACCAGGTTGTTGTCCCCACCTGTCCCTTGGTAGGATTTTGTTCCCATTTCTGATCCCCAGATATAGCCCACTCGTGTTCTTCTTCCCACTGAACATATTCACCTTTAATATTAGCTCCCTTCGGGGTTGATCAGGATTCGAAAGCTGGGTCCCAATAATATGTCAAAGCTTGTTGCATTCGATTTCGGTCAATGTCAGGCCAATCCATATTATTTGTATTAATAATGTTGGCTAACTTAGTTGGTAAGCATTGGAGCAGTAAGGCATTAAACTGGGCGGACAGATTCCCATCATTAAAGGCTTGGTCTCCTGCGAAAGTGTCATAGCAGGCCACAAATCACTCCCAATAGTAGGGTCCCGACTCTCCAGGCTCAGGCTTAGTGATGTTTACAGGTTGCTGGAGAGCCCTTTCCAAAGCTTGAATAATCTGGTCTGTCTGTTCATTCTGATTATTGTTTCCTGCCTGTAACTCCTGATAGGTTTGGTATCTCAATTCAGCCTTCCATTTCCAGCCCTCATCAGCTGAGTGAATTATGCAGCAGAGACCGAATGAATCTCGCGGGGTCACATTAAACATTTGTATAGTACTGCGGACATACTGAGCGAACTGTGCTGGTTTTTCTTTTCTATCTGGGGCCTGATTCATGATCATTATCATTTCTTGAGGCTTCCAGGGTGCATACACAGGAATCACTGAGGTATGTCACTCATCTTGCTCGTGGATTGGGCGGCATTCGGGTGGGTAATTGTCTGTGTGGAGCCGTTAACTCTGAGGTTTTATTGGATTCTTCCCTCCCTGTCTCGGAATAACCCTTTTTGGATGTCGGGGTACAGGGGCATTCCCCTCTCTGCCGCCGCTGTTTTACCCAAGTGGCGAACGTATCTGAGTACTGGGAGCACTGGGTGCAGTTGGCCCCTGGTAAGGTGGGGGGGGGGGGTACGGTGGGTGCCCACTCCTCATCATGGTCACTGTCCTCAAACACGGTCGGTATGCCAGACATGTTTTCGGGATCCCTTGTTTCCCTATCAATTCGAACTTTAGACAGATGTTCCTGCCCTTCTCTCCTATCTAGGTCAGTCTTGGTTTGCTTACATCATTTTCCTGCTCTCGTTTTCAGCGCCCATCCACCCATTCACTCTCTGTTTTTAGCGTCTTCCCAACCTTTGGCATTCCTTCTGCAGCACATACCTCTATCCCTTTGTCACATGCATTATTCCTCCAGCTTGCTAATAATATACTGTTCCACTTTACATCTGCCTTATCCTTCCATTCCCTTTTCAACAATTTCCACTTCTTTCCACAGTTCTTTTTCCATATCAAATTTACTGCTTGCTCTCATGAGGTAATATCCCAGTTTCCCCCCCTCCCCACCCCCATTGGCCACATTTTGTTCCACAATTTCTTATTCAGTGCTGCACTCAACATGTGCAAATCTTTTTCTTTGTCTGGAAAACTCTCACACAAATTGTGTAGGGCTGCTCCTGGCCCACTCGTATCAATCGACTGCAATTGACCCATGTTCTCTAAGTAATTTACCCAGCACAAAGCTCAATTACTATCAGATAAATTTACCCGGCTGGCACCTCCTGCTCAATTGAAAAATTTACTCAGCATGTCTGCCTCCTGCCCACTTAGTAAAATTTACCCAGTACCGCCTCCTGCCCACTTAGTAAAATTTTGCCTACCTTATATGAGTCTCCTGACAGATTCTTTCCCGATCCCGTCAAGGTATGTGATCAGACTTGGGCGAGAGACCGTACCTCCAAAGGAACTAATGGAGAGTAACAAAACGTAAAATACCTATTGGGCACCCGGTCAGTCTCCACAGTCCCCAGAGTGGTCCAGCCGCTTACTCAGCCCGTCTGCTTGGCACTCCCTATATTGGGATTCTGTTTGTGATGCCAGATGTTAAATTTTAGTCTGAATAAAACTGGGAGACCAGCTTCTTATCATCACCACAGTTTATTGCGCATTCTCCTGCAGGAGTTTGAGACCCAGTCGTCAAAGGGAAGGCACGTAATCACTGCCACCATCTGACATGTGGACTGACTTACTCAGGTTACAGCCATATATTTATACATAGTAAGCCCCATACATTACTACTGCAAGATGTTATTTGAACTGGTACACCCACCAAGTCTGTTGGTGCAAAACTTAATTACTTGGATAAGAAAGTTCGCTAAATCAAGGCTTTAATTACAGATGGATGTACTGTCCAGTTCTTATCAGTGATTCATTCTGCAAGGCCCTGATTTAATTACAGACATATATTCATTCCTGTCCTTATCGGCAAGTCCTCCTCCCTTTATTCAAATGAGGGTACAATGTATAATGTTATCAGCTCTCAGTGTGTCTCTGCGAGCTGCAGAGAACTGGTAATGAGCCTGTCTTAGCTAACTGTTGAAGACAGAGTTAACTTCAGTTCAAAAATTACCATTTAGTCCCAATTATTCTTTTAGCCAGAAGTTCCATAGGTTCAAAATGATTTTTTTTAATATATCTGCTCAATTTCTCAGGAGGGTTCAGGGGAAATATTTATGTTCAATATAGAAACTGGTGTTACCTGTGTGTATTGTGGCAATGCAAAAGTTGCTGGAGAATTTGCAAGTGGGAAGAAGTGGAGTGATATTTGTAATTTATTTTCATTTTAAAATCTTATTTATTAATTATTATTGAAAATCAAAAAAGATACATTAAGTCAATATGTCATTATGTACAATAAAGAATTAAGTTCACAAATAACTGATTAACAAAGCTAAGCAATATATCAATAATAAGAAGAAAAAATTAAGTGTTAAGAATATTTTTTGAAAAGAAAAAAGAATGGGGGGAAAGAACCCCTACTAACTAAAAAAAACCCTACTAACTGAAAAAAAGACAAAAAAAAAAACCCATTGGGAGCACAACCCCGGAGCTATACATCATACAAGCTTCCATTAAAAAAATTCATCAATCCGCCAACTCAAATCTATTTAAAGAAAAATCAGAAGGAAACCATATTAATTAACTCAAATCAGATGATAGGAGCGGGCAAATGAACCCTACCTTTTCTCAAAATCAAATCGAGGATCAAAAGTTCGACTTCTGATTTTCTCCAAAATAAGACATAACATCACCTGAGAAAACCATTGTGTCAAAGTACGAGCAGAAGCATCTTTCCGTTTCAACAAAATAGCCCTTCTGGCCAATAATGTAACAAATGCAATTACATGTTGGTCTGATGGAGAAATACCATGAATATATTGAGGGATTATACCAAATAAAACTGTCAGTTTATTAGGTTGTAAATTAATTTTTAAAACTTTAGAAAGTGTACAGAAAATAGATTTCCAAAATTGTTTCAATACAGAACACGACTAAAACACATGTGTCAATGTGGCTGTCTCGATTTTATATCTGTCACACTGACTCTCAACATTAGGAAACATTTTAGACAGTCTCTCCTTTGTCAAATAGTAATGATGTACAATTTTAAATTGAAATAAAGAGTGACTGGCACAAATTGAAGAAGAGTTAACCAACTTCAAAATCCACAACCAATCTTCTGTTATCAAGCTCTCTCCCAATCTTGCTTAATCTTAAGTGAAGGGCAGTTGTGCTGTTGTAACAATAAATTATAAATTTTCCCAATAAAACCCTTCACTAAAGGATTCATTTTTAAAATAATATCTAACAGGTCATAATCCTGTACATATGGAAAATTACTTAAGTATTTTTGTAAGAAGTGTCTGACCTGAAGATATTGCAGGAAATGTGAATACAAGAGAGCGTATTTAGTTACTAATTTCTCAAAAGACACCAATCGCCATCTTGGAACAGATCCGTGGAGGAATAAACTCCTCCAAACAAGAAAGGTAAGATCACTTAATGAAGGTTTAAATTAATCATTTTTATAAATTAAATTAAATGTTTACATTTTTTGAAACTGGAACCAAATTCATAATGACTGCTTAATCACAGGGTATAAATTTAAATTAGTAATCTTGGCCAGTTGTACAGGTGCAGAAGCTCCTAATAATGAGGTTAAGCGAAACTGTTTCACAGCATTGAATTCCAAATCAGCCCAAGGTGGTCATTCATTTCTATCAGCCCAATATAACCAAAAATACATATAACGTATATTAACAGCCCAATAATACATTCTTAAATGAGGCAAAGCAAGACCTCCATCTTTTTATAAATTTTTGTAAATGATATTCACCAATTCTTGGTCTTTTATTATTCCAAACAAAAGATGAAATAATAGAGTCAACCTGATCGAAAAACTTAGTTAAAAACTAGGGATATTTTGAAATACATATAAAAATTTTGGTAAAATCATCATTTTAACTGCATGAATTTGGCTGGCTAACTAAAGTGTAAGTGGATTCCATCTACAAAATAATTGCTTCGTAAAATCCACTAAAGGAACCAAATTAGCTTTATAAAGGTCTTTATGATTTTTAGTAATAATAATACCTAAATATTTAAATGAGTCTGTAACTCTAAAAGGAATGTCATCATATTTAGAAGCAGAATCATTTGCGGGAAATAATTCACTTTTATGAAGGTTTAGTTTATATCCCGAAAACTTTCCAAAATTGTTTAATAGTTTTAATAAACTAGGAATGGATTCTTTGGATTCAAAATATAAACTAAGAGATCATCAGCATAAAGGAAGATCTTATGAACAGTTCCATTTACGAGAATTCCGTGAATATCTTTAGTTTCACGAAGTGCAATAACGAAAGGTTCCAGCACCAAATTAAATAACAATGGACTTAACAGACATCCTTGTCTCGTACCCTGTGAAAGCTGAAAAAAAGATCTGCAATTATTAGTAACAACAGTAGCAATAGGGCTTTTACATATCATTCTAATCCACTTATTAAAATTAATATCACAGCCAAATTTCTCTAAAAAAGATATAAGTATTTCCATTCAACTCTGTCAAATGCCTTTTCAGCATAAAGAGAGACAACAAATTGGGTAGTCTTAGAAAGGATGAATGTGTAATGTTTAACAGTCTCCGAACATTAGAGAAGGAATAACGGCCCTTTACAAAACCTGTTTGGTCTTGAGAGATAATTTCCGCTAAAAATTCTCCAGCCAATTAGCCATTATTTTTGAAAGAATTTTAGCATCCACATTTAATAATGAAATAGGTCTGTATGAAGCACAGTCAGTAGAGTCTTTATTTTTCTTAAGAATTAAAGAAATAGGGGGACATCACATGATGACGTAGGATCGAGACGTGGAAATCCAGCTCTCCCATAAAAAAACTAATAAATTAATGTTTAAGTGAAGAGAAGTAAATAAATATTTTCTAAAAACTACTTCGAAACTACTCAGGATTTTCCTTAGATATGCCTCCTAAACAGAAAGAGAAGAAAACTTCTACTTTGAAGACAATACAAGCTGGGCCGGCCACCATGAAGAAGCCTTGGACTCAAGTGCATCTTACCTCCGGCGATACAGAACAGAAATCGGCGGCAACATTAACTGTCTCCAAGAAGGAACAATAGGAACTGCACATGCGCGCAGGAAAGGGCATGCGCAAACATGAGCAATTTGAACTACAAATCCCAGCTACGATTGGAAACGGAAGTGAAAATGAACCCGAGGAGGATTCGGATTCTCTGGAACATACAGATGAAGATGAGGAGGTAAAAGAAGAACAACAGGAAGAGGTTGGTGGTGGAAGATATTCTGGAGACATAAGAGAAGCTTTGGTGCAAATAATGCATGAATTAAAAGAATTAAAAACATTAAAAATAATAGAAGATATTAAAAATATGAAGACTATGTTTGATAAAATGGTGAAAAAACAGGAGAAAATGGACAAGAAAGTTAAAAAGCTGGAAGAAATAACGGGAGACACTATTGATAGAGTGAATAAAATGGAAGATAATATTCTTGCCTGGACATCAGAAAGAAAACGACTGTTGGAAAAAATAGACGTGCTTGAAATTTTAGTAGATGAAATAATATTAAAATTGTTGGTCTTAAGGAATAGAGGGAGAGGATGCAATAATTTTTTTTCAAAAATGGATCCCGGAAAATTTGGAAATGGAAGAGGGAACCCAGTTGATTGAAATTGAAAGGGTCCACAGAGCCTTAAGACCAAAACCTCAACCTCAACCTGATCAAAACCCACGACCAATCTTGATGAAATGCTTAAGATATCAAGATAAAGAAAAGGCGGCTGCCCAATGTACCAGAAAGAGAAATAAGCCATTGATGACAGAAGGGAAAGCAGTTTTATTCTATCCTGATATAAGTTATGACCTTTTGAAGAGAAAGAAGGAATTTAACCCAGCGAAAAAAGTTTTATGGGAAAAGGGTTATAAATTTATATCACGCCACCCAGCAACACTGATAATTTTTTTGGATGACGGAAAAATAAGATTTTTTACTGATCATCGGGATGCAGAGGAGTTAGCACAAGAACTCCCAAATATTCACTAGACACAGTAAAGATTTTAAAATGAAACAGATTAAAGATGAAAACGGGGACACTGAAGTGAGTTGATAGACATTAAGGACAGAAGAATATTTAAATATATTTTCAATTATATGATACAGGGGGAGAAAGGTAAATATTTGAGATATATTTATTGAGAGTAGTGATATTATTTTTCTTCTCTTATAAATACTTTTTTCATGTTACGGGGACCTGGGGGAACTTCGGATTGATCACTACAGGATTCACATGTGTAATCATGGCATTTGCCTTGACCCGCGCAACGGAGGGCGGTAATGTTGTGTTTTTTTTCATTCACAACATTAGCGGGGGGGGGGTTGTTTTTCTTTTCTTTATAATCTATTTTTCTTTTATCTTTCTTTCTTTGCCTGGATGATCAGAGGGGAGACAAATAGCAGCATGGAGAATTTTTAAATAATTCCCCAAGGTACTATGACAGTTGAAATATTATGTATTATTATAGACTGGAGTAACCCTGTTAAAAATAATGACTAATTTACTGAATTTTTTAAGTTTTAATGTTAATGGGCTTAATGGACCGGTGCAAAGAAAAAGAATTTTAACATACATTAAGAAAATGAAAATAGATATAACTTTTATACAAGAAACACATTTAACAGAGACAGAACATCAGAAATTAAAGAGAGATTGGGTCAGAAATGTTATAGCAGCCTCATTTAATTCAAAAGCGAGGGGAGTTGTAATTTTGGTCAATAAAACTTTACCAATTAAAATACAAAATGTATTAATTGATTCTGCGGGAAGATATGTAATTATACATTGTCAAATCTTTTCAGAACTGTGGACTCTTATGAATGTTTATGCAGCAAATGAAAACGATGTAAAATTTACACAAGAGGCTTTTTTGAATTTGGCTGACGTACATGATAAAATATTAATAGGTGGAGACTTTAACTTTTGTCTAGACCCAGTTTTAGATAGATCAACAAAGGTTGTTACAAAACCAAAAGTAGCAAAATTAACTTTATCATTGATGAAAGATTTAAATTTGATTGATATATGGAGAAGAATTAACCTAAAAGAAAGAGATTATTCATTTTATTCAAATAGACATAAAACTGATTCAAGGATAGATTTTTTTCTACTATCAGCGAATATTCAAGACAGAGTGAAAAATATGGAATATAAAGCAAGAATTTTGTCAGATCATTCCCCCCTGAGAATGACAATGATAATGATGGATAAGGAGGAATCGATTTACAAATGGATATTTAATTCAATATTATTAAAACATCAAGATTTTTGTGATTTTATGAAAAAACAGATTCAGTTTTTTTTTAGATACAAACTCACATTCAGTTGATGATAAATTTATATTATGGGAAGCGATGAAGGCGGCCAGATAATAAGTTATACTTCTAAAATTAAGAAGGAATATATGGTAGAAATAGATCCATTGGAAAAAGAGATTACAAAATTAGAAAAAGAATCTCAAAGATATATGACAGAAGAAAAACAAAGACAACTTGTTAATAAGAAGCTACAATATAACACACTTCAGACATACCGAACAGAAAATTATGAATTACCACAATTATGAGAACTAAACAGATATATTATGAACTAGGTGAAAGATCACACACGATTCTTGCTTGGCAGTTAAAAACAGACCAGGCTTCCAAAACGATAAATACAATTAGAACAAGTGTAAATAAAATTACTTATAAACCTTTAGAAATCAATGAAACTTTAAAAAAAAATTTATTCTGAACTGTATCAATCAGAATCACAAAATGATATTGTTGAGATAGAAAGGTTTTTATCACAAATAACTCTCCCAAAATTGAATTCGGAAGAACAGAAATGATTAGATGAGCCTTTTACATTAAAAGAGGTCGAAGAAGCTCTAGGATCACTTCAGAGTAATAAATCTCCAGGAGAAGATGGTTTTCCGCCTGAATTTTACAAAAAGTTTAAAGATTTATTAATTCCTCCTTTTATGGAGCTAATACACCAAGCGGAAAGAACGCATAAACTTCCAGAATCTATTTCGACAGCTATTTTAATAGTATTGCCAAAAAAAAGACAGAGATCTTTTAAAGCCAATATCATATAGACCTATTTCTTTGTTTAACATGGACTATAAAATAATAACAAAGATTTTATCTAATAGATTATCAAAATACTTACCAAAATTAATACACATGGACCAAACAGGATTTATTAAAAATAGACAATCGGCAGATAATGTAACTCGGTTACTTAGCATAATTCATTTGGCACAAAAGAGGGAAGAAATGAGTGTGGCAGTTGCTTTGGATGCAGAAAAAGCATCTGATAGATTGGAATGGGATTTTTTATTTAAGGTATTGGAAAAATATGGATTAGGAGTATCTTTTATAAAATGGATTAAAACCTTAAATACTAACCCCAAAGCTAAAGTGGTGACAAATGGCCAAATTTCAACATCATTTCAGTTAACGAGGTCAATTAGACAAGGTTGTCCATTATCACCTGCTTTATTTGTGTTGGCAATAGAACCATTAGCTGAATTAATTAGAACTGACTCAGATATTATGGGTTTCAATCAGGAGGAATATAAGATTAACTTATTTGCTGCTGATGTTCTGATTTATTAACTAACCCATTGCATTTGTTGCGTAAATTATCTTCTAGATTGGAAGAATATGGGAAAATATCAGGGTACAAAATAAATTGGGATGAAAGTGAAATTCTACCCCTTACTAAAAGAGATTATAGTCAATGTCGATAAATAACTCAATTTAGTTGGCCGATAAATGGTATAAAGTATTTAGGTATAAGAGTCGATAATGATATAAAGAATTTATATAAATTAAATTATTTGCCATTATTAAAAAAAATTCAAGAGGATCTTGATAAATGGATGATGTTACCAATAACATTAATAGGTAAAGTCAATGCTGTAAAAATGATTATATTCCCTAGATTACAATATTTATTCCAAACACTACCAATACAATTACCGCAGAAATTTTTTCAAGTGTTAAATAAATGTATGAGGAAATTCCTTTGGAAAGGTAAGATGTCAACAATATTGTTGGAAATATTGACATGGAAATTTGACCTAGGAGGGTTACAATTACCAAATTTCAAGAATTATTACAAAGCAAATCAACTTAGATTTATTGCATCTTTTTTTGATGAAGATAAACTGACATGGATTAGAATAGAATTAGACAAAATAGGAGAAAATATACCAGAAGATTTTATATATAAATGGGAATCTAAATGGATACGGGAAAAGAAAGAATCTCCTATACTAAAACATTTGATTGATTTATGGAATAAGATAAATGTTGATGATGAGATAAAGAAATCTTTATTAGCAAAGAGACCTTTAATTCAAAATAAGCTTATCCCTTTTACAATGGATAATCAACTTTTATATAACTGGTTTCACAAAGGGATTAGATATATAGGAGATTGTTTTGAAGGAGGTATATTAATGTCATTTGACCAACTAAAGAATAAATATAAAATATCAAATAACACTCTTTTTTGTTATTTCCAATTAAGGGCTTATTTAAGAGATAAACTGGTTCAAACAATGTTATTGCTGAAACCTAATGAAATAGAAACGTTAATTCATAAAGGAAAAATTAAAAAATCTATTTCTGGTATGTATAATTTGATTCAAAAACAGGCAATTAAACAAGAAATTCATAAGTCAAGATGAAAATGGGAAACTGATTTGAATATTAAAATTGCTGAAACAAGTTGGTCAAGATTATGTCTTGACAGTATGACAAATACAATAAATGTTCGACTAAGATTAGTACAATATAACTTTTTACATCAAATATATATTACACCACAAAAAATAAATAGATTAAACTCAAATTTATCTGATCAATGTTT
This sequence comes from Hemitrygon akajei, assembly GCF_048418815.1. NCBI lineage: Eukaryota > Metazoa > Chordata > Chondrichthyes > Myliobatiformes > Dasyatidae > Hemitrygon > Hemitrygon akajei. The sequence goes on from NC_133125.1 coordinate 73,736,538, forward strand.
TCGATGTAATCAAGAAAATGGTACTGTTTTACACTCTACTTGGTCTTGTTTTAAAGTTTAACCTTTTTGGACAAATTTAAGAGTTTTACTGGAACAAATTATTGGAATACAACTTCCACATAATCCAAAATTATTTTTACTGGGCGATATTGAAGGGATAAAATCGAAATCCAAATTGAATAAATATCAGAAAGAATTCATAAAAATTCCATTGGCAGTAGCCAAAAAGGCTATTGCAGTTACTTGGAATTGGATTCATACTTAAGTATAGATCGTTGGAAGAATGAAATTTTTAGCTGCATTCCACTTGAAATAAATACTTATAATTTAAGAGATAAATATGAAATATTTCTGAAAATTTGGTGCCCTTATTTACAAAAAATTGGATGAAATATATAGGTGCTCCTAAGATAAAATTATTGGTTATCTGGCGAAAGAAATAAATATACATATTAAAGCTATTATGAACTCCGTGGAGCATGTGGGGATCTTCCGATATCCAGGCATTCTTTCTTTCTTTCTTTCTTTTTTCTTCTCTTTTTTTTCTATAGGGATATGTTAGGGGGGAGGGGGGAAGGGTTGATTTTTTTTCTTCCTGTAACCTATTTGAAAATTCAATTTAAAATTTTTTTTAAAAAGTATTAAAGAAATAGAAACTTCATAAAATGCAAGAGGTAACTCTCCTATCAAAAAAGAATCTTCAAGCATTTCCAACATATATGAAGAGAACAATTTTTCAATTTTTTAATAAAATCCTACGGAATAATCATCCAGTCCAGGAACGTTACTAGATTGTATTGAAAAAATAGCTTTCTGAATTTCACTTCAGTAATAGGAGCATGCAGAGTTTGTTGATCTTCGACAGAAATTCGAGGAAAATCAATCTTTTGTAAAGAGGCATTCATTTTAGAAGAATCAACTGGAAACTGAGATTTATAAAGTTCAATATAAAAGTCTTGTAAAATTTTATTCATATCTTCATAATTACATGCTAAACTACCATCTCCCTTATGAATTTTTAAAATTTTGTCTTTTAGGTCTAGCTGCTTCTAATTGGGATGCTAATAGCTCATTATTTTTATCTGCAAAGACATAAAATTGACTTTTCAATTTAAGCAAATTTCTTTCAAAAAGATAAGTTAATAATAAATTATATTGTGATTGGAGTTCAACTCTTTGTTTGAATAAATCAATGTTAGGAGAGATTGCATAAATATTATCCAAGTCTTTAATTTGTTTGAAAATCTTATCTAACTCTGTTTTTGTCTGTTTCTTCAGCTTAGCTGAATAGGAATTTATCTGACCGTGCAAATATGCTTTAAATGTATCCCAAATAATCAATTTTGACATATCTTCCATATTATTAAAAAGAAAAACAGCTTTTATCTGAGTCTCAATAAATTTGACAAAGTCCGGACTTTGTAATAAATTTTCTGGAAAGTGCCAAGGCAAATTTGCAATAACGACATCATTCAATTCAAAATCTAAGCTTAAAGGCACATGATTTGAGAGAGCTATAGCATCATATTCACATTTCTGGACTTTGGACAAAAATCGGGAATCAGCTATAAAGTAAAAGATGCTCGAATCTTTTTTGTGAACATGTGAAAAATAAGAATAATCTCTATCATTAGGATGTAAATGTCTCCAAACTTCAACCAGGCCAAAATCAATTAAAAAAGAGTTAATAAGTGATGCAGAACAACTCAGAAGCTGCTGATTGGTTGGTTGAACTCTTGTCAATCAAAGGATTTAAACAACAGTTGAAATCACCACCTATTAACAACCTATATTCATTTAAATCCGGCAATAAAGTAAATACATTTTTTTAAAAAAAGAAGGATCATCCATATAGGTTAACCAGAACAATTTTTCTATTACAAATTGTTCCTTTAACAATTAAAAATCTACCATTAATATCTGACACAATGTCTTCTTGGATAAATAAAATATTAGATTTAATAAAAATAGATACTCCCTTTGTTTTATTTTGACAAGTAGCGTGAAATTGAAGGCCCTTCCACATTTAAAAAAATCTATTTTGATGGTCCGTTTTGATATGCGTTTCTTGAGCAAAAATTATATTGGGTTGGAATCGATTAATGATTTTAAAAGTCTATTTTTATGTAATAGGATGATTCCAACTTATAACGTTTATCTGTTTAGTTACCATTTAAAAAAAAATTATTTTATTTAACACATAAATACACGCATACCAGCGTGGGCTAATCAAAACTGGCTGTGATAAAGATAACCATATATATAACATGCAGGCTCCGAAACTTCGTATTGGGAAAAAAATATAAAAAAGAAAACTAAAATTAATCTTACAGTTAATCGTATAAATCAAAACTAACCCCAATCCTCCCACCACCCTAAAAAGCCTGAAATTCAGCAAAAAAAGCCGAAATGCATTGCCATAGAGTGAAAAAGAGAGAGACTCTGCGAGCTGCCCATTTTGTTCTAGTGGTTTTTAAAAGCTTTCCTTAATTCCTATCCCCAGTTACCAAAAAAAACATACAGCCCTAAAATAGAAAAGCCCTGCAGAGGAAAATAATATTTTGCTAAATATAAAAGGCCAAACACTACAAAGCAACATAGCACCATATCAAGTCATATTAACTGGTTCTTCTGCCCACTTACAGCCCTTGCTTCTGAGTGATATATATGCAATTTAAATATCAATTTACTTTGATGCCTTCCATTGCTTTATAGACTATTATTGTGCTGGAAAAATGGACTCTGGTGAGGCTGAGTAATCATTAAAACATGGAACAGATTCCCAGCTGAAATGGCTAATACAAGAGGGCACAATTTTACGGTGATCAGAGGAAAGTATAGGGATCTCAAAGATGTTTTTTTTTCATAGATCAGTAGGTGCTTGGAAAGATCTGCCATGGGTAGTCATAGATGCAGACACAGTAAGGACATTTAAGAGACTCCTAGATAGGCTCATAATGAAAGACGAATGGAATTCTCTACAGGACGGAAGCATTAGATTAATCATGGAGTAGATTGAAAAGTAGGCAGAACACCATGGGCCAAAGGGCCAGCACTGTTCAGTTTTTCTCTACAACATCTGGCTTCCCATATCCATCATAAAAGTTCAGAGAAAAAGAATGTTGATACTTAATCCTTAAAAACAAGCTGGGGAATGCAGAAGCAATCTGCAAAGGCGCCAAAACAATAAAATTAAACAAAGAAAAATGCCTATTCAATTTCTAGTGAAGAAAAATCAGTACCATGTTCCATTTAACTGACACGCCCAACGAAAAACTGTTTTAGAAAAAACTAATGATCTCTCTACTAACCACTCCCAACTATGTGTATATCAGAAAAAGTCCTTATGAACTATGGAAACTATCACTTAATTAATGAAAAAAGAGGATAAAAACAAATAATGAAACAGTCTTTCCATTGTGTTAATTCGCTGAGTAGACCAAACAGATTTCGGAAAAGTCATTCATCATTCACATCAAAAAGTTCACATCTTCTTTAAATGGTTGATTGATCAAAGGACATCTTAAGCAAATCAGAAATCTTCAAAGCTTATCTTCTTTCTGAAATAATAATTATTCAGCAGACCTAAAACCATTCAAACCTGGGCTACAACCAGAATAGAGTTAACATTGTCCAGTGCCTCTTTGTGGTCCAGAAAAATACATGGAGTCGAATCTTTGGGAAATACTTTTAATTGGGCTGGATATTGAAGTGATGGAAATAATCCCTTATCATCGGCGATCTTCATGGTTGGAATGAATTTAGACCACAGGTCCATAACTTCCCGTGGATAATCTTCATAAAAACAGATCTCGGAACCTTTAAATTTAAAAACCTTGTGTATTTTATGATTTGGTCTTTAGCTTTAAAACCAAGGAAGCAGACCAAAACTGACCTTGGTTTATTTGGGTCCCGAGATTTCGAAGTGAAAATTCTATGCGCTCTTTCAATGTCGGGAGGTTGGGGTAAAATATCTGGAAACAGAGATTGAAACAAGTTAGCAAAATAGTCCAATAAATCTCCGCTCTCAGAGCCTTCCTTGAATCCAACAATTTGAATATTATTCCGAGGAGATCTTGCTTCCAAATCGATAATCTTATGTTGAGACTTTTCCAAGTGAGCTGAAATATCCGCTATTTGGCACTTTGTCTCTTTAAGTTCAGAATTCAGGGAAATAATATTTTCCTGCACAAATTGAAAACTCTCATAACGACTTCATCTCAGAAGATGTAGCATCAAGTTTTACCGTGTTGTTGTCTATTTTCTTGTCGAGACCCATCAGCGAACGTTCTAGACGCTCGACCCAAGCTGGTTTTCCCTCTGGTTTTTTTCCCCCTTTCCATTGCTGGAATCAGGAATCTGCTTTCCACTTCTTAAAGATTGTGACATAGTAACAACTATTCCCCTCTAAGATCCGACAAGTAAAAGTTAAAAATTCAAAGTTTAAACTGGGGAAAAGGAAGAATTAATTGCAGCCACACAAATCTGTGTGTCACACCATGAGTGAGTCTCCCCAATTTATAGTAATTTATAATAGATAGTTTGTACATAGGATAGTGAATATAACATCGAAATGCAATTGTATCAGCATGAATTAATCAGTCTGATGGCCTAGTAGAAGATGATGTCCCCGGAGTCTGTTGGTCCTTTTGCTGTGGTACCGTTTCCTGGATGGTAGCAGCAGGAACAGTTTGTGGTTGTGGTGAATTGGGTCCGCAATATCCTTTGGGCCCTTTTTACACACCTGTCTGCGTAAATGTACTGAATAGTGGGAACTTCACTTCTACAGATGCGCTGGACTGTCCGCACCACTCTCTGCAGTTTCTTGCAATTAAGGGAAGTACAGTTCCCATACCAGGCAGTGATGCAGCCAGTCAGGATGCTCTCAATTGTGTCCCTGTAGAAAGTCTGCAGGATTTGGGGTGCCATCCCCAACTTTTTCAACCGTCTCAGGTGAAAGAGGTACTGTTGTGCTCTTTTCACAACACAGCCAGTATGTAAATACAATGTGAGATCCTTGGTGATGTTTATGCTGACGAACTTAAAGCTGTTCACCTTCTCAACTCCAGATCCATTGATGTCAATATGGATTAGCCTGTATCCATTCCTCCTGTCGTCCACAATCAGCTCCTTTGTTTTTTTTTTATAATGAGGGAGAGTTTGTTTTCTTGACAACAGGTCAGATGTTGTTCAGACCTCAGACACTGTCAGTAATCAAATGGTTGAGCATGGTATGATGAATGTGCTGAGCTGTGTATATCACAATACAAGAAGCATCGTAGGAAAGCCAGATGAGCTCAAGACAGGGAATTATGATATTGTAGCCATTACTGGGACTTGTTTAAACCCAACAGTCTGAGAGATTTAGAGGAACAAATCTGTAGAGAGATCACAGACCTTTGCAAGAAACAAAGGTTGATTCAGTAAGTGATTTTAACTTACCATATATTGACTGGGACTCCCATACTGTAAAAGGACTAGCTGGGGTAAAGTTTGTCAAATGTCCCTTAATCAGTACATAAAATTCCCGATGTAGAAATGTGCAATAAGCTGTTAGGAAATGATCCAGGGCTGGTGACAGAAATTAGTGATCATAATGCCATGAGATTCAAACTAAATATGGAAAAAGAGATGTCTGGTCCATGGGTTGAGATTCTAAATTTAAAGGTTAATTGTTCCTCTAAGTAAAGTCAAGTAACTTTATGGTACAGTACACAGTTAAAACGAGACAACGTTTTTCAGGACCATGATGTTACATGAAACAGTACAAAAAGTAGACTGAACTACGTTAAAAAAGCACAGAAAGAAAAGCTACACTAGACTACAGACCTACCCAGGACTGCATAAAGTGCACAAAACAGTGCAAGCATTACAATAAATACTAAACAAGTCAATAGGGCAAGGTGTCAGTCCAGGCTCTGGGTATTGAGAAGTCTGATAGCTTGGGGGAAGAAACGGTTACATAATCTGGTCGTGAGAGCCCGAATGCTTCAGTGCCTTTTCCCAGACGGCAGGAGGAAGAGGAGTTTGTATGAGGGGTGCATGGGGTCCTTCATAATGCTATTTGCTTTGTGGATGCAGTGTGTAGTGTAAGTGTCCGTAATGTCGGGAAGAGAGACCCCGATGATCTTCTCAGCTGACCTCACTATCCACTGCAGGGTCTTGCGATGTGAGATGGTGCAATTTCTGAACCAGGCAGTGATGCAGCTGCTCAGGATGCTCTCAATACAACCCCTGTAGAATGTGATGAGGATGGGAGGTGGGAGATGGACTTTCCTCAGCCTTCGCAGAAAGTAGAGACGCTGCTGAGCTTTCTTTGCTATGGAGCTGGTGTTGAGGGACCAGGTGAGATTCTCCGCCAGGTGAACACCAAGAAATTTGGTGCTCTTACAATCTCTACTGAGGAGCCATCAATGTTCAGTGGGGAGTGGTCGCTCTGTGCCCTGCTGAAGTCAGAAACCATCTCTTTTGTTCGCATTCAGAGACAGTTGTTGGCTCTGCACCAGTCCGTTAGCCACTGCACTTCCTCTCTGTAAGCTGACTCATCGTTCTTGCTGATGAGACCCACCACAGTCATGTCATCGGCGAACTTGATGATGTGGTTCGAGCTGTGTGTTGCAGCAGAGTGAACAGCAGTGGACCGAGTACACAGCCCTGGGGGGCCCCGTGCTCAATGTGATGGTGTTGGAGATACTGCCTCCGATCCGGACTGATGATCTGTGTTATTTGGCCTACCTAGTCAATGCCGAAAAAACACTTAAGCTGTCTGATACCCTCTGTACCCCTACCATCAAGGCTCCCATCCAAACTTATTTTAAATGGTGAAACTGAGCTCATATTCGCCACTTGTGCTGGTATCTCATTCCACACTCTCACATCCATTTCAGTAGAGAGCTTTTCCAAATGTTTCCATTAAATTTTCACCTTCCCCACCTACCCATAACCTCTGGTTGTCATCCCATCCAACCTCAGTGGCAAAAGCTTCTTGCATTTACCCTATCTATACCCTCATAATTTTGTATACTCCTAACAAATCCTCAAAGCAATGTATAATTCCCTTATTTATGTTTAGAGCCTTTTTTAGGTGTATAAGATGATGAGTGGCATTGATCGTGTGGATAGCCAGAAGTGTTTTCCCAGGGCTGAAATGGCTAAGATGAGGGGGCATAGATCTAAGGTGCTTGGAAATAGATACCAAGGGGATCTTGGTATACCAAGGGGATTTGTGTGAGAGTGTTTCAGTTACTGTGGGGCCAGGAACCCATGCAGCTTAGTGGGAACAGGGAAAAATACCAATGGAGAGAGACAAACTGAGCCAGGTCACAGATTGGAAATGGCAGAAATGCCCCATTATTATGGAGACAGGAAGAGCATCAAAGAATTTGATGGTCATTCCAGATACCAGTACTGTGCCCAGTTAGAAGATGATTTCTCTCTCCAACTTGGGTTGAACTTCACTGTAACAGTGTGATGCCAGATCGCACCTTGACAACTCAAGTGATCTCATCTGAAATGTTGCCCTACACCCATTGATGGATTTTTAAAATATTTTTACAGGTTAAAAATGACAAGGAATTTGTGCATGGGAATCTGGAACTCAACACGCCAGTTTTGCTGTCTCTGTCCAAATATTTAAGAAGTGGAGCAAGGGATTCATTCCACCATCCTTCCGGCTCAGACTGTGGGGAGGGATTCACTCTTACCATCTGACCGACTGGCACGCCTGTCATTTTACACAACGGAGAAGCTGTTCACCTGCTCAAACTGCAGGAAAGGGATTCACTTGGTCATCCACCCTAATGGCACACGACCGAATTCACACTGGAGAGAGACCATTCACCTGCTCAGACAGTGGGAAGGGATTCACTCGGTCATCCAACCTACTGGTACACAAGTTAGTTCACACTGGGGAGAGGCCATTCACCTGCTCAGTTTGTGGGAAGGGATTCACTTGGTCATCCAACCTACAGAGACACTAGCGAGTTCACACTGTGTAGAAGCTGATCTCCTGCTCAGAAGTTGGGAAGAGATTCTGTCAGCCAAATCAACCAAATGTGCATCATTGAGTTCACACTGGGGAGAGGCCGTTCACCTGCTGTGAATGGGGGAAGCAATTCACTCAGTCATCTAATCTCGCTTCGGCTAGCAGCTTAATACAGGCAGTCCCCGGGTTACAAACAAGATCCATTGCTAAGTCTGTCTTTAAGTCAGAATTGTGTGTAAGTTGGAACACGTTAGCCTAACCTTCGATGCCTTTTGCCCTGGTGCACTTTTCTCCTCTTTCAAAATGTCGGTCCTTTCAGGCATAAGCCAGTCTCATCTACATTAAATATTTGGTCTGGCAAATAACCTCCCTCCTCAATAAATTTTTTCAACATTTTAGGAAAATCACTCACAGCACTTACATCAGAACTTGCTGCTTCACCTTCCACTTTAATATTATGTAAATTTGCCCTCACTTTGAAAAGATTGAACCAACCCCTATTCATAACAAGTTCTTCATCAGAATCGCCTTCACTTAGTGCATGTGCAGCTTTTAAATAATTGAAAAGGCTTCCAGCCTTTTCTTGCACTAAAGTAAGGCTAATAGGCTGATTTTGATCATCTAGCCAAATCATCAATAGCATTTCCATTTCAATAATTAAGCCCCTGCATTGCTTAGTCATAATTATAACTTTCATTGGGGCAGGGCTGTAGCCTAATGCTTTTCCAAAGACAGATGGTGTTTCACCTATTTCCGATTGCTTTATTATTTCCACTTTATTTTCAATCATGATCGTTTTCCTTTTCCTTGATGCATCACTAGCACTTGCATCGGATTTATGCTTTGGAGGCATGGTTACACACATAGTAAAGTCCCTGTAAATGTAATTGTGTGGAGAGTAAAATAAACACGAGATGGGGATTACCGACTTGTTAACTTGTTTGCCGCGTCCGTCAATGAAACAAAAAGACTGCGGATTCAGAAGCAGCCGCGGGCAGCGGGCCCTGATCTCCCCTGGGTCCTAAAGTCCACCTGCACTGAGGCAGGTTAAATGGGACAAGTGGGGGCAGTCCTGACTGGAAAAGGGGGGGGGGGGGTCAAGATGAATCTTGTTAAGAACAATTTAAGCCAAATAAAAGTTACACACACAACACAGTGTTAATGGTAACGTGATCCAATTTAAAATGGCGGAAGGTGTTCTCCTTCCTCAAGCCGATGAATTTTTAACATAATAGGCTTTATGGCAGTCTGTTCATAAGTACAAGTTGTCTGTAAAGTCGGACGTTCGTAACCTCGAGACTGCCTGTACAGGGGGTGATAGTGCCCCAGCCAGGCTAAACTTAAGAAATCTCGGTTGCGTGGATGCTGCGCGATGTGTACCCTGAAATAACAGACAGTACACAATATGTATTTCTTATCACAATTGCATATACACACGGAGCATTGAATCCTGTTCATTATTGATGAAAATATATACTTAGTTTTATGTGACTGTTGTGTTATTTCTCTTCCTCCTTCTGTCCAAGGTAGTGTTAATCTAAGTGGGTCTGAATGAAAGTAGACTTTTCTAAAATTTTCTAAAGTTCTTATTTGTCTTTGCAAATTTAACTGGCTGAAATGGGGCCAAGATGTTTTTCATTTTAAAAAAGTCAATGTCGGTACTGATGAAAGTGTGTATTGCCTTTGTTGTATTCGTCAACTATTGAGCTCTGTTTGGCAGGGTTTTTTTTTTAAGCCTTAATCTAAACTTTGTCAGAGGTTTTCCTGATTTTGTACTACTTTCTATTTTCTTTGCTTGTTTGATATTCCAGATACATGGGTATCAAGAGGCCCAAAGAAGGGTCTTGGCCCGAAATGTTGATTCCCATCCATAGATGCTGCCTGGCATGTTGAGCTCCTCCAGCACTTTGTGTGTAGTTCTCTAGATTTCTAGCATCTGCAGGTCCTCTTGTTTCCCAGGTACTTATATGTTCTTGAAAGAACAAGCCAAGAACAAGTTGGTTGTGTGGTTTTGTTGGTAAAATATTAAATAACATCATTAGAAAGAGGAGGCATAGGGTTGGAAGCAGTAGAATTTGTGGCTAGGATTAAGGAACAGCAAATGTAAAAAATAAATCCCTAATAGGAATTGTATAGAGACCTCCAAACAGTAGTAAGTATGTGGTCCACAAATTGCAATGGGAGATAAAAATGCACGCCAGAAGGGCAATGTTACAATAGTCATGGGGGATTGTCATGCAGGTGATTAGGAAAATTAGGATGGTGTTGGTCTCAAGGGGAGGAATTCCTAGAATGCCAACAAGATGCTTTTTCAGAGCAGCTCGTGGTTGAGCCCACTTGTGGATCAGCTATTCTGGATTGGGTGTTGTAATGAACTGGAATTAATTAGGTCACTTAAGTTCAAAGTACACTTATGGGCAAGTGATCTTAATAGGATCACATTTACACTGACATCAGAGAAGGAGAAGCTAAAGTCAGATGTGGAATAAAGAGAATTTGAGAGGCATGACAGAAAAATTGGTTAAAAAATGATTAGAAAAGAACATGGGCAGGGATGAAAACAGAGCAGCAATGGCTGGAATTTCTGGAAGCAATTCGGAAGGCACAGGATATATACATCACAAAGAGGAAGTAGTATTCTAAAGGTAAGGTACAAACCCGTGGCTGTCAAGAGAAACCACAGACAAAATAAAAACCAAAGAGAGGGCATGGAGCAAAAATTACTTTGAAGTTAGAGGATTGGGAAGCTTTTAAAAACCAACAGAATGCAACAAAAATAATTAAGAAGGAAAAGATGGAATACTTCGGTGAGCTAGCCAGTAATATTAAAGACGATACCAATGTTTCTTCAGGTACATATAGTGTAAAAGAGAGTGGATATCAAACCACTGGAAAATGATACTGGAGAGTTAGTAATGGGGTGGGGGTGCAAGGTGATGGCAGATGAACTGAATAAGTATTGTACATCACTCTTATCTGTCAAAGACACTGGCAGGAATATGGAAGTCAGTGGTCAGAATGTGTAAATTGATGTTACTTGGGAGAAGGTACTTGGGAAACAGAGATGGTCTGAAGGTAAATAGGTCACCTGGACCAGATGGTGTACACCCCAGACATCTGAAAGAGGTGGCTGAAGGAGGCATGGAGGCAGTAGCAATGATCTTTCGAGAATAATTAAGGAAATTATATCCTATGAAGTTTTTTCCTTCACTACTCCCCCTCTCCCAGTTTCACCTATCACCTACCACTTCTTCCATCCCTTTCACCCCCACACGTCTTCCTCTGACGTCTCATCTTCTTTTCCCAGTCCTAATGAAAGGTCTCGGCCCGAAACATCAACTGTTTACTATTTCCCATATATGCTGCTTGGCCTCCTAGGTTCATCCAGTATCTTGTGTATGTGCTGCTAGGATTTACAGCATCCACAGATTTATTTTCCTGTTTTTGATAAAAGCAAAAGCAGGATCATATAATATAGCAAGAAAATAGTGGGAAGTCAGAGGATTGGAAAGCTCTTACATAACCAACAGGAGACGACTAAAAAAACACACAGGAGAGACAAGATGCAAAATTAAGGTAAGTGAGCCAATAATATCGAGTATCAAAAGTTGTTCAAATATACAAAGAGTAAAAGAGAGGCAAGAGTTGATATTGTACCACTGGAAAATGATGCTGGAGAGTTAGTAACAGAGCAAAGAAACGTAACAAGTATTTGTGTCAATCTTCACTGTGTAAGACACCAGGAGTATAAGACCATAAGACATAGGAGCAGAATTAGGCCATTTGGCCCCATCAATTCTTCTCCGCCGTTCTATCATGGCTGATCCCGGTTCTCACTCAACCCCATGCACCTGCCTCCTCGGCCTATCCTGTAATGCCTTGACTGATCAGCAAACTGTTAGCTTCTGCCTTAACTACCCACAGACTTGGCCCCCACCGCCGTCTGTGTGAAAGAATTCCACAGATTCACAGCTCTCTGACTAAATAAAATCCTCCTTAACTACTCTAAAAGGTCACTTCTCAGTTTTGAGGGTGTGCCCTCTGTTATGGCTACCCCCACCATACGAAAAGTCCTTTCCTCATCCATACTATCTAGACCTTTCCACATTCGGTGTGTTTCAGTGAGATTTAACACCCCCACCCCACCCGACCCGCATTTATTAAACATAGGTCTGTTGCACTGACGTGGCAGTGGAACGAACCCAAGTGCTGAACAATGGCGCGAAGGCCAAGTCGGGAGGCGTTGCCGTCATAGCGAGCGTGGGAAAGGTTCCAAAGGAGTCTTTGCCCGGAGTCTTGGTTCGAGTAGATAATTCAGGAATGAGGTTAGATTTAGAACTGATAGTACTAAATCCCCTGGAATGAGATTACTCATGTACTGCGTATGTTAATCAAAATGACTTGTTTGTTAAAAGTAAAACTGCTTCTTTGTTATGCTAACTGGAGAGAGAGTGTTGTCTTGCAGAGCATTCTTGAAGCTTCTCGCAGCCTGTTTAGGTTTAGAATTGCTGATAACGGGGATTGTATTCATTTGTTAACCAATGGGGTGGGATGTCATTTTTTTCCTGTGGGTCTGGGAGCTGGGATTTCGCGATCTTTTCGGGGGTCGAGGAAGAAGATGCCGAAGAAGGTGGACGTGTGCCGCACTGCTCGGTCAATCACTTCGGGTGATCCCAGGTGCGAGGTTGTGGAGGTCAGAGGAGAGCGAAGGGTGATCAAATGGTTCGATGGTTCAGCTCCAACGATGTGCACTAAATTGACTGAACTCTGATAAGTCTTGGTGCCTTTTACTTTATTTTCTTTTCCTTCATGTATACTGTACGTTAGTAATCACCTAGTTCTAGTAAAATCCTTAAAGTATATTCTATAACTGTATCTGGTGTGAGCTTGATATTGTGTATGCGACGCTGCATTAACTTATTTTCCACAGCACCTGTGTGTACGGGAGGCGGGGTTGGAGAGTGGCTGGAATTTTTCCCCTGGACATATACCAGCCTGTCGCGTAAGCATTACACTCGTACACGAGTCGACCAACGAACTGGCACCTTCTAGTTGTGGTCACAGGATTCTTATACTGCCTTGGTTGATGGAATGCAGGTGGTTGTAGTTGTTGGAACCGGAAAATGATTGGGAACTAAACGAGGTGGTTAAAGCCCAATTCCTGAGGAAGATAGCCAGGTGCCAGAAGGGTCCATGACAAGGTCAGTGCAGGAGTACGGGCCCAAGGCTGGCAGACGCTCTTCATATCTTAACTCCTTCATTCCCGGAATTATCTTCTTGAACATCCTCGGGACTCACTCCAACGACAACACACCTTTTCTGAAATATGTGTCCCAAATACTCTAAGTGCGCCTAAGTAGTGTCTTATAAAGTACCAGCATTATCTCCTTGCTTATATATTTTACTTCACTTAAAATAAATGCCGGCATTGCATTTGCCTTCTTTACAACGGACTCAACCTGTAAATTAACCTTCTGGCAGTCCTGCCTGAGGACTCATATTTCTTGCTCTACTTCTGTTGTTTGAAACTTCTCCCTAATCAGATAATAGTTCACTATTGTTCCTTTTGCCAAAACGTATTATTGTACATTCGCTAATATTGTATTCCATCTGCCACTTTTTTGCCCGTTCTTCAAATTTGTCTGTGTCCTGCTGCAATAGCATTTCTTCCTCAGCACCACCAATTCCTCCACCTATGTTTGTATCATCCGCAAACCTTGCCACAAAGTCATCATCTCCATTATCTAAATCATTGACAAATAACGTGAAAAGTAGCGGAGCGAATACTGACCCCTGAAGACCTAACTAGTCACTGTTAGCCAACCAGAAAAGGCCCCTTTTATTCCCACTCGCTGCCTGTTGGCTGTCAGATATTCGTTTATCTATGCCAGTATTCCTTCTGATTTCTATCCTGTTAAGCAGTCTCACATGTGACACCTTATCAGAAGCCTTCTGAAAATCCAAGTAAATGATATCCCCTGCCTCTCGTTTGTCCATCCTGCTTATGATTTCCTCGAAGAACTCTAACAGATTTGTCAGGCAAGACTTCCCTGCACAGAAGCTATGCTGGTTTTGACTTATTTTATCATTAGTCTCCTAGTACCCCAAAACCTCATCTGTTATAATAGACTCCAACACTTTCCCAGCCACTGTGTTTAGGCTAACTGGACTGTAATTTGCTTTCTTTTGCCTTCCTCATGTCTCAAATAGTGGATTGACACTTGCAGTCTTCCTGTCCTCTGGGACCATGTCAGAATCAAGTGATTCTTGACAGGTCATGACCAATACATCTGTTATCGCTTCAGCAACCTCTCTCAGGACTCTGGGATGCAGGCCTTCTGGTCCAGATGACTTATCCTCTTTAAGAGCCTGAGTTTGACTAACACGTTTTCCTTTGTAATAGCAATGGCACTCACTCCTGCTCCTTGACACTCATGGATCTCTGGCACACTGCTGGTGTCTTCCACAGAGAAGACGGATGCAAAATACCTATCAAGTTCATTTACCATCTCTTCCCCATTTATACCCCATGAGCATCATTTTCCAGTGGTCCAATATCAACTCTCACCTTATGTTCGCACTTTCATAATAGTTTATATTACTGTCTAGTGTGTTCTCATATTTCACCTTTCCCCTTCATATAGCTTTTTCTTTAGTTGCCTATTATTGGATTGTAAAAGCTACCCAATTATCTGACTTCCTACTCACTTTTGCTACCTTATATGCACTTACCTTAGCTTTTATACAGTCCTTAACTTACATTGTCAGCCATGGTAGCATAGCCCAGCTGTTTGAAAACTGTTTCTGCGGGACATATCTATCTTGCACATTATGAACATTTCTCAGAAACGTCAGCCGTTTCTGCTCTGGCGTCATCCCCAACAGTACCCTTCTCCAATCCACTTGGGCAAATCACCTTTCTCATGCCTCTGTAATTCCCTTTACTCCATTGTGATACTGTGCATGCAACCGATGCTTCTTTCTTACAAATTGCAGTAGGAATTCAGTTATATTATGATCACTGCCTTCTAATGGTTCCTTTACATTAACCTCCCTAATAGGATCTGGGTTATTACACAACACTCAATATAAGATAGCAGTTCCCCAGGTAGGCTCAACCATCAGCTACTCTAAAAAGCCATTTCATAAGCATTCAATAGATTTCCTCTCTTGTGATCGGGCACACATCTGACTTTCCCAATTCTCCTGCAGATTGAAGTCACCCACTACAATTGTGTCATTAAATTTATTACATAAATGCCAAACATTCAAGAGTATCTGGGGCAGAAGTGAGGATACATGCTTTTACCAAGGAGAGAAAGTATTTTGGAAGCTGAAGGTAGATAGGACTCCTGGACCAGTAGGTGAACGCCACAGGGTTCAGAAAGAGGTAGCTGAAGAGATTGTGAAGGCATTAGAGTCATAGAACACTACAACACAGGAAAATTCCATTTGGCCAATCTAGTCAATGCCAAAGCATTAATTTGCTGAGTTCCAACAACTTCCACCTGGACATAGCCCTTCATATCCTTCTCATCCGTGGACCAAAGCAAACTTCTCCTAAAGGTTGAAATCGTCCCTGCCTCTTGCTCTGGCAGCTTGTTGCACACACTCCCCGCCTCTGAATGAAGAAGTTCTCCCTTAGCTTTCTCTTAAAGTAATGAGTAATGATCTATCAGGAATCACTAGATTTTGGAACAGTTCTGGCGGACTGGAAAGTTGCAAATGTCACTCCATACTTTAAGAAGAGAGGGAGGCAGAAGAAAGGAAATTATAGGGCAGTTAGTCTGACATCAGTGATCAGGAATATGTTGGAGTGCATTAAGGGTGAGTTTTTGGGTTCTGTAATTAGGGACGGATGACGAAGTCAGCCAAAGTCAGCAGGATTCCTTTAGAGGGAATCATGTCAGACAAACCTCTTAGAATACTTTGAGGAAATAACAGGCAAGATAGATAAAGCAGACGCAGTGGATGTTGTTTGCTTGGAATTTTAGATCATCTTTAACAAGGTACCTGATTCAAGGCTTATTGAGAAAGTAAGGAGGCATGGGATCCAAGGGGACATTGCTTTGTGGATCCAAAACTGGCTTGCCCACAGAAGGGAAAGAGTGGCTGTAAATGGGTCATATTCTGCATGGAGGTCTGTGACCTGTGGTGTGCTTCGGGGATCTGTTCTGGGACCCCTACTCTTTGTGATTTTTATAAATGACCTGGATGAGGAAGTGGAGGGATGGGTTAGTAATCTTGATGATGACACAAGGTTGGGGGTGTTGTGGATAGTGTGGAGGGCTGTCAGAGGTTACAGTGGGATTTTGAGAGGATGCAAAACTGGGCTGAGAAGAGGCAAATGGAGTTCAACCCAGATAAGAGTGAGGTGGTTCATTTTGTTAGGTCAAATATGATGGCAGAATAGAGCATTAATGGTGAGACTCATGGCAGTGTGGAGGATCAGAGGGATCTTGGGGTCCGAGTCTTTAGGACACTCAAAGCTGCTACGCAGGTTGACTGTGTGGTTAAGAGGGCATACAGTGCATTGACCTTCTGTGGGATTGAGTTTAAGAGCCGAGAGGTAATGTATATATATAGGATTCTGGTCAGACCACAGTTGGAGTAATTTGCTAAATTCTGTTCACATCACTACAGGAAGGATGTGGAAACCATAGAACGGGTACAGAGGGGATCTACAAGGGTGTTGCCTGGATTGAGGAGCATGCCTTATGAGAATAGGTTGAGTGGACTCAGCCTTTTCTACTTGGAATGACGGAGGATGAAAGGTGACTAGATAGAGGTGTATAAGATGATGACAGGCATTGATCGTGTGGACAGACAGAGGGTTTGTCCCAGGGCTGAATTGGCTAACACGAGAGGGCACAGTTTTAAGGTGCTTGGAAGTAGGTACAGAGATGTCAGGGGTAAGTTTTTTATGCAGAGGTTAGTGAGTGAGTGGAATGGGCTGCCAGTGGCGATGGTCAAGGCAGAAACAATAGGTTCTTTTAAAAGTCTCCTGGATAGGTAGATGAAGCTAAGGAAAATAGAGGACTATAGGTAAGCCTAGGTAGTTCTAGGGTAAGGATATGTTCGGCACAGCTTTGTGGGCCGAAGTGCTTGTATTGTGTTGCAGATTTTCTATGTTTCTAAGGTGTTGCACGTGAGGCTGCTTAACAAGATCACAGCTCATGGAATTACAGGAAAGATATTTGTATGGATGGATGACTGGATGACTGACTGAGTGAGAGGGGAGAAAGAGTCAGAATAATGTGGAGAATTCTGTTTTGCTGCCGGTAACTAATTGTGTTCCGTAGAGGTCAGTATTGAGACAGCATATTTTCACGTTAAATCTGAATGATATGTATGATGGAAAAGATACCTTGCTGACGAACTTTGCAGTTGATACAAATATAGGTACTGGACAGGTAGTTTAGAGCAAAGCGGGAGTCTGCAGAAGGACTTGGATAGGTTTGGAGAACAGGTAACGAAGGTGCAGATGAAATACGGTGTATGCAAGTGTACGGTCATGTACATTTGGTAGAAGGAATAAGGGTGTAGAAAAAAATATAAATGGGAGAAAATTCAAATATTAGAGGTTCATAAGTACTTGGGAGTCCTTGAGCAGGAGACCCTAAAGGTTTGCTTGCAGATTGAGTTGATTAAGGATAACAACTGTAATGTTAGCATATAAGAGCAAGGATGTGATACTGTAGCTTTATAAGGCATTGGTCAGATCGCTGTTGGTGTATGGTGAGCGGATTCCATCCTCCTATCTGAGACAAAGATGTGCTCGTATTGGAGCGGGTCCGGAGAAAGTACACGAGAATTATTCCAGGAATGAAAGGGTTAATGTATGAGGAAAGTTCAGTGGCTTTGACCCTGTACTCGCTGGTCTAGAATAGAGGAGATCTCATTGAAACCTATTAAATACTGAAAGACCTTGACAAAGTGGCTATGCATACCCCACACTGTGTGAGTCTGAGACCAGAGGCCATGGTCTCAATATATAGGGCATCCGCTAAGAGCAGAGATAAGGAGTAATTTCTGTAGTCAGGGAGCGGTAAATCTTTGTAATTCATTGCCACGGACAGAGTAGAGACCAAGTCATTGAGTGTATTTTAAATGGATGTTCAAAGATTATGGGGAGAAGATGGGAGAATGGAGTTGAGAGAGATAATCAATTGGACATGAAGGAATCGTGAAGCAGACTCGATTGGCTGAGGAGCCTCTGTCTGATAACTCATGGCTCATGGTCTGAAGAAGAGGCTAGTGAGGTTGCATTAGGGTTAGGGTATTGTTAGGGTATCCGTGCCTCGATTATTGCATTTGGTTTTGATCGTTCTGCTATAGGAAAGAGGATGTCAAGCTGGAATGAGTGCAAAGGAGATTTATGAGAATGGTGCCAGTACTCGAGGGACAGGGTTCTGGAGAGAATTTGGGCAATTTGGGACTTAATTCGTTAAAGTGCAGGAGATTGAGGCTGACTTGTCAAAACTTTGAGTGTACAGAAATGGGGAATGTGTGCAGTCCTTTTCCCCACGTTTGTAGAATCAAGAGGAGAGAGGATTGATTTAATAGGGATCCCAGGGGGAAATTATTAATCCAGTGTCCCTTCCGGTTCATTGTTTAAGTAACACGATAACCATATAACCATATAACAATCACAGCACGGAAACAGGCCATTCCGGCCCTCCTAGTCCGTGCCGAACTCTTAATCTCACCTAGTCCCACCTACCCGCACTCAGCCCATAACCCTCCACTCCTTTCCTATCCATATACCTATCCAATTTTACCTTAAATGACACAACTGATCTGGCCTCTACTACTTCTACAGGAAGCTCATTCCACACAGCTATCACTCTCTGAGTAAAGAAATACCCCCTCGTGTTTCCCTTAAACTTTTGCCCCCTAACTCTCAAATCATGTCCTCTCGTTTGAATCTCCCCTACTCTCAATGGAAACAGCCTATTCACGTCAACTCTATCTATCCCTCTCAACATTTTAAATACCTCGATCAAATCCCCCCTCAACCTTCTACGCTCCAATGAATAGAGACCTAACTTGTTCAACCTTTCTCTGTAACTTAAGTGCTGAAACCCTGGTAACATCCTAGTAAATCGTCTCTGCACTCTCTCTAATTTATTGATATCTTTCCTATAATTCGGTGACCAGAACTGTACACAATATTCCAAATTTGGCCTTACCAATGCCTTGTACAATTTTAACATTACATCCCAACTTCTGTACTCAATGCTCTGATTTATAAAGGCCAGCGTTCCAAAAGCCTTCTTCACCACCCTATCTACATGAGACTCCACCTTCAGGGAACTATGCACTGTTATTCCTAGATCTCTCTGTTCCACTGCATTCCTCAATGCCCTACCATTTACCCTGTATGTTCTATTTGGATTATTCCTGCCAAAATGTAGAACCTCACACTTCTCAGCATTAAAGTTCACTTTTAGGTTGGAGGAGCAACATCTCATATTGCATCCGGGTAGTTTACAACCCGATGGCATGAACATCGATATCTTTAACTTCTACCTCTATCTTTTCTTATCATCAACCCACACACCCGTTTCCTCCATTCTGTCTCCGCACTTCTCTCTTCTCCGCTGCGGATCATCTCCCTCTGGTACCTCTTTTACTTCCTTTTTCCCCATAGTCCGCTCTCCTATCCGTTCAGATTCGTTTGCATTTTCCACCTACCACCTAACAGCGTCTCACTTCATCTCCTACCTACTCAGCTTCGGTCATATCTGGCTTCACCTATCGTTTACCAGCTTGGACTCCTTCCACTCCCTGCACCATCTTATTCCGGCTTCTCCCCAATTCCAGTCCTGATTAAGGGTCTCAGCAGGAAATCTCTATTTTTCTTTATCCCCCTCTATAGAAGCTACCTGACCACCTGACTTCCTCCAACATTTTGTGTATGTTACTCTGCATATCCAACATCTGCAGAATCTCATCGGGACAGAGTGCAGAATGCAGAGACTACATCAGCTCTCAGTAGATGACCTCAACAGGCACGATGTTGAAAAGTTGCTTCATACGGAAGGACTGTTTGCTCCCCTGACTAGTGATGAACCATCTTATTCTGGCTTCTCCCCACTTCCAGTCCCAATGCAGGATCTTGGGAGGAAATCTCTGTTTTGCTTTATCCCCCTCTATAGAAACTAACCGACCTCTTGACTTCCTCCAACATTTTGAGTATGTTACTCTGCGTCTCCAACATCTGCAGAAACTCATCGGGACAGAGTGCAGAATGCAGCGGGTCTCTAATGTAGAGGAGGCCACACCTGGAAAACTGGAAACACTAGATGACCCCAATAGGCACGATGTTGAAAAGTTGCTTCATATGGAAGGACAGTTTGGGATCCTCACTAGTGGTGAAGAGAGTGGTTTGGGGCAGATCTACCACTTCATCCACTTGCAGAGTTGGCTTCCAGTCCCCTACACCCCTCCTTATCGCTGCAAACCTCTCCCTTTTGTGGACAACACTTCTACTTGGTGGTGATTTGCCACAATAACAGGACCCCCTGATTTGTGGACTCCATTGTCACCAGGTGGCGCTCTGCCGCAATAATGCTGAGAGACAGACATGTGACACTGCAGCCTGCTGAAATGTTTATTCAAGATTTAGGTTGTTTAATTCCATTTTTAGCAGACAAGTGTAAATGAGGTCGAAATAATTATTACACAGGCTCCAATGCAACACAAAAACACAATAGTAAAAACGTATATCCACAGCTTATATACTGTGCACGGATTGATTGTATGTCCATTAAGTGACGCTCTGCATAGCATGCCTGCAAGTAAGATGACAGGCAGGAAATTATAAAATAGAGGTGTTTGGTGGTGTGGAAGGGTGGGTTAGTGGATGGAGATATTTATCAGCCTAACTGCTTTGGAAAAGTAGTTGTCCCAGAGGCAGGTAGTCCTGGTGAGGTTGCTGCATAGTCTATCCCCCGATGGGAGAGGGACAAACAGTCCATGAACGAGATGGGTGGAGGTAGATTATGAAAATCAGGTTGGTGCTTGAACTCAAGAGAGGGAATTTGGAAAATACCAATGAGATACCTTAGAACAGCTTGTAATTGTGCCCACTAGGGAAAAGTTAATTCTGGATTGGGTGATGTGTAATGAACCAAACTTGATTAGGGAGCTTATGGTAAAGGAACCATGTGGACGCAATGATCATAACATGTTATAATTCACCCTGCACTTTCAGAGGGGAAAAGTGCAACAAGATGCATCAATATTAGCAGAGTGAGGGGAACTATGGATGCATGGGAGAAGAGCTCACCAAAGTTGATTGGAAGGGGACACTAGCAGGGATGATGGCAGAATAGCAAAGGCTGGAGTTGCTCAACTCGACAGCCTCAGCGTTGAAGAGAAACATGTCGTATTCCACCTGCATAGCTCCAACTTGAAGGCATGAATATCAATTTCTCCTTCCAGTAGAATTAATCACTTCCCATCACCTCTCTTTCTACTATCCACTCTGGCCATGCACCTTTAAAGGTATGTAAATATGACGTTACCATTCTTTACGAGGACTAATTGACATTCTATGTCATTGGGTAAAACACGGGGACTATTTTGAGCAGTATTGGGACTCATCTCAGGAAAAATGTGCTGTAATTGGACAGAGTCCAGAGGAGGTTAATAACATAACTCCAAGGCTGAGAGGTTAATGCATGAGGAGCATTTGATGTCTCTGGGCCTGTATCCGATAGCGTTTAGGAAAAAAAGATGAGAGAGACTCTCGAATACTGAAAAGCTGAGAAAGAGTGCATGTGGAGAGGATTTTTCCTGCAGTCGGGTACGAGGGGAACACGCCCTCAGAATAGAGGGACCTCCATTTAGAGCAGAGATGAGGAGAAATTCTCCTGCTGTGTCTTATGATCTTATGATTATTCAACACGACTGTGTATGACCTAAGCTCTTGTGTCCATTCCCCTCACTCCCCTTAATTATTATCTATCTCCACCTCAAAAATACACAGCCAGCTGGCCTTCACACCTTCAGGGCAGTGAATCCCAAAGACTGTACTCTCAGATAGATGATACCTCATTGATCACAAAGGAAATTATATAGAAGATTTTCACACCTCCATTTGAAATGAGCATTACTCATTGACCCTCTCTGTCACTCTCTGACTGATGAAAAGAGATACTCTATCAAGATGCTCCACAAATTCCCTATCGTTTGTGAATATGTTCTAAATTTAGGGCCAAATCATCTCACCTCTCCTGGTCAATCATCCCATGTATTACACCGGTAAAACTGCTCTGGCTGGCTCCATAGCTACTCTAGGTTTCTTTCTGCTTCGGGATTAAAACCGTGCATAGAATTCCAGTTGTGGCCACACTAACACCCTGTACAATGGTAGCTACACCGGCCCATTACATAATCTCTACTCCCTGTGCTGTGAGTACAGGGAGGTGAGTAAATGGCAGGATACTTGGTAGTGTGGAGGAGCAGAGAGATCTGGGGGTACATGTCCACAGATCCCTGAAAGTTGCCTCACAGGTAGATAGGGTAATTAAGAAAGCTTTAAGTTAGCTTTCATAAGTTGAGGGATAGAGTTTAAGAGACGTAATGTAATGATGCAGCTCTACAAAACTCTAGTTAGGCCACACTTGGAGTACTGTGTCCAGTTCTGGTCGCCTCACTATAGGAAGGATGTGGAAGCATTGGAAAGGATACAGAGGGGATGTACCAGAATGCTGCCTGGTTTAGAGAGTATGGATTATGATCAGAGATTTAAGGAGCTAGGGCTTTACTCTTTGGAGAGAAGGAGGATGAGAGGAGACATGATAGAAGTGTACAATATATTAAGAGGAATAGACAGAGTGGACAGCCAGCGCCTCTTCCCCAGGGCACCACTGCTCAGTACAAGAGGACATGGCTTTAAGTTACGGGGAGGGAAGTTCAAGGGGGATATTAGAGGAAGGTTCTTTACTCAGAGAGTGGTTGGTGCGTGGAATGCACTACCTGAGTCAGTGGTGGAGGCAGATACACTAGTGAAATTTAAGAGACTACTAGACAGGTATATGGAGGAATTTAAGGTGGTGCGTTATACGGGAGACAGTGTTTGATGGTCGGCACAACATTGTGGGCCGAAGGGCCTGTAATGTGCTGTACTATTCTATGTTCTATGTGACGGCCAAAATACAATCTGCCTTTTGAACTACTTGATGCAGAATCACAACGTCGTCATTAGATTTCTTTCCTCTGTTTCTGTGTTATCAGCAGACTTGGACATCTCACATTTCATTCCCTCCTCCAGGCGATTAAGCAGTGAACACGTTTACTGAGAATATGAACATGTACCATAGCACATCTGCAGGGTTAGTACTTTGCTCTGGGTGTAAGATGTGGGAATCTGGGGAATCTTCCAGTCTCCCAGATGTCCACATCTGCGCCAGGTGCACCGAGATGCATCTTCTGAGAGAACGTGTTAGGGATCTGGAGCTGTGGCTTGATGACCTATAGCTTATAATGGAACATGAGCAGGAGATAGATAGGAGCTACAATGAGTTAGTCACCCCGAGGCTACCGGAGTTAGATAAGTGAGTGACTGTCAGGGAAGGGATGGGAAGAGCTCAGATAGTAGAGAACACCCCTGTGGCCACCCCCCTCAGTAATCATTATCTCATTTTGGATGCTGTTGAGGAGGATGACCTGACAGAGGATGACAACGGCGACTGGACTCGGGCACTGAATCTACTTCCGTGGAGCTGAAGGGAAAGAGGAAGATGAGGAATGTGGTAGTCATAGGAGATCCCATAGTGAGGGAAACAAACAGGACATTCTGTCAGCCTGATAGAGATACGCACATAGTGTGTTGCCTCCCAGGTGCCAGGGTACGGGATGTCTCGGATCGGTTGCAGAGTATTTTGAAAGGAGAGGGTGAACAACCAGAAGTCTTTGTACACATCGGTACTAATGACATAGGTAGAAAAAGGGAGGAAGTCCTGAAGAGAGAACTCGGGAGTTAAGTAAGAAGCTGAAAAGCAGGAACTCCAGGGTAGTAATCTCAGGATTGCTGCCTGTGCCACATGCTAACAAGCCCAAGTATAGCATGATCAGGGGTATTATTATGTGCCTGAGAGACTGGTGTAGGAGGCAGGGTTTCGCGTTCCTGGATCCTTGCGGCATCTTCAGGGGAGATATGGCCTGTACAAAAAGAATGGATTACAGATGACCCCAAAGTGGACCAAAATCCTAGCAGGGAGCTTTAATAGAGCTGTTAGGGAGGGTTTAAACTAATTTGATGGGGGGATGGGATCCGGAGTGATAGGACTGAGGAAGGGGAAAGCAGAAATACATCAGAGATAGCGTGCAACAGAGATGATAGAAAGGAAAGGCAGGAGATGAGGCATAATCACAGCCAGTGGGATGAGTTGCAGGGTAATAGAGGCATGGTGCAGTTAAAATGGTAAATACTGGACTGACTGTTGCACTTGAATGCACGCAGCATAAGAAATAAAATGGACAATCTTAAAATTCAGCTACAGATTGGCAAGTATGACGTTGTGGTCATCTTTGAAACTTGGCTAAAGGATGGCTGCTGTTGGGAGCTAAACGCCCAAGGATATATGGTGTATCAGAAAGATAGGTTAGTAGGGAGGGTGGTGGTGTAGCCCTGTTTAAAAGAAATGATATTAAATCATTAAAGAGAGATGACATAGGATCAGAAGGTGTAGAGTTTCTGTGGCTTGATTTAAGAAATGGCAAGGGTAAAAGTACCTAATGGCAGTTGTATACAGGCCTCCAAACAGCAGCCGAGATGTGGATTACAAATTACAGCAGGAGATAGAAAAGGCGTATCAGAAGGGCAATGTCATGATAATCGTTGCAGATTTTAACATGATAGTGGATTTGGGAAAACAAGCCACCGCTGGACCTCAAAAGAGAGAAATTGTAGAATGTGTAAGGGATGGCTTTTTAGAACTGCTTGTTGTTGAGCCCACTAGGGTATTAGGTCTGCTGGATTGGGTGTTGTGCAATGATCTGGTGGTGATAGAAGAGTTTCAGGTTAAGGAACCCTTAGGGAACAGTGAACACAATATGATCGAGTTTACTTTGGAATTGTAGAAGGAGAAACTAAATTCCAATGTGTTGTTATTTCAGTGGAATAGAGGAAATTACAATGACATGAGAGGGGAACTGGCTGAAGTTGACTGGAAAGGGACATTTGCAGATAGGTCAGCAGAGCAGAAATGGCTGGAGTTTCTGCAAAAAATGAGGGAAGTGCAAGACAGATATATTCCAAATAAGAATAAATTTTCAAAGGGAAGAAGGACACTACCGTGGCTGACAAGTGAAGTCAGAGCCAGATTAAAAGCAAAAGAGAGGACATACAAGGAAGCCAGAGCTAGTGGGAAGATAGAGGATTGGGGAGCTTTTAGAAACTTGCAGAAGAAAACTAAGAAGGTCATTTGGAAGGAAAAGATGAATTATAAGATGAAGCTGGCGACTAATATCAAAGAAGATACTAGAAGTTTTTTAAAGTGCATAAAGCGTAAAAGAGGGTTGTGGGTAAATATTGGACGATACGAAATGACGCTGGAGATATTATAATGAGAGATGCAGAGATGGCAGAGGAACTGAATACGTATTTTGCATCAGTCTTCACAGTGGAAGACATCTGCAATATATCGGACATTCAAGAGTGTCAAGGAAGTGAAGTTTGTGCAGTGAAAATTATGACTGAGAAGGTGCTCAGGAAGCTTAATGGTCTCCTGGACCTGATAGACTGCACCCTGGGGTTCTGAAGGATGTAGCTGGAGAGACTGCGGAGGCATTAACGATGATCTTTCAAGAATTCGTAGATTCAGGGATTGTACCGGATGACTGACAAATTGGAAATGTTACCCCGCTATTTCAGAAGGGTGGACAGCAGCAAACAGGAAACTATAGACCTGTTAGCCTGACATCAGTGGTTGGGAAGTTGTTGGAATCGATTGTTAAGGATTAGATTATGTATTACCTGGAGGCACATGACAAGATAGGCCAAAGCCAGCATGGTTTCCTGAAAGGAAAATTCTGCCTGACAAACCATCTGCAATTATTTGAGGAAATTACAAGTAGGGTAGACAAAGGAGATGCAATAAACATGGTGCACTTGGATTTTCAGAAGGCCTTTGTGAAAGTGCCGTACATGAGGCTGCTTAGCAAGATAAGAGCCCATGGAATTACAGGGAAGTTGCTAGTGTGGGTGGAGCATTGGCTAGTTGGCAGAAAACAGACAGTGGAAATTAGGGGATCCTATTCTGGCTGGCTGCCGGTTACCAGTGGAGTTCCACAAGAGTCGATGTTGGGAAGATGCTGGAGTCAATTATAAAAGATGAAACAGTGGCACATTTGGATAGCAGTAACAGGATCGGTCCAAGTCAGTATTGATTTACGAAGGGAAAATCATACTTGATTAATCTTCTGG
This sequence comes from Hemitrygon akajei, assembly GCF_048418815.1. Taxonomy (NCBI): domain Eukaryota; kingdom Metazoa; phylum Chordata; class Chondrichthyes; order Myliobatiformes; family Dasyatidae; genus Hemitrygon; species Hemitrygon akajei. The sequence continues at coordinate 73,762,961 of NC_133125.1, forward strand.
AATTTTTTGAGGATGTAACTATGAAAATGGACAAGGGAGAGCCAGTGGATGTAGTGTACCTGGACTTTCAGAAAGCCTTTGATAAGGTCCCACATAGGAGACTGGCGGGCAAAATTAGAGCACATAGTAGTGGGGGTAGGGTACTGACATGGATAGAAAATTGGTTGGCAGACAGGAAACAAAGAACAGTGATTAACGGGTCCTTTTCAGAATGGCAGGCAGTGACTAGTGGGGTACCGGATGTCTCGGTGCTGGGACCGCAGCTATTTACAATATACATTAATGATTTAGATGAAGGGATTAAAAGTAGCATTAGCACATTTGCAGATGACACAAAGCTGGGTGGCAGTGTGAAATGTGAGGAGGATGTTATGGGAATGCAGGGCGACTTGGACAGGTTGGGTGAGTGGGCAGATGCAGTTTAATGTGAATAAATGTGAGGTTGCCCACTTTGGTGGCAAGAACAGGAAGGCAGATTACTATCTGAATGGTGTCAAGTTAGGAAAAGGGGAAGTACAACGAGATCTAGGTGTCCTTGTACATCAGTCACTGAAAGTAAGCATGCAGGTACGGCAGGCAGTGAAGAAAGCTAATGGCATGTTGGCCTTCACAGCAAGGGGAGTTGAGTATAGGAGCAAAGAGGTCCTTCTGCAGTTGTACAGGGCCCTGGTGAGACTACACCTGGTGTATTGTGTTCAGTTTTGGTCTCCAAATTAGAGGAAGGTCATTCTTGCTACTGAGGGAATGCAGCATAGGTTCACGAGGTTAATTCCCAGGATGGCGGGACTGTCATATGTTGAAAGATTGGAGCGACTGGGCTTGCATAGCCTGGAATTTAGAAGGATGTGAGGGGATCTGATTGAAACATATAAGATTATTAAGGGATTGGACATGCTAGAGGCAGGAAACATGTTCCTGATGTTGGGGGAGTCCAGACCAGAGGCCACAGTTTAAGAATAAGGCGTAAGCCATTTAGAACGGAGTTGAGGAAAAACTTCTTCACCCAGAGTGTTGTGGATCTGTGGAATGTTCTGCTTCAGAAGGCAGTGGAGGCCAATTCTCTGGATGCTTTCAAGAATGAGTTAGATAGAGCTCTTAAAGATAGCGGAGTCAAGGGACATGGGGAGAAGGCAGGAACGGGGTACTGATTGTGGATGATCAGCCATGATCACATTGAATGGCGATGCTGGCTCAAAGGGCCGAATGGCCTACTCCTGCACTTATTGTCTATTGTCTATTACTTTTTACGATGTATGTCTGTGATTTGGACTATGGTATTACTGGATTTATGGCTAAATTTGCCGATGATACAAAGATAGGTGGAGGTGTGTGTAGTGTTGAGGACACAGAGAACCTCCAGAGAGACTTGCATAGTTCAGGGTAATGGGCAAAGAAGTGGCAAGTGAAATATAATGTTGGAAAGTGTATGGTCATGCATTTTGGTGGAAGAAATAAATGGGCAGACTATTATTTAGATGGGGAGAAAATTCAGAATGCAGAGATACAAAGAGACTTGGGAGTCTTTGTGCAAGATACCCCGAAAGGTTAACCTCCAGGTTGATCCAATTGTGAAGAAGGTGAATGCAATTTTGGCATTCATTTCTAGAGGTATAGAATATAAGAGCAGGGATGTGATGTTGAGGCTCTATAAGGCACTCGTGAGACCACACTTGGAATATTTGTGCAGTTTTGGACTTATTTTAGAAAGGATATACTGACATGGGAGAGGGTTCAGAGAAGATTCACAAGAATGATTCCAAGAATTAGAGGGTTACCGCATGAGGATGTCTGGCAGCTCTTGGGCTGTATTCCCTGTTCAGTAGAATAAGGGGGGATCTCATACAAACATTCCAAATTTTAAAAGGCCTGAACAGATTAGATATGGCAAAGTTATTTCCCATGGTCAGGGATTGTTGGACAAGAGGGTGTGACTTCAGGATTGAAGGACATCCTTTTGGGATTGAGATGCTCAGAAATTACTTTAGTTAGAGAGTGGAAAATGTGTGGAATTTGTTGCCATGAGCAGCTGTGGAGGCCAAGTCACTGGGTGTATTTAAGGCAGAGATTGATAGGTTCTTGATTAGCCAGCACATCAAAGGGTACGGGGTGAAAGCAGTGGAGTGGGGATGACCAGATGAATTGTATCAGCCCATGATTGAATGGTGGAGCAGACTCGATGGGCCGAATGGCCCACTTTTGCTCCTGTATCTTATGGTCTTATGGTGTAACAGCCCGTGTCATCCCCAAAAGAATCTCACTGTCCCTGTTTCTCCCCGTAGCTCTCTGTCAGACCCAAAGCAATTAAGTGTGGGAAGTGAAATTAAAATGTTCCCAGGCTGGAACCTCGGAGCATAAATCGGGAATGGATGCGCTCTGGGAAATGCACAACAGAAATATGGAAGCATTGTAGGCAGCACTTGCATAGGGTCCTGGATAGATTTGTCCCATTGAGGCAGGGAAAGGATGGTAGGGTGAAGGATCCATGGTTGCCAAGAGATGTGGAACATCTGGTCAAGAGGTTGATTTAAGGTTTCGGAAGCAAGGCTCAGACAGGGCTGTAGAGAGTTACATGGTATTCAAGGACGAACAGAAGAATCGAATTAGGAGAGCTAGAAAGGATTTAGCAACTAAGATTAAGGAAATGCCCAAGACGTTGTTAATTTATGTGAAGATAGGAACAGGTCTGGGATAGAAAATGAAACGTGCTGGGGTTAGGGAAGGTAAGGCAGGTCCTGAATGAAGACTTTACTTCAGTATTTACCAGTGAGTGGGATCGTGGCATTTGTGAGGGCAGCGTTAAACAGGCTGATGAGAGAAAACGTGTGAAGGTTAAGTCTGAGGATGTGCTGGAACTTTTGAAAATCATCAGGATAGATAAGTGCTCTGGTGTAGTCACAATATCCCCATGTCACTGCGAGAAGCATGGCTTAGAGATTGCTGCACCCTTGGCTTTATTATTGGCCAGGGAGGTAGTGTCAAAGCTTTGGAATGTAATATTATTCTTTTGTTTCAAATAAGATGTGGAGATAACTCTGAAAATTATAGTCTAGTGAGTTTTACCTCTGTGTGCAAACTATTGAAAAGATTTTTAGAGACATTATGTATGAGAATTTGGAGACCTGATCTGAAATAGTCATTATGGCTTTCAAAGGGGCAGGTCATGTCTCAGAAGCCGTGTTGTATTTTGTGAGGATACAACAAAGCACATTGAGAAAGGTAGAGACGTTGATCTGGTAAAAATTAATTTTAATGAAGCATTTAATAGGTTTCACCATGATAGGCTATTTTAGTATCGAGTGAAAGTTGTCCGATGTATTCAAAATAGTTATTCTATCCAGAGAAGGCAGAAGATAATTATGCAGAGAGTGTTTTCTCCCTGGAGTTTGGTATCCAGTGGTGATGTGCAGGGATCTGTTCTGTGATCCCCTGTTTTTAGAAGTTTTTTTTAATATAAATGATTTGTTTGAGGAAGTGGAAGGACAGAACTCGTAAGTTCACAGATGATATGGAGATTGCTAGAGTTGTGGGTAGTGTAGAAGATTGTCAGAGGTTACGACAGGACATTGACAGGATGCAGAACAGGGATGTGAAGTGCAAGAAGTAGTTCAACACAGCAAAGTGCGAAGTGATTCAATTTGGAAGGTTGAATTTGAAGGCAGAGTACATGGTTAACAGCAGGATTGTTAGCAGTGTGGTGGGAAAAAGGGATGTTAGGGTCCACATCCACAGGTACCGCAATGTTTCTTCACTTGTTGATAGGAAAAGGGCAAATTACGAGAGATTAGGCAGGAAGGACGGAGAGTTAACAGGGAACAGCTGTTTTGGGGCAAGTCCACATCCTGCATGTGGAGGGTGTTTGATATCTAACTGCACACATTACAGGACAGGTATGTTCCAGTCAGAAGGAAGGACAAGGATGGCCAGGGATGTTGAGGGATTTCATGAATGTAGTCCAGAATAAAACGGAAAGTTGGCAAAGCTTAGGAAGCTAGAATCAAACAGAGACTCAGGATTAATATGAAGCCAGAAAAGAACTCCAAGAAATAAAAAAAAAACTCCAGGAGAATTAGGAAAGCCATGACAGCCCATAAAATCTCATTGGCAAGTATGATTAAAGAGAATCTCAGAGCATTCTATACACACATCAGGAGCAAGATGATAACATAGGAGAGGATGGGACCACTCAAGGACAAAGGGGGAGGGGAACATTTGGTTGGATACAACGGATGTGGCTGAGGTTTATGAGGAGTACTTTACATCAATATTTACCAAAGACAAGGACGTGGAGCATGTGGAGATCAAGGCAAAGAGTATTAATGTTGTCCAGTATTTTGAAGTAATTGAGGAAGTAGCTTTTGACTTTTAAATAGTAGTAAGGTGGATAAACCCCAGGGCCTGATGGGATACGCCACGGATTATTAACAGATACACGTGAAGAGATTGCTGGGGCCTTGGCCAATATCTTAGTGCCTTCCCTAGCCAACTGGTGAGGTCCTGGAGGACTGGTGAGCAGCCAATGTTGATCCGTTATTCAGGAAGGGAAGCAGGGATAATCCAGGAAGTTATAGACCGTCAGTGGTAGGGACAAGATTTATGAGTATTTGTAAAACCATAGCTTTATTAGGGGGTGCCAACATGGCTTTGTTTGGAGCAAATTGTGTCTTACTAACTTGATTGATTTTATTCATGTAGTGATGAGGATGATTGATGAAGGTCGAGCTCAGGAAGTTGTTTTCACACATTTTTGTGAGGCCTTTGACAATTTCCCACATGGCAAGCTCATCCAAGAGATTAAGATGTACGGGATCCATGGTGAATTAAATTCAGAACAGGGTCACCCATTGAAGATAAAGGCTGGTGGTTGAAGGGAGCTATTCTAACTGGAGTTCTGGGTTAGTGGTGCTCCACAGGGATCTGTACAGTGAACTCTGCCATCTGTGGTGTATGTAAACAACATGAATGAAAATGTCCATGGGTGTGGATAGAATAGATGACCGTCAAAGAACACAGTGGGATATCCTGTAAATTAGCTGCAGATATGGGCAGAGAAATGGCAGATGAAGCTTAACCTGGCCAAATGTGAAGTGTTGCACCTCGGCAGGTCAAATGTAAACAGACGGTACACTGTTAAATGCAACAGTGTCGATCAGCAGGGGAACCTTGGAATCCAAGGTCATCACTCCCTGAAAGTGACTACACAGAACATAGAACAATACAGCACAGTACAGGCCCTTCGGCCCACAATGCTGTGCCGACCCTTAAACCCTGCCTGCATATAACCCTCCACCTTAAAATCCTCATATACCTGTCTAGTAGACTCTTAAATTTAACTAGTGTATCTGGCTCTACCACTGACTCAGGCAGTGCATTCCACGCACCAACCGCTCTCTGAGTAAAAAACCTTCCTCTAATATCCCCCTTGAACTTTCCACCCCTTACGTTAAAGCCATGTCCTTTTGTATTAAGCAGTGGTGCCCTGGGGAAGAGGCACTGGCTGTCCACTTTATATATTCCACTTAATATCTTGTATACCTCTATCATGTCTCCTCTCATCCTCCTTCTCTCCAGAGAGTAAAGTCCTAGCTCCCTTGATCTCTGATCATAATGCACACTTCTAAACCAGGCAATATCCTGGTAAATCTCCTCTGTACCCTTTCCAATGCTTCCACATCCTTCCTATAGTGAGGCGACCAGAACTGGACACAGTACTCCAAGTGTGGCCTAACCAGAGATTTATAGAGCTACATCATTACCCCACAGCTCTTAAACTCTATCCCTCGACTTATGAAAGCTAACACTCCATAAGCTTTCTTAACTACCCTGTCTACTTGTGAGGCAACTTTCAGGGATCTGTGGACATGTACCCCCAGATCCCTCTGCTCCTCCATACTTCCAAGAATCCTGCCATTTACTTTGTACTCTGCCTTGCAGTTTGTCCTTGCAAAGTGTACCACCTCACACTTCTCTGGGTTGAACTCCATCTGCCACTTCTCAGCCCACTTCTGCATCCTACCAATGTCTCTCTGCAATCTTCGACAATCCTCTACACTACCCACACCACCACCAACCTTTGTGTCATCTGCAAACTTGCTAACCCACCCTTCTACCCCCACATCCAGGTCATTAATAAAAATCACAAAAAGTAGAGGTCCCAGAACCGATCCTTGTGGGACACCACTAGTCACATCCCTCCAATCCGAAATGATAGGGAGGTTAAGAAGGCAAATGGCTTGCTTGCCTTTATTAGTCGAGGCATTATGTTCAAAAGTCAGGAAGTGATGTTGCAACTTATAAAACTCTAGTAAGACGACATCTGGAGAATTTCATACAGTTCCAGTCACCCAGTTCTAGGAAGAATGTCAAGGAGTTGGAGAGTGCAAAAGGGTTTACGCGGATGCTGCCTGGATTAGAGGGCTTGTGTTTGGACAAATGGGTTGTTTTCTCTGGAGCGGTGTAGACTGAGAGGAAATCTGATGGAGGTTTATAAGATTATGAGGGGTATAGATAGAGTAGGCAGACAGTATCTCTTTTGAGGGGTTGAAATATCTAATACTAGAGGGCATGCATTCACTGTTAGAGGGGGAAGTTCAAAATGAGAAAGGCAGCCTCTGTTTGAAAAGCAAGTTGGTGCCTGGAATGAGCACCTGGAGTTTGGTACAGGCAGATATGAACCCTGGACATTCTCAACCAGACTACTGATATAGATGAGAAGCAGCAACATGCCTACATAGGCCATGATCCTGGGTCAGAGGCGTCAAACGTCAGAGAGCAGAGTTTTAAGCAGAAGACGAAGAGGTTTAGAGGGATCTGAGGAAGAGATTTGTCACTCAGAGTGTAGCTGAAATTTGTAACACACTGCCCGAGGTGGTGGTGGAAGCAGGTCCCTTCACAACATTTACGAAGAGGATGAGCATTGAAATTGCCGAGATACAGTCGGCTATGAACCGAGTGCTGATAAATGGTGCCAGTGTACACACTGAGTGGATGGTCAGAACAGGTATGGCTGGCCAAAGGCCTGTTTCCGTGCTGTGTGATCCACCACTCCGGACATGCTAAATTAACAATTGTGGCACTGCAAGGCATTGATTTCAAAACTCCACACCCTTCTCCAACCTGACATATACCAGACTGCACCCCTTTGACACTGCTGCAAATATCTATTTCTGTCAAGGTAACATACAGATAGGCCACTTCTGCTAAACAACTGGCAATTGATGAAGTCCCTGTGTCTTTTTCCATTAATGTTGCTTCCTTACAGCAAAACTAACCCTCTCGCTGTGTCAGAATCAGAGATTAAATCCGACCCCAAACACTGTGCTTTCATCCCTGCACATTGTAACTTGAACAACCTCACTGAGGGTCTGATGGGGGCACAACCCCTGTCCTCTGCACATGCGATCACAGCTCCACTGCTTCTGACATTTCAAATACACTCAGAATGTTTTTCTGATTTAGTCTGAAGGTTATAGTACATTCAAAAGGTTATAGTCGTCAGCCCTGACAAACCATGTCTTCCTACACTGGTTCCAACTGTTGGTGTGTCCTCTTTCCTCCACCTCCAGGGAAGCTGCAACTCCACACAGAACTCCTCACTTGAGTCTGTACCCGTTACACAGGAAATTACATCACTGTCACTTTCCTGTTTTTGGTGAAGTAAGAAGAAATAGATAACTGAAGATATAATACAATTGTTGCAACAAAAACAGACCATCAAACCAAGTGACAGCAAAGAATACAAACAACTTGATAAGACAATAAAAAGAAAATGCAGAGAAGCTGAAGACAGATGGCTAAATGAGAAAGACTCTGGGATAGAAATGCTACAAACCCATAACTCTGGAACAAAGATGATGCACAGTAAGATTAAAGAACTATTGGTAAAATTACCTTGCTCTGCAAGTGGATGCATCAAGGCAAAAGGCAGCAACTTAATTATGAACAAAGAGGAAATCCTAAACAGATGGGCAGAATATATCAAAGAACTTTTTGAAGACCAAAGAGGAGAAAAACCAAACATGAAAAATCTTGAAAAACCTAACATTCTAAAATCAGAGATTCGAGCAGCCATAAATAAAACAAAACATGACAGAGAAGCTGGTCCAGACAACAATGCTGTTGAAATGACACTGGCCTTAGAAGATTTTGGAATAGAGAAAATAACAGAAATAGCCAACTAAATCTATGATCATGGGGAGATGCCTGATGATTTAAGTAAATCAGTATTCCTCACACATCCTAAGAGACAGGAAGCAACAGAATGCGAGTTATATTGTACAATAAACCTGATCAGCCACGTGGCAAAAATTATTCTCAAAGTAATCATGATGAGAGCAAGACACTGTATAAAACCAGAAATCGGTAAAGAACAATGCGGCTTTGTGGAAGACACTAGAACCAGAAATGCAATTTTCATTCTATGGATAATCTGTGAACAAGCAATCCAGGTACAAAAAGACAACTATGTTTCATTGACTATACAAAAGCTTCTGATACTGTCAGAATCCAAGATCTCCTGGAAATGCTTCAAGATCTTGACATAGATGGGAAAGATATACGTTTCTTAAGAAACGTATACTGGGACCAGACAGCATCCATCAGAATAGAAGGAGAAGACAGTGTGTATGTGAATACCATGAGAGGCAAGGTTGTGACTTTTCAACTGACATTCAACCTGTATAGTGAAAATATCTTGAGAAGAATCAAAGACATCAAAGGACTCACAACTGGAGGTCATAATATAAATAACATCAGAAATGCTGATGACATTGTACTAATAGCTGACTCAGAAACAAAACTTCAAGAGCTACTCACTATAGTGGCAGCAGAAAGTAATCACAGAGGCCTCTCAATCAACACCAAGAAGACGGAAAGCATGGTCATCTCCAGAAAGACAAAAATCCCACAATGTGTGATCAAGATGGGAAATACAAATATCAAACAAATCAACAAATTCAGATGTCTTGGCAGCCAAATAACAAGTGATGGCAGGTATCAAGTACAGAGTAGCAATGGTGAAAGAAGTTTTTCTGAAAATAGTGACCATATTAACAGACAGAAAGATGAGCATGTACACTAAAAACAGAATTCTGCAGTGCTACATTTATTCTATCCTGACTTATGGAAGTGAATGCTGGACCATTTCCCTAGCAATGGAAGAGACTACAGGCAGCTGAATTATGGTTCTACAGGAGAGCCCAAGCAGTTAGATCACTCATACAAACAATAAGAGAAAGACAACTCATTTCTGAGGACACATTATGCAGAAAGATAAACTAGTAAAACTCATACTCTCTGGAAAGATCGAGGGGTGAAAACCGAGAGGAAGACCTCAGCTTATGTATATGAAAAATCTAGCCAGGTGGTACCTACACAGATAACTCACCTCTGTATATTCCATCTTTTCCTTAATTATTTTAGTTGCACCCTGTTGGTTTTTAAAAGCTTCCCAATCCTCTTACTTCCTAGTAATTTTTGCTCTATGCCCTCTCTTTGGTTTTTAAGCTGTCTTTGGTTTCTCTTATCAGCCACGGTTTTGTCACCTTACCGTTAGAATACTACTTCCTCTTCATATATATCTCGTGCCTTCCGAATTGCTTCCAGAAATTCCAGCCATTGCTGCTCTGTTTTCATCCCTGCCCGTGTTCCTTTCAAATCAATTTTGACCAATTTTTCTCTCATACCTCTCCAATTCTCTTTATTCCCCATCTGACTATAGCTTCTCCTTCTCAGGGTGAATTTGATCATATTAAAATCACTTGTCTCTAAGATTTCTTTGAACTTAAATGACCTAATTAATTCCAGTTCATTACAACACCCAATCCAGAATAGCTGATCCACAAGTGGGCTCAACCATGGGCTGCTCTGAAAAAGCATCTTGTTGGCATTCTAGAAATTCCTCCTCTTGAGACAAACAACATCCTAATGTTCCTAATCACCTGCATGACAATCCCCCATGACTATTATAACATTGCCCTTCTGGCACGCATTTTTATCTCCCATTGCAATTTTTGACATATACTTACTGTTTGGAGGTCTTTATACAATTCTCATTAGGGATTTTTTTTAAACATTTGCTATTCCTTAATTCTACCCACAGATTCTACACCTTCCAACCCTATGTCACCTCTTTCTAATGATTTTATTTAATATATTACCAACAGAGCCACACAACCCCACTACCAGCTTGTTCATTGAAGAAATGTAGAAGTATCTGAGAAACAAGAGGACCTGCAGATGCTAGAAATCTACAGAACTACACACAAAGTGCTGGAGGAGCTCAGTATGTCAGGCAGTGTCTGTGGATGTGAATCAACATTTTGGGCCCTTCATCGGGACTCCTGATACCCACGTATCTGGAATATCAACAAGCAAAGCAAATAGAAAGTAGTGCGAAATCGGGAAAACCTTTGACAAAATATAGTTCAATGCTTAAAAAACCTGCCAAACAGAGCTCAACAGTTAACAAAAACACAGGCAATAAATAAATAGTTAACAATAATACATAGGCAATAAACACTTTATCAATACCAACATTTACTTTTTTTTATAAAAATTTGTTGCTCCCATTTCAATCAGTAAAATTTACAAAGATAAATAAGAACTGAAATGACAACTTTAGAAAAGACTATTTACACTCAAACCCACTTAGATTAACACTACCTTGAATAGAAGGAGAAAGAGAATTAACACACATGAAAAAAAATCACACAACAGTCAGATAAAACTTATAAGTATATATTTTCATGAAAAATAAACAGGATTCAGCACTGCATGTGTGTATATGCAATCGTGATAAGAAATACAGACTGGAAAACAAATGAACGGCCAACTCTGAAAAATGAATCATCAATATGGAAGAAAACATTAATCAGTGGAATGAGTATGACCCTCCATGGGAGACATCCCAATGATCTGAGCAGATGAGATGGTGACAACGGAGCATCGAGCACCTGATTAAGAGTTGGAGGCCTCTTCACAGAAACAGAGGGGTTCCTTGCAGAAATACAGGACAAGGTGGTTAACAAAAGGAAAAACAAATCAAAAATACATGAAATACAAACAAACAAGGCAATAAATGCAGAAAATGCCAAGAGAAACCAGACACAATCCAACACATATCAGGATCCTGCAGCAGTTTAACTCAATGTGATTATTTACCAAGGTACAATCAAGTGGCAAATATCATTCACCAAAATCTTGCTTTAAAATACAAATGCAGGAATGCCCTCCATCACTTCATAAAGGCACCATAAATTCAAGCATGATCCAGTTTTAGAGTCAAAATCTTACAAATTATATGAGAATCAATACATTATTTCAGATAGGACAATCCATAATAACCATCTGGATACAATATTACAGGATTAACAAGCAGGAACAACTCCCTCAATAGATAAAAGCATTCCCGACACACACGTTCCTCAACCAGTGGAGCACCTCACCACAGGTATTGTTTGTGTCATCAGTCAGACAATCAAAATATTTTCTCTGTCAATCAGCTTCCAAGTGTTGCTACTCTGTCATTCATTGCCATGCCCCACTGCTGATTCCCTTCTCCTCATCATATGTTCTTACCCCGACCATCGTCCAGAGCCGCAGACTCTGCCCTGTGCGGACCCGCCTCTGTTTTCTGAACCTGCTTCGTTAAACATCCAACGATGGTTTCCCATTCTGCTTTCAGTCTTTAGAGGACAGTGGTGTTTCAACAACCCTTTAGAATCCGGGAAAATGGCCCATAATGTGGAAATGAGTCGTGATTAAGGAGGTAAAAATACCAATGTCATTCTTCCTCAGCCCACAGATTAGAGGGGTGAAGAACATTTCAGACAGAACTTCAGTCAGCTTGACTTCTTCACTAAACACTAGAAAACTACAGCACAGTACAGGCCTTTCAGCCCTCAATTTTGTGCCGACCCAAACTACTAAACCCATACTACCCTGTAACCCGCTATTTTTTTCATCCGTGTGCCTGTCCAAGAGACTCTTAAATACCCTGATGTTTTAGATTCCACCACCATCCTGCAAGTCATTCCAGGCACCCACAACCCTCTGTGTAAAAATATTACCCCTGATGTTTCCTCTAAACTTCCCACCCTTAACTTCATACATATGCCCTCTGGTGTTTTCTATTCATGCCCTGGTAAACAGGTACTGACTATCCACCCTATCTATGCCTCTCATAATCTTGTAGACCTCTGTCAAGTCCTCTCTCATCCTTCTACGCTCCAATGAGAAAAGTCCCAGCTCTGCTAACCTTGCCTCATAAGACTTGTTTTCCAATCCAGGAAACATTGTGGTAAATCTCCTCTGTACCCTCTCCATAGCTTCCACATCCTTCCTATAATGAGGTGACCAGAACTGAACACACTACTCTAAGTGTGGTCTCACCAGAGATTTGTAGAGTTGCCTAGCATCCCATAGGCCTTCTTAACTATCCTATCAACCTGTGCAGCAACCTTGAGGGATGTATGGATTTGAACCACAAGGTCCCTCTGTTCATCCACACTCTTAAGTAAAGATTAACCCTGTACTCAGCATTCTGGTTTGTCCTTCCAAAATGCATCACCTCATCCTTGTCCGGATTGAACTCCATCTGCCACTTTTCTGCCTGACTCTGCATACTGTCTATATCCTCTTGTAACCTTCGACAACCTACACCTCTATCCACAACTCCTCCAACCTTCGTGTCATCCGCAAACTTACTCACCCATCCTTCCGCCTCTTTATCCAGGTCATTTATAAAAATCACAAAGAGCAGGGGTCCCAAGACAGATCCCTGCGGCACTCCACTAGTCACCAACCTCTAGCCAGAGTACTTTCCTTCCACTACTACCCTCTGCTTTCTTCCTGTAAGCCAATTTTTTATCCAAACAGCCAAGGTTCCACTGATCCCATGCCTCATGACTTTCTGGATGAGTCTCTCGTGGGGGACCTTGTCAAATGCATTGCTAAAATCTATGTAGACCACATCTACCACCCTACCCTCATAAATTTCTTTTGTTACTTCTCAAACAACTCAATTAGGCTCAAGAGGCATGACCTTCCCTTCACAAAGCAATGTTGACTATCCTTGAGTAGACTGTTCCTTCTCCAAATGTTCGTAGATCCTATCCTTATAATCCTTTCCAATAGTTTGCAAACCACCGATGTAAGACTCTACTGGTCTGTAGTTCCCGGGATTCTCCCTATTAACTTTTTAAAACAAGGGAACTACATTTGCCATTCTCCAATCCTCCAGCACCTCCCCTGCAGCCAAAGAGGATTCAAAGATCATAGCTACTGCTCCAGCGATCTCTTCTCTCACTTCCCACAGCAACCTGGGGCATATCACATCCGGCCCTGGGGACTTATCAATCTTGATGTTTTTAAAAAGATCCAACACTTCTTCTGCCTTAAATCTCCACATTCTCCAGCACACAGGCCTGTTCTATTTCAACCTCACGCTGGTCAAGGTCCTTTTCACTTGTGAATGCTGAAGCAGTGTTCATTTAGGACCTCCCCAACCTCCTGGTACATGTTGCCTTCTTTATCCTTTAGCGGCCCCACCTTCATGCTTGTCATGCTTCTGTTCTTCACACACGCTTACAACACCTTGGGGTTCTCCTTAATCCTACATGCCAAGGCCTGCTCATGCCCCCTTCAAGCTCTCCTAAGTCCTTTCTTAAGCTCCTTCCTGGCTACCCTATATTTCTCATGAGCCCCTCCTGCTTCCTGCTTCTTATACCTAACATATGCTTCCTTCTTCCTCTTCAGTCTGCAGAAAATTCAAGGGAAACCTCTTCACCCACAGAGTGGAGACTGTTTGGAACCCATCACCACAGGGAGAGAGAGAGAGGAGTACAACAGGGGAGGATTTAAAAGGACTGTTGTGGAACAGAATCACTGGCAGTGTCCAGCCTGCCTGAGTTGACACTCCAGTGTACACTAGGTGTGTTATAAATTCACTAAATACTAGAGACAGGGTTTAAATTAGAACTGATTTATTTGTCTCAGATCCAGAATATTAAACTCCAGTCCCATTAAAGGTGAATGTGCAGCAGAAGAAACTCGCCCCATGGCCAGTGACCAGGGTGCAGAACTGGGTGTGGTGAGCAGCAGCAATAATTGCAGAGTTCAGCACCGACAGTCACTCTCGAAATTGCATTCAGCAATGGTGATGGACAAATATCCAGCATGCAGCTTATTAAAACTTTCTCCCCATTGTGAACCAGGTAGTTTGTCACAAGTGTAACATGCTGTAAGGTTTCACTGCTAATGTAATGGCCTCTCTACAATGTTTCACTGCTGAGGTAATGGTTTCTCTGTAGTAGCAATTTAGATTACAATTAGAGGTAACAGGGTCTTGGAGTGCGGGGCTACACAATGAGAGAAATTTCTTACTTGTGAGTCTGCAAGAGAGATTTTTGTGCTCTTTTGCTGGGAAGAAATGAGAAGACACAGACTGAGAGAATTGGCATTTTTTTATGTTTACTTCATTAACCCTACAGTGAAAGGTAGAATTATAAATTCAATTGTTTAACCACATATTGTGTACTGTTTGCTCTTTTGGGGTACTGATTTATAACAGTGGACACATCGCGCAGCATCCACCCATATGAAATTTCTTAAGTTTGGCCAAGCTGGGGGGCTATCACCCTCTATATTAAGCTGCTAGTCAAAGCGAGTTACATTAGGTTAGATGATTGAGTGAATCCTTTCCCACAGTCTGAGCAAGTGAACGGCCTCTCCCGAGTGTGAACTCGCTGATGTACCTTCAGATTAGATGACTTAATGAATCCCTTCCCACAGACTGAGCAGATGAATGGCCTCTCCCCTGTGTGAACTCGCTGATGTACCTTCAGTTGAGATGACAAAGCGAATCCCTTCCCACAGACTGAGCAGGTGAATGGCCACTCCCTGGTGTGAACTGACTGGTGTGTCAGTAGGTGAGATGAGCAAATGAATCCCTTCCCACAGTCTGAGCAGGTGAATGGCCTTTCTCCAGTGTGAACTGACTCGTGTCTCAATAGGTTATATGATGAAGTGAATCCCTTCCCACAGTCTGAGCAGGTGAACGGCCTTTCCCCGGTGTGAACTGACTTGTGTCTCAGTAGGTTATATGACGAAGTGAATCCCTTCCCACAGTCTGAGCAGGTGAATGGCCTCTCCCCGGTGTGAACTGACTTGTGTACCAGTAGGTCGGATGACTGAGTGAATCCCTTCCCACAGTCTGAGCAAGTGAATGGCCTCTCCCCAGTGTGAACTCGCTGATGTACCTTCAGCGTAGATGACCGAGTGAATCCTTTCCCACAGTCTGAGCAGGTGAACGGTCTCTCCCCGGTGTGAACTCGCTGATGTACCTTCAGTTTAGATGACTGAGTGAATCCTTTCCCACAGTCTGAGCAGGTGAATGGCCTCTCCCCGGTGTGAACTGACTGGTGCCTCAGTAGGTGAGATGATAAAGTGAATCCCTTCCCACAGTCCGAGCAAGTGAATGGCCTCTCTCCAATATGAACTCTCTGGTGAGCCATTAGGTCAGATGACCGAGTAAACCCTTCCCCCCAAGTTCAGCACATGACCAACCTCTGGCCAATTGATGAATCTTCATGAGATGAATTCCCACAGTCCAAAAAGGTGAATGGCCTCTCTCCTGTGTTACTGACAGGCATGCCAGTCATTCAGATAATCGAGTGAATCCTTCCCCACAGTCTGAGTAGGAAGGATGATTGAGTGAATCCCTTGCTCCAATTTTAATATACGTGGACAGAGACAGCAAAACTGGTGTGCTGTGTTCGAGATTCCCATAGATAGATTCCTTGTTGTTTTTAACCTGAAAAAAAATTATAAAAATCCATCAATGAGTGAAAGACAACATTTCAGATGAGATCACTTGAGTTGTCAAGGTGTGAACTGACATCACACTGTTACAGTGAGGTTCAACACAAGTTGGAGAGAGAAATCATCTAACTGGGCACAGTGCTGGTATCTGGAATGACCATCAGAATCTCTGATGCTCTTCCTGTCTCCATAAAATGGGCATTTCTGCCATTGCCAACCTGTGATCTGGCTCAGCTTGACTCTCTCCATTGATATTATTCCCTGTTCCCACTGAGCTGCATGGGTGCCTGGCCCCACAGTAACTGAAACACTCTCACACAAATAGCCTTTGTTAACGCGCAGAAAAGATATTCTTTTATCTTCTGTCAATGTAAAGTACCACAGTTTTAAAGCCATGTAAACATATCCTGCCCAGATGCATGGTTGGTCTGCACAGCTGTAAAAAGGAATTACATGAATATTAGTATTATTTCATGTTCTTGTCGCAGAGTCAAAGAAAAGTACAACATAGAAACTGGCCCTTTGGCCCATCTAGTTTGTGTTGAACTATTTAAACTGTCTACTACCGTACCCCTGCCATTGGGCTGTCTGCTCATTCCACACCTGGTTGACCGTCTCTGTGCAGAAGTTTCCCCTCATGTTCCCCTTAATGTTTCACCTTTCACACTTAATCCATGGCCTCTAGTTGTAGTTCCACCCAATCTCAGTGGAAAAACCCAGCTTGCATTTACCCCATCTATAACCCTCATAATTTTGGTATACCTCCATCAAATCTCCCATTAATCTTCTACATTCCAAGGAATAAAGCCCAGACCTGTTCAATGTCTGCTTATAACCCAAGACCTCCAGACCTGGCAACAACCTTGTGAATTTTCTCTGAACTCTTTCAACCTCTTTTACAACTTTCCTGTAGGTTGGTGACCAAAACTGCACACAATACTCCAAATTAGGCCTCACCAATGTCTTGTACAAAGTCAACATAACATCCATCTCCTGTACTCAGTACTTTGGTTTATGAAGAGCAATGTGCCAAAATCTTTCTTTCCGTCCCTACTGAACTGTGACACCACTTTCAGTGAAATATAGACCTGTATTCACATATCTCTTTCTTCTACAACACTCCTCAGTTCCCTACCAGTTACTGTGTAGGACCTACCTCCTACCAAAGGACAATACCTCACACTTATCTGCATTAAACTGCATTTCCCATTTCTCAACCCATTTTTTCCAGCTGGTCCAGATCACACTGCAAGCCATGATAGTCTTCCTCACTGTCCACTACATCACCAGTCTTGGTGTCAGCCACAAATTTGCTGATCCAGTTAACCACACTATCATCCAGATTACTGATATAGATGGTAAACAACAACAGATCCAGCACTGATCCCTATGGTGCACCACTAGTCATTGGCTTCCAGTCAGAAAAGCAACTATCTGGTACCACAAGTTTTAAGGGTATTGGGGGATGTAAGAAATGATTCTTGGACTCTTGTAAATAATGGGTTAAAACTAAGTGCAAACTTATGTGCACTCTGTTCCAGATAGTGTGCAGATTTCTGTTTTGTCCTTCACTGAGGAATCTGCTTGCTGCTTGTTTAGATTAATGACTCACAGATGTCTCTTGGGAATGTTATGTACAGTTAAGTTCTCATGAGAACTAAGTTCCCTCCTTTGACTAATGAAAGAGAATAACTGATCAGGATTAGACAGAACATTAATTTGTAATTAAAACCCTGACTTAGTGGACTCTCTTATCTGAGAAATTAAGTTTTGCTCCAACAGACTTGGTGGGAAGACCATTTGAACTGAAGTGATCTTTGTGTCGCTAGTTCTACAATAGTAACATTTTTGCATGTTAGACAGAGGTTTGTCATGAGCCACCAGAGGGAGAGGAATTCTGTCTCTCTGATGCTTGGCTCCGAGCTTCTCACCAGTTGAGTTCAAACAAATAAACTGGTTAAAAGGAAAGTAAAGAACTGTTTGTGGTGTGGTTATTTGTCCGGCGAATTTAAGTTTACACCATTAAAAAGTATCCCTTCCAGATACTTCACACCTTTGTATGGCTACTCTCTTCTTTTGACTTCAAGAAATAGCAGAGATTGTTGGACACAGCTCAGTACATCACAGAAATGAGCCTCCCCTCCATGGAATCACTCTATACTTCCTGCTGCCTCAGTAAATCAGGCGACATAATTAAAGCTTCCCAGGCCTTGGGATATTATCCATTCTGCTGCTATAAACAAACTGAATATTCCTCAGCATTTTAAGATGGACGCTTGACTTCATAATGTTACGGATTCAGCAACAATAAATATATGAGTGAGGCAGGGGTTTTTATAACAAATAGAACATTTATTAAACACTGAAAAACAAACCCCCAAAAGTAAACAAACCACTCACGTAACCAGAAATCAGCTGCTGTGCGGCAGCTTAAACAGTTCTTAAAGCAATGAAGCTTAAACAATTCTTAAAGCGATGTTGCAAAAACAGTTCTTCAAAGTAGTATTGCAAAAGTTCAAAATGCTTACAGCCCATTTAAGGGAGAGACTTTTTAAGACGATTTAAATTCTCTTTCACGTCGTGTTGCTTCGGTTCCCAAATCGAACTATTCCCACGAAGAATTTACGGAGATGGACCAATGAAACGGCTTAAAGGCACTGACCTTTCCTTTACAAAACTGTTCCCAATCCTTTCTGCTATTCACAGGGATTAACACGGGGACAGTCAACGAATTCCTTCCGAATGAGGATCAAACAAGGTTGAACCTGTTTCACCGTCAAAATTGATTTCCCTCGATCTTTTAACTCCCGAACTCCGATCTTCACTCTCCACTGATTCTCAACTAGCAGTATTATAAAGAAACTGCTGGCAATGACCTTTTAAACTTTAGGCATTAGATAAAACTTCATTTTTCAACTAAACTGTGTCATAACATTAAATCACACAGTGGCATGAAGTCAACATGGCAAATCCAGCCATGAACTGCCCCTCCTCACAGTAAAACCTGTTACATGACCTCTACTGGCGGGAAAATGACGTCACTCCACCATCACAAGACCATTACCTCAAGTCCAGTATAGCTTCAACACCTGTCACGTGACAAGTACACCACTGTCACGTGTCACGGGTACGTAACAATAATGTAACTCGATGTAACCTTGCACCATATGTCTACCTGCAGTGGATTTTCTCTGTAACCATAATGCTTTGTTACACTCTGTTAATGCTTTACCATAATCTACTGTTGTAATATGTTGATCTGAGAGGATGGTATGCAAGACAAGATTTTTATTAAACCTGGGTACGTGTCAATAATAAATGATTCCCCACTTTATTATGTGGAAATATTAGATATACTGAGCTTCTCCTCTGGAACTTCTGGAGGGAGATTTCACTGAAGTGTACAAATGTTTGAGAAGCCCAGAAAAATGGAAAGGGCTTCCTTCTTGCATTAATAGTGTTATATATATCTTGAAACATTGGCTGCATTTCGGCAATTTGTAACAGTGGAATGGAGTCCATGAAAAAAAATGCCCACCCACAATGAGAGGACATGTCAGATCTGGATCTCACTCCCTTGTCTGAATGGAAGAAAGATTAAACTGCACAACCATGAGAAACAAACCCGCAGACGTAAGGAACTGCAAACATGACGTCAGACCCTGGTGTAGCAAACCCATGCATGACATGAGGCATGTGGAGCGGGGAGGGGATAAGATTTTTGGTTCCATGGCTCTCTTCCAGGGAAGGTTGGACCTGTACAGAAGGGACCACAACAAGAGAGAAGATTCTTTGGAAACTGAAGATCTGTAGACAGATAAGTCCAGATGGTTTACACCCACAATTCTGAAAGAGGTGGCCAGAGAGATTGTGGAGGCATTAGTAATGATCCTTCAAGAATCACTAAATTCAGGAATGGTTCTGGAAGACTGGAAAATTACAAATGTCACTCCACTCTTCAAAAAGGGAGAGAGGCAGAAGAAAGGAAACTATAGGCCACTTAGTCTGACAGTGTTTGGGAAGATGTTGGAGTCGATTGTTAAGGATGTGAGTTCGGGTTACTTGGAGGCACAAGATAAAATAGGCTGGAGTCAGCATTGTTTCCTCAAGGGAAAATCTTTCCTGATAAATTTGTTGGAATGCTTTGAGAAATAATAAGCAGGGTAGACAAAGGAGACAAAGGTAGACAAAGGTTGATGTGGTGTACTTTGGTTTTCAGACCTTCGACAAGGTGCAACACATGAGGTTCCTTAATCAGTTCTGAGCCTAAGTTATTACAGCAAAAAGGTAGTGGCTGACTGGCAGGAGGAAACGAGTGGGAATAGACAGCCTTTTCTGGCTGGCTACCGGTTTCTACTGGAGTTCCACAGAGGTCTACGTTGGGAATGATTCTTTTCATGTTATATGCCACTGACTTGGATGATGAAATTGATGGCTTTGTTGCAAAGTTTTCAGGGATGTAAGGACTGGTGGAAGGGCAGGTTGTTTTGGGGAAGTAGGGTGGCTACAGAAAGATCAGGAAAATGGGCAAGGAAATGACAGTTAGAATACTGTGCTGGGAGGTGCATGATTATACACTTTACTAGAAGAAATGAAAGGGTTGACTATTCTGTAAATGGAGAAAATGTACAAAAAAATCTGAGGTGCAGATGGACTTGGGAGTCCTTTTGCAGGATTCCCTAAAGGTTAATTTGTGGGTTGAGTCTGTGGTGAGGAAGGCAAATATGATGTTCACATTCAGTTCAAGAAGACTGAAATATCAAACTGAGTGTGTAATGTTGAGACTTTATAAAGTTCCTGGATTGTTCTCAGCAGTTTTGAGCCTCAGAAAGGATGTGCTGACACTGGAGAGAGTTCAAACGAGGCTTACAAAAATGAGTACAGAATTGAATGGCCTGGATCTATATTCAGAGGAGTGAAGGATGATCTCACTGAATCCTATCGAATGGTGAATGGACTTGATCGAGTGAATGTTGAGAGGATATTTCCCGTACTAGGAGAGTCCAGGACCAAAGGACGCAGCCTCAGATTAAAGGGGATAGTGGGCGTCCTTTTAGAAAGGAGATGAGGGGAAATTTCTTTAGCCAGAGAGTGGTGAACCTGCGGAATCCTTTGCCATGAGCAGCTGTGAAGACAAGTATTTATGGATATCAAAGGCAGAGGTTGCTAGATTCTTGATTGATGACGGTTTACGGGGAGAAGGAAGGAGACTGAGACTGAGGAAAATTGGAAAAGGCATGATTAAATGGCAGAGCAGGTGCAATGGGCCAAATGGCCTAAATTTACTCCTACAGTATACCAGAATGACATCACATGTGGATGGGAGTTTGTATTCAAAAGCTGTTTAATGGATTTTTTAATGATTTCAGGTGGTGAACAAAGGAAACTTACCGGGTTTCATCAATGAATCCAACGTTGTGCGATTTAAAGTCCCTGCGAGATACCCTGCTCTGCCATGTCATCTGTAGAATGGGTGGTGTGGTGCTTGTCTTGAGCTGGGCCACAAAACCCCAATATTTCTGAGGAGGACTTTCCAGGGTGATCTGGTCTGGGTGGTTCAGTCAGTGCAGTGCCTCGTTGTTTAGTATTTTCAGAAAAAACAGTTTTACTAATATAATCCAGAACTGCCAGCAGGGTAAAGACAGGTTCGTATCAGTTATATATTCTGTCTATAGTTAACAGAAGACCTCTCGTCCCTGCAGTCCTTGTCTCCCAGCAATTTAAACACCCCGACAGTGTAGGTACCCCTTCCTCTAAAAGTGATTGGATCATTCAGATAGCTGATTGCTGAAAGGAATTATATTTGTTGGTCGTTAAAGTTCGTCCGGACTTGGCTGGATGGAGTTAATGCAGAGTCACAGTGAAAGAACTGAACAGCCAAATCCCCTACATTGTCCCTCTGATCTCCGGCCACTGGGTCCTCCTGCAAATCACAGCACAGTGCCGACCGCAGCTGTTGCCTGCGGTTCTCCTGGTTGGGGGTAAGGGGTAAGGGGCTGATCTCAGGTTTGTGTAAATCGAAGGTCATTTGCTGTGGGAAAGGGCCGGGACCAAGCCAGATGACTGGACAGTCTGGGCGGGAATGTAGGATCAGTTAGTTGTGGTTCCCCAAGCTGTGAGAGTGGATGTTGGTGACGTGGATCTGTTTGCGTATATGGGTGTGGGGTAAATGGTGGGAAAGTTGTGAAGTGGACAGAGGTTGGGGATGAGGGTTATCGGACACAGTGTGACCCAGGAGGATGGGTCCAAGGGCAGATTAAGTTGTAAGCAAGGGAGGATCTGGTCCATTGCATCAGACAGCTTTCAGGAAGCAACAAATGTCTCTTTATATTAATTACTGTCTAATCTTGCTGCTAACATTGTGCTTGTCACAGAGCCCAGAGTCTGGGAACAGCTAGATGGTAAGAAGCAGATGGTGATGATGGGAGGCTGTTTATTGGAGTCAAGGCCCGTGCCTCGTGCAGTTTCCCAGGATTACACACATTACTACTTGTCATGAATGCCAATAATCCGGTTGAAAATGTACAGGGTATGGGTAGTGAGTTTGCAGCAAGTAATTTCAAACAATTACTTCTTTTTGCAAGATAGTAAATATAAATATCCCTCTTTCCCTCTCCACACTCAGAATCGACCAAAAGCTACCTCAGAAGATGCAAGTCCTTCAAATATGCAAACACTGAGGGAATGTGTGTGAGTTTAAAGAGCTGTGCTGTTGACAGCATACTAGCAGATCTGGAATGATTGCAACTGGGTCTGACAGAGGCATAACTACTATTTCTGGTCACATTCAGCTCACTCCAACTATTTCCTACCTACCTTTGTACAGGTATGTAATGTCTAAATGACTAGTGTTTGAGTAAATGAGACTCACCAAACTTTCTCATGACTGAATCACTGGATTCTCCAAGTCAGATGGGTTCTCTCTAGTTGATGCTCTCAGTCCTCAGGTTGGTTCACTTGTTGCTGTTCCCTCGTCTTCAGTCGTGGTTTGCTTCCAGTTGTGGGTTTTTCTTCCAATTAAATCTCTGACGTCAGGTCTAACATTAACATGAAAGATAATGAAACACGTTTACAGTACAAAGGAGATCAAAATATTTCTGCTCACTGAAATCTAAAGACTGAAGACAAATATAATGATCTCAGTGAACAAATCTGTAATTGACCCTCACACGTCACAAAACCTGATATGGGATAGGAAGGAGTCATTGTTCAGTCATGGTACGATACAAGATGTAGGGACAGAATTAGGTGATTTGATCCATCTGGTCTGCCCCACCACTCAACCATGGCTGAGATTTATTCCAACACCATATTACTGCCTTCCTCCTGTAACCCTGAAGCTACTTAGCAATCATTAATATTTTAATCTCTGTCATAAATGTACCCAATTGGCAGCCTCAATCAACCTCTGCGGCAACAAATTCTACAGATCAGACAACTTTAGGCCAAAAATTTTTCTCATCTCAGTTTTAAAGGGAAGCATCTTTATTCTGAGACTGTGCTGTCAGATCACAGACTCTCCGTCTAATGGAAACATCCTCTTTATGTCCACTGTATCCAGGCTTTTCAGCATTCAGTAGGTTTACTTAACCATACATCACTCCACCACCCCACTGTCCCTCTGAACTCCATTTAGCACAGGTCCAGAACCATCAAATGCTCCTCATACATAAAGCCGATCATTCCTGAGGTTCTTCACATGAACCCTGTTAGCAACAACTGTACTGAACATATTTCTGGGAATAACAGACAATCAGGGAAGTAAAACCATTCCAGAGTGAATGTAATGAAAGGAAACTGGAATCACCAGAATCGCTCAATAGGTTCAGAATCTTTTGTCAGAATGGATTCATAATTTTCTAGTTTTAGTGCAGATCTCCAGCAATTTGAGTTTCTGTTTGACTTCCACTGTCTGACAGATATGTGACAGTGAGGAGGAATTTCCAAACACAGTTTGAACACTGAACCCCAAGGTCTATTTCTACCGGTACAAACACAGAATAGCCCAGTTAACCACAGCCTCTCCTTGTGCGGATGGAATGGGAACTCATTCTCTCCTCAGATTGACAGCCATTGCTTCCAAAGGAACCCCAGAAACAAACATTTGATCCCAGACCAGGAATATTCGCTGAACAACTCATAAACCTGGGCAGCTTGATCCCCAGGTCCATCTTTACCTGGATCTAAAACTGTGATAGACCAGAACCCAACCTCACAAGGTCACCAACCCTGAGCCCTTCACACATCGTCCCCACATCTCAAACTGGGTGGTGCAGTCAGGGATTTTCCCACAACCAATGTCCAGCTGCTCGAAAGTTCTGCTTCACTGCAGAAGGATGACAATCTGCCTCATCTGTAGAAGCACTAACCAAAGTCAAAACCGTAACACCGACAGGTACAAATGCCTGGAATGCAGATCACAGAATTATAGCCCAAGCTCCAACTCTCCCAGTACTCTCTGCTGTCAGTAAAATGTTGTAGTGTGCCAGCCAATCACAACTCATGAACTAGCATTTCCACACCAATGCACAACAGAACTGACACCTGATGACCCTCTGGCATTCCAGCTAACAAAAAACGATTCTGGAAATAACTCAGCGAGGCCAAAGGTGCAAAAGAACACTTCACAACGAAGACAAAGGTTAGAAGAAAGATTGCTGATATGTAACATTGAGGTGGTGGGAAACAGGGTGGACTGAGGTTGACCCAGATGGTTGATGTACATAACTGGTGGGGGTTAGGAGACTGGACAGAGGTTGAACAAGATGGGCAGGGAATGAGCAGATGAAACCAGGTGGGAGACGGGATCAAGGACAATCACTGATAGTCCTCCAGCAATACACAGATACTGAATGAATAGTTCATACTACTGTATAAAGGATTCTAAAATGACAAAGTTAGAACAAACAACAAGAACTGTGCCAGATATACTTTGATCCTCACCAAATTTTTATCAACACACCATCGAAAGTTTCCCATCCGGACACCTCACGCCTTTGCATGGTAACTGCTCTGCCCGTGACTGTGAGAAACTGCAGAGACCTTTGGATACAGATCAGCACATCACAGAAACCACTCTCCACCCTAGACTGCCCAGTCCCTTGCTAAAGCAGGCAGTGAAATCAAAGATCCCCACAACCTGGGACGTTCTCCTTTCTCACCCACCCCAATCCGGGAGAACAGACACAACAACCATAAAGCTCCAAGACAAATGCGAGGAGCCTCAGGAACAGAGGCGAGTTGGGGGAAGTTAACAGTCTCAGTGGCCAACATCAGACTCCGCAACGCAACATGGAGGCAGCATCACCACCCTCACTTCGGGGCTTACGGCCAACATCGGATCTCCCCGCTCGCCATCAGTCTCAATACTCACCGATGGGAAAGTGATACCTTCGGCCCGCAGGCAGTGACCCGACGCCGGCTGCCCGACCGAAGAGAGGAAAAGGTTTTCCCGATACCGCAAAAAATCCACTGAGCGGAAATGAAAACACTGCCGAACTGGAGACTGTGAGCATGCGTTAAATGATTGTTGCGTCAACCGGAGGGCGGGGCCTCGGAAACAGACGCGCAGATGCTACCCATCTGCGGTTAAATGGGAGGGACAAAAGGGATCACGTGACCGGCGGGGGCTCCAGCTACCCATTATTTTGTGGAAAGAAACTTGCCGCTTACATCTCCTCTCACATTAAATGTATTAGACATTTCAACCCCCAGGAAAATATATGTCGTCTGTCAACTCTATCTATTCCTCTCGTAATCTTATAAACGTCTATCCAGTCTCACCACTGCCTGCGCCGCTCTGGAGAAAACAACGCAATTTTGTCCAACCTCTCGTTATAGCTCATGCCCTCTAATCCTGGCAATATATCCTGGTAAACCTCTTCCGCACCCTCTCCAAAGCCCCGACATCCTTCCTAGAATGGGGCGACCAGAACTGTATGAAACACTCCAGATGTGGTCAGCCTGTGAATGACGTCATAGTCCCGCCTCCTCATGCCGGCGCTCTTACAGAAACAGTCACAGTACGACCGCAGGCTCGGAACAGCTGCAACACAACTTCCCGACGTTTGAACTCAACGCTTCAACGAATAAAGACAACCATGCCATTTGCCTTCTTAACCACCCGATCAATCTGTGCAGTCTCTTTCAGGCGGCGATGAACTTGGAGTCTAAGATCCCTCTGATCATTAACACTGTTCAGGGTTTTGCATTTAACAGTCTCATACATTCGACGTACCGATCTGCCAAGATGATCATCACTAATCAAATCTCACTGAGATTTCTCAGGTCTCGTTGAATTTGTTGCCAAGTGCACAAGTACGGGAAGGTACAGGTACAGAGGAACACTGACTTGTGGCAGCATCACAGGCAGGTACATTCAGATAACACACGGAACACAAATTATATGATTCTCTGTCAGTAACAATCTATAAGTATGTTTTCTGTCATTAACAATATATAAAATACATTATGTCATGATCAATATTAAAATGTGCAATAACAGACTTGGAAATGTTGAATTTTGTCTCTGTCTCCATTCCTCCTGTAATGCACAACCAGCTCCTTTGTTTTTGTCACAATAAGGATAGAGGTTGTTTTCTTGACACCACTGTGTCGGGGTGATGACTTCTCTGTAGGCTGCCTCGTTATTATTTGAGATTAGGCCGATCAATGCAGTGTCGTCGGCAAATTTAATTAGCAGATTGGAGCTGTGGATGGCAACACAAGTCATGGGTGCACAGAGAGTTAAGGCGGGCCAAGGAGACAACCCTGAGGAGTATGTCTGCTGAGGGTCAGAGAGACAGAGGTGAGCAAGCCCACTCTTACCACCTGCCGGCGATCTGACAGGAAGACTAGGATCCAGCTACACAAGGCAGAGTGAAGGCCGAGGTCTCTGAGCTTCTTGTCGATACTTACGCCTTCGTATGTCTACTGTTCTGCCCATGACTGCAGGGAACTGTACAGAACGTTGGAGAGCAGAGAACATCAGAGAAACAAGCCTCTCCTCCATGGACTCTTCCTACACTTCCCCTGCCTCGGAAGAGCAGGCCATGTACTCAAAGATCCTCACAACCTGGGGCATTCTTGCTGCAAACCCGGCCCCCATCGGGGAAGAGATAAAAAAAAAGGCTTAAAGCGCGTACCACCAGGCTTAAGGACTGCTTTCTGTCTGCGGTTATAAGCCAAACGAATGATAAAATGTACTCGACCTCATAATGTAACTCGACGTGACCCTGCACCATATGCCCATTTGCATTGCACTTTCTCTGCAGCCATAATTCTTTGTCACAGTTATTGTTTTGTCGTATATCAGCTCAAAGTACTGTTGTAATGTAGTGATCTGTGTGGATATTACATCAGGCAAGATTTTCACTGTAGCTCAGGACGTGATAAGAATAAACAAATTCCCCATTTTATTTGTGTGGAAATATTAGACAGATTGAGCTTCTGATCTGGAACCACAGAAGGAAACTCAACTGTTGTCATTTCTGAGGAATACAAATAAATAGAAAAGGCTTCCATCTCACATTACGATCTGCGGTAACTGGGATGAGGGGACCGGGGGTGGGTCTCCCATATCAATATCAGAATCAGGTTTAATAGCTCCGGCTTTTGTCATGAAATTCGTTGTCTCTGCGGCAGCAGTAGAACCTAATTCAGAACAACAGATTTTAACAACCATGAATTACAAAAATATACACATTAAATGGTTAGATTATATAAGCAAAAATAAAAATAAAACATGTAATAAACTATTTTAATTGTGTGGAAATTCTGGAGCAAAGCCTAACTAAACTGTACACATTTATGAGAAGCTCAGAAAAATAAAATGATGCTAAATTCTCATATGAATGGGTCATATACCCAGAAATATTGGCTGCACTTTGGCAGGTCGAAACAGTGGATTAGACCATAAGACCATAAAATATTGGAGCAGAAGTAGGCTATTCGGCCCATCGTGTCTGCTCTGCCATTCAATCATAGGCTGATCCAATTCTTCCAGTCATCAACACTCCCCTGCCTTCACCCCATACACTTTGATGCGCTGGGTAATCAATAGCCTATCTATCTCTGCCGTAAATACACCCAAAGGCTTGGCCTCCACAGCCACTCATGGCAACAAATTCCACAGATTTACCAGCCACTGACTAAAGTAATTTCTCCGCATCTCTGTTCTATATGGACGTCCTTCAGATCTGAAGTCATGTCCTCTTGTCCTAGAATCCCCTACCATGGGAAATTAACGTTGTCATATCTAATCTGTTCAGGCCTTTTAACATTCAAAATATTTCTATGAGATCGCCCCTCATTCTCCTGAACTCCAGGGAATACAGCCCAAGAGCTGTCAGACGTTCCTCACACGGTAACCCTTTCCTGGATTCCTGGAATCATTCTCGTGATTTTTCTCTGAACCTTCTCCAATGTCAGTATATCATTTCTAAAATAAGGATCCCAAAACTACACACACTAGTCTGTGTGATCTTACGAGTGTCTTATAGAGTCTCACCATCGCATCCCTGCTCTTATCTTCTATACCTCTAGAAATGAATACCAACATTACATTTGCCTTCTTCTCCACCGACCAAACCTGGAAGTTAACCTTTAGGGTATCCTGCACAAGCACTCCCAAGTTCATTTGCATCTCTGAATTTTGAATTCGCTCTCCATCTAAGTAATAGTCTGCCCGTTTATTTCTTCCGCCAAAGTGCATGACCACACACTTTCCAACTTTGTATTTCATTTGTCACTTCTCTGCCCATTTCCTTAAACTATCTAAGTCTCTCTGTAGGCTCTCTGTTTCCTCAACACTACCTGCTCTGCCACCTATCTTTGTATCATCGGCAAATTTAGCCACAAATCCATTTATACCATAGTCCAAATCATGGACATACATCGTAAAAAGTAACAGTCCCAACACTGATCCATGTGGAACTCCACTGGTAACCGGCAGCCAGATAGAATAGGATCCCTTTGTTCCCACTCTTTGTTTTCTGCAAACTAGCAATGCTCCACCCATGCTAACTTCCCTGTAATTCCATTGCCTATTATCCTGCTAAGCAGCTTCATGTGTGGCACCTTGTCAAAGAATCTCTGAAAATTCAAGTACACTATATCTACTGTCTCTCCTTTGTCTACCCAGCTGTAATTTCCTCGAAAAATTGCAGTAGGTTTCTCAGGCAGGATTTTCCTTTCAGGAATTCATGCTGGCTTTGGCCTATCTTGTCATATGTCTCAGGTACTCCATAATCTCATCTCTAACAATCGATTCTAACAACGTTCCAAACACTGATGCCAGGCTATAGTTTCCTTTCTTCTGCCTCCCTCCCTTCTTAAATTGCGGATAACATTTGCAATTTATCACTCATCTGGCACAATGCCAGAATCTGTCAATACTTGAAAGATGGTCGTTAATGCCTCTGCAAATTCATGAGCTACTTCCTTCAGATCCCAAGGGTGCATTCAATCAGGTCCAGGAGATTTATCCACACTCAGACCATTAAGCTTCCTGAGCACCTTCTTAGTCGTAAATTTCACTGCAAAAACTTTACTTCCCTGCCACACTTGAATGTCTGATATACTGCAGACGTCTTCCACTGTGAAGACTGATGCAAACTACTCCTTCAGTTCCACTGCCATCTCTGCATCTCTCATTACAATATCTCCAGCGTCAGTTGTATTGGTCCTATATCTACCCTTGACTCTCTTTTACACTTTATATACTTAAAAAAGCTTTTAGTAGCTTCCTTGATACAACATTAGACGCCTGCTTCCTCTCATAATTCATCTTTTCCTTCCGAATGACCTTCCTAGACTTCTTCTGCAAGTCTTCAAAAGCTCCCCAATCCTCTATCTTCCCACTAGCTCTGGCGTCCTTGTATGCCCTCGCTTTTACTGTTACTCCGGCTCTGACTTCACTTGTCAGCCACGCTAGTGTCCTCCTTCCCTTTGAAAATTTCTTCTTATTTGGAAAAAAATCTGTCTTGCACTGCCCTCATTTTTTCACTGAAACTCTAGCCACTGTTGCACTGTTGTCCTTCCTGCAAATGTCCTTTTCCAGTCAACTTTGGTCAGTTCCCCTTTCAGTCATTCAAATTTCCTTTATTGCACTGAAATACCAACACGTTGGATTTTATTTTCCCTCTCAAATTTCAATGTGAAGTCAGTCATATTGCGATCACTGTTCCCTATAGGTTCCTGAACCTTAAGCTCCCTTATAACCTCTGGATCGTTGCACAACACCCAAATCAGAACAGCCGATCTTCTAGTGGGCTTAACCACGAGCTGTTCGAAAATGCCACCCTTTAGACATTCTACAAATCCTCTCTTTTGAGGTCCAGTACTAACCTTGTTTTCCCAATTCACTTTCTTGTTAAAATCCACGACGATTATCATGACATTGCCTTTCTGACACACCTTTTCTATCTCTTGCTAAATTTGCAATCCACATCACAGCTGCTGTTTGTAGGTCCTAATACAACTGTCATTAGTATCCTTTTACCCTTGCCATTTCTTAATTCAACCCATAGAGACTATACACCTTCCAGTCCTGTCATCTCTTTCCAATGATTTAATATTGTTCCTTGTACAAAGGGCCACATCACTTCCTTTGCCTACTAGCCTATCTTTCTGATACACCATATATCCTTGTATGTTCAGCTCCCAATGGCAGCCATTCTTTAGCCAAGTTTCTGTCATGGTCTGGTCCGTGAAATCTGCGGTCCGGTTCATGGTCCGGTCCATGTTCCTTATTCCAGGTTTTCCGGTTTTCCCCAGTTTCTGTTGAGGCAGCTGATTCTCATTTGGGCTGGCTACATAAATAGTTTCAGGATTCAGACTCTGGCTGCTGGATTGTTCCTGTCCAAACTCTCTGTCTGTATCCCTTCCCTTCACCTTCCTCCTGGAGCTTTGCCTCACCTGGAGCTTTGCCTCACCTGGAGCTTCGCCTCACCTCGCCTCGCCTCGCCTCGAGCTTTGCCTCACCTTGCCTTGCCTGGAGCCTTGCCTCGCCTCACCTAGAGCCCTGCCTCACCTGGAGCCCTGCCTCGCCTGTAACCTTTGCCTTCACTGCTGTCAAGTTCAACCACCGGAGCAAGATTAGGAACTGTCTTTCGTTGTTTTGAACTGTGTCTGGATTCTCCATCTTTGCAGCATATGGAGTAGGTCGCGTTTCTAGCGGCTCTCTCTCTTTTAATATATTTTATATCCCACTAACAGATCCCTTTTAGTTCTAATGACTTACTACTTCTACTGAAGGATTTTATGACTTAATTACAAAGGCTGAAAAAAGTCGTTCTGGTATTGAATTAAGAAGCGGCAAGACTTTCCCCGAAATGGTGCAAACAGAACAAACCAAGAAAACGGAGGAGCCTGTTACACTAGCGGGAATATTTTCTTCAATACAAGGCATGAAGTCGGAATTCAGATCACTTAATATTAAAATTGATAAGCTGACCGGTTCAAACGGGAAGCTCGAAAAAGCTATTTCTACGATTCAAGACTTGCTGAAAAACTTGGATTCTCAACTTCAAACACTTCAGCAGACTACAACCCGAATCGAGAGCGAGCATGATTTTTTCAAGCAAACTATTACAGATCAAGGAATGAAGATATCCTTATTGGAAAAGAAAATCAATGAAATTACCTCGGAACTATCTAAAACAAAGAAAAGAATGGTTGATTTAGATAGTAGAGGGCGTGGGAGGAATCTGCGTATTCTGGGACTGCCTGAAAATACTGAAGCTGGTGATCTGTTAAAATTCTTTTCAGATATGCTGTATTCACTTTTCAATGGGACCCTCGAAGCTAGCCCCTTAATCGACAGAGCTCACAGAATTCCATTCTCTCGGCGTTCAGCCGAATTACATCCTTGAGCAGTTGTACTTTCTTTGCATTATTATACAACTAAAGAAGCTATTCTACGAGAAGCCAGAAAGAAACGGAAATTACTCTTTAATTCAACACACATTCATAAAGTTGGAGATTAACTCCCCCGAAATCTTTGCCGAAAGAAAGAAATATCGAGACGTTATGAGTGAAATGTATAAATTAGATTTAAATCCCTCCCACACAAAATGCTGGTGGAACACAGCAGGCCAGGCAACATCTATAGGGAGAAGCGCTGTCGACGTTTCGGGCGAGACCCTTCGTCAGGAAGTTTAAATCCCTCCCTTCGCTTTCCAGCAAAGCTGATAATTTTTCCTGAAAAATCTCAACCATTGAGAATCTACTCTCCTCAGGAGGGATGGGAGTATATTAAAAACTTCAAAGTTAAGCCTACTGAATAAAATATTAAAGTTATATCGATTATTCAATAGCCAATTTTGAAGTATCTGCTGTATAAGTTGTTTATGGAGCTTTTGAGTTAAGTACATGTTATACCTTTTCACTCTCTGGTATGGGACGTGGTCGATTTAATTTTTTTTACCTTATTAATAATTAATACATATATAACTGTTTTGTAGGGAACCTTTATAGTTTTGTACTATAGTGGTCCGTGTAGGACCTGTTGTGTATTAATCTTTTTATTTTTTTTATTTGTTTCAATACTTATAGTTTTAGGTCTGTTATATACATATATTCATTTATTTATTTTTCGAGAGAAAGAATATTCTTTGTAACATTATTTGCTCGGATTTATTCTTTCTTTTGAATATGTGTTTAAGCTACTTTAGCTGATTCTAAGATGGCCGTTGTTGATTATGTTTTTATTAATGTTAGACACAACATTATAGTAGTTGAATTCTGCTTGTGCCTTTTATTATGGCTATTTTCCGTGGGTTTTTGCTTTTTTTTATATATGGAGCTGCAAGTTGGCGAACAGGGTCAAAGGTGATTAGTTAGCATGGGACCAGCCTATTGGTTCCTTCCTTTCTATCTATTTGGCGGGGGAGGGGGAGGGGTCTATTAGAGTAGTTTTTTTTTCTTGATTGGGCAGTTCTTTTGATGGATTTCTCTTTCGTAAAGGCGACACTCCTGGTTGAACTCGCGCCTTTTGGTTTAATCGGTACTTGCGTAACATTTCTTTTATATAATATTAAACGCGATTTTAAATATGGATGTTAATAAAATTAATATAATATCTTGGAATTGGAACGGTGTCAATCATCCCATTAAGCGTAAAAAGATTTTTAAGAAATTAAAAACACTTAATGCTCATATTATTTTTGCGCAAGAAAATCATATACGAAAACAGGATGGGGATAGATTTTTTTCGCTTTCGGAAAGGCCCTCTTTTTCACTCACTGCCGGATAGTAAAACAAGAGGCGTTTCTATATTTCTTAGTCCCAAAACCCCTTTTGTACACCTTAATACTACTACTGATTTGATTGGAAGATATTTAATTGTTACTGGTTTATTATGCGAGCAAAATGTAGCTCTGGTGTGTGTATACGCACCTAATGTACATAATTCTGATTTTTTTTTAAGAAACTTTTTTCAGATTTACCGAATTTCAATGAATATAAGATGATCATGGGTGGTGACTTTAACTGTTGCTTAAATCCGGCGATTGACAAGTCATCAACCAATTCGTCGCTTCCTAATAAAGCGGCAGCTTGTATTAACTCTTTTTATTAGAATATGGCCTTGTCGATATTTGGAGATATAAACACACCAATGATAAAGATTTCTCCTTTTTTTCACACGTCCATTACAAATATTCCCGAATTGATTACTTTTTTTTAAAAAAAATACACGTCTGTTAAACTCCGTTGTTGAATGTACGTATGACATAATTGCGTTTTCAGATCACGCGCCTTTAAAGTTAACCTTTAAGCTCCCGGATAGATTTTTGAAAATCTCACAGTGGAGATTAAACCCCGTTTTGTTACAGGATCCAGCTTTTGTTAATTTTATTAAGGAGCAAATTTCTATATTTTTTGAATTTAATACAACTGTATTAAATTGTGACACAACTGTGTCAAATCTGGTTATATGGGACACCTTGAAATCTTTTCTTAGGGGAAAGATAATCTCATGTTCAGCAGCTTTGAGAAAGAAACTAAAGCGGAATTGTCAGTGCTTATTAATAAAATTAAACAGATAGATAAAGCGTATTCAGTTAAACCTACTGAAGACCTATATAAAGAAAGGGTCGAACTTCAATCACAGTATGATTTACTTCTGACTTTTCCCATTGAACAGCAAATTTTTAAATCTAAAAGTTTATTTTATATACATGGGGAAAAATCTGCTAAACTTTTAGCGGGTCAGTTAAAGGCTGGGATTGTCAGAAGACAGATTTTAAAAATTCGCCGACCAGATAGAACAGAAACTTTAGATCCTTATGAAATTAATAAGATATTTATGGACTTTTATTCTAATCTTTATAAATCTGAATTCTCTGATAGTAATATCACTATGAATAGATTTTTGCAAAGGTTAAACATACCTCAAATTTCGATTCACGATGTTGATATGTTAGATGCACCTATGAAACAAGAGGAGATAGCCAAGGCTATATCCTCTATGCAATTAGGTAAAGCTCCGGGACCTGATGGTTATACGGTAGAATTTCATAAGACCTTTCACGAAACGCTTATACCACATCTTCATCAAACGTTCACTGATTCTACATTTTCTGGGAACTTTCCTGAAACTTTTTATGAAGCACTAATTTCATTGATTCCAAAAAAAGGGAAAGACCCACTGGAATGTGTATCCTATAGCCCTATTTCTTTACTGAATGTAGATTTCAAAATCCTCTCTAAGATTCTAGCAAATAGGCTTGAGAGTATCTTGCCTAATATTATCTCAAACGATCAAACAGGATTTATTAAAAATAGGTACTCACATTTTAATATTCGAAGATTATTAAATATCATTTATTCCCCCTCAACCAAAGAATCTGAATGTATTGTATCTTTGGATGCAGAGAAAGCCTTTGATAGGGTGGAGTGGCTTTATCTATTTCAGGTTTAGAAGAGGTTCAATTTTGGTCCAGGATTTATTTCCTGGATTAAATTGATTTATCATGCCCCGGTAGCTGCGGTTCTCACTAATAACCAAAAGTCTCCTTACTTTAGATTATATAGAGGTACCCATCAGGGCTGTCCTCTTAGCCCTTTATTATTTAATTTGGCTTTAGAACCACTTGCTATTGCTCTTAGGGATTTTAATTCTATGCAGGGTATTAGGAGAGGGGATAAATTACATAAAGTTTCGTTATACGCCGATGATTTATTAGTTTACATTTCAAATCCTAGGAAATCTATTCCTTCTATGTTATCTATATTTATGGAATTTGGTACTTTTTCTCGATATAAACTTAATTTACATAAAAGTGAATTATTTCCTATTAATAATTATTTTGATTATTATCATCAAATACCTTTTAATATTGCCAGAAACCATTTTACTTACCTTGGTATCAAAATTACAAAAAATTTTAAAGACCTATATAGGTATAATTTCTTCCCTTTAGTTGAATATACTCAACAGGCGCTTTCCAAATGGTCACCTATATCGATGTCATTGATAGGTCGAATAAATGCTATAAAAATGGTTATTCTACCGTAATTTTTATATATATTTCAAGCAGTTCCCTCTTTTGTTCCAAAAACATTTTTTGATAAAATAGACTCTCTGATTTTGTCTTATGTTTGGAATAATAAAAGCTCTAGAGTGAATAAACTTTTATTGCAAAAATCAAAAAAAGATGGAGGACTGGCTTTACCAAACTTTAGATTTTATTATTGGGCAATTAATATTCGCTATATTACTTTTTGGATTTATGATATAGACGATTCAGATCGCCTTTCATGGTTACAGCTGGAGGAAAATTCAGTAGTGGGGTTTTCATTAGCTTCTTTATTAGGAGATCCTCTTCCTTTTTCGTTCTCCAGAATAGATAAACAAGCTCTTAAAGTTAAACATACTTTAAAAATTTGGTTTCAATTTCGTAGATTTTTTGAATTAAATGATTTTTTAATTTTTAGTAATATTTATTCTAATTTCTTTTTTAAACCATCAACTTTGGATAAGGCTTTTCTAACATGGAAAATTAAGGGAATAAAAACTTGTTGAGATTTGTTTTTACAAGACTGTTTAATGTCTTTTTCACAGTTAATGGATAAATATGATATCTCCAATACACATTTTTTCAGGTATTTACAGGTTAGGAATTTCTTACGTGATTTTTTACTAAATTACCCCCTGATCTGCTCTTCAAATTTGGCTTATGCTATTTTTCAGTTTAAACATGTTCAAAAAAGATTAATAGCTATCATTTATAAACAGTTAATGAATGCTCGCACATCGCCTAATGATAGGGTTCAAAGCTCCTGGGAAGTAGAACTTCAACATTCACTCTCAGATAAGCAATGGAGTAAAATTTATTATTTAGTTAATAATTCATCTGTGCACACCATATTTTCATTCAGTTTAAGATAGTACATATGTCCAAAGATAAATTGGTGCATATTTTTCCTAATATATGCCCTATTTGTGATAGATGTAATGCAGAAGTGGCTACTCTAACCCATATGTTTTGGTCATGTGTAAGTTTAAATAATTTTTGGAGGGATGTGTTTGGAATATTATCTAAAGTTATAGATATGGATGTTCAACCTAATCCACTTACAGCAATTTTTGGGATTTTCCCAGAGGAAGCAAGCAAAGTGTCTGCCTCCGCCCAACATGTGATAGCGTTTTCAACTTTACTGGCTAGGAGAGCTATTTTGCTACACTGGAAAGAATCTAACTCACCCACTGTTTTCTATTGGCTCTCCTCCATCATGTCATGTTTAAGCTTGGAGAAAATTAGAAGCTGGACATTTGATACATCTTTTCATTTTGAACAAGTCTGGTGACCATTTATTCAATATTTTCACATGATTTAATTTATCTTTATTTATTTATTTTTCTTTATTCTCTTTGGAGAATATCCTTGTCCATGAAGGTTCGGAGATGACTGGAAGGATGTGTTTTTTTTTCTCTCTCTTTTTTAAGTTTATCCTCATTTGGACTGCCCAATCTTTCTTTTTCTTTCTTTTTTTTTCTTTCTCTCTTTTTTGTTTTAGTTTAGTTAGTGGGGTTTTTCTTTCTCTATCAATAAAATTTCCAATCTTTTTTTTATGATTGTTATGAGGAGTTGTAATTTCTCTCTGACCATTGTATATATAACAGCATAATATATTACCTATTTAAGTTTGATATTGTATGCTTTTTGTCTTTAATATTGCTATTTATATGTCTTTTATATTATCTACTTGTTAAACTCCTCTTTCAATCTGTATTTGTACATTCTTTATTTGAAAATCAATAAAAAAAGATTGAAAAATGAAATGAAAATGAACTGTGTCTGTGCCCACGCCTTCACTTGGTAGATCCGGCCGTCTGTCGCTACCTAGTATTGGGAACCATCTTTGTGTCCTCACCTTCACTAGGTAGGTCCGGCCATTTGCTGCTACCTAGTGTTGGGAACTGTCTGTGTCCACGCCTTTGCTAGGTAGGTTTGGCCGTCTGCCATTACCTTGTGTTCAGAACCGTCTCGACGTATCCTGCATTCTATGTAATGAGTCCTGGCCCTACGACCTCTACACAAGGAGGGGTCCTGGCTCTGTGTTGCATGCTCCTATCTCTCCCTCGTCCTAGGCTCTGCACTCCTGTCTCTTCCTCGCTGAGTTTTGGAGTCCGAGCCCGATTCAAGACCCAGGTTCTGGGTCCTTGTCCAGTCTCTGGCTCGGAGTCCAAGCCCAGGCTTCTTGTTCCCAGTTCCATGTCCTGGTTCCGCTATCCTAGTCAAGTCCTAGCCCAGGCCCCAAATCCTTGTCTCGTCTAGGGCCTGTGTCATGTCCAGCGTCCTCCCTTCCCCACTTCCCTTGCTTCCTTCTCATGCCCAGTCCTGTTCCTGGTAGTTCAGTGTCTGTGTCTTGCTTTTGGGTCCGCTCCCAACGCCTCCACCTTATAACAGATTCACAGATGGCCACAACATCATATTTGCCAATATGCAGCTGAATTTCAAGATGGACCATTTTATTCCTTCTGCTGCATGCATTCAAATACAACACTCTCAGTCCAGTATTTGCTGCTTTCTGTTTTAATTGCACCATGGCTTTATTGCCCTGTAACTCATGCCACTGGCTTTAATTAAGCTCTATCTCCTGCCTGTTCTTTCTGTAATCTCTGTTGCACGCTATAATTGATTTGTTTCTGTTCTCCCCTTCCTCAGCCCAATCACTCTGGTTCCCATCCCCCAGCCAAATACGTTTAAACCCTCACTACCAGAATTATTAAATGTGCCTGCTGGCATATTGTACCCCTTTGGGTTCAGATGTAACCCATCCTTTTTGTATAGTCTTACCTCCCCCAGAAGAGTCCCCAGTGATCCAGGAATCTAAAACCCTGTCCCCTACACAAGTCTCTCAGCCACACTTTAATATGCCTGATCATGCTATTCTTTCATCGCTAGCACATGGTACAGGCAGCAATCCTAAGGTTACTACCCCAGAGGTCCACAGGGGTCTGTCTTGGCAATGTTTCTTTTTACATTCTATGTCAATGCATCGGATGACAGTATTGATGGTCCTGTGGCCAAATTATGAATGAAGTTGAATATTGAAAGGACTGGATAGAGAGGTCGTGGAGGGCTATTGTATCTGGTTATCACAATGTCATACATAGAACTGAAATATACAAACGATAGGCTTGCTCTACGGCTTGAGATTCTTAATTGGAAAATAGGTCTTTATTCACAAAATCCTCATTGCCCACAGTGACTGTGCACTGATCCCAGCAATGGAACCCGCCACCGCAGCCCCACAGTGCAAATATGTACTGATTTCAAAGCTATGAAATTGCATGCGAATAGCCTCCCCTCCCCCAACTCCACTCTTTCTGCGTCCCCAGCAGACTGAGACATCTCATATCTCGCTGCCAGGACATTAAACTGTGAACAACTGTGGTCAGGGACTGATCTCTGGGGTACTCTAAACGCTACCTCCTTCCATTCTGAAAACAACCCTCTCATCCAGCCACAAACTACCGGCAGTTCATCGATCTCCAACGAGAAAGTCTAATCACCTACTCCTGAGGTTCAATAGCATTGCTGATTCTGAGTTTACCACCGTCAGATGCCAGGAGGGACATAATAATCAGAAAGTCTCTAGTCACAGCTGTGTAAATACAACGTGATCTTAGTGGGTGTGTGGCGCATGCTCAGAATGTGAAGGAGACAGACAAACTGAGCCAAGTCACAGACTGATGAAGGGAAGGAATGATCCATTCTGATACAGAGAGGGAAGCTGAGAGTTTGATATTGTCCCTGATGCCAGAACTGTAGCCAGTTATAAGATGAAGTCTTGTTCCTCCAAATTGTTTTGACCTCTGACAGTGTTTTTATCAGAAGGCACCATGGAGAGTAAAATCATCTGAGTTGAATTGTTGTCTTTCACCCACTGATGTGCTTTTGTAAACTTTTAGCAGTGTAGAAAAGTCAAAGGATTTGTGTATGGGAATCACAAACACAACAGCACGTTAGTTCCGCTGTATCTGTCAGTTCACCAGCGCTTGAATGCCACTGATCCTTGAATGTGGAGGCGGAGATGCTGGAGAAGACAGCGCTGTTACTACAAGGAGAGCCCAAACACGTGTCCATGTCTGTGCTCTGATCGGATACATTGCCATGACATTGATAGCAGTGAGATGCCATTCACTGGCTCTCATTTTGGAAGTCGGCCATCACAGATACACCAACAGATTTGCACTGGGAAGCGGCTGTTCACCTGCTCTGTGTGCGCAAAGGGACTCATTCAGTTAACCCACCTTGTGATGCTCCGATGAGTTCACGGTAAATAGAGGCCACATTTCTGTCCAGAGTGAGCAAAGAGTTTTACTCAATCATCCCAGCTGCTGCAACACCAGCAAATTCATATCAGGAAGGAAGTTCAAATCAGCTCTGTGTTAAATGTTTACCCATCATGGTGACTGAAGGCAGCTTCATGAGGGACTGTTACTGTCAGATTCTGTAGTTCCTGTGGCTGCTCATTGTACTCAGGACTGAACCCTGGTCACTGAGCATTGGAGGAGTCTGTTCTGCTGATGTTAGTCTTGAATTAGACTGAAGTTTAATATTGTGGATCTGTGAAAGATAAATAATTTCTCTATCAAATCACGTGTCTCAGGTACTTAATGTCTCTACCGCACACAGAGTGTACACAAGAGAGGCCACTCGACCCATCTGGTCTCTGCCCATATTTCTGTTCCATGTCAGTGTATCAAAATCTAACCCTGCCGTTCACCTCTCACTCTCCCTGTGATGACAGGTTGCAACCCGTCACCACTCCGTGGGATAGGAGATTTTCCAGGAATTTCATAGAATCATAGAAATCTACAGCACATTACAGGCCCTTCAGCCCACAGTGTTGTTCTGACCATGTAACCTACTCTAGAAACTGCCTAGAATTCCCCTACCGCATGGCCCCCTGTTTTCCTTAGCTCCATGTACCTATCTAAGAGTCTCTTAAAAGACCCTATTGCATCCGCCTCTGCCAGCATCGCTGGCAGTGCATTCCACACACAAACCACTCTTTGTTTAATAAACTTAGCTCTGACATCTCCTCTGTACCTACTTCCAAACAGCTTAAAACCATGTCCCCTTTTGTTAGCCGTTTCAGCCCTTTGAAAAAGTCTATGGCTATCCACACGACCAATGCCTCCAATCATTCCATACACCTGCATGAATTTCCTGCATGATTTTCTCCAGGCTGAATAAGACCATGATCTCACTGTGGTTTTGATGTTCCCCAGGACTCAGGCCTAAGGTGGTTAAACCCCTTCTTCCCCGCTCTTTTCAACATTTTGGGTGATTTTCACTCATTTCAAAGGGCTGTGCCTCAGACAGCTGGGTTGTTGCAATGCACCTCTAAAGTCAGACCGCAGACTAGCGAGTGAATCTTTGATGGAGCAGATTCAGAAACCAAAGAGTTGCCAGCATGAGTCAGGGCTTTGGGGCTTCAGAAAGAGTTGGGATCTAAAGTTTACAAGGAGTAGGAGGAAGAGGAGTCAGACCAGTGAAATGTGGCTACAGGTAAAAAATCAGAAACATTTAGAAACTGTTTGATTGAGAAAAAAAGTGGTTAATTTCTGCAAAATAATGGAGGAAATCAACAGATCAGACAGCAAATGTGAAGAGGGATAAATAGACAACGTTTAGGCCGAGCACCTTCAGCATGCCTAGACTGTGTGCTCCTCTGCTTAGTTGCTGCCTGAACTGCAGAGTTCCTCCAGCATTTTGTGTGTATGTGTCTACATTTCCAGTAACTGCAGAATCTCTTGTGTTTCATATCTGCATTTGTAAGAGGATTGTACTTTGGCATTAGAAACACGTTGATATTGAGTATATTATTTATGGGAGCCGCTTTCTGCGTTAAAACAGCTGCTGAATTTTCTATGCATACAAAATAAACTGAGGTATGGACATGGGACCAGTGCTTGCAGACACTTTTAATGGCAACCTGATTACCCATAAATCCCTCCGTTAATAATTTCGCCGTCGCCGAAGCACCGATCAAATGCGCAGGCGTCAGGGTTGCGATGTTAACGAATATCACGCATGCGTGCAGTACACAAAAGGCCTCTGAAGATCAGCAGCAGGTAAGATTGATTCTCCGAGCCTTGAGATTTTCAACGCCGACTGAGGGACAATTGCTGTGAACTGTAGATACCATGACCTGCAATCCTTCTCTCTCAGCCCCACGATCTGTACACGGGCCCTGGGGAGCTTCCGGCTGATGAGGGAATCGAACCGATTGATCTCTCAGACAGAGCTGAGCTCCAGCTATCTAAATGCAAGGATCAGGAACTCTGTGAAAGGGCACAGAATCTTTTACATCAGCTGTTGAGAAAATCACCTTTGTTCTACCTCCCATCACAAACCAGATAAAAACTGTCGAGAGGGCACAGTTTTAAGGTGCTTGGAAGTGGGTAGGAAGGAGATGTCAGGGGTGTTGTGTTCTTTATACGTACCGTGGGTTACTAATAACAAGCCATATTCTGGAAAAATTGAACTTTCATTTAACAGCAACAAAACCACGTTTTATGTTGCCATGCTCCTCGGTCATTCTCTGATTTCTGCACATGTTCAGAACTCTCCATCAGGCTCTGACACGTGATATCACCACGAGGAGCGAGTTTCTTTACGCAGAGTGGTGAGTGCATGCAATGGGCTGCCGGCAACTGTGATGAAGGCGGATACAATAGGGTATTTTCGGAGGCTCTTGGATAGGTACATGGCGCGTAGAAAAATAGGCTATGGGGTACTCTAGGTAATTTCTAAAGTAATTAATGTTCGACACAGCGTTGTGGGCCAAAGGGCCTGTATTGTGCTGTTGGTTTTCTATGTTGTTTTTTGTATTGGAAATCCAAGAAACTCACACAAAATGCTGAAGGAACTCAACATTAATATTCTTTTCTGTGGATGGGGCCTGGCATGCTGAGTTCCTCCAGCATTTTGTGTGTGCTCCTTGTTCTACCTCCTCTTGTTTGGGACTTTTCTACCCATGAGAACAGCTTTAGACCCATTCTCTCTGGGTACACAATGATATCAAACATGGTTGCCCTGGGCAACAAGTAGCTTTCACATCACAAATGTGCCAGACTCCAGTGAGACAGACTACTGCCCTTCCCTTCATATTCATTGGCATTGCCATCAATGAGTTCACCACTGTCAGTCACTTGCGGGAGGGTTCAGGGGAAATATTTATGTACAATACAGAAACTGGTGTCACCTGTTTGTATTCTGGTGATACAAAAGTTGCTGAAGAATTTGCAAGTGGGAAGAACTGGAGTGATATTTGGAAATTTGGCATTTTAAAGTGTCAATTAGCAAGCAAATCACATATGGACAAAGTGCAAAAGCTCTGGCGAGAAAATCCTTCATTACCCACTACCGGCCTGCTACATAGGTTGTGTGATATTGTAGATGAACTCAATCAAACCCAGAGGAGATCAAAGTTCTTATTGACAGTGATTTGCTAGCTGTTAAAAAGAATAACTCCCTATATAAAATTCAGTGTGCACATGTTGTTGTCACTGGGTAAAAACTGCACAGCAGAAGACTTTTGTGCACAGTGGTCATTACAAATTAGAGGACATTGGTGTTAAGGTGGGGAGACCTCCAGTGTCCCTGATGCCCTCACCT
The DNA here is from genome assembly GCF_048418815.1 of Hemitrygon akajei. Classification (NCBI taxonomy): domain Eukaryota; kingdom Metazoa; phylum Chordata; class Chondrichthyes; order Myliobatiformes; family Dasyatidae; genus Hemitrygon; species Hemitrygon akajei. The sequence goes on from NC_133125.1 coordinate 73,805,917, forward strand.
ACAAGATGTGCATCCAGCTGCAGCTTGTAACCCTGCAATTTAAGGAGCTGGAAATGGATGAATTCCGGATCACCCTGGAGTCAGAGGGGTGATAGATATGACATGAAGAGAGGTGAGTTACACCCAAGGTGCAGGATACAGGAATTTGGATGAGAGTCAGGAAGGGGAATGAGATTGAATACCCATTGCAGAGTACTCTTGTGGCCATCCCACACAACAACAGGTAGACCACTTTGTAAAGTGTTGGGGGTGGGGGTAATTACCTGACTGAGGAAAGTCAAGGGGGTGATAGGCGATTCACTAGTTTGGGAATTTAAACTAGCAACTAGCAGAGGTCCCAATATCATAGTGGTAACTCTTACTATTGCAAGTGTGTGGCGGGAGAGGGTGTGTAGTTAAACTTAAAGTTGTTGTGGGTGTTGGAGTTAGAATGTCAGAACAGATAGTGGAGAGGTTGAATTGAATTGACTTTATTACTTATATCCTTCATATACATGAGGACTAGAAATCTTTGCATTACATCTCCGTCTAAATGTGCAATATGCAATTCATAGTAACTTATAATAAATTGTACGTACAACAGGACAGTCAATATAACATACAAATTTATCTGTATCAGCTTGAATTAATCAATCTGATGGCCTGGTGGAAGATGCTGTCCTGGAGACTGTTGATCCTGGCTTTAATACTGAGGTACCGTTTCCCGGGTTATAGCAGCTGGAAAACTTTGTGGTTGGGGTAACTTCGGGCCCTCTGATCCCTTTAGCCACAAGGGGCATATCTAACTCCCTCTTAAATATAGCCAATGAACTAGCCTCAACTATTTCCTGTGGCAGAGAATTCCACAGATTCACCACTCTCTGTGTGAAGAAATTTTTCCTCATCTTGGTCCTAAAAGGCTTCCCCTTTATCCTTAAACTGTGACCCCTCGTTCTGGACTCCCCCAACATCAGAAACAATCTTCCTGCATCTAGCCTGTCCAATCCCTTTAGAATTTTATACGTTTCAATAAGATCCCCCCTCAATCTTCTAAATTCCAGCGAGTATAAGCCTAGTCGATCCAGTCTTTCTTCATATGGAAGTCCTGCCATCCCAGGAATCAATCTAGTGAACCTTCTTTGTACTCCCTCTGTGGCAAGAATGTCTTTCCTCAGATTAGGGGACCAATACTCCAGCTGAGGTCTCACCAAGGCCTTGTACAACTACAATAGAACCTCCCTGCTCCTGTACTCAAATCCTCTTGCTATGAATGCCAACATACCATTTGCCTTTTTCACCGCCTGCTGTACCTGCATGCCCTCTTTCAATGACTGGTGTACAATGACACCCAGGTCTCGTTGCACCTCCCCTTTTCCTAATCGGCCACCATTCAGATAATAATCTGTTTTCCTGTTCTTGCAACCAAAGTGGATAACCTCACATTTATCCACATTAAATTGCATCTGCCATGAATTTGCCCACTCACCTAACCTATCCAATTCACTCTGCATCCTCTTAGCATCCTCCTCGCAGCTAACACTGCTGCCTAGCTTTGTGTCATCCGCAAACTTGGAGATGCTGCATTTAATTCCCTCGTCTAAATCATTAATATACATTGTAAACAACTGAGGTCGCAGCACTGAGCCTTGCGGTACCCCATTAGTCACCGCCTGCCAATCTGAAATGGTCCCGTTTATTCCCGCTCTTTGCTTCCTGTTTGCCAACCAATTCTCTATCCACATCAATACCATACCCCCAATACCATGTGCTTTAAGTTTGCACACTAATCTCCTGTGTGGGACCTTGTCAAAAGCCTTTTGAAAGTCCAAATATACCACATCCACTGGTTCTCCCCTATCCACTCTACAAGCTACATCCTCAAAAAATTCTATAAGATTTGTCAGACATTATTTTCCTTTCACAAATCCATGCTGACTTTGTCCGATGATTTCACCTCTTTCCAAATGTGCTGTTATCTCATCTTTGATAACCGACTCTAGCATTTTCCCCACCACCGATGTCAGGCTAACCGGTCTATAATTCCCCAGTTTCTCTCTCCCTCCTTTTTTAAAAAGTGGGGTTACATTAGCCACCCTCCAATCCTCAGAAACTAATCCAGTATCAGAAAGGATCTGACAAGTGTGGTTTGAGACAGGCTGTTTTCCGGCAAAGGAGTACTTGGTAATTGGGAGGCCTTCAGAAGTGAAATTTTGAGGATGTAGAGTTTGTCTGTGCCTGTTCAAATAAAAGTTGAAAGGTAACTGGTGCAGGGAATCTTGTTTTTCAAGAGACATTGAGGCCCCTGATATTTTGATCCTCTCAATCCCTCAGGCTGTTGGCTGCTACCAAGACTCATTAATAACTACAATATCATCATTCCATGCCCTGAGCTCATCTGATATTTTTTTTAGATGTCATCTGTTGGTTATTAAGAGCTTACCAATAATTTTCGCTCTTTTGTTTGCCCTCTGTTTGGAGTTTATGTTGACTTTGGCTTCTCATTTCAGCCATGCCTTTCCAATGTTTCCACCTGCCTTTCTCCTGCCTTTCCAATGCTTCCACCTCTTTGGGATGTTTCAATGACTCAGCTCCCGAATTGCTCCCAGAAATTTCAGCCATTGCTACTCCATTGTCCCTCCTACTTTTTCCCTTAGAAACAAGTTCGTCCAGCTTCTCTGTCATGGAAACATGGAGAAGTTCAGTTCAGAAACAGGCTATTTGGCCCATCTTGTCAATGCTGAAAATATATTTAAGCTGTCTAATGCACCTACCTGCACCGGGACAATCGCCCTCCATACCCCTACCATCCAGGCTCCCATCCAAACTTCTTTTAAATGGTGAAATCAAGCTCATATTCACCACTTGTGCTGGCATCTCATTCCACACTCTCACAATCACTTCAGTGAAGAGGTTTTCCACATGTTCCCCATAAATGTTCACCTTCCCCACTTACACATGACCTCTGGTTGTCGTCCCACTTAACATCAGTTGAAAAAGCCTGCTTGGATTAACCCTTAGGATTATCCTTCATCTTTTCTGCGAGGACAACCTCATGCCTTCTTTTAGCCATCCTGATTTATTTCTTACGTGTTCTCTTGTCTTTCTTATACTCCATAAGAACCTGCCTGCCTATCCCTGTTATGCAACTCCATCTTGTGCTTCACCAGGGTCTCAATATCTCTTGAAATCCAAGGTTCCCTGCAGTTTCTATCTTTTTACCTTTTATTCTGAGAAGCATATACCCGCTTTGTACTTTAAAAATTTCGCTTTGAATGCCTCCCACTTACCAAGCACACCTTTGCCATAAAGCAGCCTGTCCCAGTCCACAGCTGCCAGATCCTAGTATCTTAATTCCAGGTTTTGATCCATGAACTGAACACATTCACCATTCCTACAATGTTCCTTGCATTGAAATATACAGGGCTCAGCATATTCACTGCACCATGCTCAAGATTTTCATTAGGGACTTTGTATCAGGTCTGAACAATATCTGCTCCACATCCTCTCCACTATCTGTTCTGTTATTCCAGCTCTCATTCCCCTGCAACTTTTGTTTCACAGAACCCACCCACCGTGCAGCACTAGCAAGCCTTGCCACTGGGATATCAGACATATTCTTGTTTCTGTATTCTTGTAGTCCTGACGAAGGGTCTTGGCCCAAAATGTCGACAGCACTTCTCCCTATAGATGCTGCCTGGTCTGCAGTGTTCCACCAGCAATTTGTGTGTGTTGTTGTTTGAATTTCCAGCATCTGCAGATTTCCTCGTGTATATTCTTGTTTTGTTCCCCAAACTCATGAATCCTCTATCACCCCTTTGGCTTTCCTCTTGTGGATCAAGAAACAAGGAGGTGCATCCCAGGTGCAGGCAGATAGGAACACATGGGGTACTTATTAATTATAAGAAATTCAAATGAACACTTATGAAAGAAGGCATGAGGTTGCCCGAGCAGACAAGGTGAAGGAAACTCCTCAGGGAATGTGCAGTTATGTTAAGAGAAAAAAGATTTCAAGGCAGGAGATGGTCACAGAGTCTATAGAAGTGAAGCAAAGCAGCATTAATTTCATGGACCCTGTACAGATTATGGAGGTGGAGGTGTTTGCTGTCTTAAGGCAAATTACCGTGGATAAATCCCCAGGGCCTGACAGGTTGTTCCCTGGGACTCTGCGGAAGACAAGTGCAGAAATTGTCGGGGCCCAAGCACAGATATTTACATCATCCTTAGTGACAGGTGAGTGACTGGAGGATTGGAGATTAGCCAATATTGTTTAGCTGTTCAAGAAAATAAACTAGGAAATTATACGTTGGTGACCTTGACATCAGTAGTGAGGAAGTTATTGGAACATATGTGCAGGAACTGGATATTTGGTTGGAAGTGGAGTGATTATGGAAAGGCAGCACGGCTTTGTGCATGATGAGTCATGTCTAACCAATCTTACAGAGTTTCTCGAGGAAGTTATAGGGAAAGAGGATGAAGGCAAGGCAGTGAATGTTGTCTACATGGACGTTAGCGAGGCACTTGACAAAGTCTCATACGAGAGGTTGGTCAATAAGGTACACACATTCAGCATTCAAGATGAGATAGTAAATTGGATGAGACACTATTTGGGAGAAGCCAGAGTGTTGTAGCTTTTGGTTGCCTCTCTGACTGGAGGCCTGTCTCTAATGGTGACACTGCCATAGGGATCAGTGCTGGATCTGTTGTTGTTTGTCATCTATATCAGTAATCTGGATGATAACATGGTTAGCTGAATCAGCAAATTTGTGGATGAAACTAAGACTGTGGGTTTAGCGGACTGCGAAAAGACTATTTTGGCTTGCAGTGCGATCTGGACCCACTGGGAAAATGGTTTGAGAAATGCAAAATGGAATTTAATGCAGACAAGTGTGAGGTGTTGCACTTTGGTAGGAACTACCAGGGTGGGTCTTACACAGTGACTGGTCGGGCACGGAGGAGTGTTGTTGAAGAAAGGGATCTGGGAATACAGGTCTATATTTCACTGAAAGTGATGTCACAGTTCGATAGGGACGGAAAGAAAGATTTTGGCACACTGGCCTTCATAAACCAAAGTACTGAGTACAGGAGATGGATGTTATGTTGACTTTGTACAAGACATTGGTGAGGCCTAATTTGGAGTATTGTGTGCAGTTTTGGTCACCAGCCTACAGGAAAGATGTAAAAGAGGTTGAAAGAGTTCAGAGAAAATTCGCAAGGATGTTGCCAGGTCTGGAGGACTTGGGTTATAAGGAGAGATTGAACTGGACTGGACTTCATTCCTTGGAATGTAGAAGAGTGACAGGAGATTTGATGGAGGTATACCAAAATTATGAGGCTTATAGATAGGGTAAATGCATGCTGGCTTTTTCCACTGAGATTTGGTGGGACTACAACCAGAGGCCATGGGTTAAGGGTGAAAGGTGAAATGTTGAGGGGAACATTAGGGGAAACGTCTTCATACAGACGGTCATCCTGGTGTAGAATGAACAGGTGGTCCAACTGTGAATGCGAGTTCATACGAGCACATCAACAAAGGCTATTTGTGTGAGAGTGTTTCAGTTACTGTGGGGCCAGGCACCCATGCAGCTCAGTGGGAACAGGGAATAATACCTATGGAGAGAGTCAAACCGAGCCAAGTCACAGATTGGAGATGACAGAAACATAGAAAAAAAGCCTACAGCACAGTGCAGGTTCTTTGGCACACAAAGCTGTGCTGCACATGTCCTTACCTGAGAAATTACCTAAGGTTACGCATTGCCCTCTAATTTTCTGAGCTCTATATACCTGTCCAGGGGTCTCTTAAAAGTCCCTATTGTATCCACCTCCACCACTGTCACAACAGCCCATTCCACGCACTCACCAATCTCTGCGTAACAAACTTACCCCTAACATCCCCTCTGTGCCTATTATTATAGAGACAGAAAAACGTCAGAGAATTTGATGGTCATTCCAGATACCATCACTGTGCCCAGTTAGAAGATGATTTCTCTCTCCAAGTTGGGTTGAACTTCACTGTGACAGTGTGATGCCAGATCACACCGTGGTAACTCAAGTGTTCTCATCTGAAATGTTGTCCTACATTTGATGGACAATCTTTAAAGTTGATGGATTTTGTAAATCTTTTTACAGGTTAAAAAATGACAAGGAATTTGTCTACAGGAATCTCGAACACAACATGCCAGTTTTGCTGTCACTGTCCAGATATTTAAGAAGTGGAGCAAGGGATTCACTTGATCATCCTTCCTGCTCAGACTGTAGGGCAGGATTCATTTAATCATCTCAACTGAAGATACATCAGCAAGTTTACACTGGGCAAGGCCATTCATCTGTTCTGTGGGTGAGAAGGGATTCAGTCGGTCATCCCACCTGTGGACACACCAGTCAGTTCACACTGGGAAGAGGCTGGTCATCTGCTGAATTTCTGGGGAAGGATTCTCTCAGCCATCTGAACTAATGGCTCACTAGCGACTTCACACTGGGGAGAGGCCATTCACTTGCTGGGACTGTGGGAAGGGATTCACTTGCTCATCTGTCCTACTGAGACATCAGTCAGAGACACTGCTGAGAGGGATTTCACCTGCTCAGATTGTGGGATGAGATTTCCTCACTCTTCCACCTTACAGAGACACCAATCAGTTCACACTGGAGAGAAGCCATTCACTTGCTCAGTCTGTGGGAAGACATTCACTCGGTCATCCACCCTATTGGCACACCAGTCAGTTCACACTGCAGAGTGGCCATTCACCTGCTCAGAACGTGGGAAGGGATTCACTCTGTCATCGGATCTACTGGCACACCAGCGAGTTCACACTGGGGAGAGGCTATTCACCTGCTGTGAATGTGGGCAGGGATTCACGTGATCAACTCATCTACTGAGACACCAGCGAGTTCATACTGGGTAGAGGTCGATCACCTGCTCAGACATTGGAAAGATATTCTCTTGTCCATCTCCACCAAATATGCATCATTGAGTTCACACTGGGGAGAGGCCATTCACCTGCTGTGAATGTGAGAGGGGATTCACTCAGTAATCTAATCTTGTGACACACTACCGGGTTCACACTGGGGAGAAAGTTTCTATAAGCTCCATGCTGGATATTTGTCCATCACCATTGCTGAATGCAATTTCGAGAGTGACTGTCGGTGCTGAACTCTGCAATTATTGCTGCTGCTCACCACACTCAGTTCTGCACCCTGGTCACTGGGCATGGGAGGAGTTTCTTCTGCTCCACATTCATATTTAATGGGACTGGAGTTTAATATTCTGGATCTGAGACAAATAAATCAGTTCTATTTTAAACTCTGTCTCTGGTACTTAGTAAATTTATAACACACCTAATGTACAGTACAGAGTCAACTCAGGCCAGCTGGACCCTGCCAGTGATTCAGTTCCATAACAGTCCATTTACATCCCCCCTGTTCATCTCTCGCTCTCCCTGTGGTGATGAGTTCCAAACAGTCACCACTCTGTGGGTGAAGAGGTTTCCCTTGAATTTTCTGCAGACTGAAGAAGTTGAGCTGACTGCAGTTCTGTCTAAGATGTTCTTCGCGCCCTCAAATCTCTGGGCTGAGGAAGAATGATGTTAGGAGTTAACCTTCTTATTCAGGGTACATTTCCACATTAATGGTCATTTTCCCTGCTTCTAAAGGGTTGTTGAAAACACCCCTGTCCTCTAAAGACTGAAAGCAGAATGGGAAACCATCAGTTGGATGTTCAACGGAGCAAGGTCAGAAACCAGAGGCAGGTCTGCCCAGGGCAGAGTTTGGGGCTCTGGACGATGGGCAGGGTAAGAACGTATGATGAGGAGAAGGGAATCAGCAGTTGGGCGTGGCAACAAATGACAGAGTAGCAACATTTGGAAGCTGATTGACAGAGAAAATATTTCGATTGTCTGACTGATGACACAAACAATACCTGTTGTGAGGTGCAGCACTGGTCGAGGAACATGTGTGTGTTGGGAATGGTTTTATCTATTGAGAGAGTTGTTCCTGCTTGTTTATCCAGTAATACTATATATGTATGGTTATGGATTGTCCTATCTCTAATACTCTATTGATTATCATATAATTTGTAGGATTTTGATTCTAAAACTTGATCAGTCTTGAATTTATGGTGCCTTTATGAAGTTATAGTGGTCATGAGTGTAAAGCAAGATGTTGGTGAAGGGTATTTGCCACTTGATTGTAACTTTGTAAGTAATCAGATTGAGTTAAACTGCTGCAGGATCCCAGAATGTGTTGGATTGTGTCTGGTTTCTCTCAGCATTTTCTACATTTATCACCTTGGTTGATAGTCTTTTATGTATTTTTGATAATTTTTATGTCAATCACCCTGTCCTGTATTTCCACAAGGGATCTCTTTTTCTGTGAAGGCATCTCCCACTTTGAGTCGGACATTTGATGCTTCATTGACAAACATCTCGTCTGCTCAGATCATTGGGATGTCTCCCATGGAGGGTCATACTCATTCCACTGGTTAACATTTTCATGAAGTGAGGATTCACTTTCCTGAGTTGGCCTCTCATTTAAGTTTTTTTGGTGTGTACTTCATACCACAATTGCATATGCTGACATGGAGTGCTGAATCCTGCTTAATTTTGAAGAAAATATACATTTAGGAGTTTTATCTGACTGTTGTGTCAGTTTTTATTGTATGTAATACCTCATCCTCCTGTCCTAGGTAATGTTGATCTAAGTGCGCTTTAGTATAAATACTGTTCTCTAAATTTGTCATTTCAGTTGTTTTTATTCTTTGTAAGTTTTCCAGATCAGAATGGGACCAAGGTATTTTTCCTAAAGAAAACATTAACATGGTTATAGTGAAAGTGTTTATTCCTGTTGTGTTTGTTATATTATTGAGCTCTGCTTGGCAGATTTTCTTAAAGCATGTAGTAAATTTTGTCAAAAGATTTCACTATTTGAAACTATTTTCAAATTTCTTGTTTGATGATATTCCAGATACCTGGGTATCAAGTGTCCTGATGACTGGTCTTGGCCTGAAACATTTATTCCCAACCAAGCCTGACTTGCTGAGCTCCTCCAGCACATTAAGTGTATTCCTTAAGATTTCCAGCATCTGCAGTATCTCTTGTGTCCCATATACTTGTATGTTTCTCAAAAGGATAGAGTTTGATAGATTCTTCATTGGTCAGGGCATGAAAGGATACAGGGAGAACAGAGGAGATTGGGGCTGAGAGGAAAATTAGATTGGCCATGGTGAAATGGTGGAGCAGACTCGATGGGCCAAATAACCGAATCCTGCTCCTAAATCTTATGTTCTTGTGTTTCATATTCATCTCCCTTCTTCCTCTGCTGCCCCCCCTACATTTCTTACTCTGACATCACCTTCCCCCCCAAAAAAAACATGCCAATAAGTGAAGAGTATTGGAAAAAGTGAGTATAGCTTGTATTACTAAGGAAATAATGTGCTTTGGAAGCTGAAAGGCCTGAAGGTAGGTAAGATTCCTGGACCAGCTGCAAGCGCCCCAGTGTTCAGAAAGGGGTGGTTGAAGAGGTTGTGAAGGCATTAGAGTCACAGAACACTCTGCAGCTTTATCCTTCCATACCCTTTGCATCCATGAACCCACCCAAACTTCTCTTAAATGTTGAAATCGACCCTGCCACTTGCTCTAGCATCTCAATCCATATTCTCTCTGCCTTTGTGTGAAGAATTCCTCCCCACCCCATGTTTCTCTTAAAGAATGGGTAATGAACTTTCAAGAATCAGTAGATTTGGGAATGGTTCTGGCAGACTAAAAATTTGTAAATGTCACTCCATTCTTCAAGCAGGGAAAGAGGCAGAAGAAAGGAAACGATAGGCCAGTTAGTCTCACCTCAGTGGTTGGAGTCCATTCAGGGTGATTTTTCGGGGTACATCGCGTTGCATGATAAAATAAGTCTTAGTCAGCATGGTTTCCTTCAGGGGAAATCCTGTTTGAGAAATCCATTGTAATTCTTTGATGAAATAACAGGATAGACAAAGGAGAGACAGTGGATGTTGTTTGCTTGGATTTTCAGGTGGCCTTTAACAAGATCTTGCATATGAAGCTGCTGAACAAGATCACACCTCATGTATTACAGGAAAGACACTACCATCGATCAAAGATTGGTTTACTGGCAGGAGACAAAGAGCCAGAACAATGCAAGCCTATTCTGTTTGCTCTACACGTACAAACAAGCTGGATGAACTCAGCAGGTCGGGCAGCATCCGTGGAAACGAGCAGTCAACGTTTCGGGCTGAGACCCTTCGTCAGGACGGAAGAAGGAGGGGGCAGGGTCCCTATAAAGAAGGTGGGGGGGGAGGGTGGAAGGTGCCAGGTGAAAACCAATCAGAGGAGAGATCAAGGGGTGGGGGAGGGGATAGGCAGGAGAGGTGAAGGAGGAATGTAAGTGGAAAGCACTATGGGTAGTAGAAGAAGGCAGAATCATGAGAGAAGTGATAGGCAGCTAGAAGAGGAGGCAGGGTGACAGTGGGATGGGGGAAGGGAGAGGGAGGGAATTACTGGAAGTTGGAGAATTTGATGTTCATACCAAGGGGCTGGAGACTACTCAGACGGTATATGAGGTGTTGCTCCTCCAACCGAAGTTTGGCCTCATCATGGCAGTAGAGGAGGCCATGTATGGACATATCCAAATGGGAATGTGAAGCAGAGTTGAAGTGGGTGGCAACCAGGAGATCCTGTCTGTTGTTGCGGACGGAGCGGAGGTGCTCGACGAAGCGGTCCCCCAATCTGCGTCGGGTCTCGCCGATGTAGAGGAGGCTGCACCGGGAGCACTGTATGCAATAGATGACCCCAACAGACTCACAAGTGAAGTGTTGCCTCACCTGGAAGGACTGTTTGGGGTCCTGAATGGTGGTAAGAGAGGAGGTGTAGGGACAGGTGTAGCACTTACGCTTGCAGGATAAGTACCAGGTGGGAAATCTGTGGGGAGGGATGTGTGGACCAGGCAGTCGCGGAGGGAATGATCCCTGCGAAAAGCAGAGGGGGGTAAAGAGGGAAAGATGTGCTTAGTATTGATTAGTTTTTCACCTGGCACCTTCCGCCCTGCCCCCACCTTCTTTATAGGGCCCCTGCCCCCTCCTTTTTCAGTCCTGACGAAGGGTCCCGGGCCGAAGCGTTGACTGCTCATTTCAACGGATGCTGCCCGACCTTCTGAGTTCATCCAGCTTGTTTGTACATGTTGATTTGACCACAGCATCTGCAGTGTACTTTGTGTTTGCTATTCTGTTTGCTGCCAGTATCTAACGGTGTCCCGCTGGCGTCAGTATTGAGAGCACTTCTTTTCATGGTAGATAGCGATGATTGGTTGAGAGAATTGATGGCCTGGTGACCAACTTTGCAATGAAGGCAGGTGTTGGGCAGGTAGCTTAGAGTAAAGGACTTGGACAGGTTTTGAGAACAGGCAGTGAAGTGGGGACTGTGGTCTACAGTCAGGGCCTCAGGTTCACTCAGTGTAATGTTGCACAAACACTATTAGTAAAGCATTCTGATACCATAAGGGTTTCATTTTGTTACAGACATTACTATGTTGATACTACAAGTAAATTACATTTCCACAGTGGTGGTGAAGTGCCACAACACCCCTCGTTATCTCTAAATCCCTTTCAAACCCCTACACCACTCCCCATTTCTGTAAAACCCTCCAACCCCTAGAGCACTCGCTATCTCTGCAAAACCCTCCACCGTCCGCCCTGGTGCATTCAGCCGACAGCTGACCCGAGAAATTCACTGCCGGTGGCAGATGGCAGGGCTCATCAAAACACCTTCACACTTTCTGTTTGTAAACTTACCGATCTGCATGGTGATCTTGACTAAACCTCTTCCCACATTGTCTCCTGTAAAAAAAAAGCTATTTCCTTTTCTCAGTTCCTTTGTTCCTACCATATCTGATCACCAGATATCATCTGATCTCCGGGACACCAGAGATGGTCTCCTCCTTCACAGAATAGGTTTCCCTTCCTCCGCCATTGATGCTGATCTCAGACCAATCGGTTCTATTTCCTGAAAATCCGCCCTCACTCCATCTTACAATCACCCAAACATTGACAGAGTTCCTCTTGTTCTCACCTGCACCCCCATGATCCTCTACATCCAAGGCATCATCCTCCACAACTTCTCTCAAATCCAACAACCAAACACACCTTTATCCCACACACCCCGCCCCCGCCAACACTGCTTTCTAGAGTTTTCTCTGTCCATTCGCCCCTCCCCACTAATCCCTTTCTTGGAACATATCGAGGAAAGTGCTACATCTTCCTATTTACTTCCTCCTTCAGCTCCATCCAGGATCACAAACAGCCCGTCCAGGTCAGGCAACACACTTCACCTGCGGGTCAGTCGGTTCATCTACTGCATCCGGCGCTCCCAGTGCGGCCTCCCATACATCAATGAGACCCGATGTAGATCGGGAGACTGCTTTATCAAGCACATTCATTCCCTCCGCAACGAACTGTATTTCCCGATGATCAACCATTTAAAATCCACTCTTCATCCCAATTTTGACATGCCGGTCCGTTGTTCTACTGACAAGATGACCTTCCCTTTCCCCTCTCCCATTCTGTCCTCCCTCCTCGCTTCTCCTCCACTGCCTCATATTTCTCTCTGGTGCCTGCTCTCCTGTCCTTTCTCCCATGCTGTCAGATTCCTACTTTTCAGCCCATTGCCTTTTCCAAGCAATTGGGAAAGGAGTGACAACACACACAAAATGCTGGTGGAACACAGCAGGCCAGGCAGCATCTATAGGAAGAAGCGCTGTTGACGTTTCGGGTAGAGACCCTTCGTCAGGACTAACCGAAAGGAAAGATAGTAAGAGATTTGAAAGTAGTGGGATGCCCCTCCTCCCCTTCTTACCCCATCCCTGACATATTTAGTTGTTTGCCTGTTCTCCATCTCCCTCTAGTGTCACCCCCCCTTTCTTTCTCCTGAGGCCTCCTGTCCCATGATCCTTTTCCTTCTCCAGCTCTGTATCACTTTCGCCAATCACCTTTCCAGCTCTTAGCTTCATCCCACCCCCTCCGGTCTTCTCCTATCATTTCGCATTTCCCCCTTCCCCCACTACTTTCGAATCTCTTACTATCTTTCTTTTCGGTTAGTCCTGACGAAGGGTCCCGGCCCGAAAAGTCGACAGCGCTTCACCCTATAGATGCTGCCTGGTCTGCTGTGTTCCACCAGCATTTTGTGTGTGTTGTTGTTTGAATTTCCAGCATCTGCAGATTGCCTTGTGTGAGAAAGGAGTGAGCTTGTCGGTGTCTATAACGGAACTTTTATCAGTTTTAGCTGAGATTAAATAAAAATAATAAAGATGATATTCTACTGGAGTGAATGTAGAGGACAGTCAACACGCAATTTGATCGGAAATCAGGAAGTGAGATGATATTATTTTCCTTGAAGCAGAGTGGGCACCGGAGGTTTCCGTTCAAAAATTTGTGCAATTAAGAATGAGTGTTGTGGTGTTAAACATTCCTCTGTAACATTTTAGTCTAAAGCGATGGACAAGTGCAAGCATTACTGTAAGTTCACCTTGACTTTCTTTTTTTCATTTAATTTTTATCCAAAAAACAAATGAGTGGCGTTTTTGCTGATTTGGTATTGAATGTCCCCAGAACCTGTCTAGTTTTCTCAGATCGAAAAGTATCTGGCGGTGACGAGGGCGGGAATATGGTGGAAAACTGAAAATAACAGGTAGGATGAGCTTAAGGATTGGCAGGAGTGGAGGTGGCGGGGTGCGGGTGTCCGAGAGTCAGGTCCTGTGCTGTGTTTCTCTCGGGCTCAAAACCAGATTTACTCTCCCCGCTGCCACGTTCTCTGATGATCATTGGTTCTGTAGAGTCAAGATCGAAAACATTGCGGCCGCCTCCGAGAAGAGCTTAGATGTGTTGTTTGTTAATTAGTTGAATGATTGACATGAGCGGATATTTCGCTGCGCGGATGAGCTGCTCTCTGAACTTGGACTGAGCTACCCCATAAATAAACGTGTTTGTGCAGCAACTTAATATCATCAACATGTATCCGGTGCGTTGAAAAATGTATACAGAATCGCTGAAATTATTCTGATCCATTCCGGCGATGGTATTATGAAGGAATTCGGCAACACTCACCGACCACAGGGTGATGAAGCTTCCAGAAATGGTGAGAAGTAAGATCACAGACCTCCTCCTGCTCTCCATCTCCGGGTCACTGCGATTCTCCGCCTTGCTCTGACCCTTCAGCCCCTTACGGATGCGACTGGTCACTAAAATGTGTCTGTCTGTCAGAGCGTTGAACATCAGTATTAATACGAACGGGAGTAACGGCGTTAGAAAGGTAGAAAGCCAGATATATCCCACCCACCCGGGATCCGTATAGTAGCCCGATTTTTCCAATGCAGTCCCAGGGTATATTGTCAATGACTTTCACAGACTATATATAAAGAAGACGAGCACATTATTAAAGCAGAGCAGAACGCCGGTTGTTGTCAGAACCAGAGGTGCAGTTTTCCCGGTGCGATATTTCATATTCCGCTTCTGGCAACAAATGGTGACAAACCGATCAAATGTAAAAGTGACAGTGAACCAGACAGAACTGTCAGTGGCTGCCTCTACCAGGGCAGAGATCACACTGTACTCGGGGCTGATGTCCAGGGAAGTCCCGGGGAAGGAATAATCACGGAGCCGCCACAATATCACCGCAAACACGATGGTCAGTAGAGCCACCGCTCCAGATTACTGCGGCGTTATCCTAAATGCTCCGGCGCTCATTGATCCTGAGCGGAGTGTCGCCTGTAACTTACCCCGTCTGACCTGTATCGGACCCCGCTGTGTCGACTCTGAACTCCCTCTTCAGATATCAGGGCGTGGAAGCAAAAACGCACGGACCCTTATTTAATTTTTCCAAACTCCCGAAACTCTCGGGATCTCATATACAGTTGGTGTCATTTTCAGGATATAAATGCACATTTTTTGTCAATAAAAGACTTGGGAATGTTGAATTTGGTCCCTCAGCCAGAGTTGACACAGTTTGGGAACAACATGGCCCCGAGCACCGGTTCCTACAACACCGACTGGGACATCCTGCAGGCCCGGGAATGGTCTGGTTATTCCTTGTATTTAAACACACAGACACTAGGAACAGGATCAGGCATCTCGGCCCCTCTAGCATGTCCTGTCATTCAATAAGACACGGGCCCTCAACACCACTCACATTCCCACTTTGCCCGGACTATTGGCCTCACTTGCAGCTCAACAGTCTGCCGGTGTTTTCCCCCAATGTGGTGAATCCTTCTGCTCGCCACCACCGTGGGCACAGAGGGAAATCGAAATAAATCAAGAAGTGGGACATTCACTTTGAGCTTGTTTCACTTTGACGGGGTGATCGGACCCGAGCGGGAGATGTCAGCGGGGTAACGCCCTCTCAGCTGGTCCGCCTCCGCTATTGGACGTAAACAGTGATTGACATCGCCTCGGGCCAATGACTATAGCGCAGCGGAGGTGGGGGTTGGAGGGGTCTCGTGGTCGGTAGCTCTGTTTCAGAGCGAGCATAGCAGCGCGTGTGTGACGTCAGGTATGCGCGAGGGGAAACCATGTGCGATGTCAGGCGTGTCGGGGTGCGCTTGTATTTCAAAATCACCTGAATGGGCGTGTTACGGATTCAGCAACAATAAATATATAAGTGAGGCAGGGTTTTGTATAACAAATAAGACATTTATGAAAAACAAACCCCCAAAAGTAAACAAACCACTAACGTAACCGGAAATCAGCTGCTGTGCGGCAGCTTAAACAGTTCTTAAAGGTATAAAGCGAAAACAGTTCTTAAAGCGATGTTGCAAAAACAGTTCTTCAAAGTAGTACTGCAAAAGTTCAAAATACTTACAGACCATTAAAGGAGAGAATTTTTAGACGATTTAAATTCTTTTTCACGTCGTGTTGTTGCGGTTCCCAGTCGAACTATACTTGTCCCGGAGAATTTACGAAGATGAAAATGAAACGGCTTAAAGGCACTGACCTTTCCTTTACAAAACTGTACCCAACCCTTTCTGCTATTATTCACAGGGGTTGCCACGTGGACAGCCAACGAATTCCTTCCAAATGAGGATCGAACAAGGTTGAACCTGTTTCACCGTCAAAATCGACTTTCCTCGATCTTTTAGCTCCCAAACTCCGATCTTAACTCTCCACTGATTTTTAACTGGCAGTATTATAAAGAAACTGCCTGCAATGACCTTTTAAACTTAAAGCATTAAATAAAACTCCACCTTTCAACCAAACTGCGTCATAATATTGGACCACGCAGTGGCATGGAATCAAAATGGCAAATCCAGCCACGAACTGCCCCTCCTCACAGGGAGGGGTCCTCCTTTTATACCCTGTAAAAAAAACCTGTCACATGACCTCTACTGGTGGGAAAATGACGTCACTCCACCATCACAAGACCATTACCTTATGTCCAGTATAGCTTCAACACCACTGTCACGTGACAAGTACAAGATACCCACGGGTACGTAACAGGGCTTTTCTTATGATTTCAGTGGGACAACAATATTAATCACGAGTTTCATCACTGAATCCAGTGCTGTGTGATGTAAAGTCCCCTGTTATGTGTTGTTGGTGGAGTGGGCAGCGTGGTGTTTGTCTAGATTCGGGTCACAACACCAGAATTGCCAGTGGGGTCCACACACAGTGTATTAGTCAACAGAAAACCTCTCGTCCCTGCAGTCTTTGTCTCCTGATAAACTCAACCCTCTGACAACGTGGACCATCGATACCCCTTCCTCTTTAAAGTCAGTTATTCATTCGGACAGCTGATTACAGAGCGGTATTATCTTTGCTGGTCATTAAAATTCACCCAGATTCGTTTGGATGGCTTTGATGCGGAGTTTGGGGGTATTACAGTGACAGGGCCGTGAGGCTGAACTCTCTCCCTTGTCCAAACAGTCTTTCCAGCTGAGGGAGCAATTCACCATTTACTTCCTCTGACCTTTCACTTCCTCTCGCCTGCTTTTCACTTCTCCCGGGGACCACTCCTCCATCCCTTTCTCCTGTTGTCTAATCTCATAGAAACATAGAAAACCTACAGCACAACACAGGCCCTTCGGCCCTCAAAGTTGTGCCGAACATGTTCCTACCTTAGAAATTACGAGGCTTACCCATAGCCCTCTATATTAGTAATCTCCATGTACCTATCTAAAAGTCTCTTAAAAGACCCTGGCATATCCTCCTCCACCACCTTTGCCAGCAGGCCATACCATGCACTCACCACTCTGAGTAAAAAAAACTTACCCCGCCATCTCCTCTGTACCTACTCCCCAGCACCTTAAACCTGTGCCCTCTTGTGGCAACCATTTCAGCCCTGGGAAAAAAACCTCTGACTCTCCACAGGATCAATGCCTCTCATCATCTTATACACCTCCATCAGGTCACCTCTCATCCTTCGTCACTCCAAGGAGAAAACGCCAAGTTCACTCAACCTATTCTCATAAGGCATGCTGCCCAATCCAGGCAACATCCTTGTAAATCTCCTCTGCACCCTTTCTATGGTTTCCACATCCTTCCCATAGTGAGGCGACCAGAAGTGAGTAGAGTCCTCCAAGTGGGGTCTGACCAGGGTCCTATATAGCTGCAACATTACCTCTCGGCTCCTAAATTCAATTCCACGATTGAAGAAGGCCAATACACCGTATGCCTTCTTAACCACAGTCAACCTGCACAGCTGCTTTGAGTGTCCTATGGACTCAGAACCCAAGATCCCTCTGACCCCCACACTGCTAAGAGTCTTAACATTAATTCTATATTCTGCCATCATCTCCTCTCCTATTCGATTTTTCTTCCTCCTGCTCTTGAGATTTCCCACCTATCTGGCTTCAACAATCATCTTCGAGCGAGCCTTTTCCTCACCACCCTGTTGTTTTTCAGATATTTTCCCCCTTCTTTCTCAGTCCCGAAGAAGGATCTCAACTGGAAACATCGACTCTTTTCGACAGATGCTACCTGACCTGCTGGGTTCCTTCAGCATTTTGTGAGTGTTGCTTTGGATTTCCAGCATCTGCAGACTTCCTCGGGTTTGTGATTTATTCTCCGTCGTCACTCCAGCCACTGGAGGCGCTGCAGAGACCTCCGACAACCGGTGGCGATGTGCAGACCTCCAGCCATCGGAGGCACTGCGGAGACATCCGAAACCGGTAGCGATGTGCAGGCCTCCGACCGATCGTAGCGCTGTGGCAACCTCCGAGCTTCCTGCTAGACGCAGGCGCAGTGCCAACGCCAGGTGTCGCCGTGATTCTCGGGTGAGAAAGGGGCTGATGTCGGGTCTGTGTAAATCGGGGGCCAGTTGCGGTGGGAAAGGTTCGGGCTGTGCCCTCTCCGGTATTGTAGCCATGATTTTTGCTTTCCACCCTAGCCCGGGCTGTGGGATAAATTAGTTGTGGCTCCCAAAGCGGGGAAGGGGTTTGGGGTTTGTGGATCTGTCTGTGTGTGTGGGTGCGGGGTGAGTGATTGGAAAGGTGTGGGACAGTAGACGATTGGAGGGGGGAGGGTAGGGTGGTGATGTAAGAAAGTGGGATGATCGGACGTTCCGTGGCCCAGGTCAAATGAAGTAGGAGACAAGGGAGGTTCTGGTCCATTGTATTGGACACTCGCGTGTCCTTTCAGGAAGCAATAACTCTTTCTTTCCAATAATCACTGACTGGTCTTGCTGTTAATGTTGAGTTTGTTACAAAGCCCCAGGGTTGGAAACAGTTGTCACTGTCATGGGCTGCGAGTGCAGATTAGGAAAAGGGTGGGGAGTGGGGTCTGGTCTGTGACTTCTGCGTCAAAGGAGGACACGGGTTTGTACACAAACATGAGGAAATCTGCAGATGCTGGAAGTTCAAGCACTGAACATTAAATGCTGGTGGAAAGCAGCATCTATAAGAAGAAGCACTGTCAATTTTCAGGCAGAGACCCTTTGTCAGGTTTGTGCAGCAGATTTGGATCTGTTGGAATATCTGCAGTTACAATGGGAAACAGTGAAAGGAAGGGGCTGAGAAGGGAGAAATTTAACCATGGTCAGAGGTGGAGGGGTACAGGAGCTGTCCGATAGATCGTTTTAATAGTTTTTGTTTTATATAATCTCACAGATGGTGACTGAGGAAGAGGCTTGTTGAAGGAGGATACCCAGAGGTGAGCAGGTCAGAGACGGTATCAGGAGAGTGACAGTGATGTGATTTCCTGTGTCACGGGTATAGACAGTCGTCTCATGTGAGCAGTTTGTGAAGGTGCAATTGACAGTTGTTTAGCAGAACTGTTTTGCTGTTTGTATTGTCCAGGTGATCTAAGGCCATGTGAAGAGCCATTGCAATCACATCTGCCATAGACCTATTATGGTGATGGGCAAATTGCAGTGGGTTGTCAGGCTGGGTCGGGTTACGGTAGGACTCAAGTGCAGACCAATGAATGTTCTTTTACCAGGATTTATTAGGGAGCACAAGGGCAACAGTCTTTCAAAAAGAGGAGGCAGGCACGAATTCAGAATGGCAGGCGGAGGTCTTACCTGGGAAGGGCAGACAATCCAGAACACACAGGCAAAAATCAGGTTCCAAAACAGGCAGAATCCAGAAACACAGAGTCCGGCAAAATCAGCTGGCAGCAGTCGCAATGGCAGGCTAGAACAACTCAGGTCAGAACTGGGACAAACTGGCAGAGAATGTGAGTCAAGGCAGGGTTTAAATGGACCGGGTAATGAATGAAAACAGAAACAGGTGGGTACTAGTGAGGAGATAAGTGGGTAATTGGTGAAAGTCCAATAAGGAAGGGGGCTGGCTCAAAACCCACATGGCCAGGTGAAAGAAGGCAGAAATTACGGGCTGTCGTTGTTCAGAGCTATCAACAGAGGCCCTTCGTCCCAGTGTTCAGGCCAGATCCTTAACATGGGTCCATGTCCTTCCTGAGGCAGGAGTTCATTCTCATCATGACCAACACCTCAACACCAGAGATGTGAGAGTCACTGGATTATAGACATGGGTGGTGATGCTTCCCCTTCTGCTTCAGTGATATACGTCAACCATCTGGGTCAACCTTGGTCCACCCTGTATCCCACCACCTCAATGTTATGTATCAGCAATCTTTCTTCTAACCCTTGTCTTCATTGTGAAGTGTTCTTTTGCACCTTCGGCCTTGCTGAGTTAATTCCAGAATCAATTTTTGTTAGCTGGAATGCCAGAGGGTCATCAGGTACCATTCTGTTGTGCATTGGTGATGACATTTTAAGGGACTGGGGAACATAAAAGTGATCCTCTGATTCTGGTAAATAGTGGGTTAAAATTAAGTGCCAGTCTGTTCTGTGAAAAGTTGCAGAGACTGTCCTTGAATGGAAAAATAACTGCCTTCAGTCTGTCAAATTAATAACTCACAGCTGTCCTTTGAGAATGACCCGTGGGCTGTACTCACATAGGTTGCATACTTCATGGCTTACGATGTCACATCACTGATCTATGTTCCCACCTTTGTCTATTCAAGTTTTACTGATAAGGCAAAAAGTTGTCTGTAATTAAAATCCATCATTAATTTTACTCTGTTGTCTAAGTAATTAAGTTTTGGTGTAACTGACCATAGAACCATAGGACATTACAGCACAGAAACAGGTTCTTTGGCCCTTCTTGGCTGTGCCAAATCATTTTTCTGCCTAGTACCACTGACCTGCACCTGGACCATATCCCTCCAAACCCCTCTCATCCATGTACCTGTCCAAGTTTTTGTTTAATGTTAAAAGTGAGCCCACATTTACAACTTCATCTGGCAGCTCATTCCACACTCCCACCACTCTCTGTGTGGAAAAAGCACCCCCCCCCCCCATGTTCCCTTTAAACATTTTCCCCTTCACCCTTAACCCATGTCCTCTAGTTTTTTTTCTCCCCTAGCCTCAGAAGAAAAACTTGGCGGGAATCTCTATCTAAGTGTTCTTTGTTTCACCAGTTCTAAAATTGTCATGTTTCTGAGTGTTATTCAGAAGCTCATTAGAACTGCCAGAGAAAGAGAGAGAGAGAGTTTCTACCTTTAATGTTTAGCCTCAGAGTTTCTCGCCAGCTGAGCTCAAACAAATAATCTGGTGAAAAAGATAAAGTAAAGATTTCTGTGGTGTGATTATTTGGTCCAGCAAATTTAAGTTTACATTGGTGTGGAGGTGCTAGCATTTGAACAATGACTGGCTGACACACTGCAGCATTTTACTGTCAGCAAAGAGTACTGGGAGAGTTGGTGCTTGGGCTATAATCCTGTGATCATCATTCCAGGCATATGGAACTGTTGGTGTTTTGGCTTTGACTTTGGTTAGTGCTTCTACAGATGGGGCTGGATGTTCGTCCTTCTGCAATGAAGCAGAAATTTCGAGCAGCTGGACATGGGTTGTGGGGAAATCCTGGATTTCACTACCCAGTGTGAGATGCGGGGAAGATGTGTGAGACTCTCAGGGCGGTGAGTGCAGATTCAGCTGTGTGACTCTGTGAGGTTGGGTCCTGGGATATCACAGTTTTTTATCCAGGTAAAATGGACTCGGCAGTTGAGCTACTTGGGCTTATGAGGTGTTGAGCGAGTATTTCTGGTCTGGGATCAGATGTTTGTTTCTGGAGTTCCTTTGGAAGCAATGACTGCTAATCTGAGGAGAGGATGAGTTCCCATTCCATCCTCACATGGAGAGGCTATGAGTAAATGAGCTGTTCCATGTTTACAACAGTAGAAATAGACCCATGAGTTTGGTGTTCAAACTCTGTTTGGAAATTCCCCCCCACCTCACTGTCACCTGTCACTCGGTGGAAATCAAGCAGAATCTCAAGTTGCTGGAGATCTGCACTAAAAACTGAAAATGTTTGAAGTAATTCTGACAAAACGTTATTAACCTGAATTGTAAAGTTTGTTCCTCTCCCCACAGCTGTTCCTTACCTGCTGAGCATTTCTGGTAATTCCAGTTTCTTTTTATTACATTCCCTTTGAATGGTTTATATTTCCTGAAATGGACCTGTTTTAACCTGGAAATGGAAATGGCTCGTTCTCTGATAGTAGAACAGTAAAGAAACCACAATGTTTCCCTGTAAATTATCCTGGTACTAATTTGTCTGTTATTCCTGGAAATGTGTTCAGTACGGTTGTTGCTAACAAGGTTTACAAGAATAATCTCAGGAATGATCGACTTTATGTATGAGGAGCATTTGATGGTTCTGGACCTGTACTAAATGGAGTTCAGAGGGACGGTGGGGTGGTGGAGTGATGTATGGTTAAGTAAACCTACTGAATGCTGAAAAGCCTGGATACAGTGCACATGGGGAGAATGTTTCCATTAGACGGAGAGTCTGTGATCTGACAGCACAGTCACAGAATAAAGATGCTTCCCTTTAAAACTGAGATGAGAAAAAAATTTTGGCCAAAAGATGTCTGATCTGTGGAATTTGTTGCCGCAGAGGTTGGTTGAGGCTGCCATTTGGGTATATTTATGACAAAGATTAAAATATTAATGATTGCTAAGTAGCTTCAGGGTTATAGGAGGAAGGTAGGAATATGGTGTTGGAATAAAAATCGGCCGTGGTTGAATGGTGGGGCAGACCAAATGGATCGAATCACCTAATTATGTTCCTGTGTCTTATGTCTTACAGTGACTGAATGATGGCTCCTTCTTATCCCATTTCATTTTGTCACGTGTCAGGAACAATAAAAGATTCTTCAGTCATTATATTTGCCTTCAATGTTTAAATGTCAGTGAGTTTTGTTGTTAGTAACATTAAGCAGAAATGTTTTGTTCTCCTTTTTACTGTTAACTTGCTTCATTATCTTTCATGTTAAAGTTAGACCTAAGGTCAGAGATTTATTGGAGGAAAAGCCACAACTGGAAGCAAACCACGACTGAAGATGAGGGAACAGCAACAAGTGAACCAGCCTGAGGACAGAGCATCAACTGGAGAGGACCTCTGACACGGAGAATCCAGTGATTCAGTCAGGAGAAAGTTTGGTGAGTCTCATTTACTCAAACACTGGCCATTTAGACATTACATACCTGTATAAAGGAAGGTAGGAAATTGTTGGAGTGAGACTGAATGTGCCCAGAAGTACCAGTTATTCCTCTGTCAGACCCAGTTGCAATCACTCCAGGACAGCCCAACCCTTTAAAACCACTCCCATTCCCTTAGTGTTTACTCAGTTCAAGATCTTGCATCTTCTGAAGTAGCTTTTGGTCAGTTCTGAGTGAGAAGTGGGAAAGAGAGGGCAGTGTTTATACTCCTTGTCTTTAAAAAAAATTGTCTGAACTTGCTGCAAACCCTCTCCCCATACCCTTTAGTTTCTCAACCGAATTATTGATATAGATGACAAGTAGCAATGGGCGTAACCCCAGGAAGCGTCACTAAGCATGGGATTCGAGTACAAGTAACAGGCTCTCACATAACCCTCTGCTTCCTACCAATCATCTGCAGACTGTGAGGCTCTGTAACAAACTCAATGTTAACAGGAAGATTAGTCAGTAATGAAGATGAAGGGAGAATTGTGGGCTTCTGAAAGGACACGTGAGCTGAGCTGTCTGATCCAGTGGACCAGATCCTCCCTTGTTGACAACATAATTTACCCCATGCCCACCCACCCAGGTTGTGTTACATCCGATAACCCACAGTACCCTAACCACCCTCCGTCCCACCAGTGGCCCCTCACCCTTCTGTCCATTCACCCCACACCGACACATAGACAGGTCCACATCCATCCTCCCAGCTTGGGGAACCACAACAAACTGATCCTGCAATCCCAACTCAGGCACAAAACTAAAACCAGCTGTCCGGCTCAGTCCTGGCCTTTTCCCAATGCAACTGGCCCTTGATTTACACAAACCCAAGATCAGCCCCTTCCTCACCGCCACCTGAACTGGAGTAACACCAGCATCAGCTGGGGTTGATATTATACGGCGATTTGCAGTAGGTCCCCGTATACGATAAAACTCCCCACTGTCGGATATGGAGACCAGAATCTGACGAGGTAAAACTCCCGGCGTGGAACTGTAATCCTATGGTGGATTTGTTCAGTGACTTGTGAGCATACATGATTAAAGACTGTCAACTTGGAACTGAAAAAATAATTAGTCTAACAATTCTAATCCCTCTTCATCATAGGGCCTTCTACTCCAGCCCTCCCTTGCTCCCTCTCTCACTCACCGTCTCGCCTCTCCCTCACCACTTCCTTTTCATCGCCCCCTCAATCATCCTTGCTTCCTACCACCTCTCTCCCTCCCCCTTCCCTCTTAGTTACACCCCTACTCGGCCAGTCTCCCACTTTCTTTCAACCCTTTCCTCACTCTCTTCTTCTCTTTCACCCCTCTGTCTATTACTTATCAACAAATCGTACTCCTCTCTCCTGTCTCTCTTCATCTCCTCACTCTCTCATGCGTCTCTCTTCATTTCTCTCAGACTCTCTCTCCCCTCTGTTTCTCTTACTCTTCCATTCTCTCTGCCATCCCACAATCCCTGTTCCTACCCCTATCACCTGCCATCTCACTGTCAATCTCAGTCACCCTCTGTTTTCCCCCTCCCTCTCTCCCTCTCTCGGGCACCCTCTCTCCTCCCTCTACCTCTTCTCTCCCACTCCATCATCTCCGCCTCTCTGTAACCTCCATCTCCAACTCTCTCCCTCACTATCTCTCGCCCTATGTCCCACCCTCTTCTCCTCGCTCTCCCAAACACTCTTCCTGCTAGCTCTCATATCCTACACTGTCTTCCCCTCTAAATACACTGCTCACACCATGTATTCTCCCTCTTTGCTCTGTTTCACTCTCTCTCAACCCCCTCCCCTCTCCCGTCATACCCCGCGCTCTCCACATCATCCCATACAGTGGCATGCAAAAGTTTGGGCACCCCTGGTTAAAATTTCTGTTACTGTGAATAGTTAAGGGAGTAGGAGATGAACTGATCTCCAAAAGTCATAAAGTTAAATATGAAACATTCTTTTCAACATTTTAAGCAAGATTCGTGTATTGTACTTCTTTCGTACAATTTTAGAGTGGAAAAAAAGGAAAGGAGCACTATGCAAAAGTTTGGGCACCCCAAGTGATTTGAGCTCTCAGATAACTTTTACCAAGGTCACAGGCTTTAATTAGCTTGTTAGGGCTATGGCTTGTTCACAGTCATCGCTAGGAAAGGCCAGGTGATGCAAATTTCAAAGCTTTATAAATACCCTGACTCCTCAAACCTTGTCCCAACAATCAGCAGCCATGGGCTCCTTTAAGCAGATGCCAAGCACTCTGAAAATTAAAATAGCTGATGCTTAGGAGAAGGCGATAAGAAGATAGCAGAGCATTTTCAGGTAGCCGTTTCCTCAGTTCATAATGTAATTAAGAAATGGCAGTTCTGAAAGACCAAGAAAACTTTCCAAGAGAACTGCTTGTAGGATTGCTAGAAAGGCAAATCAAAACACCCGTTTGACTGCAAAAGACCTTCCAGAAGATTTAGCAGACTCTGGAGTGGTGGTGCACTGTTCTACTATGCAGCGACACCTGCACAAGTATGATCTTCATGGAAGAGTCATCAGAAGAAAATCTTTCCTGCATCCTCACCACAAAATTCAGCATCAGAAGTTTGCAAAGGAACAGCTAAACAAGCCTGATGCATTGTGGAAAGTAGTCCTGTGGACAATGAAGTTAAAATAGAACTTTTTGGCCGCAATGAGGAAAGGTATGTTTGGAGAAAAAAGGGTGCAGAATTTCATGAAAAGAACACCTTTCCAACTGTTAAGCATGAGGGTGGATAGATCATGCTAGATTCATGATAGATCATGATAGGTTTGGGCTCTTGTGGCAGCCAGTGGCACGGGGAACATTTCACTGGTAGAGGGAAGAATGAATTCCATTAAATACCAGCAAATTCTGGAGGTAAACATCACACCGTCTGTAAAAAAAAAAGCTGAAGATGAAAAGAGGATGGCTTGTACAACTGGATAATGATCCGAAACACACCTCAAAATCCACAATGGACTACCTCAAGAGGCACAAGCTGAAGGTTTTGCCATGGCCCTCACTGTCCCCCAACCTAAACATCATCGAAAATCTGTGGATAGACCTCAGAAGAGCAGTGCATGCAAGAGGGCCCAAGAATCTCACAGAACTAAAAGCCTTTTGCAAGGAATAATGTGCACATATTCCCCAAACAAGAATTGGAAGACTCTTAACTGATTACAGAAACCGTTTAGAAGCTGTGATACTTGCCAAAGAGTGTGTTACTAAGTACTGCCATGCAGGGTGCCCAAACTTTTGTTTCAGGCCCTTTTCCTTTTTTGTTATTTTGAAACTGTAAAAGATGGAAATAAAAAAGTAATCTTGCCTAAAATATTAAAGAAATGTGTCATCTTTAACTTCATGCCTTTTGGAAATCTGGTCATCTTTTACTCGCTTAGCTATTCACAGTAACAGAAATTGACCGGGGTGCCCAAACTTTTGCATGTCACTGTACATACATCAACAATATTTAAATGCCAAGTGGCATTTGTAACTAGGATCGTTGTTGGTTCCATATCCTCCGTAATGGTCTTTATATATGAGGATCAGAGGGTTCTTGAGGTCTGAGTCCATAGAACACTCAAAGCTGCTATGCAGTTTGGCTGTGTGGTTAAGGAGTCATACGGTGAATTGGCCTTCATTAATTATGGGATTGAGTTTAAGAGCCAAGCGGTAATGTTGCAGCTATATAGGACCCAGGTCGGACCCCACTTGGAGCATTGTTTTCAATTCTAGTTGCATCACTACAGGAAGGACGTGGAAACCATAGAAATGGTGCAGAGGAGATTGACAAGGATGTTGCCTGGATTGGGGAGCAAGCCTTCTGAGAATAGGTTGAGTGAACTCGGCCTTTTCTCCTTGGAGCGACCAAGGATGAGAGGTGACCTGATAGAGGGGTACAAGGTAATGAGAGGCATGGATCACGTGGGTAGTCAGAGGCTTTTCCCCAGGGCTGAAATGGTTAGCATAAGAGGGCATAGTTTTAAGTGCTTCGAAGTAGGTACAAAGGAGATGTCAGGGTTAAGTTTTTTTACGCAGAGTGGTGTGTGTAGAATGGGCTGCCGGCGGCGGTGGTGGAGGCGGAAATGATAGGGTCTTTAAAGAGGTGGCTCCTGTATGGCTACATAGAGCTTAGAAAAATAGAGGGCTATGAGTAAAGCCTATGTAGTTCTAAGGTAGGGACATGTTCAGCACAGCTTTGTGGGCTGAAGGGTCTGCATTGTTCTCTAAGTTTTCTATGTTTCTTTGTTTCTATATTAAGGAATGCCACAGTTGGGAATGACATTGAGTCATTTATTTAAATGAATTGGGAAAATTTTTTTTAAAACAACTGCAGAAAATTGTAATCTGAGTTAAAAATGAAAAGGAAAATTTGGATAGATATAGATTCTATTGCTCTTTCCTGCTGCAGAAAGGGTTAAATACAATATTAAAGCAACTTTGCACTCACCTGGATGAGAGAGTTTTGCAGAACCGGTTTGATTTGATTTCAGCCCAAAGGATGCTCCCTGTGGTGAGGAATGTGCGCGGGCAGGCAGCTGCTTACGCACAGACCCTGGCCTCGGAGTTTCAACTTCCAAGCACCTTAAAACCATGCCATTTCTGTCCTGGGAAAAAGCCAGTGACTATCCACATGATCAATGACACTCATCACCCTATCCACCTGCATGATTTTCTCCAGACTGAATTATACGATGAGCTCACTGTGGTTTTGACGTTCCCCATGGCTCCAGACTAAGGTGGTTAAACTCTTTCTTCCCTGCTCTTTTGAACGTTTTGGGTGATTTTCACTAATTTCAAAGGACTGTACCTCAGACAGTTGGGTTGTTGCAATGTGTCTCTAAAGTCTGACAGCAGAGTAGTGAGTGAATCTTGGATGGAACAAAGTCAGAAAACAAAGAGTTGCCAGCCTGAGTCAGGGCTTTGGGGCTCCAGAAAGAGATGGAGCCTAGAGTTTATAAGGAGGAGAAAGAAGAGGAATCAGACTAGCAGGATGTGGATGAAAGATCAGAAACATTTTGAAACAATTTGATTGAAAACAAAAGGTGGTTAATTTCTACAAAATACTGGAGGAAATCAGCAGATCAGGCAGCAAAATGTGGAGATGAATAAACAGACAACATTTAGGCTGAGCCCCTTCAGCACGCCTAGACTGTGTACTCCTCTGCTTAGTTGCTGCCTGAACTGCACAGTTCCTCCAGCATTTTGTGTGTGTGTGTGTCTCTGTATTTCCAGCGACTGCAGAAACTTTTGTGTTTTACAAACACAAAATACTGTGCAGATGCTGAGATCAAAGCAACACGCACAAAATACTGGTGGAACTCAGCAGGTCGGGCACATCCATGGAATCAAACAGTCAACGTTTCGGGCTGTGACCCTTCAACAGGACGTTTTTTTTGAAGGGGTCATCAGTAGAGGGAGGGGAATCCTTGCCAAAGAAGTAGGCTCGGAGACATAGGTGATGGAAGAATAGTTCAGCGTCATGGCGGGCACGGAATTCACTGAGGTGTGGACGGAGGGGGACAATAGTGAGGCCCTTGCTCAGGGCAGAACGTTCTGCCTCAGAGAGGGGAGGGTCAGAGGGGATAGTGAAGACATGGCAAGGGTTGGGGCTGGGTTCAGAGGAGGGTAAAAAGAGTGGGAGGTCTCAGGAGGGAGGGGGATTTGGGATATTCAGGGAGAGCAGAGTTAGGGTAGGGTGAGGGATCAGAAGAATGGATTGGGTGAGGGGTAGAGGGAAGGTTGGGAGTTGCGGGGAGGATAGAGGGTATTGGAGGAATAAGATGATAGGTAGAAACCAGCAGAAGTAAGAGCCATCCTGGTCTGGAGAGAGTCAGGACCTCGGTCTTAGCTGGATCTGGAGCTGGCAGTGGCAGAGCCTGTGGCCTGCAGGGTGCCAGAATTGAGGTCTGAGTCGGAAGCAACGAAGGGTCTCGGCACGAAACGTTGACTGTTCATTTCCATGGATGCTGCCCGACATGCTGAGTTCCTCCAGCGTTTTGTGAGTGTTCTCTTGTGTTTTATATCTACATTTGTAAAAGGATTGTACATTGGCATTAGATACACATTGATATTGAGTATATTCTTTATGGGAGTCACTTTCTGCATTAAAACAGCTGCTGAATTTTCTATACACACAATAAAAACTGAGGTATGGACATGGGACCGATGCTTGCAGACACTTTTAATGGCAACCTGATTACCCATAAATCCCTCTGTTAACAATTTTGCTGTCGCCGAAGTACCGATCAAATGAGCAGGCGTCAGGGTTGTGGCGTTGCCGAATATCATACATACGCGCAGTACACAAAAGGCCTCACAACCTTCGACTGTAGGTAAGAGTGGATCTCCGGGACTAGAAAGTAGGATACGAGAGGGAATGAATTTCAACACCGACTGAGGGACAATTGCTGTGAAATCCTGAGTCAGGGCTTTGGGGCTCCAGATAGAGATGGGGCCAAGTGAATCAGACCAGCATGATGTGGCTACAAATGAAAGATCAGAAACATTTGGAAACTGTTTGATCAAAAAAAAGGTGGTTAATTTCTGCAAAATACTGGTGGTAATCAACAGATCAGGCAACAAATGTGGAGAGGAATAAATAGACAACGTTTAGGACGAGCCTCTTCAGCATTTGTGTACTGTGTACTGTGTACTCCTATGCTTAGTTGCTGCCTGAACTGCAGAGTTCCTCCAGCATTTTGTGTGCATGTGTCTACATTTCCAGCAACAGCAGAAACTCTTGTGTTTTATATCTGCACTTGTAAGAAGGTTCTACTTCGGCATTAGACATGCGGAAAGTTTGCTGATATCAATTGTATTGTTTATGGGAGCTGCTAAGTTTTCTAGACAAAAAAAGAAAAATGAGGTATGGGCATGGAACCGGTACTTGCAGAAACTTTTAATGGCACCTTGGTTACCCAGAAAGCCCTGCATAACAATTTTTGCTGTCGATGAAGCACCGAAAGAATGCACAGGTGTCAGTGATGTGGCTATTCCCGAATATTGCACATGCGCGCAGTACACAAAAGGCCTCAGGAGAATGCAGCATTCCTTAACATAGAAAGAAAGAAACATAGAAAGATGCTTCTTTGTTACATAGAGTTAAGAGAGGGTTTGCGGGTGGGGGTTTTCAACACTGACTGAGGGACAATTGTTGTGAACTACGGACACCATCACCTGCAATCCCGGGACAGTCTTGCACTCTTCCCTCTCTCTCAGCCCCACGATCTGTAGACGGGCCCGGGGGAGCTTCCGGCTGATGAGGAAATGGGAACCGATGGATCTCTCAGACAGAGCTGAGTTCCAGTTAAATGGAAGGATTAAGAACTTGGAGAATGGGAACAAAATCTTTTACATCACCAGTTGAAAAAATCACCTTTGTTCTACCTCCAATCACAAACAAGAGAAAAACTGCAGATGCTGGAAATCCAAGCACCACACACAAATTGCTGGAGGAACTCAGCATTAGTACTCTTTTCCATAGATGCTACCCTGGCCTGCTGAGTTCCTTCAGCATTTTGTGTGTGTTGCTTGTTCTACCTCCTCTTGTTTTGGACTTTTCTACTGTGAAGACAAGTTTTGGCCCATTCTCTCTGGGTACACAATGATATCAAACACCTTTGCCCCGGGCAACAAGCGGCTTTCACATCACAAATGTGCCAGACTCCAATGAGACAGACTACTGCCCTTCCCTTCATATTCATTAGCATTGCCATCAATGAGTTCACCACCGTCAATCACATGGGGGAGGGTCCAGGGGAAATATTAATGTACAATACAGAAACTGGTGTTACCTGTGTGTATTGTCATGATGCAAAAGTTGCTGGAGAATTTACAAGTGGGAAGAAGTGGAGTGATATTTGGAAATCTGACTTTTTAAACAGTAATTTAGCAAGCAAATCACATATGGACAATGTGCAAAAGCTCTGGTGAGAAAATCTTTCATCACCCACTACAGGCCTGTGACAGAGGTTGTGTGAGAGTGCAGATGAACTCGATCAAATCCAGAGGAGATCAAAGTTATTATTAAAAGTGATTTGCTAGCTGTTAAAATTAATACCTCTCTATTTAAAATTCAGTGTGCACAGATTGTTGTCACTGGGAAAAAATTGCACAGCACAAGATTTTTCGGCACACTGGTCATTACAAATTAGAGGATACATTGGTGTGAAGGTGGGGAGACCTCCAGTGTCCCTGATGCCCTCACTTACAAGATGTGCATCCAGCTGCAGCTTGTAATCCTGCAATTTAAGGAGTTGGAATTTGAAATGGATGAATTCTGGATCATCTAGGAGTTGGAGGGGGTGATAGATATGACATGAAGAGAGGTGAGTTACACCCAAGGTGCAGGACACAGGAAATTGGATGAGAATCAGGAAGGGGAATGAGGTTAAATAGCCTTTGCAGAGTACTCTTTGGCCATCCCACACAACAAGTGGACCACTTTAGAAACTGTTGTGGGGGATTACCTGGCAGAGGTAATTCAAAGGGTTGATAGAGGATTCGTTAGTTAGGGGACCAGAACAAGAAGGGACTAATATCCTGGTGGTAAGTCTTGCTAGAGCTAGTGTGGGGGAGGGGGTGGGGTTGATATAAGTTGTAAGGGGAATGGGAGCCAGAAGACAGAACAGATAGTGGAGAGGGTGAATTAAATTGAATTGAATTGACTTTATAACATAAATCCTTCATACACATGAGGAGTAGAAATCTTTGTTATGCCTCTGTCTAAATGTGTAATGTGTAATTTATAATAAATAGTTTGTACTTAGGACAGTCAATATAACATAGAAAACAATTAATCAGTCTGATGGTCTGGTAGAAGATGATGTCCCGGAGTCTGTTGGTCCTTTTGCTGTGGTACCATTTCCTGGATGGTAGCAGCAGGAACTGTTCGTGGTTGTGGTGAATTGGGTCCCCAATATCCTTTGGGCCCTTTTTACACACCTGTCTCTGTAAATGTCCTGAATAGTGGGAAGTTCACATCTACAGATGTGCTGGGCTATCTGCACCACTTTCTGCAGTTTCCTGCGATTGAGGGAAGGACAGTTCCCATACCAGACAGTGATGCAGCCTGTCAGGATGCTCTAAATTGTGTTCCTGTAGAAAGCTCTTAGGATTTGGGACCCCATCCCATACTTCCTCAGCCATCTGAAGTG
The DNA here is from genome assembly GCF_048418815.1 of Hemitrygon akajei. Classification (NCBI taxonomy): domain Eukaryota; kingdom Metazoa; phylum Chordata; class Chondrichthyes; order Myliobatiformes; family Dasyatidae; genus Hemitrygon; species Hemitrygon akajei. Next base: position 73,838,015 of record NC_133125.1, read on the forward strand.
AAAAAGGTGCTCCTGTGCTCTTTTCACAACACAGCCCTTATATACAGACCATGTGAGATCCTTAGTGATGTTTATGCAAAGGAACTTAAAGCTGTTCACCCTCTCAATCCCAGATCCATTGATGTCAAAAGGAGTTAGCCTGTCTCCATTCCTGCTGTAGTCCACAATAAGCTCCTTTGTTTTTGTGACAATGAGGGAGAGTTTGTTTTCTTGACACCAGTCAGATGTTCAGACCTCAGATTGAGTCAGCAATCAAATGGTTGAGCATTGTGCGATGAATGTGCTGAGCTGTGTATATCACAATGTAAGAAGCATCGTAGGAAAGCCAGATGAGCTCAGGACAGGGAATTATGATATTGTAGCCATTATTGGGACTTGGTTGCACCCAACAGTCTGCGGTATTTAGAGGAACAAATCTGTAGAAAGATCACAGACCTGCCAAGAAATAAAGGTTGATTTAGTGCGTTATTTTAACTTTCCAGATATTGTCTGGGACTCCCATACTGTAAAAGGACTAGATGGGGTAGAGTTTGTCAAATGTGCCCTTAATCAGTATATAGAATTTCCGACGTAGAAGTGTGCAATAAGCTGTTAGGAAATGATCAGGGCCGGTGACAGAAATTAGTGATCATAATGCCACGAGATTCAAAGAAAATATGGAAAAAGAGAGGTCTGGACCACGGGATGAGATTCTCAATTGGAGGAAGGTCAATTTTGATGGCATCAGAAAGAATCTAACAAGTGTGGTTTGGGACAGGCTGTTTTCTGGCAAAGGAGTACTTGTAAGTGGGAGGCCTTCAGAAGTGAAATTTTGAGGGTCTAGAGTTTATCTGTGCCTGCCAAAATAAAAACTGAAAGGTAACTGGTGCAGGGAACCTTGGTTTTCAAGAGATATTGAGGCCCCGGATATTTTGTTCCTCTAATTGCCTCAGACTGTTGGGTGCTACCATGACTCATTAATGATGACAATATCATAATCCCATGCCCTGAGCTCATCTGACCTTTTTCTAGTCGTCTTCTTTTGGTTTCTGAAAGCTTCCCAATCGTTTTTGCTCTTTTGTTTGCCCTCTCTTTGGCTTCTTATTTCAGCCACGGTTGTATCCTCCTGCCTTTCCGATGCTTCTACTTCTTTGGGATGTATCGATCACTCAGCTCCAGAATTGCTCCCCAAAACTCCAGCCATTGCTGCTCCGTTGTCACTCCTACTTTCTCCCTTACAAACAAGTTTGGTCAGCTTCTTTGTCATGGAATCATGGAGAAGTTCAGTACAGAAACAGGCTACTTGGCCCATCTAGTCAATGCTGAAAAATCACTTAAGCTGTCTAATGCAACAACCTGCACTACAACCTTCGCCCTCCATACACATACCATCCAGGCTCCTATCCAAACTTCTTTTAAATGGTAAAAACCGAACTCATATTCACCACTTGTGCTGGCATCTCGATCTGCTCTCTCACAGCATTTCAGTAAAGAGCTTTTCTAAACGTTCCCATAAAATTTACATCTTCTCCACTTGCGCCTGACCTCTGGTTGTCATCACACCCAACCTCAGTGGAAAAAGCTGCTTGCATTTACCCTATCTGTACTCTCATAATTTTGTAGAGTTCTGTATACACACACTTTTGTATAGAAACACGTGTGTGTTGGGAATAGTTTTATCTATTGAGGGAGTTGTTCCTGCCTGTTTATGCTGTAATATTATATCTGGATTGTTATTATGGATTGTCCTATCTGAAATAATGTATTGATTCTCATATAATTTGTAAGATTTTGACTGTAAAATTAATTCAGTCTTGAATTTTTTGTGCCTTTATGAAGTGATGGAGGACATTCATGAGTTTGTATTTTAAAGCAAGATTTTGGTGAATGATATCTGCCACTCGATTGTACCTTGCTAAATAATCACATTGAGTTAAACTTCTGCAGGATCCTCGAATGTGTTGGATTGTGTCTGGTTTCTCTTGGCATTTTCTGCATTTACTGCCTTGTTAGTTTGTATTTCAAATATTTTCAATATTTTTTTCTCCTTTTGTTAACCACCTTGTCCTGTATTCCTGCAAGAAACCCCACTGTTTCTAGTGTTACGTACCCCGTAACTGGGTTAACAGACCAGCAGGAAAGGACAGACACGTTGGAGTCTGGTGGTACTGTAACTAAAGGTGTTTATTAGTAAACTAAACAATACAGTATCAAAAATGCAAATATACATATAAAACAGATTAGCAATGATATATATATATATATATATATATATATATATATATATATATATATATATATATATATTTATACAGAAGTGTAGAAATAAGAATCAAAACCAAGCTCTATCAAAGTCTAGGGGTAAGTGAATTGTCATAAGAGAATATAGAGTTCAGTTCAGTTCATGCTGAGGTAGTTGTTGTGTTGCAATGTTGGGGAGAGAGAGAGTTGTGCAGCTGCAGCAGGCAAACCTTCCATTGTCTTCTTGTTCCGTTGTACCGTTGGGGTCAACGATTATGACCCTTCCGTTCCACGCTAGACTGTTCTTCAGTGATGGACTCGTCACCCAGGCAAGGGCAGACACACACACAAGTCCCCACTGGTCTGCCTTCATCCACCATGCTCCAGACCGATTCTCCTGAACCGATCCTCCAAGCCCCCACCTTCCTGTGGGTGCACAACACTCTTTCAGTGTCCACTGGTGTGTCTGAGGGTGTCTTCCCAGACCCGTATTTTATCCCCACTGACGGGGTATCAGCCATCCATCAACTCAATATATCCATGTCCATCAAACTAGTCCACTCCCTGCTGTCTCAGCAAGAATGTTAATGAGCAAAGAAGTGTCCTTGTAGCAAAAGTCAGTGAAGAAGCCATAATACATAAATCCGTCATCTCTCTCTCTCTCTTATCTGTAGCAGATGCCTTTACCTCTGTTCTTCATCTCTCTCTCTCATTAGCAGCATAGTTCCCGGGGGTGGGGGGGGGTAGCTCTGGACTCCATTTCCATCTGGTTTGTTCAGCACACATAACACTGGAAAGGGGTCTCCAACTGTCAGTCAGGTGCTCGATGCTTCCTTGTCACCATCTCATCTGCTTAGATCGTTGGGATGTCTCCCATGGAGGATCATACTCATCCCACTGGTTAATGTTTTCTTCCATAGTGAGGATTAATCTTTCTGAGTTGGCTTTCACTGAAGTATTCTGGTCTGTATTTCTTATCACGATTCCATATGCATACATGGAGTGCTGAATCCTGTTCATTTTTGTTGAAAATATATACTAAATCTAAAAGGGTCTGAGTGTAAATTTATCCTTTCTAAAGCTTTCTAAAGTTCTTATTTATCTTTGTAAATTTTACTGATTGAAATGGGACCAAGATATTTTTATATTAAAAAAATCATTGTCGGTACTGATGAAAGTGTTTATTGCCTTTCTTGTATTCCCTCTAAAAATGTAAATGGGGACTATAATAAATTGAAAGAGCTGATTTTAATGGAGGAATTTAAAAGGAGCATCCCTGTTTAAGTAAAGACATACTTAAATGAGAGAGACACTGCTACATTGCAGGAGTGTACTAAATTAGCTGATGAGTATGCTTTAATCCACAATAATGAATTTCCTCAGGGCAGAACTTTTAAAAGGAAAAATAACACAGAGAATCAAGGTAAATCAGAAATTAAATCAGAAGTTAGTGAGAAAGGTAAGGAGGAAGGAAAACCTATGAAGGAAAGACAGTTTGGTCCCATTTGTATTTATTGTAAGAAACCTGGTCACGTAATAGCTAACTGTTTCTGATTGAAAAAGAAAGAGAAGGAGGCAGTCCCAGATGCTTGTGTGCAACATACTGAAACACCTGTAAATTCACAGGGTTTGATAAACACAAATGAAGCTTTGTTAGAGTCTGACCAAGTTAAGAAGGGGTATGATCATTTTATAACTGAAGGATTTGTATCCTTGAAATAGGGATCCCCTCCGCTGCAAATAAAAATCCTTAGGGATACTTGAGCTTCTCAATCACTGATGTTAGACAGTGTGTTAAAGTTTAATGATGAGTCTGACACTGGTGAGGTAAATTATATACGAGGTGTTGGGAGTGCCGTTATGCCTGTACATCAGCATAGAGTAAATTTAAATTCAGGGTTAGTTACAGGACTTGTTAAAGTAGGACTACATACTAGCTTACCCGTGAATGATATTTCTTTATTGTTAGGCAATGACTTGGCAGGTGGACAAGTTTTTCCTGAGATGCATTTGACAATAAAGTCATAGGAACCACGGATGGATTCAAACATAGATTCCTCCTGTGGTGTAACTCGAGCTATGGCTAAAAAGATTGATGTGCAGAATGTGGTTGTTACCCATGACTGTTCAACTCAGGATTCAAGTTTTGAAGATGTGTCAGAAACTTTCTTACCTTCATTGTTTGAACAAGATTCCTGGAGTAAGTCTGACCATGAAGATTTGTCTCTGTCTCGGAAGGAGATGATAGCAGAGTAGAGACCCTAAGATTATCAAATTAAAAGAACAAGCTCTTCCAGACAGTGAAATTGATAAGGAGCCAGTAAGATATTATTTTGAGAAAGGAGTATTGATGAGGAAGTGGAGATCACCTACAATTCCTGCAAGTGATGAATGGAATATTGTTCACCAGGTTGTAGTTCCTAAAGTTTATCGAAATGAGATTTTAACTTTAGCCCATAGTGTGCTCTTGGGTGGACACAAGGGGTAAGGAAAACTGTGGACAAGATTCTTAAACATTTTTACTGGCCTGGTTTGAGGAGAGATGTGGTGACGTTTTGCAGAACGTGTCATACTTGCCAAATTGTGGGTAACTCTAATCGAGTTACTCCAGTGGCCCCACTACAACCTATTCCAGCATTCGGTGAACCGTTTTCCAAAATTATTATAGATTGTGTAGGACCATTACCAAAAACAAAAACTGGTTATCAGTACTTGCTGACTATCATGTGCACAGTCTCTAGGTTTCCAGAGACAGTACCACCTAGGAATATAACAACTAAAATGGTAATAAAGGTTCTTATAAAATTCTTTACTTATTTTGGGTTGCCTAAGGAAATACAATCTGATCAAGGCAGTAATTTTATGTCTGGATTGTTTCAACAGATAGTTTATAAATTGGGAGCTAAGCAGATTACCTCCTCTGCATATCATCCAGAATCTCGTGTCTTGGAGAGGTATCATTCTACCCTCAAGACTATGATTAGAACGTATTGTGTGGACAATGGAAATGATTGGGATGAGGGTATACACTTACTTATACTTGCAGTAATGGAGTCGGTACAGGATTCATTAGGTTTCAGTCCATTTGAACTTGTATTTGGGTATAGAGTCAAAGGACTTTTGCCTTTATTAAAAGAATAATGGATTAATAAAGAGATACATACTGATTTGTTGGACTATGTTTTAAAATTTAAAGACAAATTACATAAAGCTTGTAGCTTAGCCAGGGAAAATTTAAAATTGGCTCAGGAGAAAATGAAAACCTGGTATGATAAAGAAGATAGGATGAGGACATTTAAGCCTGGAGATAAGGTGCTGGTTCTTTTCCCAGTGCAAACGAATCCTTTACAAACTAAATTTCATGGTCCTTATGAAATTGTGAATAAAATTAATGATGTGGATTACGTGATAAAATCTCCAGAAGGCCAACTCAACTTTGCCATGCAAATATGATAAAACCATATTATGAGAAACAGTCTGCTACCATGACTGTTGTGGTTAATAATAATGAGTCTGATCTCACTAGGAACATAATGGATGATTCATCTGAAATTCATTATAAAGCCACCATTGTTTCTGTCAGGTTACCAAACTCAACCATTCTGGAAAATGTTGATGATAAATTAGCTCATTTACAGCCAGAGCAGAAGCAGCAAATGAAGCCATTTTTTTTAAATATAAAGAATTATTTCCAGACATTCCTTCAAGAACCACAATAGCTTCACATGATGTAGATGTTGGAGATGCCAAACCCATAAAGCAACATCCATAAAGGATGAACATGGAAAAATGTGAACTTGCTGAGAAAGAAATTAAATATATGCTAGAGAATAATATTATTAGACCTTCTAACTCAAATTGGAGTTCACCGTGTGTTATATTGCCTAAGTCAGACGGTAGTATTCGGTTTTGTACAGACTACAGGAAGGTGAATGCTGTAACAAAAACAGATGCATATCCAATTCCTAGAGTAAATGATTGTATAGATAAAGTGGGAAAAGCAATGTTCCTTACAAAGATTGATTTATTGAAAGGGTATTGGTGTGTTCCATTAACGGATAAAGGTAGAGAGATTTCTGAATTTGTAACTCCATCTGAGTTATATGAATATAATGTTCTTCCACTTGGGATGAAGAATGCCCCAGGTATTTTCCAGCAGATGGTTAACTCTGTAATTCAGGGATTGAAAGATACAGATGTTTATATTGACGATTTAGTGACAGGAAATGATACTTGGGAAGCACACATTACTGCGGTGGAGAAATTATTTGAAAGACTTTCAAAAGCTAACTTAACTATTAACTTAGCTAAAAGTGAATTTGGTAATGCCACTGTGACTTACCTTAGTTACGTTGTAGGTCTGGGCTTGGTTAACGAAAATGGTTAAGGAAATACATCAAACTCCAATTTAGCAACAGAAGGTTTAATGCTACAAGAGTACAATATTTTGATGACTCATATTAAAGGCAAAGATGATGTGATTGCTGATTGTCTATCTCGATGTTGAATGTACAATGTAATTTTTTTATGGAGTGATATTTTAACATTTGTAACACTCCTACTGTATAGTAAGTTGTAAGATGCTGTATGATAATACTATGTATACTGTGTATGTTGTAAATTTTATACTATTGTATTTTTTCTTTTGTAAATAATTAATTGTTAAAAGTTTGTTCAGGACAGACCAATCTTTTTATGGAGGGAGGTGTTATGTACCCGTGGGTATCTTGTGCCTGTCACATGACCATGGTGTAACTGAGGCTCTGCTGGGCATGATGTAATGGTCTTGCGATGGAGTGACGTAATTTTCCCGCCAGTGAGAGGTCATGTGATAGTTATTTTTCAACAGGGTATAAAAGGAGAACCCCTCCCTGTGACGCAGGTCAGTTCGTGGTTGAATTCGTAAGTGACTCCGTTCTGCTGTGTATTTGATGTTATGATGCATTTTTGCTTTAAAAATGGAGTTTTAATTTCTACTGTAAGAATCGTCATGCCGGCAGTTCTGAAAATCACTGCCAGTTAAAGTCCGGTTGAAGAGTGAAGAGTTTATTGATGTATAGAATACCCGAAGGATTGGAAAAAGTAGGTGTTGACGGTGATAAATAGGTTTGACCTTAATTAATCTTCATTCAGAAGGAATTAGTAACCTGCGGTCCAAGGTAGCCCCTGCAAAAGATCAGAAAGGGTTGGAGCAACGTCTCGCCAAGGAAAGGTCAGTGCCTTTAAGCTGTTTTATTTCCTTCACTGTGATCCTTCAGGCATGGCATATTTTGACTGGGATCAGCAGTAAAGTTGTGACGTCAGTGAGAAGTTCGTTACTTCCAGAAAAAACTCTCCTAAGTGACTGTGTAAATCATTTGGACTTTTGCATTACTACTTCTATTTACTGTTTTTGCATTATCGCTTTATGAACTGTTCAAGCTGCCATATAGCAGTTGACTTCTGGTTAAGTTAGTCATTGGTTTACTTCTGGGGGTTTTTTGAGCAGTGTTTGATAAATGTTTTATTTGTTATAGAAAAACATGTCTCAATTCTATATTCATTGTTGCCGAGCCATAAACTTCTAACAAATCCTCAAAGCAATGTATAATTTCCTTGTTTATGTTTAGAGCCTTTATTAGGTGTATAAGATGGTGAAGGGCATTTATCATGTGGATAGCTAGAGGTTTTTTTCCTAGGGCTGAAATGGCTAACATGAGGAGGCATAGTTTTAAGGTGCTTGGAAAAAGATACCGTTAGGGGTAAGGTTTTTACACAAAGAGTGGTGGGTGCGTGGAATGCACTGCCGGCTATTTGTGTGAGAGTGTTTCAGTTACTGTGGGGCCAGGCACCCATGCAGCTCAGTGGGAACAGGGAATATATACCAATGGAGAGAGTCAAACTGAGCCAGGTCACAGATTGGAGATGGCAGAAATGCCGTATTCTTATAGAGACAGGAAGAGCATCAGAGAGTTTGATGGTCATTCCAGATACCTGCACTGTGCCCATTTAGAAGATGATTTCTCTCTCTACCTTGGGTTGAACTTCACTGTAACAGTGTGATGCCAGGTCACACCTTGACAGATCAAGTGGTCTCATCTGAAATGTTGTCCGACACCCACCGATGGATTTTGTAAATCTTTTTACAGGTTAAAAATGATAAGGAATTTGTCCACGGGAATCTCGAACACAACACACCAGTTTTGCTGTCTCTGTCCAGATAGCTAAGAAGTGGAGCAAGGGATTTGCTTGATCATCCTTCCTGCTCAGACTGTGGGGTGGGATTCACTCGATCATCTGACTGACTGGCAGCCCGGTCATTTTACACAGGGGGGAGCCCATTCATCTGCTCAGACAGTGGGAATGGATTCAGTTGGTCATCTCAACTGAGTTCACACTGGGACAAGGCCATTCGCCTGTTCTGTGTGTGAGAAGGGATTCAGTCGGTCTTCCCACCTGTGGACACACCAGTCAATGCACACTGGGCAGAGGCTGGTCATCTGCTGAATTTGTGAGGAAGGATTCACTCGGTCATCTGACCTAATGGCTCACTAGCAAGTTCACACCGGGGAGTGGCCATTCACCTGCTCGACTGTGGGAAGGGATTCACTTGATCATCTCATCTATTGAGACACCAGTCAGTTCACACTGGAGAGAGGCTATTCACATGTTCAGACTGTGGGAAGGGACTCACTCAGTCATCCACTCTAATGGCACACTAGTCAATTCACACTGGGGACAGGCCGTTCACTTGCTCGGACTGTCGGAAGGGATTCACTTGCTCATCTAAACTGAAGGTACATAAGTGAGTTCACACTGGAGAGAGGCCATTCACCTGCTCAGACTGCGGAAAGGGATTCACTCAGTCATCCCACCTAATAGCACACTAGCCAGTTCACACCGGGGAACAGCCGTTCACTTGCTGGGACTGTGGGAAGAGATTCACTTGCTCATCCTAACTGAAGGTACATCAGCAAGTTTACACTGGGAAAGGCCGATCAACCTCTCAGTCTTTGGGAAGAGATTGTCTCAGCCAAATCAACTAAATGTGCATCATTGAGTTCACACTGGGGAGAGGCCATTCACCCACTGTAAATGTGGGAAGCGATTCACTCTGTCATCTAGCCTTATGTAACTCTCGCCTCGGCTAGCAGCTTAATATAGGGGGTGATAGCCCCCTAGCCCAGCCAACCTTAAGAAATCTTGTTTGGGTGGATGCTGTGTGATGTGTCCCCGTTACAAATCAGTACCCCAAAATAACAAACAGTACACAACATGCAATTAAACGATTGAGCTTTGACTATAGGGTTAGTGAAGTTAGCAAAAAATATAGAAAAAGGACCCACTCTCTCTATTCGCATCTTCTCATCTTTCCCCAGCAAAAGACCACGAAAATCTCTCTTCCAGAATCAAAAGAAAGAGCATTTCTCTCATTGTATAGCCCCTTATTCCAAAACCGAAACATTGCTGCTACAGAGAAATCATTACCTCAGCAGTGAAACATTGCAGAGAGGGCATTACATTAGCAGTGAAACCTTACAGCATGTTACACTTGTGACACACTACCGGGTTCACACTGGGGAGAAAGTTTCAATAAGCTGAATGTTGGATATTTGTCCATAACGGTTGCTGAATGCAATTTTGAGAGTGACAATGCGTGCTGAACTCTGCAATTATTGCTGCTGCTCAGCACACCCAGTTCTGCACCCTGGTCACTGGTCACTGGAGGAGTTTCTTCTGCTGCACATTCACCTTTAATGGGACCAGTCTTTAATATTCTGGATTTGAGACAAATAAATCAGTTTTATTTTAAACATTGTCTCTGGTACTTAGTGAATTTATAACACACCTAGTGTACAGTAGAGAGTCAACTCAGGCCGGCTGGACCCTGGCAGTGATTCTGTTCCACGGCAGTCCTTTTAAATCCTCCTCTGTTGTTCCCCTCTCGCTCTCTCTGTGGTGATGGGTTCCAAACAGTGTGGGTGAAGAGGCTTCCATTGAATTTTCCGCAGAAGTCGAGCTGACTGCAGTTCTGTCTGAGATGTTCTTCGTCTCTCAAATCTCTGGGCTGTGGAAGAATGACATTGGTAGTTAACCCCCTTATTCACGGCTCATTTCCACATTATGGGTTATTTTCTCTGCTTCTAAAGGGTTCTTGAAAACACCACTGTCCTCTAAAGACTGACTGCAGAATGGGAAACCATCAGTTGGATTTTCAACGAAGCAGGGTCAGAAACCAGAGGCAGGTCTACACAGGGCAGCGTTTGGGGCTCTGAACGATGGTCGGGGTAAGAACGTATGATCAGAAGGAGGGAATCAGCAGCGGGGTGTGGCAACGAATGACAGAGTATCAACATTTGGAAGCTGATTGACAGAGAAAATCTTTCAATTGTCTGACTGATGACACAAACAATACCTGTGGTGAGATGCTCCACTGATCGAGGAACCCGTGTGTGTTGGGAATGGTTTTATCTATTGAGGGAGTTCTGTTTATCCTGTAATATTATATCCAGATTGTTATTATGGATTGTCCTATCTGAAAGAATGTATTGATTATCATATAATTCGTAAGATTTTGACTCTAAAACTGGATCAGTGTTGAATTTCTTTGTGCCTTTATGAAGTGATGGAGGGCATTAATGAGTTTCTATTTTAAAGCAAGATTTTGGTGAATGATATCTGCCACTTGATTGTACCTTGGGAAATAATCACATTGAGTTAAACTGCTGCAGGATCCTAGAATGTGTTGGATTGTCTCTGGTTTTTCTTGGCATTTTTTGCATTTACTGCCTTATTAGTTTGTATTTCATGTATTTTCAAACTTTTTTTTTCCTTTTGTTATCCACCTTGTCCTGTATTTCTGCAAGGAACCCCTCTGTTTCTGGGAAGAGGTCTCCAACTCTCAGTCAGGTGCTCGATGCTTCTTTGTCGCCATCTTGTCTACTCAGATCATTGGGATGTCTCCCATAGAGGGTCATACTCATCCCACTGGTGAATGTTTTCTTCCATAGTGATGATTTATCTTTCTGAGTTGGCTTTCACTGAAGTATTTTGGTCTGTATTTCTTATCACAATTCCATATACACACATGGAGTGTTGAATCCTGTTCATTTTTGTTGAAAATATATACTAAATCTAAGAGGGTCTGAGTGTAAATAATCCTTTCTAAAGCTTTCTAAAGTTCTTATTTATCTTTGTAAATTTTACTGATTGAAATGGGACCAAGATATTTTTATATATAAAAAAAACATTGTCGGTATTGATGAAAGTGTTTATTGCCTTTCTTGTATTTGTTAACTATTGAGCTCTGTTTGGCAGGCTTTTTTAAGCTTTGAACTAAATTTTGTCAAAGGTTTTCTCTATTTCGCACTACTTTCTATTTTCTTTCCATGCTGATAGTCTAGACACGTGTGTATCAAGGCTCCCCATAAATGTTACGTGGATGATATTTTGACCTATTTAGAGCAACCAACATACTCTTTACCTAAATTGATGAAATCCTTTGAACAATATGGTCAATTAATTATCAGGATACAAGATCAACATAGATAAAAGCCAATTACTCTCATATAGCTATAGCCCACCAAGAGAAATTAAAAGTAGATATCCCTGGGCATGGCAAACAGAGTTTTTCAAATATTTGGGCATCATAATGCCAAAAGATTTGGCAAGATTATCAGAATGCAATTTTCCGCCTATATATATAACAAATGAAGGAAGATATAACAAGATGGAACTTAATTCATTTTTTGAGTCTCATTTCAAGGGTTGAATCCATTAAAATGAATTTTTTATGCAGACTACTATATCTCTTTCAGACCCTACCAATAGATTAACCAAAATCAATTAATGTATGGAACAAAATGATATCAAGATATATAGAAGAAGAAAGCCCATAACTCCGAGTGGAGTAATCAGGACACCGTCTTGACGGTGTTTTTTGTAGCAGGCTTTCTTATTTTTACGAGGCCGAATTGCTAGCTGGATGCTCAATCCAGCATAGATGGAAAGGGTGCATGGGAAGGGGCCGGCTGGATTCGAAGTCAGGAACCTTCACTCTGAAGTCCAGTGCTGATGCCACTGTGCCACCACCAGCCGGCTATATTAGGATATATATGGTGAGGTAAAAGGCCTACAGTTCATCTCAAAACTTTGCAATTAGCCAAGGGAAAGGGGGGGATGGGGCCTACCTTCTCTTAGAAATTATTATTTTGCTGTACCGTTGAGAGCTGTGATATGCTGGTGCAACCCATCATATGACACTCAATGGAAAAATATTGAAGAGAGGATACTATCCATCTCCATACAGGCAATTTTGGCTGATAACAACATACAGAGTTACATAAATACTATTGATAACCCGTGGGTGAAATAGACTCTTAAAATATGGAAAACTATTATAAAAGAATAGAAACTAGAGGGCGATATTGTGATTTTTAATAGTGTGCATATGACTCGGATTTTATGCCAAATAAATTGGATGCTAGATTTAAGGACTGGACAGCTAAAGAAATAACAGTTCTTTACAATATAATGAAAGAAGGAACACTGTTCAGTTTTGAAATGCTTAAAGAGAAACACTTATTAGAAAAACAAGACTTTTATCGGTATTTGCAGATGTGACAGTATGCTAATAGGAGGGTTAAAATGTAACCAAGGCAAGTACATGTTTGATAGAGCTATTTAGAAAAGCATACCGTTCAGATAATGACAGTAGAATCATTTCAAGCGTGTATAAGGGGTTTGTCAATTCTTAAAACATATTCAACTTTATACATTAAAACAAAATGGGAGAAGGAATGAGGGATAATTATATCTGGGGAAGAACGGACAATTATATGGAGGTATCAATGGAAGTGTACCAGTTCACAGAAATGGAGGGAGTTTGGATGGAAAAAAACTTGATAAGGTATTCTATTATTCCCTCTCAGAAATCCCATAATGATAGTTAACTCCCTGTTCTTAGGAGTGGGATACACAATACCCTACAAGACACTTTAAAATGTGAAATACCCTTAGAAATTAAGCCCATATATTTTGGGTATATACTTCAAGAATGGTTGAAAAGAGATAAATAATTAATGAATGTACTGCTGGTGGCTGGTAAAAAGACTCTTACCAGGAAATGGTTATCACAGGAGAGCCCAACCTTAAACACATTGATGGAAATTACAATGGACATTTACAAAATGAGAAGATAACAGCATCTGTTAATCATAAGTTGGAACAATTTGATTCACACTGGGAAAAAATAACTTAACTACATAATACCCTGTAGGCCTGATCTTATTCTTGCAAATCAATGAATAGGTTGTAAAAAAAGATCAATCACTAATTGTACACAGTTTTCTCCTTTTGCTTGTTCTCTCTTTCCTCTCTTTTCTATAAGTGTATCCCTCAGATAAATATTATGTGGAGATTGTGGCAAATATGAATATATGATATATATGTACAGTATCTGAAATACATCTTATGGAAATATTTGTTTGATGATGAACTTCAATAAAAAATAAATTACAAAGCAAAGAGTCCCAATGAAGGGTTTTGGCCCGAAATGTTGATTCCCATCCATAGATGCTGCCTGGCATGCTCAGCTCCTCCAGCACTTTGTGTGTAGTTCTCTAGATTTCTAGCATCTTCAGGTCCACTTGTTTCCCACATACTTATATGTTTCGTGAAAGAACAATGTGGTAGTGGGTTAAAACACAAAAATACAACTGCAGATGCTGTGGATCAAAGAATACGTACACAACGCTGGAAGAACTCAGCAGGTCAGGCAGCATCCTTGAGAAAAGAGTAGCCAACTTTTCAGGCCAAGACCCTTCATCAGGAATTGCGGGGAAGAGAGGGCCGAAGCCCAATAATACAGATAGGGGAGGGGGTTGGGCCTAGAGGTGCCAGGTGGAAAACCAATCAGAGGAAAGATAAAGGGGGGAGGGGATAAGCATGAAAGAACTGTAGAGATAAAGAAGCAGAAAGTTGAAAGGGGAGAGAGGCAGAGAGGGACCTGGGATAGGGGGAGGGGGAGGGAATTACCGGAAATTGGAGAATTCAATGTTCATACCACCAGGCTAGAGGCTACCTAGACGGTAGAAGAGGTGTTGCTCCTCCATCCTGAGTTTGGCCTCATCATGGCAGTAGAGGAGGCCATGTATGGACATATCTAGATGGGAATGAGAGGCAGAGTTGAAGTGGGTGGCAACTGGGAGGTCCTGTCTATTGTGACGGACAATAGGAGTAGGCGCTCGAAGCGGTCCCCCAATCTGCATTGGGTCTCGCTGATGTAGAGGAGGCTGCACTGGGAGCACTGGATGCAATAGCCCACTCCAGCAGACCTGCAGGTGAAGTGTTGCCTCACCTGGAAGGACTGTCTGTGGCCCGGAATGGTGGTAATAGACAGGACCTCCCGGTTGCCACCCACTTCAACTCTGCCTCTCATTCCCATCTAGATATGTCCATACATGGCCTCCTCTACTGCCATGATGAGGCCAAACTCAGGTTGGAGGAGCAACACCTTATCTACCGTCTGGGTAGCCTCCAGCCTGGTGGTATGAACATTGAATTCTCCAATTTCCGATAATTCCCTCCTCCTTCCCCTATCCCAGGTCCCTCTCTGCCTCTCTCCCCTTTCAACTTTCTGCTTCTTTATCTCTACAGTTCTTTCATGCTTATCCCCTTCCCCCTTTATCTTTCCTCTGATTGATTTTCCACCTGGCGCCTCTAGGCCCTACCCCCTCCCCTATCTGTATTACTGGGCTTCGGCCCTCTCTTCCCCCCCATTCCTGATGAAGAGTCTCGGCCTGAAACGTTGGCTACGCTTTTCTCACGGATGCTGCCTGACCTGCTGAGTTCTTCCAGCGTTGTGTATGTAATCTGTTATTGGGGTTGTGTGGCTCTGTTGGTAAAATATTAAATAAAATCATCAGAAAGTGGTGGCTTAGGGTTGGAAGGTGTAGAATCTGTGGGTAGAATGAAGGAACAGCAAATGTAAAAAAGAAATCTCTGATGGGAATTGTATAGAAACCCCCAAACAGAAGTAAGTATGTGGTCCACAAATTACAATGGGAAATAGAAAATGCGTGCCAAAAAAGTAGTGTTACAATAGTCATGGGGGATTGTCATGCAAGTGATTAGGAAAATTAGGATGTTGTTGGTCTCAAGAGGCAGTATTCCTAGAATGCCTACAAGATGCTTTTTTAGAGCAGCTCATGGTTGAACCCACTTGGGGATCAACTATTCTGGATTGGGTGTTGTAATGGACTGGAATTAATTAGGTCACTTAAGTACAAAGAACCCTTAGGGGCAAGTGATCTTGATATGATGAAATTCACTCTGACCTTAGAAAAGGAGAAGCTAATGACAGATTTGGAATAAAGAGAGTTAGAGAGGCATGAGAGAAAAATTGGTCAAAATTGATTTGAAAAGAACACAGGCAGGGATGAAAAGGAAGCAACAATGGCTGGAATTTTTGGAAGCAATTCAGAAGGCATAGGATATATACATCACGAACAGGAAGTAGTATTCTAAGACAAAACCCTGGCTGAAAAACTAAAGACAACATAAAAACCAAACAGAGTGCATTGAGCAAAAATTACTAGGAAGTTAGAGGACTGGGAAGCTTTTAAAAACCAACAGAATGTAACTAAAATAATTAAGAAGGAAAAGATGGAATACATAGGTGAGCTATACATTAATATTAAAGAGGATACCATTTTTTTCTTCTGGTACATATAGTGTAAAAGAGAGGCGGAAGTGGATATCGGACCACTGAAAAATGATGCTGGAGAGGTAGTAATGGGGAGGGGGTGAAAGGTGATGACAGATTAACTGAATAATTATTGTACATCACTCTTATCCGTCGAAGACACTGGTAGGAATATGGTAGTCCCAGATGTCAGTGGTCAGAATGTGTAAAGTTACGTTACTCAGGAGAAGGTTCCTGGGAAAGAGATGGTTTGAAGGTAAATAGGTCACCTGGACCAGATGGTGTACACCCCAGAGATCTGAAGGAGATGGCTGATGAGATGTGGAGGCATTAGCAATGATCTTTCGAGAATCGTTAAGGAAATTATATCCTAAGAAGTTTTTTTTTCCTTCACTACTCCCCCTCTCCCAGTTTCACCTATCACCTACCACTTCTTCCACCCCTCCAAACTCCACACTTCTTCCTCTGACGTCTCATCTATTTTCCCAGTCCTGATGAAGGGTCTGTTTACTATTTCCCATACATGCTGCCTGGGCTCCTAGGTTCCTTCAGTATTTAGCCTACTTCTGTCTTTTAACACTGATTTTAGATTGCTTCTTTGGTAGGTCTGGAAGTGTATTCGTCCGAGTACGGACTCAGATTTAGCAGGTCATTACCTGAAGATCCTTGTGACCACATTTAGTTGCTTTGATTGGATTGTCCCAGAGCAAGAATCAGTTCAGAGTCCACACCATTTACACAACAAATAGATACATGTTTAAGAATGGTCTCGTGTTTAGCAAGTTATTACATGAAGCTTCTTGTGTCCACGTTAAATTACTCTGATTACATTATCCCAGAGGACAGAATCAGTTCAGAGTCCACTAAATTAGGGGAAACAAAGACAACCGGTTGGTCTGCTTCTTCCGTGCTTGATTCGACTGTAATTTCTTCTGGCCAAAACCTCCCTCCTCTTATTCCAAAGGTATTTATCTGGGAAACATTATTTCCTCACATTTAGTTGTCTGTGCAAAAGATGGCAATGGATTCCTAGTCCGAGAGGAACACTTATATTCAATAAAAATATTAACATTTACTCGCTAAGATCATTCACTTTATATCGACAACTGCCTCTGCTGTTTCATGAAAGTATTATCCTCGATTTTTCCCATTAGTTTAGCCTTCCATCTTCACAGTTTATATACATTGAGCAATGCAATTATCATGGTACAGCATGATAGCTTTACAGCAGCATGTGAGGGATATATTCGAGCATTTGTCTCCCAATTCCAAAACTTATTCAGAAAGCCTGGGTCACTCAGAATTCCATTTGCCTTACCAGCGTGCGTTTTAATTACTTTAGTATGCTTAGTCCATTGATGGATTATCTCCCTTGCTTCCTCCACAACACGTATCCAGTCTGCAGTCAAGTGGGCAACTCAGTGATAACATATTGCCACAGATAATCAGCTGTATCAGTGCGTTGGGTCTGGAAGTTTTCCATCATTACTGCGTAAAATAGAAACTTGAGCCATCCCTTTCTCCTTTGTTAGACAGTATTACCCGTGTCCGATGAGAAGATATTTTTGTTATTCTTTGAGTGATTTCCAAGTAATCATATCAATATCACTGTTGACATGTTTGTCCGCTGTACTGGATCTGGAACAACCTGACTATGGCCCAGTCATGGTTAATGCCATCGCAACAAAATACATTACTCTATACATGTTGAGGTAAACCTGTAATACACAACAGAGATTTCTGCTTTATTTACAGTTTAAATCTTAAAATATTTTAAGTCCATATTTTCCATTTGTTTTTCTAGACCATCCAATCCAGATTTTCAATTGTCTTTGGACTCAAGGTGTCAATTTTCCCTCACCCAATTTTGTTTCTGAAAAGAGGGGACACGTGTACCGATATATTTAGCAATATCTCTAAGTTGCTGTATCTCGAACGTTGTGGTGTATATTATGTTCGGATTTGATCTGCTCACCCTACGCCGCCCCACCCCACAACTGTCTGATAGTAACAAGGGGTACAAATCGTGCAGACGGTAGCACCGGCTGCCATTGAATGTGTGTTGGTGGGAATTCCTCAAGAACTGGTGCTTCGTAATTACCCAATTGTATCTTGTAGCTTCATCTGCTAAATTATACAAATCAATATCTCCGTATTCACATTCCTCCTTCGTTGAGATCCAAAATCATATTTTATTCCTCTCTGTGCTGCGTTGGTCCTGCAACTTTGAATCTGTTTTATACACTTTGAGTGATCGCCAGTGTTGCTTTTCCTTTCCTGTGCGGATTTCCGAAGCACATTTGTAGCCGTCTGTAAATCACTGCACTGATTCCTGGAGTGTTTGCTGACATCTTCAACTGCTCCCTGCTTCAGTCTAAGATCCCCTCATGTTTTAAGAAGGCAACGATAATCCTGGTACTGAAGAAAAGCAAGGTGGCATGCCTGAATGACCTACCGACCCGTGGCTCTAACATCAATTGCTATGAAGTGTTTCGAGCGAATGGTTATGGCACACATCAACCATAACCTATTGGTCAAACCTCGACGCTTTGCAATTCGCCTATCTGAGCAACAGGTCAATGGCAGATGCCATCTCTCTGGCACTACCTTCCTCCTTAGAACATCTGGAGAACAAAGACACATATGTAAGGCTCCTTTTCATCGACTACAACTCTGCCTTTAATACCATCATTCCAAATTAACTGCTTCCTTAGCTCAGGAACCTGGGTCTTAACACTCAGATCATTGATCACTGTGATCATTGTACGTTCTAGTATCAATTGTTTGGTGACAATAAAGTAAAGTATAAAGTATAAGTATGTTTCCACTTCATCCTCCGCGAGTTTGACTGCTGTCTCTAGCTTACGTTTATTTTCATGAAGTGATTTCCCACACTTCAACTGAAACTGGTTCATATGCTTAAAGTCCAGAGGTCCCCACGATGAAACCCTTTCTTTAAAGGTTTCTACCTCTTTTTGGAGCATTTTTTGTTCTTCTAACCTATATCCCTTGACTTCAACTTTTTGCTGACATTTGTTTTCCGATTCTATTCTGCGACGTTCTGACTGAACCAGTTTGTGGTAACGCAATCAAATTCTCATTTAAGCAACCAACTGCTACTGTTTTTTTTTTGTAAATGCTTAAACTTCCTGCTTGACTGCATTATCGGCAACATCCATCTCAACCTGCATTTTGGGAATCTGAATTTCCCTCTTGACTACTGCTGTCCCATTTTCATTTCCATATGATTAACATCATTACTATACTTACTCTGGTCTTTATATAGCTGTCGTTTCTTCAATATTTTACCGATATATTTATTCATCCATATACTCGTCTAGAGATTTGCTAAATATGCCCGCGGGAAAAACAAGGATCTCAGGTTGTATGTTGCATGTACTTTAATGTATTGCTTTCTTTTTGCTTCTTACGACCATGGGTTTAAAGGTTTCCTGCACAGCGTGTATGAACTTTTCAAATCGACCCCATTGTTCCGCAACTGACTCAAACTCAAGCAGATCCTTTCAGTTTACCTTCTGAAGTCTTGGCTGCATCTGCACAACCTTTGCCTTTATGATATTTAATTTAATAGTTTTAGCAGTTATAGATATAATCAGGATGCTGAAGCAGGTACCCAAAAGCAGACACAGTACTCTGCACACAGTGGTATTAATTGAGTAACAAATCCCGAGGTGCAAACAAAGTCGGCTTCAAAGTTCAGGCAGAGACCAAAACAACTAGAGAAATCCAAATACCAGATTCGGAAAACAGGCAGAGTCGATATTCAGACAGACAGAGTACAGATACGAATGCTGGAAAGGCACTGGAAAATTTACTGGCATAATCCAGCAACAAATAGGTGAAAACACAGCACTGAAATACACTGAGCAATAAACAGAGAGTCAGATGATAGTTGGAGCACAATGAACCACGGGTGGCAACAATACTGTACAGGTAATAATGAGAATCCAATGAGATGGAGTAAACATAGAAACATAGAAAACCTACAGCACAATACAGGCCCTTCGGCCCACAAAGTTGTTCCAAGCGTGTCCCTACCTCAGAAATTACTAGGCTTACCTATAGCCCTCTATTTTACTACGTTCCATGTACCTATCTAAAAGCCTCTTAAAAAAACATATCGTATCTACCTCCACCACTGTTGCAGGCAGCCCATTCCACGCACTCACCACCCTCTGAGTAAACAACTTATCCCTGACGTTTCCTCTGTACATACTCTCCAACACCTTAAACCTGTGTCCTGTTGTGACAACCATTTCCAGCCTGGGAAAAAAAGCCCGTGACTATCACACTTTCAATGCCTCTCATTATCTTATGCACCTCTATCAGGTCACCTCTCATCCTCCTTCACTCTAAGGAGAAACAGCCGATTTCACTCAACCTATTCTCATAAGGCATGCTCCCCAATCCAGGCAACATCCTTGCAAACCTTCTCTACACCCTTTCTATGGCTTCCACATCCTTCCTGTAGTGAGGTGACCGCAGCTGAGCACAGTACTCCAAGTGGGGTCTGACCAGGGTCCTATATAGCTGCAACATTACCTATCAGCTCCTAAATTCAATTCCACGATTGATGAAGGCCAATACACCATACACCTTCTTAACCACAGCGTCAACCTAAACAACTGCTTTGAGCGTTCTATGGACTCGGACCCCAAGATTCCTCTGATCTTCTTGTTACGGATTCAGCAACAATAAATATATAAGTGAAGCAGGGTTTTTTAATAACAAATAAAACATTTATTAAACAGTGAAAAACAAACCCCAAAAGTAAACAAACAACTAACGCCCCCGGAAATCAACTGTTGTGCGGCAGCTTAAACAATTCTTAAAGCGATGTTGCAAAAACAGTTCTTCAAAGTAGTACTGCGAAAGTTCAAAATGCTTACAGTCCATTAAAGAAGAGACTTTTTTTTAGATGATTTAAATTCTCTTTCACGTCGTGTTGTTGCGTTTCCCAGTCGAACTATACTTTTCCTGGAGAATTTACGAAGATGGAAATGAAACGGCTTAAAGGCACTGACCTTTCCCTGACGAAACTGTGCACCCAACCCTTTCTGCTTTTATCGCTGGGGCTAACACGGGCACAGCCAATTAATTCCTTCCGAATGAGGATCAAACAAGGTTGAACCTGTTTTACCATCAAAAT
The DNA here is from genome assembly GCF_048418815.1 of Hemitrygon akajei. Classification (NCBI taxonomy): domain Eukaryota; kingdom Metazoa; phylum Chordata; class Chondrichthyes; order Myliobatiformes; family Dasyatidae; genus Hemitrygon; species Hemitrygon akajei. The sequence continues at coordinate 73,859,089 of NC_133125.1, forward strand.
CGACTTTCCTCGATCCTTTAGCTTCCGAACACCGATCTTCACTCTCCACTGATTTTTAACTGGCAGTATTATAAAGAAACTGCTGGCAATGACTTTTAAACTTTAGGCATTAAATAAAACTTCACCTTTCAATGGAACTGCGTCATAATATTGGACCTCGCAGTAGTATGGAGTCAAAATGGCAAATCCAGCCACGAACTGCCCCTTCTCACAGGGAGGGGTCCTCCTTTTATACCCTTTTGAAAAAACTGTCGCATGACCTCTACTGGCGGGAAAATGACGTCACTCCACCATCACCTTATGTCCAGTATAGCTTCAACACCACTGTCACGTGACAAGTACAAGATACCCACAGATACGTAACACTCTACACTGCCAAGAGTCTTACCATTAATACAATATTCTGCCATCATATTTGACCTACCAAAATGAACCACTTCGCACTTAACTGGGTTGAACTCCATCTGCCGCTTCTCAGTCCAGTTTTGCAACCTATCAATGTCCCGCTGTAACCTCTGGCAGCCCTCCACACTATCCACAACACCTCTAACCTTTGTGTTATCAGCAAACTTACTAACCCGTCCCTCCACTTCCTCATCCAGGTCATTTATAAAAATCACGAAGTGTAAGCGTCCCAGAACAGATCCCTGAGCCATTCCACCGGTGATCGACCTCCATGTAGAATATGACCCGTCTACATCCTTCTGTGTGCAAGCCAGGTCTGGATCCACAAAGCAATGTCCCCTTGGATTCCATGCCTCCTTACCCTCTCAATAAGCCTTGCACGGGGTTCCTTATGAAATGACTTGTTGAAATCCATATACACTACATCTACTGCCCTTCTTTCATCAATGTGTTTAGTTACATCCTCAAAAAAATCACTCAGGCTGGTAAGGCACGACCTGCCCTCGGCAAAGCCATGCTGACTACTCCTAATCGTGTTATACCCCTCCAAATGTTCATAAATCCGGCCTCTCAGGATTTTCTCCATCATCCAACCACTGAAGTAAGGCTGACTGGTCTATAATTTCCTGGGCTATCTCTTCTCACTTCTTGAATAAAGGAACAACATCCGCAACCCTCCAATCCTCCGGAACCTCTCCCGTCCCCATTGATGATGCAAAGATCATCGCCAGAGGCTCAGCAATCTCCCTCGCCTCCCACAGTAGCCTGGGGTACATTTCGTCCGGTCCTGGCGACATATCCATCTTGATGCTTTCCAAAAGCCCCAGCACATCCTCTTTCTTAATATTTACCTGTTCAAGCTTTTCAGTCTTCAGTACTCAGTAATACAGGGGTCTGAGTAGAGCAGGAGTGGGGTCAAGAGCACTTGGCAATACAAGACCACAGACTGACTCCTAGAGGGAAACACACAAAAAGACAGAGTTCAACAGGACCTACTGTCATTACCACCCCCCACCCCCCATGCCACACACACAGTACGGACGCCTCCTGGAGTCACGGCAGGTACAGTTGGGTGCTGGCGATGAAAGTCCCTGATGAGTGGGGTCCAGGACGTTACGGGCGGCGACTCAGCACCTCTGCTCAGGACCATAGCCCTCCCGTCCACAAGGTACTGGAGTCCACTTCCGGCGAGGAAAGCAACGTGAAGGCTCTGCCCAATCGGTAAGCCGTGGGGGCGGGGCGCTGGGGACAGATCACAGGGGTTGGCTCGTGCAAGGTTTGATGCGAGACACATGGAAGGTAGGATGAATTCGGCGGAGAGTGGAGATGAGCTTGAGACGGCCAGCAGCGGGGCCGATAAAGCGGGTGGGGAGCTTGTGGGAGTCCACCCTGAGGAGCAGGTCTCGGGTGCAAAGCCACACACGCTGTCCCTAGAGGTAACGAGGGGCCTTGGAGCGATGGAGATCAGCTTGACGCTAGATCCTAGCCGAGGCACGGAGAAGGGCAGAGCGAGTGCGTTTCCATGTCCGCTGACAACGGAGAATGAATGCGGCCAATGAGTGAGTGTGCCAGTGAAGGAGTGGAGATTTGAGGCTTTGACTCGAGAGGCTCCGACGAGAAGAGGCTGAGGACGAGCTTCGCTCCAAGTGAAGTAAGGCCGGGTAAGTTCCTTTCAAAGGAGAAAGTTTCAAAAGTTGAGGCAAGTATTGGGTAGGTCATGGCAGCTGAGATCGACCCTGTGGTTTGTTCATCCTGCAGCATGTGGGAAATCAGGGATCCTTCCAGTGTCCCTGACGACTATGTGTGCAGGAAGTGTGTCCAACTGCAGCTTCTGGCAGACCGCATTGAGCATCTGGAGCTGCGATTGGATTCATACTGGAGCATCCGCGATGCTGAGAAAGTCGTGAGCAGCACATTCAGTGAGTTGGCCACACCACAGGTAAAGGCTACACAGGCAGAAAGGGAAGTGGTGGCCACTAGACAGCGTAGCGGTAGGCAGGTAGTGCAGGAGTCCCCTGGGGTCATCTCCCTCCTAAACAGATATACAGTTTTGGATACTGTTGGGGGAGATGTCTCATCAGGGGAAGGCAGCAGCAGCTGAGTTAATTGCACCATGGGTGGCTCTGCGGCACAGGAGGGAAGGAAAAGAGTGGGAGAGCTATAGTGATAGGGGATTCGATTGTAAGGGGAATAGATAGGCGTTTCTGCTGCCGCAAACGAGACTCCAGGATGGTATGTTGCCTCCCTGGTGCAAGGGTCAAGGATGTCTCTGAGCGGCAGCAGGACATTCTGGAATGGGAGGGTGAACAGCCAGTGGTCGTGGTGCACATAGGTACCAACCATATAGGTAAAAAACGGAATGAGGTCCTACAAGGTGAATTTAGGGAGTTAGGAGATAAACTAAAAAGGACCACAAAGGTAATAATCTCTGGATTACTACCAGTGCCACGTGCTAGTCAGAGTAGAAATAGGAGGATATTTCAGATGAATACGTGGCTTGAAAAATCGTGCAAGGGGAAGGGATTCAAATTTCTGGGGCATTGGAACCAGTTCTGGGGTAGGTGGGACCGGTATAAACAGGACGGTCTGCACCTAGGCTGGACTGGAACCAATGACCTAGGGGGAGCGTTTGCTACTGCTGTTCAGGAGGATTTAAACTAATGTGGCAGGGGGATGGGAACAAGTGCAGAGAGACAGAGGGGTGTAAAATGAGGGTAGAAGCAAAAAGTAGTAAGGTGAAAAGTAAAAGTGGCAGGCAGGCAAATCCAGGGCAAAAATCAAAAAGGGACACTTTTCAACATAATTGTATAAGGGCTAACAGTGTTGTAAAAACAAGCCTGAAGGCTGTGTGTGTCAATGCAAGGAGCATTCGTAACAAGGTGGATGAATTGAATGTGCAGATAGTTATTAATGAATATGATATAGTTGGGATCACAGAGACATGGCTCCAGGGTGACCAAGGATGGGAGCTCAACATCCAGGGTTTTTCAATATTCAGGAGGGATAGACAGGAACGAAAAGGAGGTAGGGCAGCATTGCTGGTTAGAGAGGAGATTAACGCAATAGAAAGGAAGGACATTAGCCTGGAGGATGCGGAATCGATATGGGTAGAGCTGCATAACACTAAGGGGCAGAAAACGCTGGTGGGAGTTGTGTACAGGCCACCTAACAGTAGTAGTGAGCTTGGGGATGGCATTAAACAAGAAATTAGAAATGCGTGCAATAAAGGAACAGTAGTTATAATGGGTGACTTCAATCTACATATAGATTGGGTGAACCAAATTGGTAAGGGTGCTGAGGAAGAGGATTTCTTGGAACGTATGCGGGATGGTTTTCTGAACCAACATGTCGAGGAACCAACTGGAGAGCAGGCCATTCTAGATTGCGTATTGAGCAATGAGGAAGGGTTAATTAGCAATCTTGTCGTGCGAGGCCCCTTGGGTAAGAGTGACCATAATATGGTGGAATTTTTTATTAAGATGGAGAGTGACATAGTTAATTCAGAAACTAAGGTTCTGAACTTAAAGAAGGGTAACTTTGAAGGTATGAGACGTGAATTAGCTAAGATAGACTGGCAAATGATACTTAAAGGGTTGACGGTGGATATGCAATGGCAAGCATTTAAAGATCGCATGGATGCACTACAAGAATTGTTCATCCCAGTTTGGCAAAAGAATAAACCAGGGAAGGTAGTGCACCCGTGGCTGACAAGGGAAATTAGGGATAGTATCAAGTCCAAAGAAGAAACAAATAAATTAGCAATAAAAAGCAGCACACCTGAGGACTGGGAGACATTCAGAGACCAGCAGAGGAGGACAAAGGGCTTAATTAGGAAAGGGGAAAAAGATTATGAGAGAAAGCTGGCAGGGAACTTAAAAACTGAGTGTAAAAGCTTTTATAGATACGTGAAAAAAAATTGGTCAAGACAAATGTAGGTCCTTTACAGTCAGAAACAGGTGAATTGATCATAGGGAACAAAGACATGGCAGACCAATTGAATAACTACTTTGGTTCTGTCTTCACTAAGGAGGACATAAATAATCTTCCGGAAATAGTAAGGGACCGAGGGTCTAGTGAGATGGAGGAACTGAGAGAAATACATGTCAGTAGGGAAGTGATGTTAGGTAAATTGAAGGGATTAAAGGCAGCTAAATCCCCAGGGCCAGATGGTCTGCATCCCAGAGTGCTTAAGGAAGTAGCCCAAGAAATACTGGATGCATTAGTGATAATTTTTCAAAACTCCTTAGATTCTGGATTAGTTCCTGAGGATTCGAGGGTGGCTAATGTAACCCCACTTTTTTTTTAAAAAAGAGGGAGAGTGAAACCGGGGAATTATAGACCGGTCTGACATCGGTGGTGGGGAAAATGCTAGAGTCGGTTATCAAAGATGTGATAACAGCACATTTGGAAAGAGGTGAAATCATCGGACAAAGTCAGCATGGATTTGTGAAAGGAAAATCATGTCTGACGAATCTTACAGAATTTTTTGAAGGTGTAACTAGTAGAGTGGATAGGGGAGAGCCAGTGGATGTGGTATATTTAGATTTTCAAAAGGCTTTTGACAAGGTCCCACACAGGAGATTAGTGTGCAAACTTAAAGCACACGGTATTGGGGTTATGGTATTGATGTGGATAGAGAATTGGTTGGCAGACAGGAAGCAAAGAGTGGGAGTAAACGGGACCTTTTCAGAATGGCAGGCAGTGACTAGTGGGGTACCGCAATGCTCAGTGCTGGGACCCCAGTTGTTTACAATATATATTAATGATTTAGACGAGGTAATTAAATGCAGCATCTCCAAGTTTGCGGGTGACACGAAGCTGGGCGGCGGTGTTAGCTGTGAGGAGGATGCTAAGAGGATGCAGGGTGACTTGGATAGGTTAGGTGAGTGTGCAAATTCATGTCAGATGTAATTTAATGTGGATAAATGTGAGGTTATCCACTTTGGTTGCAAGAACAGGAAAACAGATTATTATCTGAATGGTGGCCGATTAGGAAAAGGGGAGATGCAACGAGACCTGGGTGTCATTGTACACCAGTCATTGAAGGCGGGCATGCAGGTACAGCAGGCGGTGAAAAAGGCAAATGGTGTGTTGGCATTCATAGCAAAAGGATTTGAGTACAGGAGCAGGGAGGTTCTACTGCAGTTGTACAAGGCCTTGGTGAGACCGCACCTAGTTATTGTGTGCAGTTTTGGTCCCCTAATCTGAGGAAAAACATTCTTGCCATAGAGGGAGTACAGAGAAGGTTCTCCAGATTGATTCCTGGGATGGCAGGACTTTCATATGAAGAAAGATTGGATCGACTAGGCTTATACTCACTGGAATTTAGAAGATTGATGGGGGATCTTATTGAAACATATAAAATTCTAAAGGGATTGGACAGGCTAGATGCAGGAAGATTGTTTCCGATGTTGGGGAAGTCCAGAACGAGCCGTCACAGTTTAAGGATAAAGGGGAAGCCTTTTAGGACCGAGATGAGGAAAATATCTTCTTCACACAGAGAGTGGTGAATCTGTGGAATTCTCTGCCATAGTTGAGGCCAGTTCATTGGCTATATTTAAGAGGAAGTTAGATATGGCCCTTGTGGCTAAAGGGATCAGGGGGTATGGAGAGAAAGCAGGGACAGGGTTCTGAGTTGGATGATCAGCCATGATCATACTGAATGGTGGTGCAGGCTCGCAGGGCCGAATGGCCTGCTCCTGCACCTATTTTCTATGTTTCTATGCCTCGAAGGATGAATTCCTCGATGAAAGGATCCCTCCTCCTTCTGGGCAGGGAAAGGTGGAGTCTTATAGCCAAGGCAGCACTCAAAGGGGGACAGACCAGTGGAGCAGGACGGATGAGTGTTTATGGTGTACTTGGCCGAGGGTAGTTGTTGAACCCACGCAGAGGTGTTCTGGGAGAGCAGACAACACAATAATGTTTCTAGCTGTTGGTTGGCCTGCTTAGCCTGACCATTAGTCTGTGGGTGGAATCCTGAAGACAGACTCAGAGAAGCACACAGAAGATTACAGAATTTCCTCCGGAAGTTGGATGTGAATTGAGAGCCTCTGTCTGACAAAACATTTACAGGTAAATCATGTATCTTAAAAACATGCAGTACTAGTAGTACGGCTGTTTCTTTGGCAGAGGGGAGATTAGGGAAAGGAATGAAGGGTACAGACTTGGAGAAACGATCAACTACTGTGGGAATTGTGGTGTTACCATCTGGTGGGGGAAGACCGGTGACAAAATCCGGGGCAATATCTCTTGGGGATAGATAGGGGTTGTCACAGACCAGCAGGTGACCAGTTAGAGCTCTTAACCTGAGCACAGACGGAGCAGGCTGAGACGAAGTTGCGGATGTCATCTCCCATGGAGGGCCACCAGAACCGCCGACTGATGAAGGCCTGAGTACGCTTGGTTCCAGGGTGACAGGACAACCGGGAAGAATGATCCCACCGCAAAACCTGCAAGCGGTCACAGCTGGGAACATAAACACGTTAAGTGGTGCATTGACTAGGGGCTGTCTCGCTCTGCTGAGCAGCTTGCACAATGGATTCTATGTCCCATTGCGCTGCACCCACGAGACAGTGAGCAGGGAGGATGACATCGGGTACCTCAGGAGTCTCAGAGGGAGGAAATATTCCGGAGAGGGCATCAGGCTTTCCCTTCTTCGAACCGGCGCGGAAGGACAGAGTAAAATTGAATCTTGAGGGAAAGCTGTGACTAACGAGCTTGACGAGAGTTGAGACGCTTAGCAGTTGTGTGCGTCGTACGCAGAGAGCCTCCAAAACGTTACATCAGTGTATGACTGATAAAAAGTGCTCCCTGTCAGAGAGCAAACTGTGAAGTCTGTGGATATATGTCGGCAGCACAATTCTAGTACTGCATCTACTTTACCTGCAGATAAAATGAAGTTTGTGTTGTTTATAACGGATTTGCTGAATTCAACTGCTCAGTTATCCAGTCGTTTCTTGGTATAACGTGCTATGTGGGAAGTTGTAAATTAAATAGTATCTGTACCCAGTCTGCTTGTGAAGGTACATAATGGGATTTTAAATATTACACTGGAATGAGAGAAACATGATTTTTTTAATGATGAAGTCTTTAAGAAATTTATTAGAGATTAGATATCCTCCCGATATTACATGTGTTCATGGAAACTGATTTTTTACTGCGACATTTAATGTTTATTATCGTTCTGATACCGCTGTAGTTTAGAACAGCCAAACTGGACTGTTCATGTGGGACGTTATGGATGACGGAACATTGGGTATTGATAATCTTCCTATCTTTATGAGGTTGCGTTTGGATTTCTAAGGGGACAAAAGGCCACTTTGAGGAGTTTGAAACGTAAATTGGACGGAGCTTAAGGTTTGTTTTTGAGATGAATGTCTGTTAAGGCTAAATGCTGAGAATGATGTGCATTTTCATAATGGAAGGTTATCTGACATTGTTCATCCATCTGCGTTGGAAGTGATTCCTGCTAAAAGGGCAGTAATAGATGAAAGGTAGACAGAGGAATGCGCGGAGGTAATCAAGGAGAGAAATAAGATGTTTAGGAAAGCTAAGATGTGTCAGACTCCGAGTGACCTTATTAAGTATTAAAGGGCACAGGTCGTTTTGAGGAGAGTGGTGAAGGTTGAGAAAAAGGGCTATTGTGGTAATATTGGGTGGGATATTAAACTTGGCGATGTTTGGGGAATGATTAGGAAAACTGAAGGACTTGTTTGGATAATACATTCCCGTATCGATTGTCTGAGGGTGAAATGATTATTACTGAAATAAGGAAGGTTGATTTGCTTGTCTATCATTTGCTGCGTTTCATAATCAAGATAATTTAAGTGAAGACGTTAAACAATGTAGGAATAAATTTATCATTGAATACCCTGATATGTAGGAATTCAGCTGTTGCAATGATGTGGAGTTTTCTTTGAGTGGATTTAAGAGGGTTATTTTTAATGTAGGGCGGACGTCTCCAGTCGTATCTCTGATCATAAATGTTACTGTATGATCAGAGATAGGACTGACAACTCTCTTGAGATACTGAACACTTTGAATCGTATTCCGAAGTTAGGCTGTCTTCCTTCTTCATGGAGACCTAATTTAATGCCTGGCAGCTCACCGTCTGATCCTTTTAGATTTATCATTAGCACCTTACTTTTGTAAACTTATGGAGCTTAAGGTACTCAAATGTAAGAATTATATTTTGGAAAAGAGAGATAATATATTGTTTTCTCAGAGTGGATTTCGGAGGAACAGAATGACATTCGATTCAGTTTTATATTTGGCAGATGATGTTGGCAATGCACGGTTAAATAAAGATGTTTTCATAGCAAACACGAGGAAATATGCAGATGCTGGAAATTCAAACAACACACACAAAATGCTGGTAGAACACAGCAGGCTAGGCAGCATCTATAGGGAGAAGCGCTGTCGACGTTTCGGGCCGAGACCCTTCGTCAGGACTAACCGAAAGGAAAGACTAACACGAAAATATTGGATAACTATTTATGTTTGTTTTATTAGATCTGTTCTTGATTATGCCTGTGTGGCTTTGATCAGCTTCATCGTCATTTTTTAAATGTTGGATTCTAATAAAAGCACAGACTTTACGGTTATGTTGAGATGCAGTGAGGTCGTCCTCTGTTTCTGCGTTAGTTTGAAATGGGACACTTACCCTTACCATTGCGGAAGATTATGTTGATGTTATCAAACAGGATTAATTTGACGTGGTAAGAAAATGATCATCATGTTAAATGTGTGTTGGTGGACTGTTTCGAACATCACAAGATGAGTGTGTACAGTTTTAGGTGGGTTCTCATCACGCTCTGAATATGGGTTCGTTGGATTATGCAATATATCCCACTCTCGCGTTGTTGTTCATCCTACTTTATTTTATTTTTTCCAATGCCTTTCGTTGAATATAGTTTCCACGGTTTAATAAAGTCTATGAGTTCTGTTGAGCCTGTAATTCTACTGGTTCATCAGTATATGACGCAAAACTAATCTGATATATTAACAATTTTTACAGATGGAGCAAAAGATATTATTGTTGATATAATGAAGATATAATGTTGGTACGGATGGTATTTGTGCCTGAATTACACGTAATGATAACGAAGCGATTTACCAATCCTTTATAATTTTTAAAAAAATGTAAAAATGGTCGCCATCTTGGACAAATTATTTGTTTCAATAGCTCTTGCTAAGTATTCCCACACATAGAGGTTTTGAGGGGAATGAGAGGGTTGGCTATTGAGCGACAAAAGCTGTTGAAATTTCAGCTGGGGATATGGACCTTCCACAAAGCAAACCAGAAGCTAACAGGTTTGGCTGAGTATATTGCGTAGATTTTGTATATACGTAGATTTTTGGGCGTGTCTGCAAATATGGTGATGCACACAGATTTTCGGGTGTGCACGGATTTCAGAGTTCGCTCAGTTTGGAGTGACTAATCTCAAGAATGCTTCATTTTTTTAGATGTTTTAATAAATTTTTCACGTTATTTCACACACAAAGTTTTGATTTCCATATCACTTCATCACTTCCCACACAGTGATCTGTTCAGGGGAATGACCGAGTTAACTGTTTAGATACAAAAGCTGTTAAAAAATTCAACTTTGGCTATTGACATTCCAGTTAGCAAATCAGTGGCGAAGTAGTTTGGTCAGGTAGTTTTGCGTGGAGTTATGGGATAAGTCGTCGAATATGATGATACACACTGATTCGGCAGTGACGGCAGGGTTGGGGGTGCACACGGCATTGGGGGTGCCAGTGGATTTGCAGGTACGCGGAAACTCAAAGTCGATTCCTTAATAGATCGTTTAATATTAAATGCTGTTTGAATTTGACCTGTGTTCTTGCTATTTTTATGGCTCAGACAGACATGTTCTGAATTGATCCACATGAATCTGATAGTCTGATTTGGATGTTGGGTATCAGGGGGGTCGGGTGTGCTGAGATTTGGGGTGCACAGAGATTGAGGGTACATGAGGACATGGTGAGCAGTATGCCCCCGAAGTGTGTGGTAGAACAGAGGGACTTGAATGGATTTCATACATCAACCTATTGAGCGCACAAGACCGGATCTTGTGTTGATGTTTTATAATGCGCTGTTGAGATATAATTTGGAGCATTGTGTGCAGTTTATGTTACCTGTTTACAGGAGAATCATCAAAAACGTTCAAAGAATACAGAGAAAATTTACAATAAGTTTGCTGATACATGCAGAACTGAGCTCTAGAAAAAGTTTGATTAGGTTCGGAATTTAATCTCTGGAACGCTGGAAAATGATGGAAGATTTCATGCAGGTCTGCAAGATTATGAGTGGAGGCAGGCTCTTCCCACCGATATTTGGTGAGACTGCTACTAGAAGTCGCAGATTAAGGATGAAGGGTGAAATAATGAAGGGGAACATGAGTGGAAATTTATTCACAGGAGATTGGGGGTGGGTGGTGGCGCGGGTGGGGGAGAAGCCGCCAGTGGGAGCTCTGCGTGTGGGTTTGATGGCATTGAAGAGAAATATGGGCAAGTGTCTGGATTGAAAGGGTATTGATTGAGGCCTCTGGTCCACGTGCAGTTATGGAACCCGGCGGATTTACAATTCAGTACAGAGTAAATGCACAAAAGGATTTGTTTCATTGTTCTAGTGCTCCATGACTCCCAATGAAGTGTAGCTTAAAAGGGACTGGATGGGTGTGTGTCGACAAGGAAGTGGTGTGCTTAAAGGCGTGATAGAAGTGTATGGCACTGGACATCCATGCTCATAATGAGGCGATCAGGGTCAGGGATTTAAAAGTTGTTGAAGAGTTCAAGACCGTGTGAAGTTCGCAGAGGTAGTTGCGAAAGGACAGGGACAATAGGGAAATGGATTCGAGATATACGGACACGAGTTCAGTCGGGCAGGGGCAGGCAGAGGCAGTTAGCTTTCCCACACACGGACACAGAAACACACACTTATACACAGGCAAACAAACTCAGAGAAAACAAACTGACACAAATACAAAAACACACACAAACATATGCACAATAACATATAGACACACACGTGTATGTGTGTATATATGTGTGTATATATACACACGCACACAAGCATGCACACGAGAAGAGTAATATGCAGTCTGGTCGTGCATTCACGATCAGATTTTCTGACCTGACCCAATACAAGTTCCGGATTTCTGCCAAAGAAGAGTATCGAGCCATTAATACAAAAGCAATGAGCATTTTGCTGCAGTTTTCAACACTTAGATTTGTGAGCTAGCTTTTTATTGTTTAGTAAGCATCAGGTGCAAGGATAGAAATCACCTGATTTCGGTTAGTGTACTACGTATTAGTTTATCTCAAGTTCGACATTGATCTGAGTATTTGTACAACAAAAATGCAAGCATTGCTGTCCCCTGTTAGGCCTATTTTTGAGCCTGATCATGTCAATTAGTAAGAAAATGTTCTTTTAAAGTCTTGAATAAAATTGTGTCTTACCGTATTTTTTTATTCACATTGCTTTGGCCTATGGTTTTCAGTAACTTTACTATTCAACACTGTCAATAATTTTCATGTTGTAAATAGCATTAGTTAAAATCTATTTACAGTTTTTATTTACATTAATTCTACCGAAAGAAATGCCACAATTATTAAATTACATACAGTTTTAAGCCTGTTATATAACAGAATTTTATAATAGAACATAGAATAGTACAGCGCATTACAGGCCCTTCGGCCCACAATGTTGTGCAAACCCTCAAACCCTGTCTCCCATATAACCCCCACCTTAAAGTCCTCCATATACCTGTCTAGTAGTCTCTTAAAATCCGCTAGTGTATCTGCCTCCACCACTGACTCAGGCAGTGCATTCCACGCACCAACCACTCTCTGAGTGAAAAACCTTCCTCTAATATCCCCCTTGAACATCCCTCCCCTTACCTTATAGCCATGTCTTGTACTTAGCAGTGGTGCCCTGGGGAAGAGGCGCTGGCTGTCCACTTTATATATTCCACTTAATATCTTGTATACCTCTATCATGTCTCCTCTCATCGTCCTCCAAAGAGTAATGCCCGAGTTCCCTTAATCTCTAATCATAATCCATACTCTCTAAACCAGGCAGCATCCTGGTAAATCTCCTCTGTACCCTTTCCAATGCTTCCACATCTTTCCTATAGTGAGGCGACCAGAACTGGACACAGTACTCCAAGTGTGGCCTAACTAGAGTTTTGTAGAGCCACATCATTACATCACGTCTCTTAAACTCTATCCCTCGACTTATGAAAGCTAACACCCCATAAGCTTTCTTAACTACCCTATCTACCTGTGAGGCAACTTTCAGGGATCTGTGGACCTATACCCCCAGATCCCTCTGCTCCTCCACACTACCAAGTATCCTGCCATTTACTTTATACTCTGCCTTGGATTTTGGATTTTGTCCTTCCAAAGTGTACCACCTCACACTTCTCCAAGTTGAACTCCATCTGTCACTTCTCAGCCCACTTCTGCATCCTATCAATGTCTCTCTGCAATCGTCGACAATCCTCTATGCTATCTGCAACACCACCAACCTTTGTGTCATCTGCAAACTTGCCAACCCAGCCTTCTACCCCAACATCCAGGTCATTAATAAAAATCACGAAAAGTCGAGGTCCCAGAACAGATCCTTGTTCGCCACCACTAGTCACAACCCTCCAATCTGAATGTACTCCCTCCACCACAACCCTCTGCCTTATGCAGGCAAGCCAATTCTGAATCCACTTGGCCAAACTTCCCTGGATCCCGTGCCTTCTGATTTTCTGAATAAGCTTACCGTGTGGAACCTTGTCAAATGCCTTACTAAAATCGATGTAAATCACATCCACTGCACTACACTCATCTATATGCTTGGTCACCTCCTTAAAGAACACTATCAGGCTTGTTAGGCACGATCAGGCCTTCACAACACCGTGCTTTCTGTCCCTGATCAGACCATGATTCTCTAAATGCCCATAGATCCTATCTCTAAGAATCTTTTCCAACAGTTTTCCCACCACAGACGTAAGGCTCACTGGTCTATAATTACCTGGACTATCCCTACTACCTTTTTTGAACAAGGGGACAACATTCGCCTCTCTCCAATCCTCCGGTACCATTCCCGTGGACAACGAGGACATAAAGATCCCAGCCAGAGGTTCAGCAATTTCTTCCCTCGCCTCGTGGAGCAGCCTGGGGTATATTCCGTCAGGCACCGGGGACTTATCCGTCCTAATGTATTTTAACAACTCCAACATCTCCTCTCCCTTAATATCAACATGCTCCAGAACATTAAGCTCACTCATATTGTCCTCACCGTCATCAAGTTTCCTCTCAGTGGTGAATACCGAAGAAAAGTATTCATTGAGGACCTTGCTCACTTCCACAGCCTCCAGGCACATCTTCCCAATTTTATCTCTAATCGGTCCTACCTTCACTCCTGTCATCCTTTTGCTCTTCACATAATTGAAGAATGACGTGGGGTTTTCCTTTATCCTACTCGCCAAGGCCTTCTCATTCCCCCTTCTTGCTCTTCTCAGCCCCTTCTTAAGCTCCTTTCTTGCTACCCTATATTCCTCAATAGACCCGTCTGATCCTTGCTTCCTAAACCTCTTGTATGCTGCCTTCTTCCACCTGATTAGATTTTCCACTTCACTTGTCACCCATGGTTCCTTCACCCTACCATTCTTTATTTTCGTCACCGGGACAAATTTATCCCTAACATCCTGCAAGAGATCCTTAAACATCGACCACATGTCCATAGTACATTTCCCTGCAAAAACATCATCCCAATTCACACCTGCAAATTCTAGCCTTATAGCCTAATAACTTGCCCTTCCCCAATTAAAAAATTTCCTGTCCTCTCTGATTCTATCCTTTTCCATGATAATACTAAAGGCTAGCGAGCGGCGATCACTGTCCCCCAGATGCTCACCGACTGACAGATCTGTGACCTGACCCGGTTCGTTACCTAATACTAGATCGAGTATGGCATTCCCCCTAGTCGACCTGTCTGAATGAAAGAAAATAATGTATGAATGAAAGAAAATAATTTCGCAAAAGGTATGTTAAACTACACATTTATTTACTTTCAAGAAAGTTAAGTTAACAAATCATTCTCTGCTCAAAGAGCAATGACAATTATATTTCTGGATTATTATAACTGCAACTTACTGATTACCCTATCGGACCGTGAGGAATAGATCTAATATTGCTTTACGCAGGAGCTCCCAAAGACCTCGAAGTTATTTCAAGGGTTCCACCAGCGCAAAAAGATTGACAAAGGCTGATCGAAACTCAACGAATAAAGGCCCTGAGCTATCAAGTGCTACTCAAGAATTCACTCTTTAATTGTCTTTCCAACATGCTCAAATGTATTTAGAAGAGACTGTCCGATTGTCCCGTCTTCAGAATGAAGGCGATGGTATTGCGGCATACCTGACAAACAAGCAATACCAGTATATACACATCCACGTGATTTCCGAAATGGCTTCTGCCTCACTAGCCAAGTATTTTTAGTCACTACGCTGTCGCGGCAAAGATTGTCTTCCAACTGGTCATTGACACCAAAGGCACATACACACAAAAAAGGCAGACAGACAGACAGGCACACACACTCACACTCACACACACACACACACACACACACACACACACACACACACACACACACACACACACACACACACACACACACACACACGCACGCACGCACGCACACACACACACACACACAGGCATAAACACATAGACACCCACCCACGGATGTACACACATCGGTAACTGAACTTTCTTCTCCGTCTCTCCAGCTCTCCGTCGCGTTCTATGGCTCTACGGTGTGATACTATCAATACATACTCACCCCCCAGCTAAGACTGCTGCGATTGCAAGTCGTGGAGTAAGATTCTGGATTGTTGCTGGTGAGGTTACAGAGTGTTGTGATTCATACATTCTCACCCCCAGCTTTGCTGAATTTGCAAGCCATGGAGTAGAGTTCGGGATGGGTTCTGGTGAGGTTACAGAATATTATAATACACCCATCATCACCTCCCAGTTTAGGCTGCAGAATTTGCATGCCATGGAGTAGAGTTCGATGTGGCTCCCAGTAAGGTTGGTGGTGATAGTGTTTATTCATTAGCACAACAGACGTTTTCTCGGTCCCTCTGGGTAGAGTCGTCCACACACAAAGTACATCACGAGTTTATACTTGGAAGGACTTTGGTAACAGTGGGCGATTCAACACAATTTCAAAAGCTGTAATGACATAATTTACTTCAATATCTTGTGTCTGACTGATGATGCCTTTAACGTACATACTTACTGTGGAAACACATATAATTGATACGACAACTCAGACGGTTCAGACACCTTTTATTGGGGGTGGGGACTAATTAACACAAATGATCAAAAACATCTGAGAATAGACACACAAATGTACACGGTTACTGTTGTGGGGCTCACACATGGACAGGCAAGGAATCTAGGGAGACCGATCATGTAGAGGTAGTTAGGTTCCATTTAATGTGACGTCATGGTTGGCATAGACACTGTGGACCGAACGGTCTGTTCCTGTGCTTTGTCTTCCGCTGTCCAGGTTAGATGTAAGACAAGCAGAGGGAAGCGACGTTCCTCTTCTCAGAGCAAACATTTATTGCAATGGTGACGAACATCGACATCTTTTTGTCCTAGGACAAAGTTTGGTACACATCTGGTACCCTGAGGAAGGTTAATGATAAGCAGGAAAGAAGGATGTGTTCCATTCAAAGCAACGGGAAACAAATACTGAAGGAAATCAGCAAGCCGGGTAGCTTCTATGGAAAAAAAGTATTGTCGACGTTTCGGGCCGAAATCCTTGATCAGAACTTTGAAAAAAAAAGAGAATTCAGAGCAAGGAGGCAGGGGAGAGGGAGTCAAAAAGCCGCACAATGTGCTGGGAGATAGGTGAGAGTGGGAGTAGGCTGGGGTGAAGTTAATTCGTGAAAGAGATAAATCGCTTGATAGAGTACAATCTGATAAGTGAGGGTAGAAGATCATGGCAGAAAGGAAAGGGCGAGAAACAGAGGTAGTTGATGGGCAGGTAAGGGGATAAGGCCAAGGAGGGAAACGGGAATGGGGGAATGGTAAAGGGGGCGGGGTGAGCATTAACGGAAGTTCCAGTAATCACTGTTCATGGCATCAGGTTGGTGCCAACCCAAACCGAACATAACGTGTTGCTCCTCCATCCTGTGTGGCCTCGTCATAGCAGTAGAGGAGGACATGGACTGATATGCCGGAATGAGAATGGGAAGTAGAATTGAAATGTGTGTGCTGATTTGATTTCCAACATCTGCAGATTTTTTCGTGCTTGTGGCTCCATTCAGATGAGGTGCGATCGGAACTGGTGCAGAATCAGAGTGGAGCGGCCGTTTTACTCTCAGTCGATCTGCTTTACCAGTTCCTCCACTGATGGACAAAAGTCACACCGAGACAAACAAGAATTGATAATCTGGGTCTGATGGTATTTGAAACAATGTTCCCTTTGCTGGATGAATGCTACTCTCAATGTACAGCCCTGAGTACATCGCATTATCCATTGTTTGCCGTTTCACAATTAATTCACTACATTAGTCACTATCTGCCACCGTCGGGTTTGCACATGTCTGACGTAATCGGTTTGGAAATAACTTGAAAATCTTTATTTCTAAATCCGTTGAAGTCTGTCCCTGTGGAGTCGCTAAACGGTGTTAAAAACCCTAGGCTTATGCTGCTTTAACATTTCATTCCGAAAGATCGCTGGTAGCACCGAGATTCGAATCACTGGGCTGAAAAAATGTCTTCAATGTTGGATAGTTACAGCAGTGTGCAGAAAATATTGTACGTGTTCATTGCTGTCATTGGAGTTCCTGGTGAGTGAGTGAATTTCATGTTTGGTACTTTTGTATGTTAACCGATGTGGACTGTTTGTGATAATTTGACAAGCTTCCAACTTAATGACCATTGTACAAATATCTGCCAGAGATGTCGATCCTGTCAATTTGAAATGATGATTTTGCATATTTAATGACAAACGAATCAAATCATCTGTCTCTCCTCCGCCACAAGCGATCGACTCGGACGTTTATTTCGTGTCTTTAATGACACCTTTCCCAGAACGGTCCCAGTGCAGCTCTCTGACTGGATGGGCTTTGATGGGAATCCGTCCAGATTTATACCCGTGCTGGAGAAAGACATTTTCCCCTGAAAATGGGACTGGGTGGGTTTTATATGGTGAGGTTCACTATTTCTGAGCTATTGATCAGACTGAACACCTGGTCCTGTGTTTTATGATTCCCTTTGGAATCTGTGACAATCGAATTCCACTGCTCGTTGATTAATAATTGGGTCTGATCACCTGAATCAGTGTCAACAGACATGCTGAGCTGTTTTATCCGAGTGCACAGCGCTGTCTAATTAATGAATTAATTGAGCTATCAGTATCTGTTTACTAAATTGAGCCGGCTTTCCCTCTGAGACTCGTCGTAGGTTGAGGCATCGTTTCGTCCTGAAGAAGGGTCTTGGCCCGAAACCGTCAGTGTTTGTGCAATTGCATAAATCTTCTTGAGCTGCAGAGTTCCTCCAATAATTTGTGTGTGCTGCTTTCCTCCGGATCCATCAGGCACACCAGATGCCGAGTTTCTTGTGGCCCCATCAGCGATGGAATCAAGGTTAGCACTGATCACTGTCGTTCATGCAGCTCGTTTTTAGCACCGACGATTAGTCACACAACGTCTTATTGGCACAGTGAGGAAAACAGTTCAAAGATAATGTGTCCCGTGTCAGATTTGCAGCCGTTTACACATTCTCGCACTCCTGATCTTTAGCCTAAACCTGATCCCGCGTTAATTCCCGGAGAATTTGTTCAGTAATGCCCAGTGTCTGTACTCTTTTCTCTCTCTGTCTCTGACTGTCTGTCCCACTTCCACTCCCTCTCCTTCTTCTCTCTCTCTCTCTCTCACTCTCTTCAGTGAGTTTAGTGGCGATTGTGATCCTGTTCCGGCGGAAGTGCGGCCTCTCTACCTGCACCATTCGTTACCTAGTGGCCATGGTAGTCGCCGATCTACTGACTATAGTCTTCGACATCATTTTGCGCCGAATTAAAAAATATTACTTCTTGTCCAGTTTTCTGAACATTACCCCTGTGTGCAGTGTTACCCAGGTACTGAGTTTCGCAGCCACAGTCTGTTCTGTCTGGTTCACCGTCACTTTCACCTTTGGTCGGTTTGCCGCCATTTGTTGCCAGAAACTAAAAAGAAAATATTGCATCGGGAAAACTGCGGCTGTGGTTCTAACAACAACCGGCGTACTGTTCTGTCTGAAAAACATTCCCCGCTACTTCCTCTCTGAACCCAAAGCTATCATCGACAATGTGCCAAGTGCACCAACGCGACACCACAACAGACGGCAGCTGGTGGAACTGCAGTGACCGTAAAAGACTTTTAGATATCCAGCAAACAATATATATCTTCATTACCCCTAGACAACGATAGAGCTTATTTCTGATTGATTATTACTATACCTGTGCTTTAGATTGAGTTGTGACGACGTATATGATCTGAATGTTTTGTATTAACCATACGTTTGTGCCCCTTTATAAATAAAAACGTTTGAAAATAGTAGCACCAGACTTCAGCGGACCTATCTATCTTTGCTGGTAAGTCACCCGGTTACTGGGGAACGTAACATGTATAAAAGGTAATCACAGACATGTAGATAGTGAATACGTAAAACAGTAAAAACATCCAATCAGCTTTATAGAAGAACCTATTTCCCCCTTCCCTTCCCCCAAAGAGAGAAATCAGCCAAGGGAGGCTGAAGACTAATTCTAACGTTCCCAACCCAAAACTCCGGTAGCTCCAGAAAATATATATGTATAGCTGTGCTGAATAAACGTCTGTAAATATATATATATATCTATACAAAAGAAAATCGAAGTAAATAAGTTTGCTAATTACGATTAAAAAAACCATGGGAAAATATAAGTATTAGTCCCGGTAAAAAAGGAAAGACAGGTAAGGAAAATCAAATATGGAAAATCAATAAGTAAAACGACATATACTCGCGGGTGCAAAAACAGAGTAAAGAAACAAATAGAAGATAATTAAAAAGGGAAGCGGTTTAGATAGCTTCCTACATAACACTGAAAGAATATAACGTATTGTTTAAAAAGAGCTGTGAAAAACAGCAAAAGGGAAAATGGATGCAGTCTGCCTGCATGTTTTGCATAGTTTGAAAGATAACAAGGCGCCAGCTGCTTAATCAAACGAATGGTTAAGACTTCGTAAAACCAAGAAACCGTGTTATCAACAAAACGCCAATTACTTGATTGAACACCTGAAATTAAAACATTTAACATAAAACAACTCAAAGTTGAATTTAAGGATGGAGACTTTGTAAAAATTTCTTAGCTTCTTCAGGCTTCGTAAACCAAGAAACCTTATTATCAGAAGTAGTAACCTTGAGTTTACACAGATCTCTGAGAGAAAGGCGACAGCCAAGCTTAAAAAGATCAGACATGACCTCTTTAAAAGCCTGTCTAGCTCTTAGAACTTCCGGTGGACAATCTTAAACGATCCGAAACTGTTGATCACGAAATTGTAATATACGTTTCTTCCTTGATTCACGAAGGATCTGTTCTTTAATCTAATAGTCATAAAAGCGAATGATAATAGAGCAAGGTTTGGCAGGATCCCAATTAGGTGGGGTAACTCAGTGAACGCGCTCAAATTTTGGTATTTCCAATAATATATCAGGGAATAAATCTTTCAGCATTTGAGCACAAAAATCGATAGGTTGATTACCCTCCAGTTTTTCTGGAAGCCCAAGAATTCTGATATTGCACCTTCAGTTCCTGGTCTCCAAATCTATAAGTTTCTTCAGTAACGTGTAGTACTTTTAAAGTTGTTCCTTAGAAATTTTCTTGAAACCTTTGATATCCTTCTGCAACACCGGCAGAGATTCTTCGTTTAGCTTAATACGAATTTCGTGGTCATTCACAGTCTGCTGTATAATTCCAAGTTTCCGATTAAGCGTTTTCAGTTCAGATTTAACCAGGTCAAAGGAATTCTGTAACAAATTAAACTTGGATTCCAAGTCATCCAGTTTATCCAATTTTTCGAGTTTCTCTGACATTTGTTGAAACATTTCAGTCAAAGTCTCTAAAGTATTCTCTTTTTTTTTGACTGCTTTCTACTCATGGTGCTCTCACCGAGATAGCTTTAAACAGCAAAGTAAGCAAATAATTTCGGTCACGTAGCTAGTGCAACCTACTCCATTACAGCCACCGGAAGTCACCTTGCTTTTTTGTTAGTCAAGGTACTGCGTTTCAAAGTCAGGAGATTATGCTGCACCTGTATAAAACTCTGGTTATGCCACTTCTGGAGTATTGCATGCAGTTCTGATCATCCCACTAGAGGAAGGATGCTGAGGTTTTGAAGAGGGGCAGAAGAGATTTTCCAGGATGCTGCTTGGTTCAGAGGTCATGTGCTATCAGGGGAGTCCGGATAAACTTGTTTGTTTCTTCTGGAGCGTTGGAAGCTGAGGGTATATTTCATGGAGATTTATAAGGTTACGAGAGGCATAGATAGAGTGGACAAAGTGTATCTCTTTGCAAGGGTAGAAGTAACTAATACCAGAGGGCATGCATTGAAGGCGAGAGGGGGTAGGTAACAAGGAGAATATATCTGGAGATACGCACAGATTCTGGGGTGTCAGCAGATCCAGGGGTGTAATGAGCATCAAAATTGTACAATTTATACATGCAGTGACATTAAATATACTTTAAACTTTGAACTTCGTTTTTGCCATATGCTTGAAGATAGAGGAGGCCATTTTGAAAGATTGTTCTCCATTTTGAGATCACTTTGAACTGATTTTTGTTCTTGGATAATCTGATGTGAAATTCGGGATACAACCGGATAAGGGTGTGCACGCTCTTGCGGATCTCGTGGAATCGGTGTGTGGGCAGATATGTGGGTAAATGTATTGTTATCGGCCTGTTTGGGGTGTCGGAGGATAAGAGGTTTAGGACAGTAATTAAGGTACTTTGACTCTCCCGGTTCTTGGCTGAAACCAGTTTCAGTATGGGTCCTGGCGCTGGTCACATCTTCCATCATCGTGTCCACTCGATTTCATTGGTGAGCTATGCAAGTTCCTGGTGGAGACAGAGGAATACTTTCACCCACTGACGTTGGAGCATTCTTCATTGCTGTTTCTGCGACAGGTATCTTTGGCCAGTTTGGGTGGCTTGCCCTGAGCGAAACCCTTAACAAATATTTAGTTGGAAAGCTATTGGAAGGAATTCTAAGGGAGGGGATATATACGTATTTAGAGAGTCAGGCATGGACTAGGGATAGTCAATATGTCTTTGTGGGTGTTTCGTCTATGCCTAATCAATCTTAAAAGTGTTTTAGGGGTGTTTACTGAGAAATCTGATGGAAGTAAGACAGTGGATGTACTCTACAGGTAATTTTGCAAGGCGACTTTTAACGCCTGTGACCAGTGGAGTGGCTCAGGGATGTTGTTGTTTGTTACCCATATCAACAATCTGAATGTTAACGTGATAAACTGGATCAAATTTGTGGATATCATCCAGATTGTATTGTATTGTAAACAAACAGAAAGGCTATCAAAGTTTGCCAGTGGATCTGGACCAGTTGGAAAAATGGGCTGAAACATTGCAGATGGACTTTAATGCAGACAAGTGTGAGATGCCACACTTCGAGTGGACAAATCAGGGTAAGATGTACACGGTAATCAGTTGGGCTACGAAGAATGCGGTAGAAGGGATGGATTCATAATTACTTGAAAGTGGCGTCACAGGTAGATAGGGCCGTACAGAGAGCTTTTGACACATCGGTCTGCATAAGTCAAAGATCTGAGTACAGAAGCTGGTATTGGATGTTGAAAGCGTATAAAACTTTGACGAGGACTCACTTGTGCAGCTTTTATTTGCCTTAAGGGAAGATATTAATATGATTCAAAGAATGCAGAGAGAATTTACAGAAACATTGCTGGGAATTGCGTACCAGAGTTGTAGCGAAAGGTTAAATTGGTTAAGACTTTATTCGCTGGAGATAACGAAAATGATGGGAGATTTCAGAAAGATATGCAAATATATAGGTGATCTGGATGGGGTAAAGACAGTCAGGCTTTTTCCACTGAAGTTGTGTGAGACTGGAAGCAGAGCCATCAGCTAAAGCTGAAAGATGAAATATTTAATGGGAACCTCAGTGGGAATTCCTTCACTCAGACGGTGGTGTGAGTGTGGGACGAGCTGTCAGTGGAAACGTTCGATGTAGACTTGATTCCATTGAAGAGAGGTTTCGATAAGTACATGGATGGAAGGTGTGTTGAGGTCTGTGGTCCAGGTGCAGTTATGGGACTCGGCAGAATAACAATTCGGTACACTAAATGGGCAAAATGGCCTCATTCCTTGTCATAGTGCCCTCTGACTCCAAATAAAGTCTAGATGAAAGGGAATTGGTAGGGTCTCTTGTCGAGAAGGAAGAGGAGTTCTTTAACGCCTTCTTGATTGGTGAGGTGTATAGGTACTGCATATCCATGGTCAAAATTAGGTGACCAAGGCCAGGGATTTTAAAGTTGCTGAAGAGATCGAGAGTATGTGTGGTTTTGTGGATGTAGATGTGTAGTGACTGAACGAAGGGGGATATAATGACTTCGAGGTATACAGACACGATATCAGTCTGGCAATAGCAGACAGAGACAATGCGTCTACCCACACACAGACTCGGAGACACACTCATACACACTAGTATAGATAAACAGAGAAACACAGACATACATTTCAACTACACTTTGAGTGAAACATCTCTTCCTCAGATCCCTCTAAACCTCTTTGTCATGTGCTTAAATATATGCCCTCCAATCTTTGACACCTCTGTCCCAGGATTGTGTCCGGTATGGACTACAGTGAGGCCTAAGATGATGTCCAACATGGTAATTTTCTGTGGAAAGTTAGTTCACCGAGGATCCAGGGAGAGCTGGCTAATTGGGTGCTCAGTTGACTTGATGATAGGAAACAAAGAGTGATTGTGGAAGGTTGCTTCTTGGACTTGAGGCCCATGCCGAGTGATGCTCCCCAGGGTTACGCCCATTGCTACTTGTCATCTGTATCAATAATTTTGTTACTATTAATAACATTAATTTGAGAGTGTACAGGGTACACTCATAACTTTGCAGCAAGTAAGTTATTACTTTTTCTGAAAGATAGTAGGTATACACACCTTCCCTGTTTCTTTCTCCACACTTGCTCTCCTCTAGATACTAGAACACTAGAATACTACAGCACAGTACAGGACCTTCGGCCCTCCATGTTGTGCTGACCCATATATTCCCTAAAAAAAGTACCAAACCCGCACTACCCCGTAACTCACTATTTCTGTTTCATCCATGTGCCTGTCCAACAGGCTCTTAAATACCCCTAATGCAGGGGTGTCAAACTCATTTTAGGTCACGGGCCGGATTGAGCAAAATGCAGCTTCATGCGGGCCGGATCAGTCGGACGCGTGCGAACGCAGCTTTCGTTGCCTCCGTTATTTCAGCCTGTTCTCATGTGTCTCAGTCTCTGCTATAACTACAAAGTGTTTCACTTTACAAATTCCGTTTCTTATGAAGAAGACTGCCGAGCAAGACTGCCGAATAAACACTAAAAACCCTGAAAACCTGGTACCTGAATAAACTCAGCATTAGCTATATCATACGCCATAGGCACTTCGATTACTGGGGCCAGCTTTAATAGTAATTAGATATTATCTCGCGAGACAAAGATAATTTCACCGCGGGCCGGATTTGGCCCGCGGGCCTTGAGTTTGACATATATGCCCTAATGTTTTAGCTTCCATCACCATCCGTGGCAGGTCATTCTAGGCACCTACAACCCTCTGCGTAAAAAAACCCTGATGTCTCCCCAAAACTTTCCTCCCTTAACTTTGTACATATGCCCTCTGGTGTTTGCTATTGGTGCCGTGGGAAACAGGTACTGGCTATCCACCCTATCTATGCATCTCATAATCTTGTAGACCTCTATCAAGTCCCCTCTCATTCTTCTACGCTCCAAAGAGAAAAGTCCCAGCTCTGCTAACCTTGCTTCATATGACTTGTTCTCCAAACCAGGCAATATCCTCGTAAATCTCCTCTGCACCCTCTCCATAGCTTCCACATCCTTCCTATAATGAGGTGACCAGAATTGAACACAATACTCTAAGTGTGGTCTCACCAGAGATTTGTAGTGTTGCAACATGCCCTCTCTACTCTTGAACTCAATCTCCCTGTTAATGAAGCCTAGCATCTCATAGGTCTTCTTAACTATCCTATCAACCTGTGCAGCGACCTTCAGGGATGTATGGATTTGAACCCCAAGGTCCCTCTGTTCATCCACACTCTTAAGTATCCGACCATTAACCCTGCAGTCAGCCGTCTGGTTTGTCCTTCCAAAGTGCATCACCACACACTTACCCGGATTGAACTCTATCTGCAACTTTTCTGCCCTACTCTGCATCCTGTCTATATCCTCTTTTAATCTTCAACAACCTGCAGCTCCAAACACAACTCCTTTAATCTTCATGTCATCTGCAAACTCACTCACCCATCCTTCTACCTCTTCATCCAGGTCATTTATAAAAATCACAAATAGCAGGGGTCCAAGGACAGATCCTTGCAGCACTCCACTAGTCACCGATCTTTACTACCACTACTACCCTCTGCTTTCTTCCTGTAAGAGAATTTTTTATCCAAACAGCCAAGGTTCCACTAATCCCATGCCTCATGACTTTCTGAATGAGTCTCTCGTGAGGGACCTTGTCAAATGCCTTGCTAAAATCCATGTAGACCACATCTACTGCCCTACCCTCATCAATTTCTTTTGTTGTCTCTTCAAAAAAAACTCAATTAGGCTCGTGAGGCATGATCTTCCCTTCACAAAGCCATGTTGACTATCCTAGAGTAGACTGTACTTCTCCAAATGCTTGTAGATCCTATCCTTAAGAATCCTTTCTAATAGTTTGTAGACCACCAACGTAAGTCTCACCGGTCTATAGTTCCCAGGATTCTCCCTATTACCTTTTCTGAACAAGGGAACCACATACGCCATTCCGCAATCCTCCGGCACCTCCCCTGCAGCCAAATAGAATTCAAAGATCATAGCTACTGCTCCAGCGATCTCTTCTCTCACTTCCCACAGCAACCTGTGGTATATCACATCCGGCGCTGGGGATTTATCGATCTTGATGTTTTTAAGAAGATCCAACACTACTTCTTCCTTAATCTCCACACTGTGCAGCACACAGCCCTGTTCTATTTCGACCTCAGCCTCTCATGGTTACGGTTGGCTGTTCCCCTTTAACGCCCCTTTCTCTCTGATTTGCCCGAATTTCAATCATTAGATCTCCAATTGCTGTTAGTTTACTCAATTACAGTACACCTGGTTTTTATCAGAGACTGTAAGATAAGTACGATGGCGTCACTATTACAGGTTGCCAGTTTGTTGGTCTATTCCCATGTGATAACTT
Organism: Hemitrygon akajei; assembly: GCF_048418815.1. NCBI lineage: Eukaryota > Metazoa > Chordata > Chondrichthyes > Myliobatiformes > Dasyatidae > Hemitrygon > Hemitrygon akajei. The sequence continues at coordinate 73,885,014 of NC_133125.1, forward strand.
GTTTCTTGACTGCTCAGAACCGTTTGTTCTACGTTCAGCTCCAGTTTCCAGATATTCCATGAAAACCCCGTCTCCTTGTCAAGACTCCGTATCAGAGCTCCGTGTAAAGATTTCTCTAGTTTGCTCCTCAGTTGCTCCGTGCAACACATCCTGATCAAGATCCTTTTCACTTGTGAACACTGAAGCAAAGTGTTCATTTAGGACCTCCCCAACCTCCTCTGCCTCCAGGCACATGTTACCTTCTTTATCCTTTAGCGGCTCCACCTTCATTCTTGTCATCCTTCTGTTCTCCACATATGCATAGAATGCCTTGGGGTTCTTCTTAATCCTACATGCCAAGGCTTTCTCATGCCCCCTTTGAGCTCTCCTAAGTCCTTTCTTAAGCTCCTTCCTGGCTACCCTATATTTCTCATGAGCCCCTCCTGCTTCCTGCTTCTTATATCTAACATATGCTTTCTTCTTCCTCTTGACGAGTTGTCTCATGTGTTTCGTCAGCCACAGTTCCCTTTTCCTACCATTTTTTCCTTGCCTCAGTGGAACAAACCTATCCTGAACCCAGCACAAGTTGACCCTAAACTTCCTCCACATTTCTTTGTGCTTTCACCCTTGAACATCTGTCTCCAATTTACTCTGGCTAGTTCCTGCCTCATTCCTTCAAAGTTAGCCCTTTCCCAGTTAAGCGCTTTACCATTTTGTCTGATTTTATCCCTTTCCATGGCAATGCTGAAGCTAAGGGAGTTGTGGTCACTCTCACCAAATTCTCCTCCACCAAGCGGTCTGCCACCTGACCAGGTTTATTACCCAGAACTTGATCCAGTATAGCCTCTCCTCTCGTCGGCCGGTCCCCATACTGTGTCAGGAATCCTTTCTGAACACACTTGACAAATTCAGCCCCATCTATCCCCCTTGCAGTCAAGAGGTGCCAGTCAATATGAGGGAAGTTGAAATCACCCATAACTACAACCCTGTAATTTCCTGCACCACTCTAAAATCTGCCTGCATATCTGTCCTTCGGTGTCCCGATGGCTGTTTGGGGGCCTACAGACTACTCCCAGCTCAGTGATTGATCTCTTCCTTTTTCTGACTTCCACCCACACTGACTCAGTGGACACTCCCTCTGCAGCGTCCTCCCTTTCTGTAGCCATGATACTATCCCCGACCAGTAATGCTACTCCCCCTGCTTTTCTACCTCCCATCCTATTCCTTTTAACACACCAGAACCCCGGGACCTGCATCATCCAATCCTGCCCTTCCTCCAACCAAATTTCAGTAACGGCCACAACATCGTATTTCCACATGATAATCCATGCTCTGAGGTCATCTGCTTTATTCCTAATACTCCTAGCGTTTATATAGACACATTTCAACCCCTCTAATTGTCTAAATTTATGTTTTGTCCCCTGCCTGTCCTTCCTCACCAACTCAGAACACTTAGCATCATGCCCTTGTCCTTCTACCCTAATCTCTGCACTCACACTCTGATTCCCAAACCCTTGCCAAGATAGCTTAAACACTCCCCAGAAGCTATAGCATACCTGCCCCCAGGATATTGGTCCCTTTCCAGTTCTGCTGCAGCCCTGTAATTTTTGTACAGGTCAGACCTTCCCCAGAAGAGATCCAAATGATCCAGAAAACTGAACCCCTGCCCCCTTCACCAACTCTTCAGCCACATGTTCATCTGCCATGTCTTCCTGTTCCTACCCTCTCTGTCCTCATGGCACAGGCAGCAATTCAGAGATTACCACCCTTGTGGTCCTGCTTTTTAACTTTTTTTCTCACTCCTATATTCCTTCTTCAGGACCTCATCCCTGCTCCTATCTATGTCATTGGTCTCCACGTGGACCATGACATCTGGCTGCTCACCCACTTTCCTGAGAATACCGAGAACTCGATCCAAGATACCGCGGTACCCTGGCACCAGGGAGGCAACAGACCATCCGGGATTCTCGATCTTTCCCACAGGACCTCTTATTTGTCCCCCTAACTATCAAATCCCCTATCACTACTGCTCTCCTCTTTCCACTCCTTCCTTTCTGAGCTGAGGGGTCTAATCTCGGTGCCAGAGACGCGACCACTACAACTTGTACCTGGTAGGTCGTCCTCACCAACAGTATCCAAACATGGAGAAGTTCAGTACAGAAACAAGCTATTTGGCCCATCTAGTCAAATGCGAAAAAAAAACATCTAATGCAACGACCTGCACCGGGGCCATCCTCTCTCTATACCCCTACATCCAGGCTCCCATCCAAACTTGCTTTAAATGGTGAAACCGAGCTCATTCCCACACTCTCCTGACCATTTCCGTAAAGAGCTTTTCCAAATGCTCCATTAATTTTCACTTCCCCACTTACCCATGACTTCTGGTTGTCATCCCACCCAACCTCAGTGCAAAAAACTGCTTGCATTTACTATCTGTATCCTCCTAATTTTGTATACTTCTAACAAATCCTCAAAGCAATTTCCTTGTTTCTGTTTAGGGTCTTTTTTAGTTGTATAAGATGATGAGTGACATTTATTGTGTGGATAGCCGGAGGTGTTTTCCCAGGGCTGAAATTGCTAACATGAGGGGGCATAGTTTTAAGGTGCTTGGGAAATAGATACCGAGGGGATGTCACGGTAAGTTTTTTACACAAAGAGTGGTGGGTGCGTGGAATACACTGTCGGCTACTTGTGTGAGAGTGTTTCAGTTACTGTGGAGCCAGGAACCCATGCAGCTCAGTGGGAACCGGGAATAATATCAATGGAGAGAGTCAAACTGAGCAAGGTCACAGATTGGAGATGGCAAAAATGCCCCATTCTTATCGAGACAGGAAGAACATCAGAGAATTTGATGGTCATTCCAGATACCGGCAATGTGCCCATTTAGAAGATGATTTCTGTCTCTAACTTGAGTTGAACTTCACTGTAACAGTGTGATGCCAGGTCGCACCTTGACAGATCAAGTGGTCTCATCTGAAATGTTGTCCTACACCCACTGATGGAATTTGTAAATCTTTTTACAGGTTAAAAATGATAAGGAATTTGTCCACGGGAATCTCGAACACAACACACCAGTTTTGCTGTCTCTGTCCAGGTATTTAAGAAGTGGAGCAAGTGATTCACTCGATCATCTGAACGACTGGCACGCCCGTCATTTTACACAGGGGAATGGCCATTTATCTGCCCTGACAGTGGGAATGGATTCACTCGGTCATTTCAACTGAAGGCACTTCAGCAAGTTCACACTGGGGAAGGACATTTATCTGTTCTCTGTGTGAGAAGGGATTCAGTCAGTCTTCCCACCTGTGGACACACCAGTTAGTTTACACTGGGCAGAGGTTGGTCATCTGCTGAATTTGTGGGGAAGGATTCACTCGATCATCTGACCTAATGGTTCACCAGCGAGTTCACACCAGTGACGGCTGTTCACCTGCTCGGACTGTGGGAAGGGATTCACTTTTTCATTTAAGCTGAAGATACATCAGCGAGTTCACGCTGGGGAGAGGCCATTCACCTGCTCAGAGTGGGGGAAAGGATTCACTCAGTCATCCCACCTACAAGCACACTGGTCAGTTCACACTGGAGAGAAGCCGTTCACTGCTCAGACTGTGGGAAGGGAGTCACTTGCTCATCTCACCTGAAGGTACATCAGCAAATTCACACTGGAGAAAGGCCATTCATCTGCTGGGACTGTGGGAAGGGATACACTCAGTCATCTCACCTGAAGCTACATCAGAGAATTCACACGGGAGAGTGGCTGTTCTCCTGCTCGGAATGTGGAAAGGGATTCAGTTAGTCATCTGAACTGAAGGTACATTAGCGAGTTCACAATGGCGAGAGGACATTCACCTGCTCAGACTGTGGGAAGGGATTCACTTCATCAACTCCACTGAAGGTACATGAGCGAGTTCACACAGGGGAGAGGCCATTCACCTGCTTGGACTGTGGGAAGGGATTCACTTGCTCATCTAAACTGAAGGTACATCAGAGAGTTCACAGCGGGTAGAGGCTGATCTCCTGCTCAGACTTTGGGAAGAGATTCTCTCAGCTAAATCAACCAAATGTGCATCATTGAGTTCACACTGGGGAGAGGCCGTTCACCTGCTGTGAATGTGGGAAGTGATTCTCTCAGTCATCTAACCTTATATAACACTTGCTTCGGCTAACAGCTTAATATAGGGGGTGATAGACCCCCCCAACCCGGCCAAACTTAAGAAATCTCATTTGGGTGGATACCTGGTGCTGTGTCCCCAGTTACAAATTAGTCCCCCAAAATAACAAACTGTACACAGTATGTGATTAAACGATTGAGCTTTATAATCCTTACTTTGACTATAGGGTCAGTAAGGAAAACAAAAAAAAAAGAAAAAGTGCCCACTCTCTGCATTCGCGTCTTCTCATCTCTCCCTGGCAAAAGACCACAAAAATCTCTCTTCCAGACTCACAAGAAAACATTTCTGTCATTGGATAGCACCACACTCCAAAACCCTGTTATCTCTAGTCGTAACCTAAACATTGGTGCTACAGAGAAACCATTACCTCAGCAGTGAAACATTGCAGAGAGGCCATTACATTAGCAGTGAAACCTTACAGCATATTACACTTGTGACACACTACCGGGTTCACACTGGGGAGAAAGTTTCAATAAGCTGCATGCTGGATATTTGTACATCACCATTGCTGAATGCTATTTTGACAGTGACTGTCGGTGCTGAACTCTGCAATTATTGCTGCTGCTCACCACACCCAGTTCTGCACCCTGGTCACTGGCTATGGGAGGAGTTTCTTCTGCTGCACATTCACCTTTAATTGGACTGGAGTTTAATATTCTTGACCTGAGACAAGTAAATCAGTTCTGTTTTAAACTCTGTCACTGTTACTTAGTGAATTTATAACACACCTAGTGTACAGTAGAGAGCCAACTCAGGCCAGCTGGACACTGCCAGTGATTCTGTTCCGCAGCAATCCTTTTAAATCCTTCCTGTTGTTCCCCTCTCTCTCTCCCTGTGGTGATGGGTTCCAAACAGTCTCCACTCTGTGGGGGAAGAGGTTTTTCTTGAATTTTCTGCAGACTGAAGAAGTTGAGCTGACTGAAGTTCTGTCTGACATGTTGTTCACACCTCAAATATCTGGGGTGAGGAAGAATGACATTGGGAGTTAACCTCCTTATTCACGACTCATTTCCACATTATGGGTAATTTTTCCTGCTTCTGAAGGGTTGCTAGAAAACACCACTGTCCTCTGAAGACTGGAAACAGAATGGGAAACCATTGATTGGATGTTCAATGGAGCAGGGTCAGACACCAGAGGCGGGTCTGCACAGGGCAGAGTTTGGGGCTCTGGATGATGGTCGGGGTAAGAAATTATGATGAGGAGAAGAGAATCAGCAGTGGGGCGTGGCAACGAATGACAGAGTAGCAACATTTGGAAGCTGATTGGCAGAGAAAATAATTCGATTGTCTGACTGATGACACAAACAATACTTGTGAGGTGCTTCACTGGTCGAGGAACATGTGTGTGTTGAGAATGGTTATATCTATTGAGGGAGTTGTTCCTGCTTGTTTATCCTGTAATATTATATCTGGATGGCTATTTTAGAATATCCAATCTATAATAATATATTGATTATCATATAAATTGTGAGATTCTGTGCCGAACTGGATCAGGCTTTAATTTCTGGTGCCTTAATGAAGTTATGGTGGCCCGGGATCCTCTTCAGTTTGCGTATAAGGAGAAGGTGGGAGTGGAGGATGCTATCACGTATTTGCTGCACAAATCCCACTCTCACCTAGATGGGGTCAGTGGTGCTGTGAGGATTACATTCCTGGACTTCTCTAGTGCCTTTAACACCATCCAGCCCAAGATCTTAAGGCACAAATTAACGGAGATGAGAGTAGACTCTCACATGGTGGATTGGATAGTGGACTACTTGACAGATAGACCTCAGTACGTGCGGTTGGGAGACTGTAGGTCTGACACGGTGGTCAGCAGCACAGGAGCGCCGCAGGGGACCGTGCTCTCTCCGGTCCTGTTCACCCTGTACACATCAGACTTCCAATATAACTCGGAGTCCTGCCATGTGCAGAAGTTCGCTGACGACACGGCCATAGTGGGGTGTGTCAGGAATGGACAGGAGGAGGAGTATAGGAAACTGATACAGGACTTTGTGATATGGTGCAACTCAAACTACCTGCGTCTCAATATCACCAAGACCAAGGAGATGGTGGTGGACTTTAGGAGAATTAGGCCTCATATGGAACCAGTGATCATTAATGGAGAATGTGTGGAGCAGGTTAAGACCTACAAGTATCTGGGAGTACAGTTAGACGAGAAACTAGACTGGACTGCCAACACAGATCCCTTGTGCAGGAAGGCACAGAGTCGACTGTACTTCCTTAGAAGGTTGGCGTCATTCAATGTCTGTAGTGAGATGCTGAAGATGTTCTATAGGTCAGTTGTGGAGAGCGCCCTCTTCTTTGTGGTGGCGTGTTGGGGAGGCAGCATTAAGAAGAGGGACGCCTCACGTCTTAATAAGCTGGTAAGGAAGGCGGGCTCTGTCGTGGGCAAAGTACTGGAGAGTATAACATCGGTAGCTGAGCGAAGGGCGCTGAGTAGGCTACGGTCAATTATGGTAAACCCTGAACATCCTCTACATAGCACCATCCAGAGACAGAGAAGCAGTTTCAGCGACAGGTTGCTATCGATGCAATGCTCCTCAGACAGGATGAAGAGGTCAATACTCCCCAATGCTTTTTAAAGCTATTATTAATGCTTTTTGAGAGAGTGATTTAGATGCATATCATATTTTTACTGAGTTAAGTATTGTATGTAATTAGTTTTGCTACAACAAGTGTATGGGACATTGGAAAAAATGTTGAATTTCCCCATGGGGATGAATAAAGTATCTATCTATCTATCTATCTATCTATCTATCTATCTATCTATCTATCTATCTATCTATCTATCTATCTATCTATCTATCTATCTATCTATCTATCTATCTATCTATCATGAGTTTGCATTTTAAAGCAAGATTTTAGTGAAAGATATTTGCCACTTGATTGTATTTTGTTTACTGTGGACTGTCACTTTGTGTCTGAGTGAGGCGGGACTATGATGTCAGTCATAGGCTGGAGCAGCTCGCTTCTGATTTTTATACACATACACACACACTGACAGAGAGAGAGGGAGAGAGAGAAAGAGAGAGAGAGAGAGAGAGAGAGAGAGAGAGAGAGAGAGAGAGAGAGAGAGAGACAGAGAGTGAGAGAGAGAGAGAGAGAGAGAGAGAGAGAGAGAGAGAGAGAGAGAGAGAGAGAGAGAGAGAGAGAGAGAGAGAGAGAGAGAGAGAGAGAGAGAGAGAGAGAGAGAGAGAGAGAGAGATTTAATTAGAGGAAAGCAAGACTGCGAAGCTAGTGACTTCAGTTTGTCACTGTTTGGGAATCTCGTTTAACCCAAAAGATTGGGTTAAACATCGGCATGAAATGCACATTGGAGGGAAGTTAGAGGATTGGAAAGCTTTTATATACCCAACAGGAGACAACTAAAAAAAAACACACAGGAGAGACAAGATGCAAAATTAAGTTAAGTGAGCCAATAATATCAAGTACACTATCAAAAGTTGTTCAGATATATAAAGAGTAAAAGAGAGGCAAGTGTTGATATTCTTCCGCTGGAAGATAATACTGGTGAGTTAGTAATAGCGCAAAGAATCAGCGGCCGAATGTAATAAGTATTTTGTGTCAATCTTCACTGTGTAAGACACTAGCAGTATAAGACGATAAGACATAGGAGCAGAATTAGGCCATTCAGCCCCATCGAGTCTGCTCCATCGTTCTATCATGGCTGATCCCGGATCTCACTCAACCCCATGCACCTGTCTCCTTGGCATATACTGTAATGCTCTGACTGATCAGCTTCTGCCCTAAATGTACCCACAGACTTGGCCCCCACTGCCGTCTGTGTCAGTCTGATCTCAGTGATCAGGAAGATGTTAGAGTGTATTAAGGGTGAGTTTTTGCGTTCTGTAATTGGGGTGGCATGATGATATAGGCCAAAGTCAGCAGGATTCTTTTAGTGGAAATCGTGTCTGACAAATCTCTCGGAATACTTTGAGGAAATAACAGGCAAGATAGATAATGCTGAGGCAGTGGATGTTGTTTGCTTCGATTTTCAGATGATCTTTAACAAGGTACCCCATGAAAGGCTTATTGAGAAAGTAAGAAGGTATGGGATACAAGAGGACATTGTTTTGTGGATCCAGAACTGGCCTTCCCACAGAAGGCAAAGAGTGGTTATAGATGGGTTATATTCTCCTTGGAGGTCGGTGACCTGTGATGTGCCTCGGGGATCTGTTCTGGGACCCTTACTCTTCGTTATTTTAATAAATGACTTGGATGAGGAAGTGGAGGGATGAGTTAGTAAGATTGCTGATGACACAAAGATCGGAGGTGTTGTGGATAGTGTAGAGGGCTGTCAGAGGGTACAGCAAGACACTGATATGATGCAAAAAATAGGCTGAGAAGTGGAAAATGGAGTTCAACCCAGATATATGTGAGGTGGTTTATTTTAGTAGGTCAAATATGATGGCAGAATACAGCATTAATGATAAGACTCTTGGAGGTGTGGAGGATCAGAGGGATCTTGGGGTCCGAGTCAAAAGGACACTCAAAGCTGCTACGCAGGTCGACTCTGTGGTTAAGAAGGCATATGGTGCATTGGCTTTCATCAAACATGGGACTGAGTTTAAGAGCTGAGAGGTAATGTTGCAGCTATATAGGACCCTGGTCAGACCCCTCTTGGAGTACTGTGCTCGGATCTGGTCGCTTCACTACATGAAAGTTGTGGAAACCATAGAAAGGGTGTAGAGGGGATATACAAGGATATTGCCTGGATTGGGGAGCATGCTTTCTGAGAATAATTTGAATGAACTTGGCCTTTTCAATGCAAGTCAAGTCAACTTTTATTGTCATTTCGACCATAACTGCTGGTACAGTGCATAGTAAAAATGAGACGACGTTTTTCAGGACCATGGTGTTACATGACACAGTACAAGAAACTAGACTGAACTACGGAATAAAAAAAACACACAGAGAAAGCTACACTAGATTACAGACCTACACTGGACTGCATAAAGTGCACAAAAACAGTGCAGGCATTACAATAAATAATAAACAGGACAGTAGGGCAACGTGTCAGTCCAGGCTTCGAGTGTTGAGGAGTCTGATTTCTGAGTCTGAGTTTCTCCTTGGAGTGACGGAGGATGAGAGGTGACCTGATAGAAGTGTATAAGATGATGAGAGGCATTGATCGTGTGGACAGACAGAGGCTTTTCCCCAGGGCTAAAATGGCTAACCCGAGAGGGCACAGTTTTAAGGTCCTTGGAAGTAGGTACAGAGGAGAAGTATTATGTTGCATATTTTCTATGTTTCTAAGGTGCAGCAAGTGAGACTGCTTAACAGGATTACAAGCTCATGGAATTACAGGAAAAATACTCGTATGGATCGAAGATTAGCTGACTGACAAGGGAGAAAGAGTCAGAATAAAGTGGAGAATTCTGTTTTGCTGTCGGTCACAAATGGTGTTCCGTAGGGGTCAGTATTGAGACCGCATCTTTTCATGTTAAATCGAATGATATGAATGATGGCATTGATACCTTGGTGACGAACTTTGCAGTTGATACAAAGATAGGTACAGAACAGGTAGTTTAGAGCAAAGTGGGAGTCTGCAGAAGGACTTCGATAGGTTTGGAGAACAGGCAACGAAGTAGCAGCTGAAATACAGTGTATGCAAGTGTACGGTCATGTGCAATTGGTAGAAGGAATAAGAGGGTAGAAAAAATATAAATGGGACAAAATTCAAAAATCAGAGTTGCACAGATACTTGGGAATCCTTGAGCAGGAGTCCCTAAAGGTTTACTTGCAGATTGAGTTGATTAAGGATGACAATTGTAATGTTAGCATATAAGAGCAAGGATGTGATACTGTAGCTTTATAAGGCATTGGTCAGAGCGCTCTTGGCAGATGGTGAGCAGTTTCCGACCTCCTATCTGAGAAAAAGATGTGCTCGTATTGGAGCGGGTCCGGAGAAGGTTCAGGAGAATGATTCCAAGAATGAAAGGGTTAATGTATGAGGAGAGTTAGATGGCTTTGACCCTGTACTCGCTGGTCCAGAAGAAAGAGAGGGGATCTCATTGAAACGTATTAAACATTGAAAGGCCTCGACAGAGTGGCTATGAAGAAGATGCACCCTGTACTGTGTGAGTCTGGGACCAGAGGTCATGGTCTCAATATATAGGACATCCACTGAGAGCAGAGATGAGGAGGAATTTCTGTAGTCAGGGAGTGGTAAATCTCTGGAATTCATTGTCATGGACGGAGTAGAGACCAAGTCATTGAGTGTATTTTAAATGGGTGTTCAAAGATTATGGGAAGAAGGCAGGAGAAATTGGACATGAAGGAATGGCAGAGCAGACTCGATTGGCTGAGCAGCCTCTGTCTGATATCTCATGGCTCATGGTCTGGAGAAGAGGGTAGTGAGGTTGCATTAGGGTTAGGGTATTGTTAGGGTATCTGCGCCTCAATTATTGTATTCAGTTTTGGTTGTTCTGCTATAGGAGAGAGGACGTTGTTACATACTCACAGTTTGAAACCGGGACAGTGGGATGATGTAATGGTCTTGTGAGTGGGATGATGTAATTTTTACATGACTATGGGGTGATGTTATGTCACGTGATGGCACGTTCCAAATGGTATTTAAACAAAGCCCGCGATTTGTAATGCAGTTTTCATTTTTATTTTTGTGCAACGTTGTTGTTACCGGTCGGAGGTGTCGAGGCTCCACTGGTTTTGTTTGTTGAACGTTTATTTTTCCCTTACAGTCCATTATCGGAGAGTGAAGGCATTACCGGAGTGATTCAAGTTCAAAAGGATTGGATAAATTTAATGCTGTTCAGCATCTTGGAAATGATCGACTTTTTTGAATCTTAGTCCGGGAATTGTGACAGGCACATTTGAGTTAAACCCCTGCAAGGTCGGGAAGGTTTGTGCAGTGACCACCCTCCAGTCAAAAGGCCAGTTCCTTTCATTTCCTCGTAATTTCTTTGAACAAGGCATTTCTCGACTGTGGGATCAGCAGATTCATCATTACTTTGAAGGAATCGTTGTTTCGGGGAAGTCTCTCCTTAATGACTGTATAAATCACATGGACTTTTGACTTTACCAGTTTAAGACTGTGCTTGGATGAGAACTCGTGAAGAACAGTTTCCACTTTTGACTGTTTGTTAGATATTGATGCCTAACTGTTAACTTCCAGTTAAGTTCGTCGTTTGTTTACTTTTCTAAGTTTTGAGCAGAGGTTAATAAATCTCAGGATTTGTTTATAAACCCTGCCTCAGTTTCATATACCTATTGCTGCTGCATTCGTAGCGTCAAGCTGGAATGAGTGCATGGGAGATTTACGAGAATAGTGCCATTATTCGAGGGACTGAGTTCCGGGGAGAGGTTGGGCAGGTTGGGATATCACATCTTGAAATGCAGAAGTTTGAGGCTGACATTATGCAGGTGTTCCAAACTATGAGTATACAGAAATGGGAAATGTACTCTGTCCTTTTCCCCACTTTTGTGGAATCAACAACTAGAGACACCAGTTTAAGGTGAGAGAAGATTGATTTAATAGGGATACCAGGGAAAAATTATTAATCTCCTCTCCCTTCCGGTTCGTTGTTTAACTAACACGGTGAGTGCACACTCAGGTTGGAGGAGCAACACCTCATATTACACCCGGTTAGCTTACAACCCGATGGCACAAACATTGATATCTTTAACTTCTACTTCCACATTTTCTTTTCATCAACCCACACGCCCGTCTCCTCCATTCTGTCTCCCCACGTCTCTTCTCCACTGTGGATCGTCTCCCTCTGGTTCCTCTTTTCCTTCCTTTTTTTCCCATGGTCCGCTCTCCTATCCTATCAGATTCCCTCTTTTCAGCCCTTTGCATTTTCCACCTACCACCTCACAGCGTCTCATTTCATCTCGAACCTCCCCCAGCCACTCAACTTCACTCTTATCTGGCTTCAACTATCATCTACCAGCTTAGACTCTTTCCACTCTCCGCATCATCTTATTCCAGCTTCTCCACACTTCCAGTCCCGATGAAGGGTCTCGGCAGGAAATCTCTGTTTTGCTTTATCCCGCTGTATGGAAGCTACCTGACTACCTGACTTCCTCCAACATTTGAGTATGTTACTCTGTCCCGATGAGATTCTGCAGATGTTGGAGATGCAGAGTGCAGAATGCAGAGAGTACATCGGGTCTCACTAATGTCGAGGAGGCCACACCTGGAAAACTGGAAACAGTAGATGACCCCGACAGGCACTATGCTGAGAAGTTGCCTTATATGGAAGGACTGTTTGGAACCCTTACTAGTGGTGACGAGAGTGGCTTGGGGCATGTCTAACACTTCATCCACTTGCAGAGTTGGCTTCCAGCCCGCTATAACCCTTCTTATCACTGTAAACCTCTCCCTTTTGTGGACAACACTGAAACTTGGTCGTGATTTGCCACAATAACAGGACCCCCTGATTTGTGGACTCCATTGTCACCAGGTGGCGCTCTGCCGCAATAACGCTGAGCGACAGAAATGTGACGCTGCAGCCTGCTGAAATGTTTATTCAAGATTTAGGTTGTTTACTTCCATTTCCAGCAGACAAGTGTAAATGAGGTCGAAATAATTATTACTCCGGGTCCAATGCAGCACAAAAACACAATAGTAATAACATATATCCACAGCTTATATACTGTGCACAGATTGATTGTATGTTCATACAGTGACGCTCGGTATAGGATGCCTGCAAATAAGATGACAGACAGGAAATAATAAAGCCCAGATGTTTGGTGGTGTGGAAGGGTGGGTTAGTGGGTAGAGATGTTTATCAGCCTTACTGCTTGGGGAAAGTAGCTGTCCCAGAGGCTAGAAATCCTGGTGAGGATGCTGTGTCGTGCCCCCCGATGGGAGTGGGACAAACAGTCCATGAGCGTGATGGGTGGAGGTAGATTATGAAAATCAGGTTGATGCTTGATCTCAAGAGAGGGAATTTGGAAAATACCAATGAGATGCCTTTAGAACAGCTTGTAATTGTGCCCACTAGAAAAAAGATAATTCTGGATTGGGTGTTGTGTAATGAATGAAATTTGGTTATGCAGCTTTTGGTAAAGGAACCATGTGGACGCAGTGATCATAACATGTTAGAATTACCCTGCACGTTGAGAGGAGAAAGGTACAACAGGATGCATCATTATTAGTGGAGTGAGGGGAACTACGGAGGCACGGGAGGAGAGCTCACCAAAATTGATTGGAAGGGAACACTAGCAGTGATAATGGCAGAATAGCAATGGCTGGAGTTGCTCAACTTGACAGCCTCAGGGTTGAAGAGAAACACATCATATTCCACCTGCATTGCTACAACCTGAAGGCATGAATATCGATTTCTCCTTCCAGTAAAAAAAAACACTGCCCATCACCTTTCCTTCTACTCTCTACTCTGGACATTCACCTTTAAAGTTATGTAAATATGATGTTCCATTCATTATGAGAGGACTATTCGTAAGAATTCAATGTTGAGATGTTATTAGGCATTGATTAAACCACAAGGACTATTATCAGCAGTGCAGGGACTCATCTCGGGAATAATGTGCTGGAATTGGACTGAGTCCAGAGGAGGTTCGTAAAAATGATTCCGAGGTGGACAGAGTATCCAGTAGCGTTTAGAAATACAAATGACGGAGGCTCTCGAATACTGAAAAGCCGAGAAAGAGTGCATGTGGAGAGGATTTTTCCTGTAGTCGAGGACCAAGGTAACACTCCCTCAGAACAGGGGGACCTCCATTTAGAACAGAGATGAGCAGAAATTCTCCCGCTGCATCTTATGATGATTCAACACGACCGTGTATGATCTATGCTCCTGTGCCCATTCCCCTCGCTCCTTTTATTTATTATCTATTTCCACCTCAAAAACACCCAGCCATCCAGCCTTCACACCCTCAGGGCTTTGTATCTCAAAGATTATCCTCTTAGATAGATGATACCTCATTGATCACAAAGCAAAATTAAATAGAAGATATAAAATTCCAGGAATTTCACACATCTCCATTTGAAATGAGCATCCCTTATTGACCCCTCGCTGTGGTTGTCTAACTGACGAGGAGAGATACTCTATCAAGGTGCTCCATAAATACCCTATTGCTTGTGAATATGTTCTAAATTCAGGGCCAAATTATCTCCCCTTGTTGGTAAATCATCCCATGTATTACACTGGTAAAATCAACACGTACAAATACCGCTGTACGCTTGTTTGTACATGTTGATTTGACCACAGCATCTACAGTGTACTTTGTGTTTACTATTACACTGTTAAAACTGCTCTGGCTGGCTCCATAGCTACTCTTAATGTTTCTTTCTGCTTTAGGATTAAAATCGGTGCATAGAATTCCATGTGTTGCCTCACTAACACCCTGTACAATGGTAGCTACGCCAGCCCATTACATAATTTCTACTCCCTGTGCGGGTGACGGCCAAAATACAATCTGCCATTTGAACTACTTGATGCAGAATCACAATGTCGTCACTAGATTTCCTTCCTCTGTTTCTGTGTTATCAGCAGATTTGGACATCTCACATCTTGCTCCCTCCTACAGGCGATTAAGCAGTGAACATGTTTACTGAGCATATAGACATCTACTGTAGCATGTCTGCAGGGTTAGTACTTAGCTCTGGGTGTAAAATGTGGCAATATCGGGAATTTTCCAGTCTCCCAGATGGCCACATCTGCGCCAGGTGCACCGAGGTGGAGCTTCTGAGAGAACGTGTTAGGGATCTGGAGCTGCGGCTGTGGCTTATAATGGAACATGAACAGGAGATAGAGGGGAGCTACAAGGAGTTAGTCATCCCGAGGCTGCAGGAGTTAGGCTGCACTGAGTCTGGTTCCCTGGAGCAGAAGGAAAAGAGAAAGATGAGGAATGTGGTAGTCATAGCGGATCCCATAGTGAGGTGAACAGACAGGAAGTTCTGTCAGCCTGATAGAGATACCCACATGGTGTGTTGCCTCCCAGGTGCCAGGGTACGGGATGTCTCAGATCGGGTGCAGAGTATTCTGAAGGGAGATGGTGAACAGCCTGAAGTCTTGGTACACGTCGATACCAATGACATAGTAAAGTAGAGGAGGTCCTGAAGAGAGAATTCAGGAGTTAAGTAGGAAGCTGAAAAGCAGGACCTCCAGGGTAGCAATCTCAGGATTGCTGCCTGTGCCATATGCTAACGAGCACAAGAATAGCATGATCAGCCGTATTATTGCATGACTGAGAGACTGATGTAGGGGGCAGGATTTCGGGTTCCTGGATCCTTGGGGTATCTTCGAGGGAGGTACAGCCTGTACAAAAAGTATAAATTACAGCTGAACCAAAGCAGTGCAAGATCCTAGCATGGAGCTTTAATAGAGCTGTTAGGGAGGGTTTAAACTAATTTGACAGGGGGATGGGATCCGGAGTGACAGGACTGAGGAAGGGGAAACAGAAATAAAACAGAGATAGCGTGCAACAGAGATGATAGAAAGGAAAGGCAGGAGATGCTTAATCACAGCCAGTGGGTAATAGAGGCTTGGTGCAGTTAAAACAGAAAGCAACAAATACTGCACTGAATGTGTTGCATTTGAATGCATGCAGCATCAGAAATAAAATGGATGATCTTGAAATTCAGCTACAGATTGGCAAATAGGAAGTTGTGTCAATCTGTGAAACTTGGCTAAAGGATGGCTGCCATTGAGATCTGAAGCCCAATGATAAACGGTGTATCGAAAAATAGGTTATTAGCAGATATGGGGGTGGTGTAGCCCTGTGTATTAGAAATGATATTAAATCATTAGAAAAGGTTGACATAGGATCGGAAGGTGTAGACTCTCTATGGATTGAGTTATGTAATGTCAAGGGTAAAAATACCCTAATGGCAGTTGTATATAGGGCTCCAAACAGCAGCCGGGATGTGGATTACAAATTACAGCAGGAGATAGAAAAGGCATGTCAGAAGGGCAATGTCATGATAATCATTGGAGATTTTAACATGATAGTAGATTTGGAAAAACAAGCCACTACTGGACCTTAAAAGCGAGAATTTGTAGAATGTCTAAGGGATGGCTTTTTAATCCGGGAAATTATAGGCCGGTAAATTTGAGGTCAGTAGTAGGTAAATTATTGGAAGGAGTACTAAGAGATAGGATCTACAAGTATTTAGATAGACAGAGACTTATTAGGGAGAGTCAACACAGCTTTGTGCGTGGTAGGTCATGCTTAACAAATCTATTAGAGTTTTTCAAGGAGGTTACAATGAAAGTGGATGAAGGGAAGGCAATGGATGTTGTCTACATGGACTTCAGTAAGGCCTTTGACAAGGTCCAGCATGGGAGGTTAGTTTGGATGATTCATTCGCTAGGTATACATGGTGAGGTGGTAAATTGGATTAGACAATGGCTCAATGGGAGAAGTCGGAGAGTGGTAGTGGATGATTGCTTCTCTGAGTGGAGGCCTGTGACTAGTGGTGTGCCACAGGGATCAGTGCTGGGTCCATTGTTATTTGTCATTTGCATCAATGATCTGGATGATAATGTGGTAAATTGGATCAGCAAATTTGCTGATGATACAAAGTTTGGAGGTGTAGTAGACAGTGAGGAAGGTCTTCAAAGCTTGATCTGGACCAGCTGGAAAAATGGGTTGAAAATGGCAGATGGAGTTTAATACAGACAAGTGTGTGGTATTGCACTTTGGAAGGAAAAAACAAGGTAGAACATACAAGGTAAATGGTAGGGCACTGAGGAGTGCAGAAGAACAGAGGGATCTAGGAATACAGATTGCGTATAAGAGCTGGAATGTAATGGTGAGGTTGTATAAGGCATTGGTGCGGCCGAATTTGGAGTATCGTGTGCAGTTTTGGTCACCAAATTACAAGAAGGATATTAATAAGGTTGAAAGAGTGCAGAGAAGGTATATAAGGATGTTGCCGGGACTTGAGAAACTGAGTTACAGAGAAAGGTTGAATAGGTTAGGACTTTATTTCCTGGAGAGTAGAAGAATTAGGGGAGACTTGATAGAGGTATATAAAATTATGATGGTATAGATACAGTGAATGCAAGCAGGCTTTTCCCACTGAGGCTAGGGGAGAAAAAAAAAACTGAGGGCATGGTTTAAGGGTGAAGGAGGAAAAGTTTAAAGGGAACATTGAGGGAGGGGCTTCTTCATGCAGAGAGCGGTGGGAGTGTGGAATGAGCTGCCAGATGAAGTGGTAAATGTGGGCTTACTTTTAACATTTAAGAAAAACTTGGACAGGTACATGGATGAGAGGTGTATGGAGAGATATGGGCCAGATGCAGGTCAGTGGGACTAGGCAGAAAAATGGTTCAGCACAGCCAAGAAGGGCCAAAAGGCCTGTTTCTGTCTGTAATGTTCTATGGTTCTATGGTTAACAGTTTGTTGTCGAGCCCACTAGGGGATCAGCTGTGCTGGATTGGGTGATGTGCAATGATCTGGAGGTGTTCAAACAGTTTCAGGTTAAGGAACCCTTAGGGAACAGTGATCACAATACAATCGTGCTGACTTTGAAATTTTAGTAACAGAAATTAAGTTCCAATGTGTCGGTATTTCAGTGGTAGTTCAAGATAATGAGGGGGGATCTCATAGAAACATTCCAAATGTTAAAAGGCCTGAACAGATTAGATATGGCAAAGTTATTTCCCATGGTAGCGGATTCTAGGACAAGAGGGCACGACTTCAAGATTGAAGGACGTCCTTTTCGAACTGAGATGCAGCGAAATTGCTTCAGTCAGAAGGTGGTAAATATGTAGGATTTGTTGCCATGAGCAGCTGTAGAGGCCAACTCATTGGGTGTATTTAAGGAAGAGCTATAGATGCTCTTGATTAGCCAGGGCATCAAAGGATATGGAATGAAAGCAGGGGAGTAGGGATGACTGGCTGAAGTGGATCAGCCCATGATTGAAATGTGGAGCTGACTTGATGGGCCAAATGGCCTACATCTGCTCCTATATCTCATGGTATTATGGTCTAACAGTCTGTGTCAGCCCCAGAAGAATCCCACTGTCCCAGTCTCTACCCGCAGCTCTATGTCAGACCCAAAGTAATTAATTGTGGAAAGTTGAATTTAAATGCTCCCAGGCTGAAAACTCGAAGCATAAATCGGGAACGGATGCACTCTGGGAAATTCACAATGTAAATGTGGAAACATTGTTGGCAGCATGGAGTCCTGGATAGGTTAAGTATGGTAGGGTGAAGGAACCAAGAGATGTGGAACATCTACTCAAGAGGCTGATTTAAGTTTTCGGAAGCAAGGTTCAGACAAGGCTGTAGAGAGTTACATGATAGTCAAGGACGAACAGAAGAATGGAATTAGGAGAGCTAGAAAGGACTTAGCAACTAAGAGTGAGGAAACGTCCATGACGTTGTTAATTTATGTGAAGGAGAAAAGGATGACTCGTTTGAAGATGGGAAATGGCCTGGGTAGAAAATGAAGCATATGCTGGGGTCGGGGAAGGTAGGGCAGGTCCTGAGTGAAGACTTTACTTCAGTATTTACCAGTGAGCGGGATCGTGACGTTTGTGATGACAGCGTTAAATGGCTGATGTGAAACACCATGTCGAAGATAAGAGCGAAGATGTGCTGGAACTTTTGAAAATAGACAATAGACAATAGACAATAGGTGCAGAAGTAGACCATTCTGCCCTTCGAGCCTGCACCGCCATTTTGAGATCATGGCGGATCAATTACTATCAATACCCGGTTCCTGCCTTGTCCCCATATCCCTTGATTCCCCTATCCATAAGATACCTATCTAGCTCCTTCTTGAAAGCATCCAGAGAATTGGCCTCCACTACCTTCCGAGGCAGTGCATTCCAGACCCCCACAACTCTCTGGGAGAAGAAGTTTTCCTTAACTCTGTCCTAAATGACCTACCCCTTATTCTCAAACCATGCCCTCTGGTACTGGACTCTCCCAGCATCTGGAACATTATTTCCTGCCTCTATCTTGTCCAATCCCTTAATAATCTTATATGTTTCAATCAGATCCCCTCTCAATCTCCTTAATTCCAGCGTGTACAAGCCCAGTCTCTCTAACCTCTCTGCGTAAGACAGTCCAGACATCCCAGGAATTAACCTCGTGAATCTACGCTGAACTTCCTCTACAGCCAGGATGTCCTTCCTTAACCCTGGAGACCAAAACTGTACACAGTACTCCAGGTGTGGTCTCACCAGGGCTCTGTACAAATGCAAGAGGATTTCCTTGCTCTTGTACTCAATTCCCTTTGTAATAAAGGCCAACATTTCATTAGCCTTCTTCACTGCCTGCTGCACTTGCTCATTCACCTTCAGTGACTGATGAACAAGGATAGATAAGTGCTTTGGTGTAGTTGCAATATACCCCAGGTCAATATACCCCAGTTTTCAGGATATAAATTTAACTTTCATAAGAGTCAACTTTTTCCTTTGAATAATTTGGTATTAGAAAATACTAACATTCCTTTTAAAATTGTAAGATATCAATTTACTTATTTGGGCGTAATAATTACTAGGAATTATAAATTCTTTTTAAAAGATTTTTTTACAGTTCTGAATTATGTTAAGAAGGCACAATTTAATTAGTCACCTCTCTCTTTATCTTTGATTGGCCGAATTAATTCTATTAAAATGAATATTTTGCATATTTCTTTTTTTTATTTATTTCAGGCTGTACCGGTTCTTTATTCCTCAGTCTTTCTGTGATTCTCTGGATAATATTATATCTTCTTATGTATATATATATATAAAATGTCTCGATTAAATAAAGTTCATCCTCAAAAAGCTAAAAAGAATGGAGGTTTAGCCTTACCTAATTTTACCTTTTATTACTGTGCAGTCAATATATGGAATCTTATGTTTTGGTTATATTATATTAATCGAGAGGACTGTCCGGTCTGGGTATCTTTAAAAGCAAATTCCGTTAATAAATTTTCTATCATTTCTCTTCTCGATCCTCAATTCCTTTATCTTTAAGTAGTTAAACTGATGATTTTGTAATTAAACACACTTTGAGGATTTGGGTACAATTCAGAAAATATTTTGTTTTATTGCGTTTTTCACTTTCAAGTCCCAATTTTTTCTAACTATTTGTTTAGACCTTCTATGACTGATGAAGTTTTTTAAAAGAGTGGATTAGATCGGCTATTAAATGTTTTCAGGATTTATTTGATGGAGATAGTCTCTCTTCATTTGAACAACTGTCAGCTTAGTATAGAGTACCCAAAACCCACTTTTTTTGATATTTACAAATTAGAGACCTTTTGCGTTCTCATACATTTCCTATGTCTAGATAAGAATTTAGTTGATACAGTTTTCAATTTGAACCCCTTCCATAATGGATCTATATCTCATATTTATGGTGTGTTGTTGGGAATGAGAAATATTCCTTCAGACAAAATTAAACATCTCTGGGAACAAGATTTACAGATTCCAATTTCTGAGGATACTTGGAATGAAATGTTTAAATTGGTTAATACCTCATTGTTATGTGCCTGTCATTCCCTTCTACAATTTAAAGTGGTTCATAGGGCCCACATGACTAAAGATAAGCTGTCTTGTTTTTATTCTGATATGTCTCCCTATTGTGATAGATGTAACGATGGAGAAGCTTCACTAATTCATATGTTTTGGACTTGTCAGAGTCTGAAAAATATTGGAGGGAAGTAATCCAAACTTTCTCGGTGTTTTTTAAAGTAAATGTTAAACCTAATCCTTTGACTGCTTTATTGGAGGAAATGATATTATGTTGGAGACACGTGATTTGCATATCTTGGCTATTATTTCTCTTATAGCCAGGAGAGCATTGTTGCTTAAATCGAAGGATGCCACTCCGCCTACTCATACTCATTAATTATATGATGTTACGTCATGTTTAAATTTAGAGAAGATTCGCTGTTCAGTATCTAAGCTTATACAGGATGTTTTAACATTGTGGGGACCTTTCTTGAAATACATTCAAAATCTTTGATTTGTTATTAAGCAGAGATGTTGGCTAATGACATGTTTTACTATATGATGAGGATATTTTCCTTTTCGATTTTTTTTTAACCAAACGGCTGTTTTTTTTTCTCTCTCTGGTACTGGGTTTAGATTTTTTGTATCATAAAATTATCTTCTTTCAGTATTATGTTTAAATTTAATTTGTATGGATATGGGGTAATGAGACTATATTTGTGAATGCAATATATTACAATCGATATATATTACATATCTTACTATACTTTGTGTTTTTATGTAAGAAAACAATAAAAATATTGAAAAAGAAAATCCATTTTTACCAGATCAACGTCTCTACCCCTATCAATGTACTTTGTCATATCCTCACAAAATACAACATTGCTTCCGAGACATGACCT
Source organism: Hemitrygon akajei (assembly GCF_048418815.1). Lineage (NCBI taxonomy): Eukaryota > Metazoa > Chordata > Chondrichthyes > Myliobatiformes > Dasyatidae > Hemitrygon > Hemitrygon akajei. The sequence goes on from NC_133125.1 coordinate 73,906,455, forward strand.
GCGCTCTGAAAGCCATAATGACTATTTCAAATCAAGTCTGCAAATTCCACCGAGATGCAACACTGAGCGTCATACGAAGTCATTCCTGCCTGTGGCCATCAAACTTTACAACTCCTCCCTCGGAGTGTCAGACACCTTGAGCCAATAGGCTGGTCCTGGACTAATTTCCACTTGGCATTATTTACGTATTATTATTTAATTATTTATGTTTTTATATTGCTATATTTATACACTACTCTTGGTTGGTGCGACTGTAACGAAGCCCAATTTACCTCGGGATCAATAAAGTATGTCTGTCTGTCTCTCAGTCTGTAAAGCAGGAGAGTAAAGAGTAAAGTAAAGAAGACTTCCCATTAGAAATGTAGAGCAAACGGTCATCAGCATAAGTTGAAACTTCGTGGGTAATACCCCTTCTTAAAATAACAGTGATATCATTAGATTCCCGGAAAGCAATAGCTAAAGGTTCTAAGACCACATCAAAAGCAAAGGACTCAAAGGACATCCTTGTATTGTTCCACGTTGAAGTTTAAATAGTTTAGAATTCGAAGAGTTAGAAAGAACATGAGTGGAGTGAGGTGGATAAAGTAATTCAATCCATTGAATGAGATCAGGACCAAAGTTAAATTGGTCAAAATTTTTCAAAAGTTTTAAATATATAATTCTATTCAATCCAATCAAAGGCTCTCTCAGCATCTAAGGATATCAGACATTCCAATATCTACTTAGAAGGTGAATAAATAACATTCAATAAACGACGAATATTAAAGTGGGAGTATCGATTTTTTATAAATTCAGTCTGATCATCAGAATTAATACATGGCAAAATATTTTCAATCCTATGAGCCAAAAGTTTAGATAAAATTTTAGTATCAACATTAAGTAAGAAAAATTGGTCTACAAGAAGAACTTTTAGTTGGATCCTTATTCTTTTTAAGAATAAGCGAAATAGAGGCTTCATAAAAAGATTGTGGCAACTTACTTAATTTAAAAGATTCCGAAAGGACTGGATATAAATGAGGTATAAGCAAAGAGGAAAAAGCCTTATAAAACTCTCCAGTAAATTCATTAGGACCCGGAGACTTTCCCAAAAAGTGCAAAGAGTGAACAAACTCGGCAATTTCTTCATAAGAAATGAGTTGATCCAGCAATTTTCGATTATCATCAACAAGTGTAGGAATGTTTAATTGATCTAAGAAATTATTCATTATAGTATTATGTTTAGGAGGATCAGAACTATAAAGTTCTGAATAGAATTCTCTAAAAGTATCGCTTATTTCTAAATGATCAGATGTTTTATAACCATATAACAATTAGAGCATGGAAACAACCATCTCGGCCCTTCTAATCCATACCGAACACTTACTTTCACCTAGTCGCACCGACCTGCACCCAGCCCATAACCTTCCATTCATTTCCTGTCCATATACCTACCCAATTTTTAAAATGACAATATCGAACCTGCCTCTACCACTTCTACTGGAAGCTCATTCCACAGAGCTACCACTCTCTGAGTAAAGAAGTTCTCCCGCATGTTTCCCTAATATTTTTTCCCCTTAATTCTCAACATGTCCTCTTGTTTGAATCTCCCCTACTCTCAATGGAAATACCCTATCCACGTCAACTCTATCTATCCCACTCATAATTTTAAATACCTCTATCAAGTCCCCCCTCAACCTTCTACTCTCCAAAGAATAAAGAATTTTTATCACTATTAGCTTTACAAATTTCTTTAATTTGGAGTTTAACTATAAAGGTCTTTAATTGGCTTGCCAGGAGTTGACCCATTTTATCTCCATGGACATAAAACTGACTTTTAAAAGTTGAGCTTCAATTGGATAAGTTAAAAGTATTTAGTTTTAATTTCAACACGTCTTTTATATAAAACAGGATCTGGAGCAAAAGCATGTTTTGGTCTAATTGATTCAACAGATAGGATAATTCAATTCTCACTTTACTAGCTTTTTCTCTTTAACACGTGCGGTAAAGGAAATAATTTGCCCTCTAGTATAAGCCTTGAAAGCATCCCATAAAATAAGACTAGAAGTCTCTTCTAGAGTATTCTTTTCTAAAAAAAATAGAGTAAGGTAATTTGCCTTTCCAAAAAAAAAAAAAAAAAATCCTTATCAGATAACAGATTTGGATTAAAACGCCAGAATCTGCTTATTTGGGAAACACCTGGAAGTTTGGGAGGATGATCTGAAACAGCAATTTCTTTTGTTCACAGGATTGAACCAATGGAATCAATTGACTATCAACAAAAATAATCAACCCTGGAATACGTATGATGAACATGAGAAAAAAAAATTGTACTCTTTATTTGTTGGATGCAAAAAGCGCCACACATCAACAATATCACATTTTATTAGAAAAGATTGAATAAAGGAGGCAGATCCACTAAAAGTCAATCGTTTAAAAGATGAACAATCTAAAACGGTGTCTAAACAACAGTTGAAGTCTCCTGCTCAAACCAGAGAATACAGATTTAAATCTGATAAAAGTGAAAAAAAAGCGTTCAAAAAACCTGGATCATCCATATTAGGGGCATACAAATTAGCAAAAACCATTAATTTAATATCTAATTACCCAGACGCCATAAGAAAAACGCCCATTGGTGTCAGACACTACATTATGTTGAACGAAAGAGACTGAATTGTCTATCAGAATCGAAACTCCTCTGGCCTTAGACTGAAAGGAAGATTGAAAAATAAGCCCTTCCAACGGCTGAAAAGACGTAAGTTATCACATTTACGGACATATGCTTCTTGTAAAAAATAATTGAGACATTCAATTTCTTAATATAATTAAATATCTTATTACACTTCTCAGGGTGGTTTAATCCTTTCACATTAAAACTAAGTAAATTAATAATATTGTTCGGATTTTATATACTTTCCAGCGGTTTTTATTCTAACCTCCCTTTTAAATAATATTTTAAAAGTTTTTCAATAAGTTATGGGGTGGGGTCGCTGGATTTGGGGTGTACACTAATTTGCGGACTGTGTGCAAATTTGAGGGTGTACACAGATTTTGTCATCTTGTGAAATGGTTGGAATGATTTCTTTTTTGAAATAATCTAGTTTGCATGTGGGTGTGTCCACGGTTTTGGAGTTGTGGGGGTGCATACTGGTTTGAAGGTGAGTACGGGTTTCAGGGTTCTCATGTATTTGGAGTGTCTGCATGTTTGGAGATGTGATGAACCTTAAAGTTGTTTACTTTATGGATATTTGAGAGTGCAAGTATATTTGGGAATGAGTACAGATGCATGCGTTGCACATGGCTTTGCGGTTAGACAAAGATTTGGGTATGTCAGCGGATCTGGAGTTAGACAATTGATAGTAGGCAGTAGGTGCAGGAGTAGGTCATTCGGCCCTTCGAGATAGCACCGCCATACACTGTGATCATGGCTGATCATCCATAATCAGTACCCCCGTCCTGCGTTCTCCCCATTCCCTTGACTCCGCGATCTTTAAGAGCTCCATCTAACGCTTTCTTGAAAGCATCCAGTGAATTGTCCTTCACTGACTTCTGAGGCAGAACATTCCACAGATCCACAACTCTCTGGGAGAAAAAAGTATTCCCTCAACTACGTTCTAAATGACCTATCCCTTATTCTTAAACTATGGCATCTGGACTCTCCCAATATCGGGAACATGTTTCCTGCCTCTAACATGTCTAATCCCTTAATACTCTTATATATTTCAATCAGATCCCTCCTCATCCTTCTAAATTCCAGTGTATACAAGCCCAGTCGCTCCAATCATTCAACGTATGACAGTCCCGCCATCCTGGGAATTAACTTCGTGAATCTACACAGCACTCCCTCAATAGCAAGAATGTCGTTCCTCAAATTAGCACACAATACTCCAGGTGTGGGCTCACCAGGGCCCTGTACAACTGCAGAAGGACCTCTTTGCTCCTATACTCAACTCCCCTTGTTATGAAGGCCAACGTGCCATTAGCTTTCTTCACTGTCTGCTTTACCTGCATGCTTACTTGCAGTGACTGATGAATAAAGACACCTAGATCTCGCTGTACTTCCCTTTTTCGCAAATTGACCCCAGTCAGATAGTAATCTGCCTTCTTCCTGCCACAAAAGTGGATATTCTCACACTTATCCATATTAAACTGCATCTGCCTTCCATCTGCCCACTCACCCAACCTGTCCAAGTCACACTGCGTACTCATAACATCTTCCTCATATTCCACACTGCAACCTAGCTTTGTGTCACCTGCAAATTTGCTAATGTTACTTTTAATTCCTTCATCTAAGTCATTAATGTATATTGTAAATAGATGCCGTCCCAGCACCGAGCCTTGCGGTACCCCACTAGTCACTGCCTGTCATTCTGAAAGGGACCCGTTAATCTCTACTCTTTGTTTCCTGTCTGCCAACCAATTTTCTATCCATGTCAGTGCCCTACTCCCAATATCATGTGCTCTAATTTTTCCCACTAAACTCCTATTCCGGAGCTTATCAAAGGTTTTCTGAAAGTCCAGGTACACGACATCCACTGGCTCCCACTTATCCATTTTCACAGTTGCATCATCAAAAAATTCCGGATTAGTCAAGCATGATTTCCCCTTCGTAAATCCATGATGACTCGGACCGATCCTGTTACTGCTATCCAAATGTGCAGCTATTTCATCTTTTATAATTGACTCCAGCATCCTCCCCACCACTGATGTCAGTTTAACTGGTCTATAATACCCTGTATTTTCTCTCCCTCCTTTCTTAAAAAAGTGGGATAACATTAGCTACTCTCCAACCCACAGAAACTTATCCTGAATCTATAGAACATTGGAAAATGATTACCAATGCGTCCACAATTTCTTGAGCCACCTCCCTAAGTACCCTGGGATGCAGACCATCAAGCCCTGGGATTTTATCAGCCTTCAGACCCATCAGACTACCCAACACCATTTTCTGCCAAATGTGAATTTCCTTCAGTTCCTCCATGACCCTAGGCCCTCTGGCCACCATTACAGCTGGGAGATTTTCTGTGTCTTCCCCAGGGAAGACAGATCCAAAGTACCTTGTCAACTCATCTGCCATTTCCTTGTTCTCCATAATAAATTCACCTGTTTCTGTCTTCAAGGGCCCAACTTTGGTCTTAGCTATTTTTTTCCTTTTCACATACCTAAAGAAGCTTTTACTATCCTCCTTTATATTCTTGGCTAGCTTACCTTCGTACCTCATCTTTTCTCCCCGTATTGCCTTTTAGTTATCTTTTGTTTATCTTTAAAAGTTTCCCAATCTTGTGGCTTCTCGCTCATCTTTGCTATGTTATACTTCTTCTCTCTTATTTTTATACTGTTCTTGACTTCCCTTGTCAGCCACAGTAGCCCCTTACTCTTCTTAGAATCCTTCTTCCTCTTTGGAATGAACTGCTCCTGCACCTTCTGTATTATTCCCAGAAATACCTGCCAATGTTGTTCCACTGTCATGCCTGCTAGGGTATCTTTCCAGTCAACTTTGGCCAGCTGCTCCCTTATGGCTTCATAGACCCCTTTGTTCAACTGTAATACTGACACTTCCGATTTTCTCTTCTCCCTCTCAAATTGTAGGCTAAAACTTATCATATTATGGTCACTACCTCCTAATGGCTCCTCGAGTTCCCTTATCAAATCCGGTTCATTACACAACACTAGATTCAGAATTGCCTTCTCCCTGGTAGGCTCCAGTTCAAGCTACTCTAAGAATCCATCTCAGAGGCACTTCACAAACTCCCTTTCTTGGGATCCAGTACCAACCTGATTTTCCCAATCTACCTGCATGTTGAAATCCCCCATAACAACCGTAGCATTACCTTTGCGACATGCCAATTTTAACTCTTGATTCAACTTGCACTCTATCCAGGTTACTGTTTGGGGGCCTGTAGATAAATCCCAATACGGTCTTTTTGCCCTTACAAATTCTCAGTTCTATCCATACTGACTCTACATCTCCTGATTCTATGTCACCCCTCGCAAGGGTCTGAATTTCATTCCTCACCAACAGAGCCACCTCACCCACTCTGCCCACCTGTCTGTCCTTTCGATAGGACATATACCCTTGAATATTCATTTCCCAGCCCTGGTCCTCTTGCAGCTATGTCTCTGTTATTCCTACAACATCATACTTGCAAATTTCCAACTGAGCCTCAAGCTCATCCACTTTATTTCTTAATACTTCGTGCATTCATATATAATACCTTTAATCCACTACTCCCTTCACCTCTCACATCGATCCCTATTGCACTTGGCCATACTCTCCGATCCCTTCCTGAGCTTTCGGCTCCGTTAATTCTGTTGTCTTTCTTAACTTTTCTTCTTTCCATTTAACTCCATCTTTATATTTCCAGTTCGTCTCCCCCCTCCACTTATTAGTTTAAACACAACGGTGTAGCAGTGGCAAACCTGCCTGCCAGAATGCTGGTCCCCCACCTGTTAAGGTGCAACGCATCCGTTTTGTACAATTTGTCCTTACCCCAAAACAAATCCCAGTAGTCTATGAATCTAAACTCCTGCTTGGCGCATCAGCTCATCAGCCATACATTAAGATCCTCTTGTTCCTGCCCTCACCAGCACGAAGAACTGGAAGAAAACCGGAGATAAACACCCTGGAGGTCCTGCAGTTCAACCTTCTTCCGAGTTCTCTGAAGTCATGCTGTAGAATTTCTTCCCTCTTCTTCCCGACGTCATTTGTGCCGACATGCCGTACCACTTCAGACAGTTCACCTTCACCTTTGAGGATGCCCTGCAATCGATCCATGACGTCCTGGATCTTGGCACCGGGGAGGCAACACACCATCCTTAAATCCTGCCTGTTGCCACAGAAACCCCTTTCTGTACCTCTCACTATGGAGTCCCCTACTACCACGGCTCTGCCTGATGTCTGTCTCCTCCGCTTTGCTTCAGTGCCACTTTTTGACTCGCAGACCTTCCGCCTCTCAGACAGGCAGTGTCTTCTGTCCTGACAGCTTCCAAGAGGGTGAACCTGTTTTCAAGAGTCACATCCGCAGGGGTCTCCTGTACTCCAAGCATCCATCCCTTCCTCATTGTCGCCTCCTCCATTCTCTCTTCCGGTATCTTCGATGTAACAATCTCGCTATGGGTCCTGTCCAGAAAACTCTCGTTTTGTCTGTTGAACCTGAGGTCATCCAGTTGCCTCTCCAGTGCCCCAACACGGTCCTTCCGGAGCTGAACTTGGACACACTTTTTACAGTTGTAGCAGCCAGCGGCACCATCAGTGTCCCTGACCTCCCACATCAGGCAAACATCACACTGAATCAGTTTACCTGTAATCTCTTCACCACTTCTCACCCTTTCCAACCTAGCGTAGTCTCCTCCCTCAGCCTCCTCTCCGAAGACTCTCGAGCCAAAGACTCATACTTTTCTCCCAAGGCACTTCCCTCGACAAGGCTGCTCTCTAACCGGTTTTTAAATCAACCGCTCCTGAAAACAACAGAAAAAAGACTCCCAAGAGCTTACCTTCTCAGCCAATCCCTGCACTTACTCCTTCACTTGCTGCACCTCTGCCGACCTTGGAAACTGTACACGAATTTTGGGCTGTGTGCAAATTTTAATGTAGAAACATCCGTTTTCTGAAGTGTTTGATGATTCTTTCTCTGAGATAATCTCTAATGCACGTGGGGGCGTCAGCGGGTGTGGGTTGTGCACTGAATTGGGGATTGCCCAGATATGGGCAGAGTTGGTGAATATGGAGGTGCACACTGCTTTAGGGTGACCGTGGATCTGGGGAAGCACAGGGATTTAGGAGTGTGTTCTTAAGTATGTGGTTACGCACTAATTTAGGGATTGCGCAAATTTAGGGGTGTGCACATGCATTTTGGGGTGCACTCTTATTTAAAGATGTGCGCAGATTTGGAGGTGCAGGCGGATTATAGTGATGTGCACATATTTAGGGGTGTACTATTAAATATGGGTGTGCAGACGGATTTGGAGTGACACGTACATTTGGGGATGTCGCCGAACTGCAAAATTATCTCTGTGTGCATCTGAATTTTTAATGTCGAGACAGCCATGTTCTGAATTATTCGAAATGATTCTTGCTCTGAGATCATCCATTATGAATTAGGGTGTCAGCCTGCTTGGGGTGCGCACATATTTGGAGATTGCACAAATTTGGGCGGTGTTGGTAAATATGGGATGCACACTGGTTTAGCGGTGTGTAGGCCAATAAGGGGATGTTTACGGACTTCGAGTTCCTCACAGTTTTGGTGTATGTGGATTTAGAGTTGTGACGTATCTGAAGGTTGCTTGATTTGCAAAAACTTTCATAATAAATACCCTTTGAATTTTCAGCAGTATTCTTGTTAATTTATGGTGGCGGCAAGCAACTTGTCAATTATTTGAAATGATTCTTGCTCTGAAAAAATCAATTATGCATGTGGTGTTGTCAGCATGTTGGAAGTGCGTTTTTTAAGGTGGTGTCAGCAAATATGTGATGTACATTGATTTGCGAATGCGAATGGATTTAATGATGTGACATTCAATATACAGCAGACCACTAATTTCGAGATGCTCATTAATTTGGGGGTTTTCGGTCCATATTCTGATGTTTACTGATTTTGGGATTCTCAGAGATCTGAGGTGTCTGTGGATTTAAAGTAGTGTCGGAACTGAACGTTGTTTCATTTACAGATAATATCATAACCAACGCACTTTGTACTTTCGACAGTATTCTTGATATTTTATGATGGAAGCAGCCATTTTGTAAACCGCTTGAAATGATTCTTGCTTTGAGAAGCTCTTCTACACATCTGGGGTTGTTACCGGCTTTGGAGTGCACATAAATTTGTGGGTGCACATTTGGGATGTTTGCTGATTTGTGGGTACACATGGATTTGGGGCTGCACACGGGTTCGTGGATAATGACAGATTCGAGTGTCTCAGCGGATTTGGGATTGGTTACGTATTTGGGTGTGCATGGGGATTTGGCGATAATTTATTAATAAATGCACATTCACTGTTGTGCTTTGTTTTTATTGATTGTTTAAGGTATATTTCGTGAACTGATTTTTCTCTTGCACAAGGATGTGCATGTAGGATTGTCAGCGGGTTTGCAGGCGCACAGGGATTTCTGGCTGTCGATGGTTGTGGATGTGTGACAAATCTCATTTTTAGAAACCTGAATAATAAATACGCTTTGAACATTGGACTTTGTTCTTGCTATTCCTTAAATCTGAGTCAGCTAATTTGCAAACTTTTGGAAAGCATTCTTGCTCTGGAATTATCTAATGTGCATGTGGCTGGGTCAGGCGATTTAGAGTGCATACGGAATTGGTAGTGTGCACATATTTAGAAGTGTTTCGGCGACTATATGCCCACAGGGATTTTAGGGGTGCATGTGGATTTGGTATCGCACCCGGATTTGGTGGTTCTTTTGGATTTGGAAGTTGTGCAGATTTAGGGATGCAATGGCAAATATGGGTAGGCAGGGATTTAGGGTCGATGCGGGTTTGGGGTGCACATGGATATGGGATTTGCGCGAGGATTTGGGGAAATGCGCATGTTTAGGTGTGTGTCGGCGCGTATGGATGCACGTGGATTTGTGAGTGTGGGTCAATATGGATTTTGACGAATCTCAAAGTCGATTATGGACCCATTAATAATTACTGCACTTTAAACATAGAACTTTATTCTCGCTATCTCATTAAGGTGGATGCTGTTAATTCGTGAAATTTTTGAAATGATACCTTCTTTGGGAAAATCTAATGTGCCTATGTGTGTGACAACAGGTTTGTTGGTGTACATAGTGTTAGTGTGTGCACAGAATGGGGGTACGGTGAATTTGAAGTCGTGACGAATATCAAGGTTGTTTCATTGTTAGGTACTTTATTAAAAAATGCACTTTGAATTTTCTACTCTACTCTTACTGGGATTTTTTAAGTTGGAGGTTGGTACTTAGTGAATTATTTGAAATGATTTCTCCTCTGGGATAACCGAATGTGTATATTGAGGATGTTGACTGGTTCGGAGTGTGCACCGATTTGGGTGTGCATACGGATTTGTGAGTGCAAGTGGGTTTGTGCGAGTTGATCGATGTTGGTTATAGACAAATATCAAGGTTGTTTCGTTTGCAGATACTTTAATAAATAATGCATTTTGATGTTGAACTTTGCTCCTGCTATTTTTAATGTGGATTAAGCAATCTTGTGAAAAGTTTGAAATGATTCTTGTCCTGGGATAAACAATTGTACATGTAGGGGTGCACTCGGATTTGGGGATGAGCAAAGCGAGTTTGGGCACCGACGCATTTTGGGCGTGTCACAGGATTAGGGGGTGTGACGAATCATAAGGTTGTTTCAGTTATAGATAACTTTATAATAAATGTACATAGAATTTTGAACTTTGTTGCAAATTTTTTGAAGTTGGAGGCAGTTATATTGTGAAGTCTTTGAAATAACTGAAACGAAGAACCTTTGATTAAATTATGGAAATGCGGATTGAGTGGGGATCGTATAATTTTGTCGGAGATTTTTTTTATTTGGAGGTCCTAGTCAGGTACAGGTGGACAAGTTATATCGGGTTTCTATGAGATAGAGATTGGAATCCCACAAGGCAGTATTTATTACTTCAGATTATGATTACTATATTTTCTCTGAGATAGTTTCTGGGGTGTGTAAATCACAACATGCAGATGACGGAGGTTTATGGATTAGAGTTAGAACTTTCAATTATGTTGTATGTAGGATGCAATTAGCAATTAATAACATTCAACATAGAAGCATAGAAAACCTACAGCACATTACAGGCCCTTCGGCCCACAATGCTGCACCGAGCACGTACGTACTTTAGAAATTACGTAGGGTTGTCCATGGCCCTCTATTTTTCTAAATTTCATGTACTTATCCAGGAGTATTTTAAAAGACCCTATCACATCCACCTCCACCATTGTCGCCGGCAGCGCATTCCATGCACACACAACTCTCTGCGTCAAACTTACCCCTGACATCTCCTCCGTATCTACATCCAAGCACATTAAACTGTGCCCTCTCGTGCTAGCAATGTCAGCCCTGGGGAAGAGCCTCTGACTATCTACACGATCAATGCCTCTCATAATCTTGTACACCTCTATCAGGTCACCTCTCATCTTCCGTCGCTCCGAGGATAAAAGGCCGAGTTCACTCAACCTATTCTCATAAGGCATGTTCCCCAATCTGGGCAACATCCTTATAAAAATAACAGTGGGGAAAATAGATGTGTTTAAGTTTTCAGTGCCAAAAGACAAGTTATATGTTTTATAAACAGGATTAATAGACCTGCACTTGATTTGAAATTATATAGTTAAACACTTGAAGATGTGGCAGTAGTAAGATTTCCAGCCATATGGATGTAAGACACACTGACATGGAAGCACCATATTAGTAAAATATTGATAAATATGAAGGAGCAATAAATTCTATCATGTGTTTATATGGATATTCTTGGGGTACTGCACGAAAATCTTTGTTGAACATTTATATTTTTTTAATTAGATCAGTTTTTGATTATGGCTGTGTGGCTGTTGGATCAGCTTTAACTTCAACTTTAAAATCTTTAGGTGTGAGGCAAGCACAGGCTTTAAGATTGTGTAGTGGTGCATGAAGTTCGTCTCCTGTTTCGACTTTAATGGTTGAAATTGCGGAGGTTGAATTTAATGCTGATATACTGGATTAATTTGAGGCGGCATATAAATGATCATCCTGTTAAAGGTGTGTTGGACGATTGTTTAAAACATCACAAGGTGTATTTTTCGTTTTGGATGCTGAGTTGTTATCAATCTTGGGAGGTGGGTTTGTGGAATTATGCATTATGACCTACTGTCACGATCTCTGTAACCCCACCTTGTTATTTACAATGTCTTTAGTTGATTTTAGGATATACAATTTAATGAAGTCTAAGGATACTGTTATGCCTGCAAATCTGTTTATTCAGAATATATTAATTTAGCCTCCTGGAAAGTCTCAGGCACGCTCAATTTGCCATCATCTAGGGGGAGCAGCCTTCGGCCCCGCCAAACTGGGTAATCAGTTTGTGATGATGCTGTGTGATGTCTCCACAACGTCAAATAACAGACAGTTCACCATATGCGATTAAATGATTACACTTTATAATCAAGTCTTGGGAAAGGGGATAGTAGAAACAAGTACAATAAAGGCACCAAGTTAGCAAATTCATCAGTTTTGTGCACAAATACTTCTTTGGAGCTCACGAATCAGGTATCCGTTCCTCCAGTCGATGTCCACCGAACTCTGCCGACCCTCGATTGGGACCACCCTCGGGGTTCGACCAAAACGCTTCACACAAGTCTGTCCTCGTCTCCTCTCCTCGCAGAAGGCCATGGGCCTCGGACTCCCGCTCGGGGTCCGTCCAGTCGCCCAGCTTACAGCAACTCTCAGGTCGCATCTCCTCTCTCTGTCCCCATCGCGCCTTCCGACCAAAGCCCGCGAAAAACACTAGCTTTCACACACAAGAAAGAGTAACATCTATTCCGTTGCTTAGCAATGACATTCCAAAGTCAAGTTATCTATGATTATAATCCAAATATGCTGCTATAGAGAACCCCTTACATCAGTAGTTAATATTACAAAGAAGACATTTTATTAGCCTTAGTAGTTAACATGAAAAAGAAACCCCTTACATTAAGGTAAATTATTGACATATGTTAACCATTTTATTGAAGGATCAAAATATAATTTAACAGGGATTGTTGGTGTGTCTGTTTTTTTTTGCCCAAATTATAGGTAGCAATAAAGAAACGACCTACCAGACAATTATCAGGATATACAATAGAATTGGTTGCCATCATTACGGCTTATAGTGGGTGGAGGACATTTGCCCATGAAACGTTGTAATTTGTCCAGATTCCTTTTCGGTTTTGACGTGTCTTAAAACAGGTCATTCTCTCAGTAAGCCAGATTTACTGTTGGAAACTCATACAAAGTTATTTCATATTGAACAGTTGGATACGGAGTGCACGCTAATTTGGGGATGCTTGACACTGTGAGCAGCCGAGTCCCGAGGAGTCAGTAGAACAGAGGGATCTCGGAACCCACATTCAAAATTACAGGACACTGGCGTCACAGATAGATAAGGTCATATAGAGGGCTTTTTGCAGTTTGGTCTTCGTAAAGCAATGTATTGACTACAGGAGATAGGATGTTATGTTGAAGTTGTGTAAGGTGAGACCTGATTTGAAGTATTGTGTGCAGTTTTTGTTCTGGTCTGCAGGAAGAAAAGAGTATCCATAAAAAGAGAAAGAGTGCAGGGAAAATTTACAATACGTTTTCTGGGACATTAGGACACGAGCTGCAGGAAAAGGTGAGGACTTTATTCCCTGGAGTGTGGTAAAATGAAAGGCGATTTCACAGAGGTATACAAAATTATGAGTGCTTTTGATAGGGTAAATGTAGGCAGGAATTTTCCCCTGAGGTTGGGTGAGACGGGGACTAGAGGTTACAATTTAAGGGTGAAAGATTAAATATTTAAGAGGAACCTGAGTAAGAGTTCTTTAACTCAGGGTGTGGTGAGGGTGTGGGAAGAGCTGTCAGCGGAAGCTATGAATTTCATTGCAGGGTAGTTTGAATAAGTACATGGAAGGGAAGGGTTTTGAGGGCTATGGTTCAGGCGCAGTTATGGGACTCATCATGACGACAATTCAAGTACCGACTAAACGGGCAAAAGGATCTGTTTCATTGTTATTGTGCTCTCTGATTCCAAAGATAGTGTAGATGAAAGAGAACTGGTTGGGTCAATTGTCAGGAAGAACTCTGTTTGTTTTAAGGTCTTCTGATGGGGGATAGTTGTGTCTAGGTACTGAATATCCCTGGTCAAAATGAGGCGATCAGGGCTAGGGATTTAAAAGTTATTGAAGAGAATACACACACACAAACACACACGCACGCACGCACGCACGCACGCACGCACGCACGCACACACACACACACACACACACACACACACACACACACACACATTTTCACATCTGCCTCCCTGTCTCCAAAGTGTTCAGTGTGCAGCCTATATACGAGAGGTTTCAATGTGATTTTTCCTCGATTTTCTTTTAAACTCAACGAGTTCAGGCCCAGAGCCATCAGACGCTACTCATATGTTCAGTCTTTCATTCCCTGTTCAAACTCCTGAAATATATTGACTCAAATATAGAGATTCTCCGAGTGGCGGATGTAATTTTGCAGATGTCCGTAGATTAGGGGTGTGTCAGCGAATGTGTCAGTATACTGGGGGTGATTTGCACAGAGTTGGGTGACATGTTGGCGGATTCGGAGATGAACACTGACTTGTAGGGTGCTTGTGGATAGACAGATGTATCGAATTTCAAGGCTGTTTCATGTATATATACTTTAATAATAAGTGGAATATCAACTTTGACCTGTGTTCTTGACTTATTTATAAAATGGAGATAGCCATTTTGTAAAACGTTTGCAATGATTCTTGCTCGTGGATAATCTAATGTTCATGTGGGGGGAGTCTGCTGAATTGCAGCTGTGACGAGTCTCTGTCACGGTCCTGTCCATGGACTCCTCAATCTAATTCATGGTCCAGTCCGCAGATGCCACATTCTGGTTGTTTGTGTTTTCCGGTGTTCCGTTGGGCGCCTTGATAGAGGCGCCGATCTCGTTTCGGGCTGGCTACAAAATAGCTCCGGGATTCAACTTCCTTCGCTGGACGGTCCCCATCCCCGATAGTCACCTGAGAAAGTCACCTCGGCGCTCACCCCGGCAGTCACCACGGCAGTCCCCCGTCGGTACCCCATCAAGAACCCGTCTGAATCACTCTCCAGGAAGCCCTGCGTCCTAGAAGGGTCCCGGCCCTGCGTCATAGAAGGGTCCCGGCTCTGCGTCCTAGAAGGGTCCCGGCCCTGCGTCATAGAAAGGTCCAGGGTCTGCGTGCATGAAGGGTCCCGGCACTGCGTTCAAGAAGGGTCCCGGCCCTGCGTCCAAGAAGGATTCCGGCCCTGCGTCCAAGAAGGGTTCAGGGTCTGCGTCCTAGCAGGTCCCGGGCCTGCGTCATAGAAGGGTCCCAGCACTGCGTTCAAAAAGGGTCCCGGCCCTGTGTCGAAGAAGGGTCCCGGGCCTGCATCCTAGAATGGTCCGGAGCCTGCGTCCCAGAAGGGTCCCGGCTTTGATGTCAAGAGCCTAGCCAAGCCCAGTCCAAGACCAAGCCTAGCCGAATCCAAGAACCGAGCCAAACCCAGTCCAAGAGCCAAACCAAGTCCGAGAGCCGAGCCACGTCCTTGTCTGGAGTTCCTCGTCCTGTCCAGGAGCCACGTCCTGTCCCTGCTAAGACACGAGTTCCAAGTACTTCAGTGTCTGTGCCTTGCATTTGGGTCCGCTTCCAACTCTGTCTTGTAACAGAACGGACCAGTCATACATGGACACAGCGACACAGATACTGTTGTTAAACTCCCACTACTAGGGTTCACTCTTGTTGAAACCCTGCCCCCCAACCCGCCCGGGTTGTCAATAATCCGGGCAAGCCTGTTGAATCGCCTGGAGGCTCCCATGGGGGGTGGGGAGGTTGTACTGTCACGGTCCGGTCCGCTGACTCCAAAATCCAGTTCACGGGCCGGTCCGCAGATTCCACATTCCGGTTGTTTCTGTTCTCCTGTGTTCCGTTGGGCGCCTTAATTGAGGTGCCTGAATCTTGTTTCGGGCTGGCTACATAAAGTGCTCTGGGGTTCAGCTTCATTCGCTGCACCGTCCCCATCGGAATCCTCGTCAGTCACTCGGCAGGTCACCTCGGCATTCTCTTCGGCTGTCAGCCCGACAGTTACCACGGCAGTCCTCCGTCAGTACCCCATCAGGAACTATCAGAATGTCTCTCCAGGAAGCCCTTTTTCCTAGGAGGATCCCGGCCCTGCGCTAGAAAAAGGATTTCCGGTTCCGAGCCTGTGAAGCAGTCCTGGCACCGTACCCAAGAGCATTGCCAAGCCCAGTCCAAGAGCCAAACCAAGTCCAAGAGCCGAGCCAAGATGAGTCCTAGAGTGACGTCCAGTCCAGGAGCTCCTCGTCCATTCTAGGAGTTCCTCGTGAAGTTCAGGAGCTCCTCGTCCAGTCCAGGAGCCACTTCCTGTCCTAGAGCCAGGTCCTGTCCTGGAACAACGTCCTGTCCCTGCCAAGACCGAGTTCCTAGTACCTCAGTCTCTGTGTCTTGCAATTGGGTCCGCTTCCAGCTCCTACACTCCTTCTCATTCGGCTCATGCATAGATCCAGCGACGCAGACAATGTTTTTAAACTCTCGCTACCAGGGTTCACTGTTGTTGAAATCCACCCGCCCGGGTTGTCAATAACCCGGCCAAGCCTGTTGAATCGGCTGGAGGCTCCCATGGGGGGGGGGGGGGGGTCGGGGTAGAGGTGGGGGAGGAACTGTCACAGTCCGGTCAGTGGACTCTGCATTCCAGCTCACGGTCAGGTCCGCGGATTTCGCATTCTAGTTGTTTCTGTTTTCCTGTGTTACGTTGGGCGCATTGATTGAGGCGTCTGACATTCGTTTCGGGCTGGCTATATAAAGAGCTCCGGGGTTCAGCTTCTTTCGCTGGACTGTCCTCATCCGAATACACCAGCAGGGACCCGTCAGAATCTCTCTTCAGAAAGCCCTACGTCCTAGTATTGTCCCGGCCCTGCGTCCAGGAAGGGTCCCGGGCCTGCGCTCCGCTAAGGACTCCCGGCTCCGAGCCCAAGAGCCTAGCCAAGACCATCCAAGAGCCAAGCCTAGCCGAATCCAGGAACCGAGCCATCCCTTGTCCAAGAACCAGTCCAAATCCAAGAGCTAAGTCAAGCCGAGTCCTGGAGCCACGTCCAGTCGAGGAGTCTCGTCCAGTCCAGGAGTACCTCGTCCATTCTCGGAGCCACGTCCAGTCCAGCAGCCACGTCGAGTCCAGGAGCCAAATCCTGCCCACGAGCCACGTCCAGTCCAGCAGCCACGTCGAGTCCAGGAGCCAAATCCTGCCCACGAGCCACGTCCCGTTCCTGCCAAGACCCGAGTTTCTCGTACTTCAGTGTCTGTGTACTTGGATTTGGGTCCGCTTCCAACTCCCTGCTTGTGACAGTGTCAAGGTTGTTTCATTTATACATTCATTAATAATAAATGCAATTTGAATTTTGACCTCTGTTTTAGCTTTTTTTATGGTTCAAGCAGCAGACATTTTGTGAAGTGTTTGAATTGAGAGTTCGGAAGTATCTGCGGTTTGCGGAGAGAGATGGGAAGGGACTAAACCAATGAGTATAAACTGGATTGGACAGCGACACATGGAAAGTCAGGCATCGTGAGGCAGAGCCAATGTGTCTACCCACACACAGACACAGAAACACACTAACACAATTGCACTTTCTTAATCGGTTCTCTAACTCTCCGCCAAGTTCTTTAACTCATTCGGGGTGATCTCATGGCTTGGCTTCGCGAACGAAGATTTAGGAAGGAGGCTGCCCATGTCTACTGCAGACTCGCTGGTGGCTGACGAGGCCGATACGGGACTGGCAAACCCGGCCGCAGTGGCTGCAAGAGAATAGACATGGGCGTGCACTTCGGCCTGTGCAATGTTTTTTTTAGGTGAAGTGCAGTGTGCGCGGAACTGGCCGCACACTTTACACCCGGGGTTCATCTGCCATAGCCTAGCAAGCTGGGACGGTGACTGCGAGATCCTTGGGTCGTACGACTTATGCCGGAGTGTCCTTCCCCGATGTGGATGGCCTGACAAGGCTGACAAGCCCAACTTTCCCGGGTTTGGAGTCAGAGTTGTCCTTCTCTTAGGCTGGCTGACAACCAAGGCTAACGAGCCCAGCCTACCCATCCATTTATACCGCCGGATACTCGGTCGCGCGATGACGTAGCAAGCTCGGTGGAAAAAGGGGAAACACCGACGAGAAGTTGTTGCTACGGACGCAGTAATGTAGGAGAGGCCATTTGCAGTGGCCTCTTGGTTACCAGGCCAGACAGTGACCACGCGGCGAGCACTACACCAGGAAAGGAGAGGCGATGTATTGCGCGTACACTATCCCTGGGTGAGCGGGACATCAGGCCCAGATCTCACCCGCCTCCCACGGGGTGATATGATTAAAACAACCCCCCCCCCCACTGGACTGCTTAGATTGATAGCCATGTTTGAGGGGGAGAGCTGCGTTCTGGAAAGCCTCCAAATTTTCTGTCTGGAAGTCACTGAAGACGTTGGAAGATTTCGTGTTTATTCACCACCATAAAGAAATTTTCTTGGGGACTCTCTCGGTAGAGTCCCTGAAGCACAAACTACATCAAACGTTTATACTCTTGAGGACAATGGTAACAGTAGGAGATGCAATACAATTTCACCAGCTAAAATGACATAATTTATCTCAATATTCTGTTTCTGTCAAATGGTTCCTTTGAAGTGCGTATTTACAGTAGAAGCACATTTAACTGATAAGACATCTCAGAAGGTTCAGTCACAATTTTTTGGGATGAACTAACTCACACAAATTGAATAAAGTATCTATCTATCTAATCAAAATTTGTCACCGTGGGGATTGCACATGTCTGACGTAATCGATTTGTACCTAATTTAAAATTCTGTATGTTTAAATCTGATGCAATCTGTCCCTGTGGAGCCGCTAAATGATATTAAAAACCCAGACATGAGCTGTCTCAATATTTCACTCCGGGAGTTCACCTGTTGGGCAGGGGGACAGATCACAGGACACCGAAAATGATGGATTTGTACTTGATTGTGCAGAAAATATTGTACGTGTTCATTGCCGTCATTGGAGTTCCTGGTGAGTGAGCAGAGCAATTCATGTCTGGTATTTCTATGTGTTAACCGGTGTGAACCTATTTATGATAATTTTAAAAGGTTCCAATTTCATGATCATTGCACAGGTATCCATTAGGGATATCGATCCTGTCAATATAACATTCTGATTTTTCACATTTAATGACAAGCAGAACTAAATCCATGTCTCTCCTATGACTAACGGAATCGAATTGAATGTTGTTCTTGCCTTTAATGACACCTTGTGCGGACTTGTCCCAGTGCTGGGGGCGGCCCGCTCTTCAAGATGGTGAAACTGAGAGGGATTTAATGAGAATATTTGCAAATTTGTCCCAGTCCTGGGGACAGACAGCTCTGCGGGAAGGTGACACTGGGACAGCTCTGCGGGAAGGTGACACTGGGAGAGTTTTACATTGTAAAGTTCACTGTTTTAGAGTTATTCATCAGAGAGAATCCCTGGCTCTGTTTATCACTTCTCCCTGTGGAGTCTGTCACAGTCCGCTCTTACTGTCTGTTGGTCATTCATTGGATTTGATCACCTAAGCCAGTGTCCACGGATCTGCTGACGGGTGTTTCCAAATTGAGCAGCTCTGTAAAAGTTATCACTTAATGAAAGCCACTAGAACTTTGGTTACTAAGTTGTTCCTGCTTTCCCTCTGAGACGCATCGTAAATCGGGGCATTGCTTTGTCTGGAAGAAAGGTCTCGATCAGAAATAAGAGTTTGTTCAATTCCATGGAAGCTGCCGGACCTGATGAGATCCTCCAGTATTTTGTGTGTGTTGCTCCCCTCTGTATTCTTCCTCAGCCTCATCAGATGCTGAGTTTCCAGGGGCCTGGTCAGTCACGGCTAAACCAGTGAAACCGGCCCCATCAGCGACTGGAATCGGGATCGGTACCAAACTTTGTTGTTCTTGGAGCTCCGACGATTGCCCACATGTCATCTTGTCTTCACACTGATGAAAGCAGGTCAGAGACAGTGCGACCCGTGTCTGATGTTCGATTAGCAGCCGTTCAATGTCTCTAGCGCTCCTGATTTTTAGCTGAAACCCGATCATGTGTTAATTCCCGGAGAATGTATTAGTAATGCCCAGTGTCTGTTCTTCCTCTCTCTTTCCAGTGAATTTATTGGCGATGGTGATCCTGTCCCGGGGAAAGTGCGGCCTCTCTATCTGCACCACTCGCTACCTGGTGGCCATGGCAGCAGCAGATCTTCTGACTGTTATTACACTGGGCATTCTGTCTCGAATCAAAGCATATTACTTCCCAAGGAGTTTTCTGGAGATCACTCCTTTGTGCAGTGTTATCGCGGTACTGAGGTTCACGGCAGCAGACTGTTCTGTCTGGTTCACCGTCACTTTCACCGTCGATCGGTTTGTCGCCATTTGCTGTCCGAAGCTGAAAACAAAATATTGCACCGGCAAAACTGCAGCTGTGGTTCTAACAACAACCGGAGTACTGTTCTGTCTGAAAAACATACCCCGATATTTCGCACGGGTACCCAGGGTAATAATCGACAACGTACCGTGGTTCTGTGTGATCATAGATAATTATTTCACTGACCTCGGGTGGGTAGCATATGACTGGCTCGATACGGTTTTAACTCCGTTCCTCCCTTTCGCTGGGATCCTGCTGCTCAACGCTCTGACAGTCAGGCATATTTTAGTGGCCAGTCGGGTCCGTAAGGGGCTGAAGGGTCAGAGCAAGGGACAGAACCGCAGTGACCCGGAGATGGACAGCAGAAGAAGGTCTGTGGTTTTACTCTTCACCCTCTCCGGCAGCTTCATCCTCCTCTGGATGACAACAGTTGTAAATTTTATATATTATCAGGCTACAGGAAAAGGATTCAATTTCAATGAGTCTGAATGGATCTTTCACTTCGTCGGGGCTTTGCTGAGGAATTTCAACTGCTGCACGAACACATTTATTTACGCGGTGACTCAGTCGAAATTCAGGGAGCAGGTTATCAGCGCAGTGAAATATCCGTTCACCTTAGTGTTTCAGTTCATTAATAAAGTCGCGTCCTGAGCTACACCAGAGGCGGCCGCAGTGTCTCCAGTCCGGGATCCAGCTCCTCACATTTTATTCTGATCTCCCACGTTTTATTCCCGGGCGGATTCCTCTATCGAGCGCCAACTCCAGGACATTAGGATAGTGTGTGTGTGTGTGGGGGGGGGGGGGGGCGAGGCAGAGCACCGTCCTGGAGTCTTTGCACCTCATTTCACCGACCTGATGTCAGTCAATGAACTACTCCGGAAAGCCACCCACCCACTGGACTGAGGATATTTTCATCTATTCCGGTTCTGCCCACAAAGTTCACAGTCCGACATTACCACAAGAGTGCGGGGTCTGATGCTTGTTGGTTAATCCAATGTCAATCACGCCAGTTTCCGCCTTGAATTAATAACTAACGTGAAGAAATAGGGCGGGTTTTGGATAAAAAGTGGTTGACAGTCTAATTTAAAGGAATACTCCCGCCATCAACTGGATTGGAGACTGGTGCAGAGAATAGGGAAATGAAACTCAAATGAAAGCAAAATTATCTCCCAAAAAACCCATGGGTTTACGTAATGAAACACAATACTGTGAATTAAAATAAAGTTACTGCTATAACTTATAAAAAAACGTTTAATTGAAAACCATCAACACAAAAGATTGTAATGAAGTCTGCATTTGATTTATTTCTACCTGATATATTTCACCCTGAAATAGTGTGTTCAACGGTTTCATAACAAAACCTACACGACCCGAAATATGTTCTCGAATACTACAACATAATTCTAAGTCGTGTCTACATATAGTTCCTTCCTTTCATGTTTTAGCTCCTTCCTCCATAAACCTAACAGTTATATATTCTGTAAAGGTGTCTCATTTAATGCTCATTACACCATCAGTCTTGCTATAATTCTTAACCCACCAACACTTCGGCTTCTAGTTTGCTAGTTGAAATTTTAACAGCTTTTGCAACTAAAGCTTTACGTGCGGAGACCCATAAGAAGTGGACACATAAACCAATATTTCGTGTATGAAATAATGTCTGATGAGTTTTCAACAGTAAAATCTATATGATTGCTCGAATAACCTGTTTTAAGGCTCATCGAAACCGATAAAGCATCTGAACAAATTACAACTTTACATGGACAAATTTCCTCCACTCACTTTAAGTCTAACATTATGGCAATAAATTCTGTTGTATATACTGGTAAGTGGTTGGCATGTTGTTTCTTTATCATTATCTGTAAATAAGACACAAAGCAGCCAGACCAATTAATCTAGTGTGTTAACATCAATTGCAGTCACCGTAATTGCAGTTGTCCCAGTCAACTAGTAAAGACGAATCAGGGAACGATCTTACAGCACCACAACACAATTTTAAAACCTGTGCTGGTATCACACTCTAACATTTTAAAGTTGAAGGTGACACTGATCTATAAGCCACACAACTATAATGAAGAACAGATCCAATTAAACAAATGAAAATGATCAACAATGATTTTCATGTAACACCCCAGAATACCACATAGATGACTGAGAATATTTAATGTTCCTTTATGTTTATCAATTCTTTTCTGATATGGTGCTTTCATGTCTACTTGTTATTGATCCATATGCCTGTAAATCTTACAACTGACATTTCTTCGAGAGTTTGACCATATAATTTCAAATCAACTTAAGGACTAATTATTTATAAAACACATAACTTTCTCATGAACGACAGGAAGCTTAAATCCTCATATATTTATCTATTGCTCAAAGTTATTAATTGCTAATTGCATCCAATATACAATATAATTGAAATATCTACCTCTAATCCATAAAGCTCAGTTGTCTACAGATAGTGATTTACACACCCCAGTGCCTATCCCGCAAAAAATATCATTCATCATAAAATTAAATAAAAAAGGTTACACATACTGCCTTGTTGTTTACGAATCTCTATCTCATAAAACCCGAATGCAACTCTCACCGTACCAGCACAGACGGTCCAAAAATAAAACCCAGAAAAGTCGAACAATCTCCCCCTCAGCCCTCATCTCCATAAGACCAAAAAATATGGAAGCGTAATTAGGCCATCTGACTCTTCGAGTCTGCTTAGCCATTCAATCATGCCTCATCCTTTTTTCCCTCTTGCTCACCCCCGTTCCCAGCCTTCTCCCCGTAGCCTTTGATGCCACGTCCAATCAAAAACCTATCAATATCTGCCTTACAGTAAATACACCCTACGACCTGGCCTTCACAGCTGCATGTGGCAACAAATTCCTCACATTCACAACCCTTTGCTTAAAAAAATCTGTTTTCAAAATGCACCTCTCTATCCTGAGGCTGTGCCCTTTTGTCCTACACTATGCCACTATGGGAAACATTCTTTCCACAATTTAATCGAAATTCCTTCCTTCCATAAATATCATATGTCTTTTTACTATCAAAAATACTTTAACTACATAATTTTTATTTACTTCTGCTTTCCAAATAACACCTTACAAACCTCAAACTGATTCCGGGTTATTCTGCCCTTCGAAAACGCATTCTGTTAAAGTGATATATAATCTCCTTCACCTAAAAAATATAATTCAGATGGTCTATCGCCATACTTTGCATAAGTTTTCATGAATGGCACATTGACGATATAGGCCTACAACTAGAAGTTTCAGACGGGGAGATCCCAGGGGTTTAGAATAGGCACTACTGCCGTTTTTCACATGCTGTGAAAATTAACCTCTTCAACATCTCTACCAGTTGAATGAAATATTTCTATTTCATAAGTCCTGATACTATTCATTAACATTCATAACTCGAAACCCTGCCCTTTCCACATAAAACTGGTAACACCACCCCTCCACCATCTAACCCATCACGCCTATTGACAATATAACTCTGCAAAGAAAAAAATGTCTTAAATGTGCAAATAACCAGGTATCCTGAATGCATTTAACAACGGGAGAATCTGTCAAATCAGCAATTGACTTCTCAAAGTAAAATAAACTTCTTAAAGTGTTTTTTTTTAAATTACAAATCAGGTTTTCCGCATTCCACATCATCTCATTATGTACCTTCACAAGTAGACTGGGATACAGATACCCCACCTATCAGAACTTCATTTACAGATTCCCACATGACACCAGTTACACCAAAATACTTTTCTGCAGCTATCACAATAATTTTAATTTCCTCAGTAGGACGAGATGTCACCACATCCGTTATTCAGCTCTATCTGGCAGTACAGTATCTTTATTGAGGAGACTGTGATGCCGACATACATATACTGACGACACCATCTGTTCTCTGACTGGAAACACTTAATCAACATTCGCTTTCACTGTTTGTAAGGCTGATTGAGTTCATATTAACTAATGATCCTGTGATTTCGCATGCTACCGACAGTCACCTCCGTCAGTGAGTGCATGGGACAGAGCTGGGTCTGAGCTACGATAGGTCTTGTGAAAATCTGTCCCATTTTCAACTCCTCCTCTTAGGCTTCATCGCAAGGGCGACGTTCAGCTAGTTGCTGCTGTCGGTGGTCGATATTTGTGGTAGCTGAGGGAAAATGTTTATTCCAGGGAGCGTCTGAAGTGGTGAGACTATCTGAATACAACTCCCAGACAGATCCGCGGTCCGGTCAGTTCGGTAGCTGCAGCCAAATGAGCGTGGGGACGACGGGAGCTGTAGTTGCTATTCAAACCGGGTTTTCTTCTGAACCAATTGTACTGGTCATTCCATGCCTACTAAACCTATCCTTTCTGCCCTCACAGGATCAATATTCTCCATTCTCCTCACATTCATGTGGTATCCAATAATAAAAGTAATATCTTTCATACATTTATGTTTATGTAAAATCTCCACTCAGTTTTTTACTGAGTTCCAGCGACCAGAGTCCGAATCTCTCCTCATAGTCTAAACCGCTCATTTCTATCGCATCTGCCTCCACCACCACCCCTGGTAGTCATTCCAGATACCCACCACTATGAGAATGAAAAAAATATTTTAACGCACATATCCTTTAAAGATTCTGAGTCACGTTGAACATTACTATCTAATATAAGTAGTTTTTAGAACAACAGTGAAGGGAAAAGATACAAAGTAACACTAAATTCCAAAATAGAGAAATTGTGCTAAATATGAATCCCTTACATAAGAACATAAGAATTCCATGAAGGAGTAGGCCACCTGGCCTGTGGAGACTGCTTCGCCATTCAATTTGATCATGGCTGATCTGGCCTGGCCTCATCGACACCTACCTGCCATTCCCCATAATCTTTTAATTCTCCTACTATGCAAGAATCTACCAACATTGTCATAAGTATCTTTACTGAGGTAGCCTGCACTGTTTCATTGGGCAGAGAATTGCACAGATTTACCACTCCCTGGGGAAAGCATTCATCCTCACCTCCGTCCCGATTCTACATTCCCGAATCTTGAGAGTATTTCCCCAAGTTCAAGTCTCACCTATCAGAGAAACAATTTTTATGCAGCTATCTTAGCTACCCCTTTCATAAGTTTATGTTTACGTAAAATCTCCACTCATTTTTTTCTGAATTGCAGCGAGTAGAGTACAACTCTCTCCTCATACTCTAACACGCTCATTTCTAGAACCAACCTGTTGAACATCCTCTGCATCCCTTCTGAAGCTACTATATCCTTCTTCAAGTAAGGAGACAAGAACTGCACGCAGTACTTCAAATACCTTAAATACGTGCCTTCTGGTATGAGGTATTTCCTTCTTCGGAAAAAAAAACAGGTTGTCCACTCTGTCTGTGCCACCCATATTCCGATAAACCTCTGCCAGACCTTTTTCAGCCTCCGCTGCTCCAGAGAAAATCTCTAAATTCACCACCCTCTCCTTATCTAGGCAGAGCCTGGTAAACCTCTTCTACATAGAAACATGGAAAACATACTTCACAATACAGGCCCTTCGGCTCACAAAGCTCAGCCGAACATGTCCTTATCTTAGAATTTACCTAGGGTTACCCATAGCCCTCTATTTTTCTAAGCTCTATGCACATATCCAGGAGTCTCTGAAAAGACCCTATCCTTTCCGCCTCCACCACCGTCGCCGGAAGCCCATTTCACACACTCACCACTCTCAGCGTAAATAACTTATCCCTGACATCGCCTGTGTACCTACTTCCAAACACCTTAAAACTGTGCCCTCTTGTGCTAGCCATTTCAGCCCTGGGGAAGAGCCTCTGACTATCCACACGATCAATGCCTCTCATCATCTTGTACAGCTCTATCAGGTCACCTTTCATCCTCCGACTTTCCAAGGAGAAAAGACCAAGTTCACTCAACCTATTCTCATAAGGTATGCTCCCCAATCCAGGCACCATCCTTGTAAATCTCCTCTGCACCCTTTCTATGGCTTCCACACCCTTCCTGTAGTGAGGCGACCAGAACTGAGCACAGTACTCTAAGTGGGGTCTGACCAGGGTCCTACATAGCTGAAACATTACCTCTCAGCTCTGAAATTCAATTCCACAATTGATGAAGGTCAATGCACCATACGCCTTCTTAACCACAGAGTCAACCTGCGCAGCTGCTTTGAGTGTCCCATGGACTCAGACACCAAGATCCCTCTGATCCTCCACACTGCGAAGAGTCATACCATATATATATTCTGCCATCATTTTTGACCTACCAAAATGAACCACTTCATACTTATCCGGATTGACCTCCAACTGCCACTTCTCAGCCTGGTTTACATCCTATCAATGTCCCGCTGTAACCTCTGACAGCCCTCCACACAATCAGCAACACCTCCAATCTTTGTGTCGCAGTATAAAACTTCAAAGCTTATCTGTTAATCGAATTGCAGTACTTCAGATACCATTAGATCACAGACTTATAAAACTGAAACATAACGACTTGACACGGAAACTCAGTTCCTCGACTACTAAAGAAAAGCAGGCCTGACATCACATTTACCATCCCATCACAGTGCAACCA
This sequence comes from Hemitrygon akajei, assembly GCF_048418815.1. Taxonomy (NCBI): domain Eukaryota; kingdom Metazoa; phylum Chordata; class Chondrichthyes; order Myliobatiformes; family Dasyatidae; genus Hemitrygon; species Hemitrygon akajei. The sequence goes on from NC_133125.1 coordinate 73,933,139, forward strand.
CTTTTAGGGAGTTATGAACTGGGATCCCATGACCCCTTGGTAGATCAACACGACATTAAAAATCCAAATACATAAACTCGCGTCAAGGGTAGGGAGGTTACCAGAGAGGATTGTTCGGAATAAGGTGTAAAGTTATCGAACACCACATGAATAAACACACCCTCCAGCTATTCCAATCTGTGATTACCTGTTTTCTGGCCTAGCCCTATGCACCGGCACCGGAACCATAGACTTTCATATCCCTCCGATCATAACTTAACCAAGTGTCTCCTAAATGTTGCAACTGAATTTTAATTCTCCACTTTCTCTGGCAAATCATTCCACTCTTAGACTACCTTCTGTTCTCTGTTAATACTCCGCTTAAACATTTCAGTGTTTACAAGTAACCTGTGACCTCTTGTTCATGTCTCATCCAACCTGATGGCGAAAGGCTCAGTTTGGATGAGACTCTCAGCAGCTCCAGTTGCGCTTTGCCTTTTTGGTGTGTTTCCTCCCTGGCCGTCAGTCTGTGGTTTTGTATAGCCATATTGCCATGGTTTTCATGCCCCATGTGCTCCTGTCCCCGCTTCTGCTCTACTCCAGCACGTGTATTACTGAGTACTCCGTCTCTCACCTGTTTTTCATTGTCACCCGTTTTGCTGATCTAGCGGGGAGGGAGTGGCACCTGGCTGGAGAGAGGGACTGCTCAGAGGGTGGTTTCTGCAATGAGAAGAGAGTGCGTTAAAATAAGGAGAAATGCCGGGGAATGAATTTTTGACCTTGTAGGGACACAGTGTGAGGGCAAGTCGGGGAGAAAGAACGGGGACATGACAGGGAGAGAGTGTGGAACCTGGCTGAGAAGGAGGGTGGGAGTTGACGAGTCGATGGAGTTGGACTGGAATGGGAGTAAAGTGGTGGGCTGGAAGGGAGAGAGAGTTGGGCTGGAAGGGAGAGAGAGTTGGGCTGTCAGAGACGGAGTGTGGACGTGGCTGGGAAAGAGAGAATCGAATCTAGAAGCTCAGAATGGCAGATCTGGCGAGGAAAGTTTGGGGGATGGGTGGACCTGGCACGTAGAGAGAGTTCACTCTGGTGGGAAAGGAAAGAGTCACTTGCCTGAGTGAGAGAGGGGGCCCTGGCTCGGACAGTTGGGTCAGTCAGAGTATGAGACCTAGCAGGGAGAGAATAAAGAACTGGTGGGTTGAGGAACTGACCTGGCCTCCTTGGGGAGATGTTATTCTGTGACGTGATTTTGCTCTACATCTTCCAGGCAGATGGAATGGGCTCCCCTTGTGATAATCTGTATTGGGGGATGTGCGTGGATGTACGCGAGTTCACAGAAACCTACTTTCCCTCCTCTGTGTAATTTTTCGAGAACGCTTTTGATCTTGGTGTGTGGTGCACCCTAATCTGAAATGAATTAGCAGGGAACACGTCGTCCTATTTTCAATGCTCTAGTTTTATTGATCGAGACAGTAGTTTTAGGCCTAGTTTTTAAGAACAGACCAATCAGCTGTAGGTTTATAGTAGAGGCCTAGTTTTTGGGCTTAGACTTGACATTTCAGATGTCGGTTTTTGTTTTCGGCTTAATTCTTTGGTTGAGACAAATTGTGGAGTAGCCTCATGTTACAGGCCTCGTTATTATGCTTGGCTTTGACAATTTGGGGCTGAGGTTTTGTTTTTAGGACGAGGTCTGAGGCTTCGTTTACACTGTTTGCGGAGCAGGTTTGTAGCATTTCCTCTTTGCTCTTTTTCCACGATGTCTTGACCAGTTCATGTTAATTGCTAAACTTTAATGGGAACAGTGTTGAAGAGAAAGGAAAACAATAAACGCTAGGCCAAACAGGGCCATTAACTGAACCTCTCAAATGGAAAATGAAGCTTACACTGCGGCTGAAAAGAACAGCTAAGAATAAAACGAATACTGTTGGACTTCAGAGTCAGTTGACAGTCTAATTTCTCAGGCAAGGTGGAATGCCAGCAGGGAGCAAAGTGTTGTTGTATCCAAGTCTCGACAAATAATGCGACGGAAAGAATGGAGTTAAATACTATCACAATTAGAATATAATTAGCTGACACGTGCATTTTCACAAGCACAATTGCCATATCAACTACCGAAATCGTGGTTATGACACACACAGCTCAAGCACACACAGACACAGGCAAACACACAAATAACAAAGACAGATCTACTCACTTAAAACACACAAAGACACAGACGTACAGAATAACAGACACAGAAACACACTTGTGCACACAAACACCGACAGATAGACATATCCTGGCAGATATAGGAAGAGATGCTGACCTGGCAGAATGACAAAGGGGAACAGAGCATGAAGTCGCACATGTGCAAACAACACAGATGATCCAGTGAATCCTTTCCCACATAATGAACAGGTGTACGGCCTCTTCTTGGGCTGAACTCACTGGTATGTCTGCAGGGAAGATAACTGAGTGAAACCCTTCCTACACACTGATCAGAGAATGGCATCGCCCCAGTGTGAACTCACTGGTGCGTCTGCAGTGAAGATAATTGAGCGAATCCCATCCCACAGACTGAACATGACAAAGGCGGGGAAAGATTGGAGTATAAGTGGGGAAGCAGAGAGGATGTCCTGATAGGAGGAGAGAGGAAAATGGCGGGGAGCGAGAGAGGCCGTGCCGGGGAAAGAGAGGGGTATCTGGGGGAGGAGGAGGGAAATGTGGGAAGAGAGCGTAGGGTGGGACATGATAGGAAGAGATGGAAACCTGATGGTAAGAGACAGAGAGGCGGACCTAACGGAGAGAGAGAAGGGTGGACTTGGTGGGAAGGGAGTGGGACCCTGGAGAGATGAGAGAGGAGGTCCTGACGGGGCGAGGGAAAGGGACAAAGCCGGGAAAAAGTGGATGTGCTGGAGGGGAGACAGAACTGAGGATGGCGGAGAATGAGTGTAGATCTGGCTGGGAGAGATGCCGGGGAAAGAGTGAAGTCCCGGCGGGTTTAGAGCGTCGGCTGGTGGGAGGGACAGTTTACCTGCGGGAAAGGAGGAATGTCCGGCGGGAAAGCGGGACTCGGGACAGAGAGAGAGAGTTGAGGATCTGCAGGGAGAGAGAGAGAGTTTAGGTTTCGGGAAAGGTGAATAGACCTGGAGTGCAGAGAGAGGTGGACCTGACGGGTACAGAAAGGGGCACCTGCTGCGGAGAGAGTGTGGGGAACCTAGCTAGGAAGTAGAGGGGCACCGATCCGGGTGAGAGACGTGTCTCTGGCAGGGCGAGAGTGGGCGTTCTGTGGCAAGACAGAGACAGCGCGCATAAAGAGGGGTTTGGCTGGCGGGTAGAGTGTAGGCTGGGGAGGAGTGAGAGCAGACCTGGCATGAATAGGGGGTGGGGCCGGGTGGGGAGAGAGAAAGGGACGTAAAGGGAAGAGAGATGGATTACTGATCATGAGAGAGAAGAACCTGGCTTTGATTAGGAGAGGAACATCGGAGCATGACAGAGATACATCTGGCGGGGAGAGGCTGCGTATCCTGCGGTGAGGGAGAGAGGAAGGAGGCGGCAAGAGAGAGGGAACTAGTGAGTTTAAGGGGAGTGGAATCTGGCAGAGAAGGAGAGGGAAATCTGACAGGGAGAGGCAGAGTGAGCCAATGCGGGAAGTGAGATATCTGACGGGGGGGGGGGGGGGGAGGGAGAGAGAGAGAGAGAGAGGGAGAGAGAGACAGAGACAGACAGACAGACAGAGAGAGGGGGGAGAGAGAGAATATACTGGGAAAGAGTGGGGGTACTGGCGGCAGATAGTAATACATATTGGCAGAAATATTGGGACCTGTCAAGGATAGTGAGGGTACCTGGCTGTCAGAGAGGAGGAGGCCTGGCGGGGGGTGGGACGAGTGGTATCTAGCTGGAGGAGAGATGGAGACGTGGGGGAAGAAAATGGAGTACCTGGTCGGCAAAAAGATGGTGACTCGGTTGGGAAACATACTCCAGCATACTTCTAAATCTGTGCACAAATGCGAAGCTGCATGCTCCAGATGCGGATTAACTCGCAGAATCACCGACAAACCCCCAAATATGCGCACATCCCCAACTCCGTGCATACACTTACAAATTAGACTACCCCAGAGTAGGATTTTTTCCAAACACTTCACTGAATATCTGCCTTCACCTTAAAAATAGAAAGATCAAGGTTCTATATTCAAACACACATCCACATGCGTATTCACCCACATATGTGTTAGGTCCCCTAAAATCTGTGCACATGTCCAAATCCGTAGGCACCACCAAATTCCTGTGCATCAACAAATCAGTGCACAATCCCATATCAGTTTGCACCCCAATTCTGAGCGGTCTCTAAACCCAGTTACACTCTCATATGCACATTAGATTATCCCAGATGAAGAATTATGGCATGCAGTTCCACTTTAATAATATAGCAAGAACAAATTTCAAATCTCAAACAGCATTTATTGTGAAAGTATCTGTAAATGAAACAACTTTTAGAATGAACACTCCTCTACATACTGAGTATCGTGAAATACGTGCACAACCCAAATCCAGAAGCTGCTCCATATCCACCAACATCCAACTCCGAAAATCAGTGTGTAACCCCAAATCCGTTGACATTCCCAAATCTGTGCAACTCCACAAACCCGTCTGCATGTCTGCGTCATCGGGTGCCCCCAAATCCACCGACACCCACAGAATCGGCAAATTCCAATTTCTGCGCACATCTGCAAATCCCTGGGCACCCCCATATTTGCCAGAACACTCCTAAAGCGGCACAATCCTCAAATTTGTCTGCACTCCAAAATCTGTGTGCACCCCCGAACCTGCCGCCACTTTCATCTCCACATTAGATTATCTCACAAAAACAATCATTACAAGCAGTTCACAAAATAACTTCCTCCACCTCAAAAAATATCAAGAAAAGCGGTCAAGATGCAAGTGGCATAATGAAATGCTTATTATAAACGAAAAGAGATTCGACAAACCGTAAAACCCATCGTCATTCCCAAATCTGCAAATCAGAGTGCATCCCCAAATGCAAACCGCACCCCGAAACCTGGTGACACTCAAAATCCACCGAAATACTCAGATCCGTGCGCACCCCAATCCCTCTGACATTCTCACATGCACATTAGATTATCCCAGTGGAAGAATCGTTTCAAACAATTCACAAAATAGCTCCTGCTTCTTTATCTAAGTAGAGCGTGGATAATCCTGGAAAATTTAGACTCAGGTCAGAGGTGATGATTCGTAGGGACAGGATGTAGAGTTATCAAAAACCACACACATAAACATACCCTCCGGGTCTTCCAATCTGTGATGATCTGTTTTCCGGCCTGGCCCCATGGACGTGCACCAAGACCATAGACTTTCATACTCCACCAATCCGTGTACCTATCGAAGAGTCTCCTAAATTTTGCAAATGAACCTTTACTAACCACTGCTGCCGGCAACTCATTCCACACTCACACTGCTCTCTGAGTAAAGAAGTTCCCTCTCATCCATCACTGCACTGCCATCTTTCTCGCCTGTACAATCGAGGGTTTCTGCAATTCGGGCCTCACCAGTACCCTAGCAGGAAACCCCGACTCCCCCTCGTGATCGTCCGGAACGTCCACCGAGAGGGCTTCACCCTCAGGCATACCAGAAAATTTGGGGGTCCCCATCACTCTCGTTACTTCGTCGGTCCTTACTACCATTGGCTTCGATTGTGTGAACCATACCGTCCCTCGTTTAAATTCGGTATCCGGCCCAATGCCTGCCACCCACTTCCTCGAAAGCAAGCCGAAAAACCCGGTGCACGGACATTGTCCCCGAAAAGCTCTCAACACCCCTTCCCTGCAGGCCCCCATGAGACTCCTCAGAAGAGGGGTGTTGGTCCCCACTAGAATTGAAACGCGCCCTTCTCGACAGTTTGCGGAAAAACCAGCACCAATGTATCAAGAACCTCAGACGCTCCCACGTCGGCCTCCGAGAACTCCAGTTTCACTGACAAATAACCGTTGTATGGATAATCACCAGCCCTCAGATCTCCAGTCCACTGACTGGTATCAATGCTAAATGCTTCAGATACCGGTTGTAAAAAGAAAAGTACCGTAACGGGTCCTGTGACACGGTGTCGAGTATGGCTTTAGAGTAAATACTCTCTATCTGTAGCGACACACTAAGCCGTCAGGAATAGGGTATTTTGCTTTCGGGAGTTCCTTGGTACGTTGCAGGGAACGTGTTCCCCCAGAGACACCAGGCCGTTCCCTCAATGGGTCTCCTCTAAATTCCCCGACACGTCTCTCTGCTTGGGTACCCGGAGGCTTGCTCTCCGAGGGGCTTCCTGCCGGAAGTGTCCCTCTTCCCCACTGTTATAGCGCACGCTACTGGCCGCCCCTCATCTTGTGGAACCCCCGGCTACCGCAGCCCTTTGCGTTGTCCGTCCCCTTAATGGTGCCCCTCTCTAACAGTCATATCATACGGAGGATCCATACCCGCTGTTAACACCCGGGACATCTCAGTTCTCAGCTCTGCCACCATCTCCTTCACCATTGCCCGGGTTGGGATTGTCCCCTTCACTTCACCACAAGGGACTACTACCGAGGACTTTACCCTGTCCTCTCGCGCCTCGGTCGCGTTCTCCTCCTCCCGCACCTCTTTGATCAGCTGAACAAATGAGGGAGAGGGCGCGTTTTAAGGGACTGTTGGAGACCCCAAGTAATCATGCCCTGGGACTGGGCTCTTTCTTGGTTATTTTGTCTATCCTTAATTTATCTACCTCAGTTGCCTGAATGTCCCACCGGCACCTCAATCAATTTAGCTATCCCTGCAGCTGAAACATGTACGCGTAATTTCTCACCCTTCCCCTGACGCATGTTTTGAAATCCCCTCATGAGCTCCAGTGGGCTCCCTGTCGTACCAAAAGCGTTCTTTAATGCGTCTAGCTACTCAGCAAAGGAAGCAGAGGGTTGGTTAACTTTCACGGCTCTCACTCCATCAGCCGCCAATCCATTCAAACTTTCAAGCAATCTCTGTCGCTTTTCGTCATCAGAGAAATGCCACTCATCTAACAACTTGGAGTTCTGCTCCACCCACGTCTCATACTCCTCTTCCCCCTTGGGAGTGGGCGTTATTCCAGAGAAAATTCTTAGCTTCCGGCGGGGACCATCTGCCTGTGCACTGGGCCACTTATTCGCCAGGGAGGTAAAGGCTGCTGCCATCTCAGAACCCTCACTCTTCCCTGGGGGACGGGGACTAATTAAGCTTTCCAAATACAACCACTCTTTTCCCTCACTCCTCATAAACGGTAGAACCCTGTCTCTGAAATCTCCGCCTCCAAATGCAGGCAACTCAGATTGTGACCCAGCCTTCTGGGCTACCATGTCCTCCTCCCTGACAGTATGGACAGGCCATATCCCCGCCTCACCTCGGTTTGTGGAATTTAGTTCTGCATTTAACAGAGTCATCCCCCATAAACTGGTCAGCAAACTGAACGCTCTTGGCCTTGGTTCCCCCCTGTGCTCCTGGGTCATGGACTTTCTCACAGACCCACCACAACAAGTTAGAGTTGGTAAGCACACATCCACCACCCTCATCTTAAAAAGAAGGCACCCAGCAGGGCTGTGTGCTGAGCCCTATGCTCTACACGCTCTTCACATATGACTGCACCCCCACCTGCACCTCAAACTTCATAATTAAATTTGCGGACGATACCACAGCTGTTGGCCTGATCTCGGACGAGGATGAAACAGCCTATAGGCTCGAGGTGGATCATCTGACGGGGTGGTGGAAGGACAGCGTCCTGTTCCTCAACACTTCTAAAACAAAAGCGATGATCATTGACTTCAGGAGATCAAAGGACAGAGTACACCCCCCCCCCATATACATGGAGAGGTAGTGGAAAGTGTGGAAAACCTAAAGTTCCTTGGAATTATGTTGTCAAATTAGCTGACATAGACCACCAACACCTCACTGCTTGTGAAAAAGGCACAAAAAAGACTCTTCTTCCTCAGAAAGCTAAGACAGGCCAAACTCCAACAAAAGCTGTTACTCAACTTCCACAGAAGCACAATTGACACCATCCTGACCAACAGCGCCACAATGTGGTATGCTAGCTGCACACCCACTGAGCGACAAGACCTGCATCTTGTGATGAAGGCGGCCCAGCGAATTGTCAGGATGGAGCTCCCAGGACTGGACACCATCTATTCCAGCAGACTCAGGTGGAAAGCAATCAGCATAACCAGAGACACCACACAGCCCGGCCACTCCCTGTTTGACCCGCTTCCGTCCAGCAAAAGGTTCAGGACACTAAAAATCAGAACAAATAGACTGAGGAACAGCTTCTATCCTAGAGCTGTGGCCTATATTGTACCACTCCCACAGAACAATGACTGAAACTGTGAGCACACACAAGGACTCAAATGCTTGCACTAATGGCACTTTGTGCATTACTGTGACATTCTAGAGCTGCTGTAACTTATTTTATGCTACTTATCTATTTAATACCGTTTTTAAATTGCTGTCTTGTTTTTATCTACCGCTTTTTTTGATTGCCTGAGGGGAAGCCAAACAGAGTTTCATTGTACCTATGTATAATGACAATAAAGATCATCCAATTCCATTCAATTCAAAACTGTTGACAATCCTCCAAGTGCTGCCTGACCAGTGTCATATAAAGGTTCAGAATTATCTCTTTGCTTTTACATCCTATTGCTCTTGAAATAACTGCCAACTTGCATTCACCTTCTTTACCACAGACTCAGCTTTAAAAAAAATCTTCTGGATGTCCCGAATGAGGACTCCTATGTCCCTCTGTACCTCTAATGTTTGAACCTTGTTCCCATTTAGATAATATTCGGCACTATTGTTCCTTTTACCAAAATGCATTGTGATACATGTTCCACATTCCACGTGCCACATTTTTGCCTATTTTTCCGACTTCTCTACTTTCTGCTGCAAACACATTGCTTCCTCAGCACTACCTACCTCTTCACCTACCTTCACATCACCCGGAAACTGTGCTATAAACCTTTTAATTCGATTGTCTAAATCTTTTATAAACAATGTGAGAAGTAATGTTCCCAATACAGAACCCCGAGGAATAACAGCATTCACTGGCAAACAATCAGAAAATGCTTTTCGCAGGGATCGTTCCCTCCGCGACTGCTCTGTCCACACGTCAAATGCTTGCTCTTATTAGCTGAGTTGTTGAGCTCAAAGTTCAAGCGGTGATGTTGCAGCTTTAAAAAGACTCAGGTTAGGCCGCATTATGTGGAGATCATTGTGGCCTTCAGGCATGGTAGGTGCCACAGTCATGACCCCATCTACATCAACGAATCTGTAGTGGAGCAGATCTCCCACCTGACACTTATCCCTGCAAACGTAAGTGCTAGATCTGTCCCTACACTTCATCTCTTACCACCATTCAGGGCCCCAAACAGTCCTTCCAGGTGAGGTAATCTATTGCATCCGGTGCTCCCGGTGCGGCCTCCTCTACATCGGCGAGACCAGACGCAGATTGGGGGACCGCTTCGTCGAGCATCTACGCTCCTTCCGCCACCACAGATAAGATCTCCCGGTTGCCATTCACTTCAACTCTCCCTCTCATTCCCATTCGGATATGTTCATACATGGCCTCCTCTACTGCCATGATGAGGCCAAGCTTCGGTTGGAGGAACAACATATAAATATACCGTCTGGGTAGTGTCCAGCCCCTTGGTATGAACATCGAGTTCTCCAACTTCGGGTAATTCCCTCCCTCTCCCTTCCTCATCCCACCTCTACTCTGTCTCCTCTTCTGGCTACCTATCACCACTCATGACTCCGCCTTCTTCTATTACCCATAGTGTTTCCCCCTTAGACTCCTTCTTCACCTCTCCTGCCTATCCCCTCCCTGCTTCCCCTCCCCCACTCCTTGATCTTTCCTCTGATTGGTTTTCCACCCTCTCCCCTCCTTCTTTATAGGGCCCCTGCCCCCTCCTTCTTTAGTCCTGACGAAGGGTTTCGACCCAAAACATTGACTGCTTCTTTCAACGGATGCTGCCCGACCAGCTGAGTTCATCCAGCTTTTTTGTACATCTTAATCAGAAAAGGCCACTTTAATTCTCAATCGGTGCCTACTACCTGTCAGCCAATCCTCTATCCTCGCCAGTATCTTTCCTGTAACGCTCTAGGATTTAATGTACCTAATGTGTGGTACCTTATCAAACGCCTTCAGAAAATCCAAGTAAATGACATCCACTGCCTCTCCTTTGTCCACACTGTTTGTTACTTCCTCAAAGAATTCTAACATCTTTTTCAAGGGCGATGTCCTTTCATAGAAACCATACTGACTGTGATTTATTTCATCATTAGTCTCCAAATACCTCGAAACATCATCCTTAACAATACTCCAACACTTTCCCAACCACTGAGGTTAGGTTAACTGGTCTCTCCTTTCCTTTCTTTTGACTTTCTCCTTTCTTAAAGACTGGAGTGACATTTGCAAACTTCCAGTCCTCTGGGACCATGCCAGATTCAAGAGATTCTTGAAAGATCATCACCAATGCATCAGGTATCTCTTCAGTAACGTCTCTCAGGAATCTGAGATGTGGTCCCTCTGGACCTGGTGTCTTATCCACCTCAAGACCTCCGAGCAGTTTTATATTTTTATTAGCAATGGCACTCTCTCCTGCTGCTTGACACTCACAGACCTCTGGAAAGTAACTAGTATCATCTACAGTGAAGGCAGATGCAAAATACCCGTTGCGTTTATCTGCTACTTTTGTCCCCCATTGCTACCTCACCAGCATCATTTGCCAGTTTTTCAAGATCAACTCTCAACTCCCTTTTACTCTTTATACAAACGTAGAATCAAAAAATAACTTTTGGTATTATGCTTTATTGGTATGCCTGTAAATTTGAGAAAGTCTTCCACTGTGCAGACTATGTATCCAGCACCTTGTGAATATTCCCAGAAACTTCAGCCATCTCTGTTCTGCTGCAGTCCCTGCTAGTATCCTCCCGCAATCCAGCTGGGCAAAGTGCTCTTTCATGCCTCTGTAAATCCATTTATTCAATTAGGATAAGGATATATCTGAGTTATGCTTCACCCTCTCAAACTACAGTATGAATTCAGTCATATTATGATCACAGCCTCCTGACGGTTCCTTTACATAAAGGTCCCTTGTCGGATCAGACTATTATATAACACCCAATATAAAGATCGCCTTTTCCAGAGCAGCCTCAAACACAAGCTGCTCGAAAAAGCAATGTCATAGGCATTCAACGAATTCATTCTCTTGCGATTCAATATCAACCTGATTTTCCCAATCCCCTTGCATATTGACCTTCCCCACTACAATTGTGTCATTATCTTTATTGTTAGAAACAGAATCAGGTTTATTATCACCATCACACAGCATGTGACGTGAAATTTGTTAACTGAGCAGCAGCAGTTCAATGCATTACATAATATAGAAGAAGAAGAATAAACAATAATAATAAATAAGTAAAATCAATTACAGTATACGTATATTGAATAGATAAAAATCATGTTAAAAAAGACAGAAAAGCGATCTATTAAAAACGTACGGTAGTGTCCAAGGGTTCAATGTCCATTTAGGAATCGGATGGCATCGGGGGAGAAGATGTTCATGAATCGCTGAGTGTGTGCTTTCAGGCTTCAGTACCTCCTATCTGATGGTGAAAGTGAGAAACGGGCATGCCCATTTCTTAAATAATGGATGCTGCCCTTCTGAGACAACGCTCCTTGAAGATATACTGGCTAGAACCCAAGATGGGACCGACTAAATTTACAATCCTCTGCAATTTCTTTCAGTCCTGTGTCGTAGCACCCCCATTCCAGACAGTGTTGTCGCCTGTAGGAATGCTCTCCATGGTACATACATATATTTTTTTGAGTGTTTTTTTTCTGTTGACAAAACACATTTATTCAAACTGTTAATGAGGTATAGCTGCTGTCTTGCCTTCTTTATCACTACATAGATATGTTGGTACCTGATTAGATCCTCAGAGATCTTGACATGCATGAAATTGAAACTGCTCACTTGCTCTACTTATGAGGGTTGGTATGTTTTCCTTCGTCTTACCTTTCTGGAAGTCCACAATCATCTCTTTCGTCTTACTGACGATAAGAGCCAGGTTGCTGCTGTGACACCACTCCACTAGTGAGCATATCTCACTCCTGGAAGCACTTTTGTCAACACCTAAGATTCTTTCAACAATGATTGTATCATCAACAAATTTATAGATGGTATCTCAGCTATGCTTAGCCACACTGACATGGGAATATAGGGAGTAGAGCATTGGCTTAAGCACACAGACACCTGACGTGTACCAGTGTTGACCGTCAGTGAGGAGGAGATGTTATAACCAATCCACACAGATTGTGAACTTCCGGTTAGGAAGTTGAGGATCCAATTGCAGATGGAGGTAGAGAGGCCCAGGCTCTGCAACTTCTCAATCATAATTATGGGAATGATGGTATTAACTTCTGAGCAATAGCCGATGAACTGCATCCTGCCGTAGGTGTTTGCGTTGTCCAGGTGTTCCAAAGTCGTGTGAAAAGCCAGTGAGATTGCATCTGCCGTTGACCTATTTTGGCAATAGGCAAACTGCAATGAATCCAGGTCCTAGCTGAGGCAGGAGTTCAATTTGGTCATACTGTAGATGTTAGTGCTACCGAGCAATAATCATTAAGGCTGCTCACATTATTCTTCTTAGGCACTGGTATAATTGTTGCCTTTTTGAAACAAGTGGGAACTTCTGCCTGTAACAGTGTGATGTTAAAAATATCCTTGAATACTCCCGTTAACTGGTTGTCACAGGTTTTCAAGCCTTACCAGGTACTCCATCGGGACTTTTCGCCTTGTAAGGATCCACTCGCTTTAATGATAGCCTAACATCGGTCTCTGAGACAGAGGTCACTGGGTCATCAGCTGCAGAAGGGAACTTCTCCGTTTTATCTGGTAGTGAAGCATCACTGCCATTCATGCTATCGGCTTTTGTTTTGCAGGATGTAATATCTTGCACGCCCTGCATGAGTTGTCGTACATCCGATGTCACCTCGAACCTCGTTCAAATTCGTCTCTTCGCCCTTGAAATAGCCCTCCGCAAATCATACCTGGTTTTCAGGTACAAGCATAGGTCGCCAGAGTTGAATGCCACAGATCTAGCATTCAGCAAGCGACATGTAGTCCTTCACTCCTGTATACTTTGGCTTTTTAACTGTTGCCTCTGTGGTACAATTTAACTCTTCGCTCTGTTTGCATTTGTAGCCAATCGTTGACCTGTTCTTCCTTACATTCATGTTACACCCATCATCTAATTGTAAACCAGTTGGGTCATCCTCAGCTCTGCCATACTGGTTCTCAGCATATAGAACAATTCATTGAACAGTACAACACAGTAACAGAACGTTTGGCCCATAATATCATGCCAAACAATCTGAAAAAAGTAAATCAAGTAAACCCCCAAATGCTCCTTCTCCAATGCTTCAAAATCCTTCCTATACTGGGTCAACCAGAACTATGTGCAGTACTTCAGATTAGATTAGATTCAACTTTATTGTAATTGTGCCGAGTACAGATACAAAGCCAGTGAAATGCAATAGACAATAGACAATAGACAGTAGGTCCAGGAGTAGGCCATTCGGCCCTTCTAACCAGCACCGCCATTCACTGTGATCATGGCTGAACATACACAATCAGTACTCCGTTCCTGCCCTCTCCCCATATCCCTTGACCCCGCTATCTATAAGAGCTCTATCTAACTCTCTCTTGAATACATCCAGAAACTTGGCCTCCACTGCCTTCTGGGGCAGAGCATTTCACATATCCACCACTCTCTGGGTGAAAAAGTTTTTCCGCATCTCTGTTCTAAATGGCCTACCCCTTATTCTTAAACTGTGGCCTCTAGTTCTGGACTCACCCTTCAGCGGGAACATGCTTCCTGCCTCCAGCGTGTCCAATCCCTTAATAATCTTATATGTTTCGATCAGATCCCCTCTCATCCTTCTAAATTCCAGTGTATACAAGCCCAGTCGCTCCAATCTTTCAACATATGACTGTCCCGCCATTCCGGGAATTAACCTTGTGAACCTACACTGCACTCCCTCAAAAGCAAGAATGTCCTTCCTCAAATTTAGAGATCAAAACTGCACACAATACTCCAGGTGGGGTCTCACCAGGGCCCTGTACAGCTGCAGAAGGACCTCTTTACTCCTATACTCAATTCCTCTTGTTATAAATGCCATCATGCCATTAGCTTTCTTCACTGCCTGCTGTACCTGCATGCTTGCTTTCATTGACTGATGTACAAGAACACCTGGATTTCGTTGTACTTCCCCTTTTCCTAACTTGACTCCATTTAGATAGTAATCTGCCTTCCTGTTCTTGCCACCAAAGTGGATAACCTCACATTTATCCACATTAAACTGCATTTGCCATACTTTTGCCCACTCACCCAACCTGTCCAAGTCACCCTGTATTCTCATAACATCCTCCTGACATTTCACACTGCCACCCAGCTTTGTGTCATCGGCAAATTTGCTAATGTTACTTTTAATCCCTTCATCTAAATCATTAATGTATATTGTAAACAACTGCGGTCCCAGCACCGAACCTTGCGGTACCCCATTGGTCACAGCCTGCCATTCTGAAAGGGACCTGTTAATCGTTACCCTTTGCTTCCTGTCAGCCAGCCAATTTTCAATCCATGTCAGTACTCTGCCCCCAATCCCATGTGCCCTAATTTTGCACACTAATCACCTATGTGGGACTTTATCAAAAGCTTTCTGGAAGTCCAGGTACACTACATCCACTGGCTCTCCCTTGTTCATTTTTATAGTTACATCCTCAAATAACTCCAGAAGATTAGTCAAGCATGATTTTCCCTTCATAAATCCATGCTGACTCAGACTGATCCTTTTACCGCTATCCAAATGTGTCGTAATTTCCTCTTTTATAATTGACTCCAATCTCTTTAACATTAACATCTAATTCCTCCATCTAATCCTTCCGACCAACAGAAAGTCCATCTCCCTCCAGCCTCATAATGTTCATGCACCTATCTAAACGTTATGTACAAAAAAACCCTAATGCATTTAACTCCACCACTCCAGCACTCTGAATAAAAAATATAACACTCACATCTCCTTTCAAACTACCCCCTCTCACCTTCAATGCATTTGACATTTCTACCATGTGATAAAGACACTCCATATCTTCTCGAAATGCGCCTCGGATAATGTTATAAAACTCTATCTGATCTCCCCTCAGCCTCTGCTGCTGCAAAGAAAACAACCCAGGTTTGTCAGGACACTTCTGTTAGTACACGTCATTTCAACCAGAAAGCATCCTGATAAGCTTCTTCTGCCCCTTCTCCAATGCCTCAAAATTCTTCCTATACTGGGTCAACCAGAACTATATGCAGTACTTAAGATTAGATTCGATGAAATTAGATTTAACTTTATTGTAATTGTGCCGAGTACAGATACAAAGTCAATGAAATGCAATTAACATCTAACCGGAAGTGAAAAAGAAAAGTGTTAATTACAAAATAACTGCAAATAAAAAGTAAGTGCTACAGCATACAAATAAAGAAGTACTGAGACAGTACAATATGGGTGCAATATTGTTTACTGCTGTGATGTGAGGTTCAGCAGAGTCACAGCCTTAGGAAAGAAGCTCTTCCTAAGCCTGCTGGTGCGGGAGCGGAGGCTCCTGCAGCGTCTACCGGATGGGAGGAGAGTAAAGAGTCCATGGTTAGTGTGAGATGCATCCTTGATAATGCTATTCACCCTGCCCAGGCAGCGTTGCTGGTAGATGTTCTCAATGGTGGGCAATTGGGTGCCGATAATCTGCTGGACAGTTTTCACCACCCGCTGGAGTACTTCACAGTCTGATACGGTACAATTTCCATACCACACTGAGATGCAGTTGGTGAGTATGCTCTCAATTATACAGCGTTAAAAGTCCGTCAATATCCTTAGACAGAGGTGAGTTTTCTCGATGCTCCGCAGGAAATAAAGGCACAGTTGCGCCTTTTTGATCAGAATGGAAGAATTCAGGGACCAGCTGAAATAATCAGAAATATGGACACCAAGGAATTTGAAGCTGGATATACGCTCCACTACAGATTCGTTGATGTAGATGGGGTCATGAGGGTGGCTCCTACCATGCCTGAAGGCCACAATGATCTCCACAAGATCCACAAGATGCGGCCTAACCTGAGTCTTTTTAAAGCTGCAACATCACCGCTTGAAATTTGAGCTCAACAACTCAGCTAATAAGAGCAAGCATTTGATAAGCATCTTCACCGCATATTGACCTACGTCGTCATTTTCAAGAAGCTGTGAACTTGGACCTCAAACCTCTCTGCTCAGCAACACTGTTAATGATCTTCCCTTTAACCCTTTACTACCAAGGTGAAACTCTTCACATTTACCTGTGTTCAGCTCCATCTGCTATTTCACTATCCTTACCTGTGAATGATTTAGATTGCGCTGTATAGTTTGCCAGTATTCTTCACTCTACACAACTGCTCCACTCTCGGTGTCATTCAAAAACATATTAAATCACCCATCTACATTTTCATCCCTGTCATTCTAATATTTGACAAATAGCGCAGGTCCCAGCACAGATCACTGCACAACGTCACGAATTAAAGACCTCCAGCTCAAATAAGTCTCTTCAAACACTTTCTTTAATCAAGAGAGACTTTGTTAAATGTTTTAGTAAAATCCATGCAGACGACATCATCAGCTCTACGTTCATCTATGTCTTTCATCACTTTGTCAGAAAACTCAGTCAAGTTGTGAAGATGGATCCTGCCCCACACGAAGACATGATGGCTTTCCCTAATTAGGCCCAGGCCTCAAAAAGCTCATATATCCAATTTCGAAGAATTTTTCTGGGCAATATTTGTACAACTGACGTGAGACCTACTGGTCTATAGTTCTCTGGATTTTTCCTTGTTCCCTTCTTACATACAGGTATAACATTCTCCACTCACCCGTCCTCTGGGTACTCGATTGTGCCGAGGAAAGATATGAAGCTCCTGGTCAAGACCAAAGCAATCTCGTCTCTTCAGTCAAAAATCTGGCGTAAACCCCGTCAGGCCCCAGGATGTTATTAACCTTATGACTCATTAGGAGACCCAATACTTCTTTCTCCTTGACCTCCAAACTCCCTAACATATTTATACATGCAGCACTGTCTACTCGTCCACATCTTTTCCCTTTGGTAAATACTGAAGCAAAGTACTTATTATGTATTTTATTAATATTCACCGGATCCAAGCAAATGTTCCACTCTTTATCCAAGAGGGGCCCTACCCTCTGCTCAGTTATACTCTTGTCTTGATATACGTATAGAGTGCCTTGGGATTCACCTTAATTCTACTTGCCAAGGACATTAGTAAATTCCTTTTTTTAGTTAATTTCTTGATTCTGTATAATCTTTAACTACTCCATTTGATCCTATCTTCTAAAACTTGACGTACCTTTCGTTTTTATTCTTAACTAAATTCTTCACTTCTGTGGGCATCCAAGTTTCTCTTCTATTTCAATCTCCTTCCTTCGTTCTAACAGGAAGATTGTTTTGCCCTTAAGGCATTCGTTTAGTTTATTATATTTTCGCTTTAGTAATTCGTTTGTAATTATTTTCTAGTTAAAGTTAAGATTGTTGAAAGTAAATTTGATGTCTGTGATGTATCGCGGCATGCGATGACGTCACACCCGGTTTCGCCACGTCTTGTGGGAAAATACCGGTTTGGAGAAACGGGAAGGAGGGGGCTTGTGTGTGTAGGATCAGCGCGAGAAAAGTTTTCTTTCTACGCACTAAGAAACATCATAGAAGCAACGCCGTAAGTTCATAAGATAATCCATATGTTGAAGTAAAAATGTTAACGCTGATTCTGTTAAAAGTAATGACGGTTGATAAAGTTTATGTTCTTTGTTATTGAAAGAGTTGCTGGATAGTTTGTATTGAAGTGTATTTAAAGCCAATGGAAGGCGTAGGTAAATTCTGACTGTATGTTGTACTTTAATGTAATATAGTTTGTAGTTTTACTTTTGCAAGTATTTATGATGTAAATGTGACGTCAAGAAGGAAACAAATACTGTATATATTTTGTATTGTTTTATCAACAGTTTTCACCATACATTAATGTGGAAGAGTGAACAGTAAACGGTTAATCTTACTGGGATCCTGCTTCATTGACTATGGTTTACCTCGGTGTTTAGTTCAGAGTTCTTACACCTGAATGAGAACACTACAAAGATACTTTTCCTCTACTCCGTGCAGTTAATCTATAAATACTCTCCCTATGTATGATGTGGCTTTACCAGAATAAAAGTTATTTCCGTTTAACCCTTCTTAGTTCCTACCTGATGCCCTTCTAATTTGCCCTTCACCTATTTAAAATTATCCCATCGTTATCTATTGCTATCATGAAAGTGAGGGAGTTGTGGTCTCAGTCATCTAGCAGCTCATCCAATGAGTGGGCAGCAACCTGAATAGACTCTTTACCCAAGAACAAGTAGTAGTACAATCCCACTCATTTGGTAGCACCCTTCCTGTTCTTCAGTTCTTTTCAAATGGACTCAGTGTCTGAACCCTCTACTGTTTCTCCCCTGTGTGTAGTTGTGAAATTGTCCCTGATTAGCCGTCCAACACACATCTCTTTTACCTCCTTCTCTAGCTTTTCCAAAACCTGGTAGAACAATCACGCAACCCTGCCCACTTTTCAGCCAAGTCTCTTTAATGGAGACGACATTACAGTTCCACGTACTGATTCATGTTCCGTGTGCATCATCTTTATGCATAATATTCCTGACATTCAAATACACACCAAACTATATGTCTCACCATACCTGTTAATTTGATTTTGCCTGTCCATACTTTCACTGATGTCTACCTTGGTGTCTAATCCTCAATTACTGACCTGGTGTTCTGATTCCCCGTCCCCTGAAAAACGAGTTTAAACTCTCCTGAGTAGCATTAGCAAACCTTCTGGCCACCATATTACTTCTCCTCCAGTTCAGGTACAGCAGATCCCTATTTGAAAGGTCACACCTTGTCCAGAAAACGGTTCGAATGATCCAAGCTTGAAACCCTCCCCCCTGCATCATGTCCTCAGGTACTCATTCATTTGTGCTATCATCCTATTCCTACATGCACAAGCTTATGGCACTGGGAGAAATCAAGAAACTACTACCTTGGAGATCCTTCTCTTCATCCTATATCCTAACTCTATATACTCAGTGTGTAGAACCTCTTCCACATTTTTGACAATGACATTGGTGCCAATATGCACCACGACCTCCGGCTGTTCACCTTTCCCCTTGAGAATATCTTGCAGTTGTTCCGATACATCTGGACCCAAGCACCTGGGAGGCAACACAGCATCCTGGAGTCTCTTTTGCGGCCACAGTATCTCCTGTCTGTACCCCTAACTATCAAGTCCCCTGTCACTGATGCACTCCCTGACTTTATCCTTCCCTGCCACAGAGGAACCACCAGGGTTTCTTCATCTCATTTTGAACTTAAAGAAATTAATGGAATCTGGTGCAGGCAAAAGTTACCGAAAGTGTTTGTGGACTTGGTCTGACTGCCAATTAGAAAGTGGCCATACCGGTTTTCTTTCAGAGATCAAAGGCGAGCTGCATTGTGCATTCGCTGGTCGTGAGATAGACCTTAGTGTACATGGGTGACAGAAGGAAAGATGCCTCTTTCCTTACTCAATCCACTCAATATGTAGGATCTCATCTCATTTTGTGACAATGACATTGGCACCAATTTGCACCAGGATCTCTGGATTTTCACTCTTCCCCTTGACAGCATCCTGCAGCTGCACCTATACACCCTGGACCCTAGCACCCGTGCGGCAACACACCATCCTTGTGTCTATTTTATGGCCAAAGTATCTCCTGACTTTCTGCACTAGCTAGTGTTAAATTGTTGCTGTCACACTGCCTCACTTTACCCTTTCCTGCCAAAGCGGAATCACACATGGTGTCCTCATCTCGATTTGAAATTCGTAGAATTACGTACAAGCAAAAGTTTTCAGAAAGTGTTTGTGGAATCAGGCTGAGTGTCTGAGAACCTCACTTAAACCTGCTATGCTCTAGAAATTGATGATCATAGAGATCAGGCCCAGAGACCAAGTCTTGGCTGGTGTAAGTAGAAGGTGACCGCACCAGTTTCCTTCAAGACACCAACGGTGATCTGAATGGTGCGTTCACTGGCTGTAACACACTGTCATTTGTGTACATGAATAACCGAAGAAAAGAGACGATGTGAGACAGGGGAGTTACCCTGATCCGGGTCAGAGCCATATCCATGACAATTATGTCCTTCCCAGAGAGAGCCCGAGTTCATGGCCATGGTCTGAATCACATTGTAAGGACACAGGAATCATTAAGAAATCACCCTGAAAGTACGTACCACGGGGCTTAATGACAACATTTATCGCATTGTTATGACGCTAGCACTATATGATGAATTTTCAGCCTCATGATCTGCCACATAATGACCTTGCACCTTATGATTTACCTTTCTCTGCAGCTGTTATACTTGCTTCTGCATTTTGTTAGTGTTTCAACTTGTACTACCACAATACACTACATTATTTTTGACCGAGTATGCTAATACACCAACAAGAGGGGAGGCCTGTCTAGATCTGATATTCTGTAACATTTAGGGACAATTTTGAGTACGGAAGTTGTTAAGCCTTCAGCAAGAAGTGATCATAACATTGTTAGTCTCGAAGTATTTTAGGGCAGTATATCCGTAAAAACGGAAACCCTTTGATTGAATTTTACAAAGACAAACTTTCTGTAGATGTGGCAAAGATCTCAGAAGGCAAACTGGACGAAACTGCTTGACAAAGTGTCAGCAGAGGGACAATGACATCAATTTAAATAGGTAACACATGTAGTAGAGGGTATGTTCATACCCAAGGTCAGGAGATGCGAAAGATAACAATAGACTGACTACATGGATGAGCAAAGATATATAAAATATTGAAGAAAAGACAGCTCAGTAAGGAATACATAATAAAATAGTAATCCATTTTAACCATAAGACCTATGAAAATATGAGAGCTATAGTGAAGTGGGAAATTCAGGTTGCCAAAGGAAGTTTGAGAAGGATATTGCTGATAATATTAAGATTGACCCAGAGATTTTGTCAATACTTCAGTCATAAAATAAATGTTAAGTGGAAAGTTAAGTGTATTAGGAATAACAGTGGTGTGTTAAATTATGCAGAGGAGGACATAGCGGATACTATTAACACTTATCTTGCTAAAGTGTTCACTTGCAAAGATGTTAAAAATAAAGTTGCTTAAGCTGATTCAGAGATCTTAGTAAGTAAGTTGCTGCTTCAGCTGAAAAGATTGAAAGTTAATAAATCTCAGTGTCGGACAACATGTATCCAAGGGTACATAAAGAAGTCTATGAGTGTAATTGCAAACACATAACAAGAATATTTTCGAAACTCTGTGAAGATTGATGAAGTCTTGAAGGACTTAGAATGGGCTAAAATTTTCCTGGTCTATAAGAGGGGTAACAGCACTAACACTTTTAACTCCTTACCAGTAACGTTAACGTGTATCGTGGGTAAGATAAGCTAAACATTAATACACACCGAGTTGGAAAAGCATCTGATAAGAACAGGGATGCAGCAAGTGGGAATAAAAGGATCCGTGTCTGGATGAATTCCAGTGACTAGTGGTGTTCCGCAGGGATTGGAGTTGGGACCACTACTTTTTGCTGTATATAAATGATTTAGATGATGAAATAGATGGAGTTGTTGCCAAGTTTGCAGATGATATAAAGATAGGTGGAGGGTTAGGTAGCGTTGAGCAAACAAGTAGAATGCAGAAGCACTTAGACAGATTAGGAAAAAGGGCAAGGAAGTGGAAAATGAAATATAATGTTGGAAAATACATTGTCATGCATTTTGGTAGTGGTGATAAATGTGCAGACTATTTTCTAAAAGGGGAGAAAATCCAAAAACCTGAAAGGTAAATGGACTTTGGAGTCATTGTGCGCAGCACGCTAAAGGTTAACATGGAGGTTGAGTTGTTGGTGAGAAAAGTAAATGCAATGTGATCATTCATTTCAAAGGTCTAGAATACTAGAGCATTGATGTGATGCTGAGGACTCACCTTGAGTATTGTGTACAGTTTTGTGCTCTTCATCTCCGAAGCGATGTGCTAGCATTGGAAGGGGTCCAGAGGAGGTTCACAAGGATGATTCTAGGAATGAAAGGTTTATCATACGAAGAACATTTAATGGCTCTGGGTCTGTACTCACTGTAATTCAGAAGGATGAGGAACGTCCTCATTGAAATCTGTCGATTGTTGAAAGGTCGAGACAGAGCAGATGTGGAAAGGATGTTTTCCATGGTGGGAGAGTCCAGGACAAGAGGGCAGAGACTCAGGACAGAGGGGTGTCAACACAAAACAGAGATGTGGAGATATTTCCTTAGCCAGAGGCTGGTGAATTTGTGGAATATTTCGCCACGTGCAGCTGTGGAGGCGAGGTCGTTAGGTGTACTTATGGCAGAGATTGATAGGTTCTTGATTGGACATGGCATCAAAGCTGATGGGCAAAAGTCCTGGAAATGGTTTTGAGCAGGAGAAAAAAATGATCAGTCATAATTTAACATTGGAGCAGACTCGATGGGCCAAATGGCCTAGTTCTGCTCCTATGTCTTAAACCTTTATAATCTTCTATTAGCAGAAAGGCAGCATTGGTTCAGAAAGGGTAAATCATGTTTTACTAAGATGTTGCAGGTCTATGAAGAGGGAACTAACATTTATAATAACAATAAAGAGATGATATCATTTATTCGGGCGTCAGAAGGATTTTGAGAAGGTACCTGAGAAGAGGTTAATATTTAAACTACAGGAGGTAGGGATTCAGGGTATGGGATGCAAATGTGTTCAGAATTGGCTGCAAAACAGAAAGGAAAGAGTCATGTTGAGAGGATCGTTTTCCCGCCCGGAAAGTGGGAATTCCACAAGAATCAGTTTTGGGGATGCTGCTGTTTTTATTTACATTAATGATTTGGAGAAGTTAGGTTTGTAGATGACACAAAATTAGAGAGTTGGGCTAATAATATTCAGGCAGCAGTATCAATGCAGGTGGATCTGAACAAAATCCTGAAGTGGGCAGATAAATGACAGATTAAATTTAATATGAGTAAATGTAAAATATTACATATAGGAAGAAGAAGTATTAGATATAACTATATCTTGAGGAAGAAAGTAGGTGCTGTAAAATATTACATATGGACAGTATAGGTAATAGATATAAATATACAATGGTGGTCTTGAATAAGAAAGTGCATTGTATAAGAAGGATTTGAGTCTCCTGGAAGACAGCACTATCAACATATAGGTAATGCACTGAAGCAATTAGGAAGGCTAATATAATGTTGGGCTATATAATGCGCTCATAGGAATTCAGAGCTAGACACGTCTCCTTAAGGTGTTTCATGCACTTGTGAGGCCACGCCTTGAGAACTCTGTACAATTCTCATCTCCATGAGAAGGCACTGGAAAGTTATCAGAGACGGGTGACTACTCTCATTGCAGGACTGCAGGGTTTGAGCTATGCAGAAAGATTGAGAGAATTAAATCTATTTTGCCTAAGTTGACATATAATGAGACGAGATATGAGAGAAGTGTTCAGAATCATTAAGGGTAGAGGTAAGTATGATGCTAACTGCGACTTCAAAATTAATCCGTCAACAAGGAAACGTGGAGACTGGTTAAAGGGAGATTTTGCACTAACATCAGGAAGCAATCCTTTACAGAGTAATTTGACAGATGCAAAGGGAACTTAATACTCTCACACAGAAGCACAGACTGACAGGTACAAACTTCGTCCACACTCTCAGAATTGGATTCACAATCAGGGTTATTTTCACCGGCATGTGATGTGAAATGTGTTAACTTCGCAACAGCAGTTCAATGCGATACATAATCGAGAAGAGAAAAACCTGAAAATAATAGTAAGGAATATAAAAATAATATTGATACTAAATAAAAATGTAAATCATTTACAGTGTAAGTATATTGAATGATTAAAAAACGTGCAAAGTCAGACATACCGCATATTTAAAAAAATGAGGTATTGTCCAAAGATTTAATGTTCGTTTAGGCAGAGGGGAAGAAGCCGTCCCTCGATCACTGAATGTGTGACTTCAGGGTTGTGCACCTCCTACCTGATGGTAACAGTGAGAAAGGGGCATGCCCCGGGTGCTGGAGGTCCTCAATAATTGACGTTACCTTTCTGAGATACCGCTTCCTAAAGATGTCCCGGGTACTTTGTACGCTAGTATCCAAGATAGAGCTGACAATATTTACAAGCTGCTTCACTTCTTTCGGTCCTGTGCAATATCACACTGTATCATAGGCTGACAGGTACAGAGTGTACCCCACACTCTCACACTGTACCACAGAGTAGGAAATACAGGAGGAACAGCACAGTCCTGCAATCTATGCATCTGTTTCTGGCTGACTTTCTACCTGCTTGTCCTATCGATTTGTCAGTTTGCCTATCGCTCTCTCTCTCTCTCTCTCTCTCTCTCTCTCTCTCTCTCTCTCTCTCTCTCTCTCTCTCTCTCTCTCTCTCTCTCTCTCTCTCTCTCTCTCTCTTCTTACATCTAACAATTTACCTCACGCTTGTCTTTCTCTCCTTCATTCCCAGCCGCCAAGCACATTTTCATCTGCCAATTTCCAGTAATTCTTTCGTCTTATTTAACAGTCTGTTCATTCCTTTGCAGATTGAAATATTTATTCTCGATTTCTTTTGACCTTTGACAGATTTGAAATACCAATTAAAGACTGTTACATCAGCAACATGACATAAAAATGCTGGAGGAACTCAGCAGAGTTCCTTGTGTTGCCCTGGATTGCCAACATTTACAGATTTGCTGGTGTTTGTGCATTAGCAACGTGCTCATTTTACCATTTCCATCCTGATCTCTGTCTGTCTATTGTATCTTTGATCGAACCTGTGTTTGTGTATTTCAAATTGTATTGACTTCATTGCTTACATCCTTCATATACATGAGAAGTAAAAATGTTTACGTTATGTCTCTGTGTAAATATGCAATACGAAATTTATAGTAACTATGTAACTAGTAGTAACATACGACTAGTATTTACTAGTAGCAACTAGTAAATAGTATGCACAACAGGACAGTCACTATAACATAGGAATACATTTGTGTAACTGTTTCTGTGCATGTTTGTGTGTGTCTGTCACCAGGAAGAAGCTGAAGGACTGAAGGACAGTTCAAAATGGGAAACTGCAGGGACAGAGGTAGGGATCGGTCAGTGTCACTGGTCTCCGTTCAGAGATGAATAATTAGCCAACAAAAAGATGAAATCTGTAAGTGTAGCTGCTTCGTGACAAAGCTCAGTCTTTGAAAGTAAATCTACCGGCCGATTTGCACCAGATACGCTGTTGAGGTAATGCCAAAGAATTTTGATGTATTTGTCTCCAGTCGCCCTAATATTGAATTAAATTGTCTGTCAAGTAACTGTAACTAAGAAAGTTAGTGAGGTGTATAACCATATCTCTTGTGACAGATCCTCTGCATAAATCAAGGCCGTTTGGAATGCATCAGCAGTCTGCCGGAGCTGTGAATTCAGGAGCAAGAGAAATCACAGATTCACGCTGAAATGGTGTATCCAGTCATCTGGCGGATTCGAGCAGTATACTATCCTTTTATTTCTGCCTATGGAATTCCCGGTAAGCCGCAGCGTCAGCTGCCATGGGTGGATGTTGAAATTTAATTCCAAAGTTGTGATTGATTCTTCTGCTGCTTTTAACTCTTACATTCCAGTCCCAGTATTCCGAATTTCAGGAATGGAGAGGAAACACCAGGACGGTAGATGCTGGGATTTGGTTCTAAAATCAAACCGCTGCAGGAATTCAGCGAATCGGCCACCTTCTGTGGACTGAATGTGTCAGGCAGCATTCTCCCGGCGGTTTGTGATTAATAATGAAATTTTCGGCTCTCTAATTTTGGTCTTGTATGCTGGAAGAATCCAGCATCAGCGTCCGGAATTATTAATTTCATCCAGACCAGACAAGGAATGCACCGGCAGAGTATTGATTCTGAGGAGTTAGTTACACAGTTTTAGCTTGCCGCTGCCACTTCACATTTCGCTCATCAGTAAAGAGTCCGTTTTCAGATCATATTGATTTTATTTTACTGTGTAAACTCCTTCTCTGTCTCCCCCAGCTCGGCGCCCCCTCTCGACCCTCCCACCGCTAAATGTAACAATAAACTGGAAATATTACACGATCCCCTCAAGCTGCTGCATCCGCTTCTGCTCAGTATTTTCTCAACTTGCTGTTCCTCGTCTCTCTTCCAGCGAACTTGGTGGCGGTTGTGATCCTGTCCCGGAGGAGGTACGGTCTCTCCAACTGTATCACTCGCTCCCTGGTGGGAATGGCAGCGGCCGATCTCCTGGTCGTTATCTCCGATCCGCTGCTGGGGTGGACTGCTCGGATATATTTTCCCGGATCATTTCAGTTCATCACTTCTGTGTGCAGATTCCGTCTATGGTTGATTTTTGCGAACACAGCGACCTCAGCCTAGCTGACTGTCGCATTCACCGTCGATTGATTTCTGGCTATTTGCTGTGAGAAGCTAGAAATGAAATACTGCACAGAGAGAACGGCGGCTGTAGTTATCAGGACAGTAAGTGTGCTGGCCTGTTTGGAGAGTGTCCCCAGGGGCTTTGTATACCGGACTGGACAAATAATTGATGGTGTTCCCTGGGGTTGTGTTGTTACTCCGAGCTTCACAAACTCTCCCTCCTGGGCGGCATTTGAAATGTTTGACCTTATTATAACCCTTGTTCCCCATTCTTCCTGACTTTACTGTTCAATATTCTGACTGCCAGGCGGATTCTAGTGGCCAGTTGAGCCCGCAGAGGGCTCCAGCGACAAAAGAGTGGAGAGAATGACAAGGTCCGGGAGATGGAGAACCGACACGAATCCATTGTTTTTCTTTTCAGCATAACCAGTAGGGGAACATACGTGGTATTTTGTTTAATCTATAGACGTATTTCAATGAGTTTTGTTTATTCTGTCACTGTTGCCTGGGGCGACTGAGGAGGACCCAAGTGCAGGACATCGTCACGTCGACTGAGTTGGGGAGGCTGGCGTAGACCTGAACGTAGAACAGGAAACCGGAGGAACCTTGACACAGAGACGGAAGTTACAGGGACTTCCCGGAAACTAGAGCGAAACTTAGAACTAACGGTTCTAATCGGACAAGGGAATGAAGTATCACACGAGAATAGACCAACGAACTGGCAACCTGTGATAGTGACACCTTCGTATTTATTTTCCAGTGTCTGATGAAAACTAGGTGTACGGTAATTGGGTAAACTAACAGCAATGGAGATTAAATGACTGAAATTAGGGCATAATCAGGGAGAAAGAAGTGTTAAGGGGGAACGGCCAACTGGAACCATGACAGTACCCCTCCCTCAACGGGAGCCTCCAGGCGAACCCCAAGGCTTGTCTGGATGGTCCAGATGGAAATCCCGGATGAAGGCATAGCTCGCATTGGCCTTCAGTTAATCGTGGAATTGAATTTAGGAGCCGGGAGGAAATGTTGCAGCTATATAGGATCCTGGTCAGACCCCACTTGGAGTACTGTGCTCAGTTCTGGTCACCTTACTATAGGAAGCATGTGGAAGCCATAGAAAGGGTGCAGCGGAGATTTACAAGGATGTTGCCTGGATTGTCTAGCATGCCTTATGAAACCAGATGCACAGAGATGCATTTGATGTTAACACACTGGATTAAAGTGAAGGGACATCCTGTTGAGGTAGTGTTAGAGGGCTGTTAGCAACATCACACGAAGAGTGTTTTTAGTTTTAGGTGGCTGGGATCTTATCACGCTGTGAAA
Source organism: Hemitrygon akajei (assembly GCF_048418815.1). Classification (NCBI taxonomy): domain Eukaryota; kingdom Metazoa; phylum Chordata; class Chondrichthyes; order Myliobatiformes; family Dasyatidae; genus Hemitrygon; species Hemitrygon akajei. Next base: position 73,961,041 of record NC_133125.1, read on the forward strand.
CCAGATGTGATTGTTGGATTATGCAATATACCCCGCTGCCATATTCGATAAAACCGCATCTTGTTCTGCCTGTCACTCGTTGATTTTAGGTCACACAGTTTAATAAAATCTAAGGATTCTGTTCTGTCTGTGACAGTGTTGTTTCATCAGTATATTTAGGAAAGTTATACGTTAACCATTGTTGCAGAAAAATCAAAAGATAACTGGGACGTCGGTGTGGCTGTTCTTGTGTCTTAATTACAGGTAACGATAAAGAAACAACATACTAATCATTTAGTATATACAACAGAACTTATTGCCATAATATTTGGCCCACAGTGAGTGGAGGCAATTTATCCATGTAAATATGTATTGTTCAGATGCCTTTTCGGTTCTGATGAGTCTTAAAACAGGTTATTCGAGCAATCGGATAGATTTACTTGGAAAACTCATCAAACCTTATTTCATACACAAAGTATTGATTTATTTGTCCACTTCTTATGGGTCTCTGCACACAGAGTTTTAGTTACAAAAGCTGTTAAAATTTCAGCTGTGGATCCTTCCAAGGCATGCTCCCAAATCCAGGCAACATCGTTGTAAATCTCATCAGCACACTTTCTATGGTTTCCACTTCCTTCCTCTAGAGATGCGGCCAGGACTGAGCACAGTATTCCAAGTGGGGTCTGGCCAGGGTTCTATATAGCTGCAACATAACGTCATGGCTCCTAAACTCAATCCCACGATTGTAGAAAGCCGATGAACCGTACGCTTTCTTAACCATAGAGTCAACCTAAGCAGCAGCTCTGAGTGTCCTATGGACTCGCTCCCCAAGATGGCTCTGAACCTCCGCACTGCCAAGAGTCTTACTACTCGCAGTCTAAAAACACAAGTTTATCCGATATTCAAATTGCAGTACTTCAGATGCGATTAAACTACAGATTTATAAAACTGCAACATAACGACCTGACACTGGAACTGCGTTCCTCGACTACTAAAGACAAGGAGGCCTGCCATCACCGTTATCATCCCATCACCCAATTCAACTACTTTCAGGGAGTTATGAACTGGGATCCCAAGATCCCTCTGTAGATCAACACTGTTCATCAAAAAAACCAAATACATCGAGTCACGTCAGGGATAGGGAAGTTATTGTTCGGAATAAGATGTAGAGTTATCGACCACCACACACATGAACACACCCTCCGGCTCTTCCAAACTGTGATGGCCTGTTTACTGGCCTAATCCTATCGACCTGCACGCGGAGCGCAGGCTTTCATATCCCTCCCATCATAACCTAACTAAACGTCTCCTAAATGCTGCAATTAAATCTTAATTTACAACCTGCTGTGGCAACTCATTGCACACTCACACTGCCCTCTTTTCTCTGTCATCCTCCGCTTAAACATTTCACCTTTTACCATTAACCTGTGACCTCTTGTTCATTTCTCTTCCAACCTGAAAGGGAAAGGCTCAGCTTGGATCAGACACTCATTAGCTCCAGTTGAATTTTGTCTTTTTGGTGTGTTTCCCCCTAGCCGTCAGTCCGTGATTTTGTTTATTGTGCTGTTGTTTATTTTCATGCCCCATGTGCTTCTGTCCCCGCTTCTGCTCTACCCTGGCCACTGAATTACAGAGTACTCCACCTCTCATCTGTTTTGCTGACCTAGCGGGGACAGTGTGCAGGAGACTGGCGCGTAGAATGGGGGTGGGCAGGTGAGGAGGGTGTGGCATCTTACTGTATGAGAGAGAGAGTCAGCTCGGAGGGTGGTTTCTGCCATAGAAAGTGAGTATGAGAAAATAAGGAGAGATGTCGGGGAAAGAGTGTAGGTCCTTGTGCGGAGAGTGTGTGAGTTGGTGGGATGGAGACTGTATTTTCGGGAAGAGAGAGGGGATTGACGGGGAGAGTGAGCTGGGGACCTGGAAAGGAGAGAGGAAGGGTAGGCTGCCGAGGAAGCAGAGCGGAATCTGGCGGGAAGAGCGAGTGGGCCCTGGCTGGGAGACAGATGGAAACCTGGTGGGAAAGAGTGGGGTCCAAGCGGGGAAAATTATAGGGACCTGACCGGGAGGGAGATGCGGACATGGTGCGTAGTGAGGGTTGGGCTGTCGGGTAAAGAGTGTGTGGGTTGCTGGGGCGGGGGAGGGTGATCGGATGGGCAGAACGATTAGGACCTGTCAGGGATATGAGGGTACGAGTCTAACAGAGAGGAGGGGACCTGGCGTGGTTGAGGTGGGGAAATGAGTGGTATCCATCTGGGATCGAGATGGAGACAAGGCGGCGAAGGAGAGTGGCCAGACCTGCTTGAGGAAATGTTATTTGAAAATAGCATTTCGCCCTGCATCTATCAGCGGAACGGAATGGGATTCCCCATGTGTGAATCTGCCTTGGCGGAATCCGTGTCGGGTGATGTACAGGGATGTACGAGAGTTCAAATATACTTCCCATTCTTTGTGTCGTTTTTAGTGATCTCGTTTGTATCTCGCTCAGTGCAAGTCCCTGGTCTGAATTAAATTAACAGCGAACATGTCGTACAATTTTCAATGATCTAATTCTATCGAATCAGTCAGTGCTTTTAGACCTAGTTTTTAGGACTAAATCATTGAGCTCTAGGTTTCTGTAATAGGCCTATTTATTGGGCTTAGATTTGACATTTGGGTTATTGATTTTCTCTTCAGGCCTAGTTATATGGTTTTGTGTCTGCTCTCTACCTATCTCTTGACAGTGAATTTATTAGCGATTGTGATCCTGTCCCGGGGAAAGTGCGGTCTCTCTATCTGCAGTACTCGTTATCTGGTTGCGATGGCAGGGGCCTATTTACTGGCCGTTGTCACCAATGCAATTTTGCACCGAATCAGATTGTATTACTTCCTGTGGAGTTTTCTGAGCATCACCCCTGTGTGCAGTGTTATTCATGTACTGAGGCGCACAGCCACTGACTGTTCTGTGTGGTTCACTGCCACTTTCAACTTTGATCGGTTTGTCGCCATTTGCTGCCAGAAGCTGGAGACAAAAATATTTCACCGGGAAAACTGCGGCTGAACGCTCTAACAACAACCGGCGTACTGTCCTCTCTGAAAAATATTCCCCAATACTTCGCACAGAAACCGCGATAATCATCGACATTGTACCGTGGTTCTATAAACTCAGGGGCAATGATTTAACTGACCGCTAGTGGGTCGGATATGACTGGCTCGATACGGTTTTACGATACTGGCTGTGATCCTGCTGCTTAACGCCCTGACAGTCAGACACATTTTAGTGTCCAGTCGGGTACGTAAGGGGCTGAAGGGTCAGAGCAAGGGGGAGAACCTCAGCGACCCGGAGATGTAGAGCAGCAGGAGGTCTGTGGTTTTATTCTTCACCCTTTCCGGTAGCTTCATCCTCCTGTGGATGACGATGGTTGTAGATGTCATATATTATCAGGTCTCAGGAAAAGGATAGGTTTTCACTGATTCTGAAAAGATCTTTCACTACGTCGGTATTTTTCTGAAGAATTTTAGTTGCTGCACGAACACATTTATTTACGTGGTGACTCAGTCGAAATTCAGGAAGCAGCTGATCAGCCCGGTGAAGTATCCGGTCAACTCGGTGCTTCAGTTCAGTAATAAAGCTTGGTCTTGTGCATAAACCGGAGGAAGCCGCAGTTTCTCTTGTCCTGTCTGCTGCTTCTCACGTTCACCTGATCTCCCAGGTGCTATTCCGGGGCTGATTGCCCCATTGGCATTAGGATAGTGTGTGTGGTGGGAGTGGCCAGGCAACTTCTTGGAGACTCATTAGGTCATTGGACCAGCCAGATGTCAATGAAACAACTACTCAGGAATGCCAACCACCCATTGGTCTGTGAATTTTTACATCTGTTTTATTACAAGGCAGCGCTCTGTGATGCACACTCCAGCCGAGATTCCCAAAATGCATGGGAAGAACTCGCTCGTAAAGGGACTCCCATTGGGGACCCCCCTCAACTCCAGGTGGAAAGACCAATCGCCATGGCGTGTCGGGACGGTGGACAAGAGCTTGAAATTGGGGGGGGGGGGGGGGTGGTATGTAGAGCAGCAGCTCATACAGATATCTCTTACTAGCATCATTGAATGGGATTGTGGGTGTCGAGGAGAGACGGCTCAAGTTGTGTGGATTCGGCTCTCGGATAAGATTGCGGGGCTTGGGCCCGACAAGCAGCTCAACCTGTGTCGTTCCACACACCTGAGCCGCACCGACATTTGTTGAGGTAGGGCAAGGGTCGGCCAGGACTCCACCCTCTGCCAGAGGAGGGGATTCCCGGCCTGAGGCAACCATGTTCCAGACTCTCAGTAGGTCTTGATAGAAGCCTGGCGGACTCCGCAAAGCGACTGACCACTCTGCTGAGTTCCATCGATCCTGGGGACCGTGTTATCCTCCCCAGCATTGGCAAAAAAGTTAAAGGAGCTAGTCGGCTCCTTTGACTTGGTGGACAGCTGGCGTAATCTTTACCCCGACTCAAGCGCCTTCACGTGAAGATCTAGAGAGGGAGGTGCCCGGATAGACCGCCTGTATATCTCTCGGTCTTACATCTCCTGCGTGTCGGCGTCCTCCATGCGGCCGGTGTCGTGCTCGGATCATCACCTTTTGTGGATGGAAGTTGCTCCTCTGCACCCTCGGGCGGGATCCGGGTATATTGGCATTTTAACAACCGGCTGCTAGAGGACAGCCGATTCCGGGATTCGTTCCGAGGGTTCTGCGTCACCCGGAGAGAGAGACCGAAAGGGTTCTGCTTCCTCCAGCTGTAGTGGAGTAGAAGTCCACTTACTTACTATGCATTTTGGGAAAAAACGGGGCAGGAGGGGCCAAGGTGTCTATCCGGTATAACAATATGGAGGCCGCCAGCAGGTTTATGACCACCACCCTGCCTCGATAGGAAAGCACCCTGAGATGGCCTGACCAGCGCCCCAGCTGGGCATGACTTTGGTCTCCAGGTCCTGCCAGTTCGCCAGCCAGGTCTCCCCGGAAGGGGGAGAAAGGGGTGGACGATCTGGGAGTCCCTACTGGAGAAGATGAGAGTTTTTGTCTGGTGCTCCACTCAAAAACTCTCATCTCCTCCGGCAGAGAGTCCACCTGCCACTGACCCACTAAGAGTCCGGAACATTTCGTCCAGTTGATCCTAGCGGAGGGTGCCGATGAGAAAACTTCTGGGCACTCGCGCATCCTCCGCAGGTCACTGGGATCTTTCATTATGAAGAGTACATCATCGGCGTAGGCTGAGAGGACAACCTCCATGTCCGGTTCACGCAGAACCTTACCTGGCAGCCTTCGCCGAAGAAGGCTCAGGAATGGCGTGACACAGATCGCATACAATTGACCGGACATGGGGCATCCCTGACGTACTCCTCTTCAGAAGGGATGGGCTCAGCCAGTGATCCATTGATCTTAACAATGCACTCTGGAACAGAGTATAGAAGCTGAACTCAGGCCACGAAGTGTGGTCCGAGCCCAAAAGCCTGCAAATTTCCCACTAGGGAACTGTAGTCTACCTGGTCAAACGCCTTCTCCTGGTCAAGAGAAATAAACATTTTCGGGCTCCAGTCTCCTGTTGCTGGTGGATCAGCTCCCGTACTAGGTGGACATTTTCCTGGAATGTGCGGCCCGGGGCTGTGTAAGATTGGTCAGGGTGGATCATTTATGTCGTTACTGAACTAAGACGGTTGGCCATTTCGGCTACCGGGCGCCATTTCTATAGCAGTCAGAGGTCTCCTTTCTTGGGCAGTAGGACCACAACAGCTCTCTGCCATGAGAGTGGCATTTCCCCAGTGTCTAGGATCTCCCCTAGAGCAGGGCTGTAATCATATCACAGGACATCCCAAAAAGCCTGCTAAATCTGCTAAACCTTTTAAGCCAGGGGATTTACCCCTTCCGAGTTGCAGAAGGGCAGTAGACAGCGTTGGTGGGGCGGGAGGGAGGACAGTTCGCGGAAGTACGGGAGCGCGTAGAGCGCTTGGGACTGGGGACGGGAGCGAGGAGAGCATGTTGGGTGGCGGGAACGAGGCGTGCTCTCGAGGGAGTGTTCGGGAGTGAGGAAAGCTGAATTGTGTGGGGAACGAGAAAGCGGAGGTCTGCAAGAGAGAGGGTGAAGAGTTCCTGGGCACCAGATTTTGCAAGACAGACGTCCTGGACCACTGTTGCAATTCACTGTCGCGTGGGACTGCACTCAAATAAACGTCTTCTCAAATAAGACTCCAGTCGAACAGCAAAAGAGGAAGTTACATGTCTATTGATTTTATCATGACAACTGCAAATTAAACAACGTGTGAGCTGATGATTTGCGGAAATAGGTGAGCTGCTCTGTATTTACTCAGTCACACACAATGAACTGACCGGTGACAACAAGTGACAGCTTGAATAATCATTCCCGTTTCTCACCGTCACTATGCATCGGGAAACCGATGATTATAAAATCATATTTCAGGGTTGTGTCCGAGATCGCTGCGTATCCAGGGTCACGGCCGAAGGATTTGTCAATTTAACATCATTATATCGGCCAGACTGCCGAATGTACCGTCCTCAGCTCAAAGAGAGCAAAATAATTCTCTCCCCCGATACCCACTCCAGGACACTGGTGTCCCAGACTGAGTCTCGCTTCCCTGTTTCTTTCTGTCTGCGTAATTTCACGTGGTTCCACTTTGGGGGGGGGGGGAGGTGGGGGGGGGGCGTTCTCGAACCGGACTTCCGGCAGAGGTGCGCCGCTGGGCAGGAGGTGGAATTACGTGATGTGGATCCTCCTCTGCTGCCATAGACTCTCGACTCAAGCCGGGGTCTCTTCGAATCATTGGAATTTAAATCCGAATCACGGCCGTTAAAGGAGGGGGGGGGGGGGGGACGAATCGGCCTAATTATTCCCATTCCGTCGGCGGGAATGTTCTCATATTCAGGCGTTCACAGATTGTAATTCAGACTGGGTCTGGATCCCTTCAGATATCTCAGTTCCTTCTTCCTGGTCTCACTGAACCGATTGTACCGCAGACTGAAACAGATGGAGGAATAAAGTTGAAATATACAACTCGCACAACAGTGTCAGTAACGGGGGACTGGGGTCTCAACAATACTCACAGACAAATATCACCAGAAAACACGCTGATCCGCTGATATTTTATCACATTAAACATTAACACTCACTCGATCCAACTCAGACTCGGGCGGTTCAGTATGAAGCGGCGGAGAGTGGGGACAGATCGGTCTGTGTGCGAGTTTGATCCCAGATCCAGCGCCGTCAGTGATGGGTTTGTACTGAGATCCGTGACGAGATCCTCGGCAGCAGAATCTGTGAGACCGACAACCCACAGCCTGGAGATGAGAGAGAGTGAGGGTGAAGGACACAGAGAGACGGGAGACGGTACAAATCCCCATAGTTTATCAGTAACACAATTACTATCACATTAATGTTCAATGTCTCACACCTAGTGAATGTAAACACAATCTCCCACTTACCCCAGTGACTGTATTTTACACTCCGGGTTCCTCAGAGCGGCAGACACCAGTTTCACTCCTGAATCTCCCAGTTTATTAGTGCTCTGCTCCAGCCACATCAGTGATCGGTTTGTGTTGAGACTGGAGGCGAGATCGTCAGCACCAGAAAATGTAACACCGTTTTCGTCCAGCCTCGGGAAGAGAGAGTTTGAGAGTGAAGGACAGAGAGAGACAGAGGGCTGACAAATCCCAAGTGTTTATCAACAATACAATTTCTGATCATTCTGGTACTTACCACAGTTTCTGTATTTTTACACTCCGGGTTCCTCAGAGCCGCGGACACCAGTTTCACACCTGAGTCTCCCAGTTCATTCCACCCAAGGCTGAACAGAAACAGACTAATTGATTAACAAAGTGATTCAAACAGTGGGTCTGTTTCTCTCACTCGGATATTTCAGGAAACGTTAAACTTTCAGTAAATCACTGATCGGAGTTCCCATCACTGTCAATGCCCCTCACTGACCAGCTCCAAGGTATTCATAGGATATCAGTAGTTATGAATCAGTAACTGCCGGTGTGACCCCTTCAACTACGCATCTCATATCCCGACGGTAAAAATGTGAGAAAGTCGGACGAGGCCCCAGGTGAGGAAAAGATCCCACAGGAGGAAGGGGGATAGGGAATAATGATCCCGCAGGAGGAAGGGAGATGGGGAAGAGAGATCCCAAAGAAGGATGGGGGATGGGGAAGAGAGATTGCACTGGAGGAAGGGGAATGGGGAAAAGAGATCCCACAGGAGGAAGGGGATGGAGAAGAGAGATTGCACTGGAGGAAAGGGGATGGGGAAGAGAGATCCCACAGGAGGAAGGGGGATGGGGAAGAAAGGTCCCACAGGAAGAAGAGGGACGGGGATGAGAAGTCCCACAGGACAAAAGGGAATGGGGATGTGAGTTCCCACAGCAGTATACCGATGGGAAAAGAGAATTCAATGAGATGAGATGATCCAGAAATAGATTGAACGGGAGGGATGGGTCTAAAATCGGAAGAGGAGATGTGTCCATGGTGTCTGGGTATCTGGTAGTGAGCAAAGTCACACGGGTGGACTGATGGTTATAGTCACACACAGGAAAGGGCAGAAGAGGACAATCTCACACGGGTATTTCTTTCCTTCTCACTGGGACAGTCTGCTGACAGTCTTTTGTCCCTCTCCGGGAAGGGGCTGTGAATCTCTGACCCACCTGCTGCAGTCAGTGTCGGGCTGGGTGTCAATGGACGTGTCACAGGCAGCGAGAAACATGGGCATTCCTGTGATTTACTACCATTAAATCACTGTTGTGCACTGATCTGATGAAGTCTACACCCTCCCTTCATCAGGATCCACAGAACCCTCCAATCCTCGGCTAATTACTGACTGATCCCCTGGCATTTGTTACAATTCTTCACAATCTGATTTACTACAGATTTACCCAAATTCTTTCACAATGAATCAGCACAACTGAACAGTTTCACAGCTCAGAGTGAAAGATAAATCAAGTTACCTCAACACCTGGCACTTGTGCAGCCCGGGTCCCAGCCGCTGGATTCCTACACACTGAATGTAACAGCGAACCATGTCGAGGTGTTTTATTGTATCACAGAATCCGATGACATGAGAGAGGACCGCAAAGTCAATCGGGGATAGTGTCATTCCACGAAATGAAAGTATTTCCAGAGATCCCAGTGTGACCCGAGCCAGCCCACTATTCTGAGACTCAAACAGGTAGTGCAATATGTTCATGAGGCTCCTTTTACCAGTTTCACTCCTGTTTCCTATCTGACTTTTTACCTCCTCCTTCACCCAGTCAATCACCCGGCAGATTGTTTGATGAGAAAATAGACCCGGAAACTCCACCAGGCCCCGAGCTGTCATTGGGGAGGAGAGATCAGCAACAAAACGGAGAAATACCTCAAATCGCCCAAGTATCGTGCTGTGGGCTTCAGTGAAGAATTTCAGGACATTCCCTGGATGTGAATTCAGGAATTGTGCAACTGCAGCTACAAACTCCTGGATGATGAGGTGTGGGAATGTGTACACCACGCTCCGGGGAGAATCCTCCCTCTCCAAAAGCTCCATCAGGAACCCGGACAGGAACTGCGAAGGCTGCAGATTGTACTTGATCAAATCTCCATCTGTAAACACAATCTTCTTCTCGAACACTCCTCTGAAGGCCATCTGACTAACCCTGAGTAACACATCATGGGGGTTCTCAATCTCACGGCCGTGGTTTTTCAGGATGTTGTAAATATAGTAGCAATACAGTTGGGTGATGGCTTTGGGAATTTGCTGTGGGTCCCTGACTCTTTGTGTGAAGAACGGGCCCAGTGCCAGAGCGAGAATCCAACAGTAGGAAGGGTTGTAGCTCATGGTGTACAGGATCTCGTTCTCCTTCACGTGTTTGAAAACAGCTGCCGCCACCGTCTGATCTTCAAAATACCTGATGAAATATTATTTCCGTTCCTCACCAATAAAGCACAGGATTTCAGCCCGGATACTGATCTCGGCCTTTTCCAATAAATGTAACGCAGTGGGGCGGGTGGTCACCAACACTGAACACCCTGGGAGCAGCTTGTGCTGGATTAAACTATACACAATGTCAGACACTTCACGCCACCACTCGGGATCTGGGCACTTGTGCTTGGGTTCTGTATCTCTCCGACTGTCAGCAAAATCGATTCTGTGTTTGAATTCATCCAAACCATCAAATATAAACAGCAATCCCTCTGGGTTCTTCCAGACCTCTGTCAGGATTTTTCCAAAGTAAGGATGTTGATCGAGAATCGGTGCTCTCGGATTTATTCTGCAGTTAATGGAGTTTAAGTCCCGGAATTTGAAACTGAAGACAAAATGGAATTGTTGGTATATTTTTCCCGTGGCCCAATCATAAACAATCTTTTGTACCATTGTTGTTTTCCCGATCCCCGGGACTCTGGCCACTGCAGCCGAACGCCCAATTTTGGATTTACTCCAAGAAAAGCTGCTCTGGAGTAACTGATCAGTCCGGATTTTTTCCAGCTCTCGGCGGAGATGTTTCTGTCTCCACTTCTCGTGGTCTCTGCCTCTAGCCAGCAGTTCATGTTCCACCAGTGTCTGATCTCGAACAGTAGAAATGACCGTGAGCTCAGCGTATCGATCAACCAACTGGAAAACCTTCACCTTCTCCCCCATCAGGATCGTGTTTACTCTCAGTGTTTCAGTTTGTATCCGCAGAGTCTCCTTGTGTTTCTGTTGAACATTTTCCATGGAAGCAGACAGTGGTCAAACTGTTAGATGTCTCAACACAGAACTCAGTATTTAAGTACACAAGAGTTAGCTCAAAGCTAACGCAAATTCGATTAACAGACCGCAAACTGGACAGAGAGGCCTGGTCTAGATAAACATCAGATCATCACACTTCCACAGTAATTGTGCTGTGAAAGTGAATATTTCCCTCGTAGTTTACTGATCCCCGACTATCCCGTACTGGACAAACTCCCACTACTGTCACAGCTATCATTGAACCTGTGGAAGAAATTTTTAATCCCCAGTGCTGACGTGGCGTATGGAGATAGAGAGGAGGGAAGTTGGCATTCTGTCAAAGGAACTGGTCGTGAAATCGCAGCTCCTCCTCCCACCCTCACTGACTCAAAATAATAGTAGTAGCTTTGTTGGTCAGCACGTGCACTATGGGGGTAAGTTGGGGAAGAAAATGTCAATATCTTGTTCAGGAGATTGAGACAGTCAGCATTTTGACACAAAACACATACAATCTCCCTTCTACTTCCATCATCGCAGATGCTGCTCAGCTCATTGAGTTCGATCAGAAAATGGTCCGAGTCGGCAGATCTGCAGTCTTCTGTTTTTTTTTAAAGAGTATCTGTTGCAAATACTCAACAGATTCAAGAATAGAAGTGTAAAGGAGAAGGAAATAATTATTAAACCGGCTGTGATGCAGTACAAGAAAGTTAGATAAAGCACGCAATGGAAAACAGAATAAATATAAATACATAGGATATAGGAGTGACACTGACTTCAGGTGGTGCTGCCAGAAAATGTTAAAATAGTGCTGGTGGTGGGATTGAGGTTGCTAGTTGTGGAGGGGTGGATGTGTCATTGGAGGTGTTGATCAGTCTTAGTGATTGAAGAAAGTAACTGATTTTGAGTCTGTTGATCCTGATGTGGATACTACGTAGCTTCCTCCAACATGGAAGAGGGGCAAACAGCCCATAGGCAAAATTGGTGGGATCCTTCCTGATGGTGCTGATCCTTTTCCGCAGCCTTTCTGTATATACGTCTCTGATGGAAGGTAGGCTGGGGTGCCTGTGATGGGTTGGGCAGTTTTGACGACCTGCTCTCGAGCCTTCCAGTCCGCCACAGTTATGCAGCATGTTGGCCTGCCCTCTACTGCACAGCTGTAGAAGGACGCGAGTGTAGATACGAGTACAGGTCAGACAGCGTCTGTGGAAATGGCAGATCCTACTATGACTTTCAATACAAGCTTGAGAACCATGCTGATATCAGGTCGATTGGTGAAGAAGAGAACAGACACCGAGGGATTTCAGAATCAGGTGGTACAGGATAGCATCTGTGACAGGACCTGAATAAAATATAGAACAACACAGGAATAGGATCTATAGCCCACAACGTTGGTGCCAACACGATTTCACATGAAACCCTGATGTTTGAACGTTCTCCCCATTCAGATAATAGTCCACACTTCTCAACATTTCTCCACACTGTATTCCATCTGTTACTTTTTGCCCTTTCTCCCCTCTCTCCACACACCGCCCCCACATTTCAAACCTAATCCTCGTTTTTTTTTCTCCTATGCTTCCGAAGGGAACGGCCCGAAACGGGGACTTAATATCTCCATAGATGCTGCCTGGCCTGCTGATTATCTCTAGCGTTTTCTGTGTGTTTGCTTATAACTTCATTTCGATTCCTCTTTTCTGTAAACTTTTTTGTTGTCTTTTGTTAGATTTTAAAAGCCTCCCAATCAACAAACCTCCAACTCACTTTTGCTACCTGCTATTGTGTTTTCCTGGCTTTTACGAAGTCCTTAGATGCTTCCTAAGGGTTCCTTTCAATTAAACACCCTGATAGGAACTTGGTCTCACAGTGTGTCGGGACCCTGTCAGGAACGCAAGTCGTCTCCCAGCGTATCAGTACTCTGTCAGGGATGTGTGGGCTCTCACAGTGGGTCAGGACCATTCCAAGGTTCTGAGTTCTCACAGTGTCAGGACCCTGTCGGCATGTGTGGAGCCTCACAGTGTGTCCAAGCCATGTCAGGAATGTGTGGGGCCTCAAAGTGATTCAGTGCCCTGTCAGGCGTGTTTCGGGGCTTCCAGTGTGTCAGGGAACGGTTAGGGGAGTTTGTGGTCTCACAGTGTGTCAGGAACCTGTCAGGAATGTGTGAGATCTCACAGTATATCAGGTCCCTGTCAGGGGTGCGAGGTGTCTCACAGTGTATCAGGACCCTGTTGCGGTGTGTGTTGTCCCACAGTGTGTCAGGACCCTGCTGGAAGTGTGCAGGTTCTCCATTCAACGTATTTGGGTAGTTTACGAAGCGTAGGAAAACATTGATTGTTGAAATAGTTACTTGAAAGAATGTGACCCCGGTAGAAATGATGTTCTTCAAAAATCCGGGAGTGAAACAGTTTCGCATTCAGAACTAGGTGTGAGATTTCACTGCCCAGTCTGTTCCCTCGGCAAACAACATGAGGAACAGTGAACTACAGGTTTGTAACGATTTACCCAATCCATGGTCCAAGGATACTGGTGGGTTTTATTGTCTGAATGTGGACTGGAAATTTTGCTCTTTCCTGCCTGTCTGTCAGCCATTCCACTATCCATGCCAGTATCTTTCCTGCAACACCATCGGATTTTATCTTGTTAAGCAGCCTCACGTATGGCAACTTCTCAAATGCCTTCTGAAAATCTAAGTAAATGATATCCACTGCATCTCCTTTGTCAACCCTACTCGAAACCTCAACCTTAATAATTGACTCCAAGGCTTACCCAATCCCAGAAGTTAAACTGACTGGCCTATAATCTGTAGATTCATTAATCCGAGCAACACACACCAAATGCTGGAGGAACTCCGAATGCCAGGCAGCATCTATAGAAAAAAAGGTACACTCGACGTCTCGGGCCAAATCCCTTCGGCAGGACTGGAGACAAAGAGCTAGGGAGTAAATTTGAAAGGTGCGGTGGGGGCAGTGTTCAGGGGAGAGAGAAACGCCAAGCGATATGTGAAACAGGAGGGGGAGGGGTGAAGCAAAGAGCCAGGCAGGTGACAGAGATGGAAGGACATGGAAGGAAGAAAAAGAAAACTTTTGATAACTTATATTGCTTTTCTGTGGCTTCACACAGTCCCAAATTGGCTCCAAAAGGTTCCTTTACATTAAGCTGCCTTATATGATATCTGTCACACAGTGTGTCAGAAGCCTCTTGGGGGTGTGTGCAGACTCACAGTGTGTCAGGACCCTTCCTGGTCTGAGTGGGTTCTCAATGTGTATCAGGACCTTGTCAGGGGTTCCTGCAGTTAAACAGTGTGTCAGGACCCTGCATGGTGTTAGTGGGGTGTCACAGTGTGTCAGGGTACTACCAGGGGCGTGTGTGGTCTTAAAATGTGTCACAACACTTTTTGTGTGTATGCGTCTCACAGGATGCAGAGCCCTACCATGGGTGAGTGCAGTCTCCTTCTTTCCTGTCAGGGTCTGTAGGGACTTACGGAGTGCCAGGACCCTGCCAGGGGCATTTGGGATCTCATAGTATGTCAGGAACCATTCAGTGGTGCGTGAGTCTCATAGTGTGCCAGAAGCCTGGCAGGGGTGTGTGGGATCTCACAGTGTGTCAGAACCCTTCCAGGGGTGTGTGGGATCTTACGATGTGTCAGAACCCTTCCAGGGGTGTGTGGGATCTGTTATGAATGTGCCACAACTCTGACTTTAGTAAGGTACAAGATGTTAAGATATTAAAGGAAGTGACAATGTAATCGTTAACTGTTTAGATGCTGAATTGAATGTATAACTGTATTACTCTGTAGTGAAAAAAAACTCTTTTGTATTGTGTTAGATTCTGAAATTCTGTAAGACTCTATTAATACATTTTTACCGATGGTAAAAAGGCTTTGAAGGAAGGGGGTGTTACGAATGTGCCACAACTCTGAGGGGCCGAAGGGTACAAAGTAGCCCCCTCCTTTTTGAGAATCTCAAGATCGCTATTAATTCGGGTCTGGGACCCAGGAAATGAGAGAGAGACACGCAGAATCCACAAGGGTTTGGAATGTGTCCTGGCCTCAGCAAGGCGGAACCATTGATAACGGCTATTGTCTCTTGGAGACGGACTTGTGTATTGAGTACTGTACTATTCATTGAAGCCCCTCAGGAGATGACCAGTGTGGGCTGGTTGAGGGATTGCATCATCCCAACCTGATTGACATCTGAGACCCCGTGAGTAAGGATAAAAGATGGTCTGGGGAACAACCCCTTTAGACGCACCAGGAGAAACGCTAGAAATCCCGTGACAGCGTTTAATAGCGACAGCCAGTGGGGCTCGCGTGCGTCCTTTTCCCTTGCCTGGGAATTGGCGGGCTCGCCATGGAAGAACGGCTTTAGCTAAAGAAGAGGCCACACCAACGAAACTCCAAGGATCGAACTCATAAAAAGGAAAAGCTGGCAAGTTTCTAAAAATCTTTCTCTTGACTCCAACCAAAGGCTGCAGCCTGAATGAACTGAGTGACTTTTATATTTCCATCGGACAATACATTATCCCCTAGACAACGATAGAGTTTATTTCTTATTGATTAGTATTATACCCGCACTTTTAGATTCCGTATTGACGACGTATATTATCTATAAGTTTGCGTTGATATTATTTTTGTGTACTTTTACTAATAAATACTGTTAAAAATAGTACCATCAGACTTCAACGGACCTCTCTATCTTTGCTGGTAAGTGACCCAGTTACGGGATTCGTAACAGATCTCACAATGTGTCAGAATCCTTCCAGGGGTGTGTGGCATCTCACGATGTGTCAGAACCCTTCCATGGGTGTGTGGGATCTCACAATGTGTCAGAACCCTTCCAGGGGTGTGTGGGATGTCGCAATGTGTCAGAACCCTTCCAGGGGTGTGTGGGATCTCACAATGTGCCAACACCCTGCTAGGGCTGTGTTAGGTCTCTCAGTGTACCAGGACCCTGCCAGGTGTGTGTGGCGTCTAACAGGGTTTCTGGTCCCAGACAGCGGTGTGCAGGGTCTCACAGAGTGGTAGGACACTGCCAGGAGAATGTGCGGTCTCAGAGTGTGTCTGGTATTAGTGAGTGGTGTGCAGCGTGTCATAGTGTTTCAGGAACCTACCAGGAGTGTGTGGGGTCTCACGGATTTGTCAGAAACGTGTGAGGGTTGTGTGGGGTCTCTCGGTTGTCAGGACCCAGTCAGAGTTGAGTGGGGTTCCCCAATATGTCAGGAGCTTGTGAGGATTTTGTGGGGTCTCACATTGTCTGTCCAGCGCTTGCCAAGGGAGTGTGGGGTCTCACAGTGTGTCAAGACACTGCCAGGGGTGTGTGGGGTATCACAGTGTGTTAGGACCCAGCCAGGGGTCTCACAATATGTCAGGTCCTAGTGAGTCGTGTGCGGAGTTTCACAGTGTCTCAGGACCCTTCAGGTGTGTGTAGGATCTGACAGTGTGTCAGGACCCTGTCAGAGGTCTGTCGGGTCACACAGAGTGTCAGAACCCTACCAGGAGTTTGAGAGGCCTGACTGTGTGCCAGGACCCTGGCTGGGGTGTGTGTGGTCTCATAGTATGTCAGGACTCGGCCAGAGACGTGTGGTGTCTCACAGTGTGTCAGGACTCGATGATGTAGTAAGCTTCCCATCCAGACGGTCATAATTTAAATAATTGCAATATTATTTATAGATATTTTCAGACCTTTGCACCTTCCTTGTCATGATCCCACAACTCTCGGTTTCCCTGTCCTGATTCCCATCTCCCACCCTTCCACAGTGTCCATCACACAACATCGGCACACATGAGTTTCAGCTTCTGTGGACTGAGCTGAATAACATGTCCCCCAATGTCACCCTAACACTGTAGCAGTGTTTTCACTAGGGAGTGCAAATGTGAACACAGCGGTGTTCATCTGATGCTCTGTGGTTGAACAGACCAGTTGGGATATTACCTGCATTTCTAATTAAAGTGATGCCATTAATACTATTCTGTGACTGAAACTTCAGTGGGCGCCCAACTCTGAGAAATGATAAGCTGCAGGAGCTGGGGGAGTTTAGAAAATGGTTAAGGACGAGTCTGCTCATGAGGGGGTAATGGCTGGCAAGAGAAGGTTTTGGCTTTTTGGTGTGAAGAAATATATTTTTTCCCCATTCTCTAGAACGTCCCCTTCTCCACTCAGATTTCGGTGGAGGGATCTGTAGTTGCAGGCTCTGGAGCGGTGTGACCACTTTCCTCAAACTCGCCAGCTCTTTGCCTCGTTCCTCAAAATGACTTTTGAAACCTCTCACGCAGGCAAAAATGTTTCCCTGTGTCTCACTGTGTTATCTGTCACAGTGCCAATATTTACTTGGTCAGATTCTTGTTACTCAACAACTTAGCAGCCCTACGTAAATTGCAACCGTTGGTGGAAAAAGAGGTCAAGTTTCAACTTGACCAACTCTGCTTCAGCCTCATCTGGGCCATTGCGTACCGTTTCGATCGCCCCACTACCAGAGGGATGTAGAGGCATTAGAAGGGAGCAGAAGAGGTTCACCAGGATGCTGCCTGGTTTAGAGGCTCGATAAAATTAGCTTGTTTTCTCTGAATCATCGGAGGCTGAGTGGAGCTTTGTCTCGGGTTGACAAGATTATGAGAGGCACAGACAGAGTGGACAGAGATAATCGGTTTGTCTCAGTTGAAATGTCTATTACCAGAGGGTACACAACATTGAACGTGACAGTGTGTAGAATGAAGTCGGATGTGAGGGATAGTTGTTTTTTTTTCTAATCAGAGTGTCACAGATGCCTGTAACTCACAAACAGTTAAGGTGGTAGAGGCAAATTCTTTGATGCTTTTCAAGACCCGTTTGGACAGACACGTGCATGTAAGGAGTATGGAGGAATCTGGACATGATGTAGGAAGGTGAGATAAGTGTTTGGGTATTTTTGATATACTTCTCAACTGGTTCGGCACAATATTATATGCTAATTGCATATTCCTGTGCTATACTCTTCAATGTTCGATGGATGTTCACTTACACTTCAATTCACTGAGAACCTTGAGTAAACCTTGAGCGGGATTTGATCGATGGGAGGGATCACAACCAGTTTGAAATTAAACACATTGAGGGAATGATGTGTAAAATTGTGAAGTTTACTGTGTTGCAATCCAAATTTGAATTAATCTCTGATATTATCTCAACATATTCCTGTACTTCCTTCAGTATTTTGTCAAACCTTGGGACGCCAATCCGCATTTTCACAAACGTTTCCCACATTAACCTTCGGGCGCGGGAGCCTTTCTGCATCACCAGGCTCAGGAGGAGTTTAGAACTGTCCGCCCGCACTCCCTTATCAGCGAGATCTGAATTTGTTTGTGAAGAGTAACTGAGAACATATTGGGAACTGACAGATTCACACAGGGAATGAGAAGTAAATTATGTGCTCTGTAATGTGATCACATTGAACAGTGACCCGGATGGGTACTGATCCTGTCTGGACGGGGACTGTAGATTCTGACTGCAGAGCACACGGAAGGACAGTCACTGTGAACCTGGTCCACAAATCAATGAGATCCTGACTGGTCTGTGACCGCTTCATTGACGTGGCTCCAAATCAAATAATTCCTCACCAGATTTGACAGTGTAAAACAGAAATCATAAAAGTATTTATCACAGATGAAAAAAGAAGTCAGGATGGTTTTTTTATATCAGAGTGAGCTGTCTTAGGGAAATTGCAGAAAAGATGACGTGATTCACATCTTCAGTCCGCCAGCGTCCAACATGACAGCGGATCACCGGACGACACCTGATGCCTTTCCTTTGCCTTCTTCAGTGGAGGCTTATTCAATGATTACACGTTACAACTTGTCAGTATTTCCTGATCCACTGTTTGCAGTTACAGATTGCAACACAATCATCTCCACCAGAACAGAACACACTCGAGCTCCTGTGGCACCCACTGATGATGTCCAGGTTCTCACTGACATCCCGCCGCCACGCGGCACGATCTTTCGAAACTGACACTTCCTGTCATATTTTCATTTAATACTGTAAGCTCACACAATTGTTACTTCCTCAACTTACGTTTTACATTGAGCAGCTATCCACCAGTCCGCAGGGTCTTTGCACTCCTTTCTATCAGTGGTTCAGATTGACATTTTTCAGATTGCATATACAGTATTTATTTCCCTGTTGTGCTTTTATCTAACTCCATATCCGATGACTCCGACAGCCATCAGTCCTGTGATGTGCGAAAACTCAAACCCATTCTCCCTCCCACTCACCCGATGTTCCTCTCCACTGAACTGATCCTCGGCCGTTAATGCCAGGTTCACTCCGAGCACCCCTCCTTCCATCGCCTGCTCCAGCCTGTCCCGGTAGAATTCCGTCAAATGCAGCAATTGGAAATCGTTACAACTTGCCAGGAACTCAGTGATCACTGAGCTTGGATCTGTGGAGGAAAATGGGGAAAATTTAAAAAAAAAATCTGACCCCATATTGGATAGCAACATTCTCTCTGGAACATGAAGATGGTGCGATATGTCACCAAACACCGTCCGAGATATATATGTTAGGGGAGAGGGGAATGGAGAGAGGGTCAAAGAGG